>NC_045988.1:4411155-5082822 GCF_010909765.2 Amblyraja radiata
CACCCGTGGAACAATTCTCCCTGAAACCCATGCCAACACGTTAGATACAATAGTAGTGAGCAGAGGGTGTGACAGGCGTGCCACACTTATCTGACGCCAGCACTGCCACGTTTAATTTCAACTCCACTCAGCAGCCTCTTAACCTCACAACTGAACACTCGCCAATCAACAGGAACCACTCACCACCAGTGCTATCTAAAGACATCGTAAACTGCTTACAGCATATTTGCTGTTCTTTTTCTAGCTGATTCTATTAATGTCCAGTGCTCCCTTCTGATGTTTCAAGTTGAGGATCAGTGTTGTAGTGAATGCTGAATGAAGTCATGATCAATTTTCAAACCTCTGTATGCGCTAAGTTAAGCACAGTTTAAGAATAAGGGGTAAGCCATTTAGAACGGAGACGAGGAAGCACTTTTTCTCACAGAGAGTGGTGAGTCTGTGGAATTCTCTGCCTCAGAGGGCGGTGGAGGCGGGTTCTCTGGATACTTTCAAGATAGAGCTAGATAGGGCTCTTAAAAATAGCGGAATCAGGGGATATGGGGAGAAGGCAGGAACGGGGTATTGATTGGGGATGATCAGCTATGATCACATTGAATGGCGGTGCTGGCTCGAAGGGCTGGATGGCCTACTCCTGCACCTATTGTCTATTGTCTAATGTCTAATTCCTCACTGGAGGAGTGTAACAGGAAGAGTTTCCTTGGGAAGGCAGTTCAAGATATAGATTGGGCAATGAGACTCAGGGCAGGATGAGTAGGCAAAGACCAAGGAAGTGGAATTAAAAAGTTTCTCCACAAAAGGTCCCGGCCACTACTGGCAGTCGGAATTGCCAACAGCCTCACAGGCTTATCAGTTATAGGATCAGAATTAGGCCGTTTGGCCCATCAAGTCCACTCCGCCGTTCATTTGGGATGTGGGAGGAAACCAGAGCACACGGGGGAAACCCACGCGGCCACAGGCAGCACATGCAAACTCCACACAGGCAGCACCCGGGGTCAGACTCAATCTCGGGTCTCTGATGTTGTGAGGCAGCTGTGTGGTTGGGCAGGATTGAGGGGCTGAATGGGTCTTAACTGCTTCTATTTTCTGAAGATAGCCACAAAATGCTGGAGTAGCTCATGTGGGTCAGGCAGCATCTCTGGAGAAAACTGGGTCGGATGAATGGTTGCGACCTGAATCGTCACCTGTTCTTTGTCTCCAGAGATGCTGCCTGACCTGCTGACTTACTCAGCATTTTGTGTCCATCTTCAGTATATACCAGCATCGGCAGTTCCTTCCTACATATTGTGTCTGCTCCTATTTTATTTTGCTGTTTATATTCTACCTGGTTGGAGTAGCAGTTATCTCCAAGATCTCACAGTTTGTCTCATGGTTTCTCGACTACTGGTGTTGAATGGAGTTCAATGCAGCTCCTAATTCAGAGACATCTAATTGCAATTCACTCTCTCTCCACAAACCACTGTGGATAGCACACACAGGTCGGCAGGGTGGCGCGTCGGGTGGAGCTGCTACTTCACAGCACCAGAGACCCGGGTTTGATTCTGTACCCGGGTGCTGTCTGTGTGGAGTTTGCATGTGCTGCCTGGGTTTCTCTCCGTGTGCTCTGTCTGAAGAAAAATGATGGGTGACTTTTCGGGTCGGGACACTACTTCAGACCGCGTGTATGATTTCTTCAGACCAGTCTGACGAAGGGTCCAGACCCGAAACGTCACCTATTTCTTTTCTCCAGAGATGCTGCCTGACCCGCTGAGTTACACCAGCATAGATTGTTAAGGGCTTGGACACACTAGAGGCAGGAAACATGTTCCCGATGTTGGGGGAGTCGAGAACCAGGGGCCACAGTTTAAGAATAGGGAGTAAGCCATTTAGAACGGAGACGAGGAAACACTTTTTCTCACAGAGAGTGGCGAGTCTATGGAATTCTCTGCCTCAGAGGGCAATGGAGGCAGGTTCTCTGGATGCTTTCTAGAGAGAGCTAGATAGGGCTCTTAAAGATAGCGGAGTCAGGGGATATGGGGAGAAGGCAGGAACGGGGTACTGATTGGGGATTGGGGATGATCAGCCATGATTATATTGAAGGGCCAAATTGCCTACTCCTGCACCTATTGTCTATTGTCTATTGTCATTTAGTGTCGACCCCTGTGCCGTGTTCTATGTAAGGGAACCTACCCTTCAAATAACTGCATTAAATTCCAAATGGCCAATTCCTAATGAAAACAGTGTAGACTGGAAAATAATAGGTGCGTTCAAAACTTAGGGCATGCTAAAAGATATTGATTTTCTCTCCTGTTTTTCAGATAATGGTGATAGATGCGTGGCCACTGGGAGCTGAACGGATCAGGTTCCATTCAGCACTGCATCCGTCTCTACTCCCTGACGAGCATATCGCAGGAGGAAACATAGATGAAAGTCAACCCTCAGAAACTAAGTGAGGAGGTGGTGGGCTTTCCTTTGTGGGAGTTCAGGCAGTGGCCACAAGTACATCTGCCAGCTGATGTTTCATTGAGAGGGGAACAAGTTTTGACAACGCACCTTCTGAGGCGCTGTGGTCTTGAAGCCCTGCAGTTTAAGACGTGGAGTTTATGCCTGTTCTGGGTCAGACATTGAACCTGGCTCTTTCGGTACACAAGCAACTAATCCCTCCAACCCTTCCCTATCCATGTACCAGTCCAACTCTCTTTTGATTGTCGATTGGTTTAGCTTAGTTTATTTTAATTTATTTATTTTTTTAATTAGAAGCAATTGTACGAGGATAAGACAATCGGCATAACAATTATACAATTATTGTCCAGCTTCATTTTTAACCTTATAACCTAAATTTAAAAAAAAAGAAAAAAAAAAAAAAAGAAAGAAAAAAGAAAAGTATGAAGAAAAAAGAAATAAAATAGAAAAGAGCAAGAAAAAGACCCCTAAGCAGTGAAAGAAGAAAGTAAAATAAATATGAAAAGAAAAGATGGAGATATCCCCGCACACTAACTCTATCCTACACACTCACTCACACAGTAGGGACAATCTACAATTTTACCGAAGCCAATTAACCTACAAACCTGCACGTCTTTCGAGCGTGGGAGGATTCCAGAGCACCCGGAGAAAACTCGCACAGGTCACGGGGGAGAACGTGCAAACTCCATACAGACAGCACCAGTGGTCAGGATTGAACCCGGTGCAAGACAGCAACTCTACCACTGCGCCACCATGCTGGAAATATGAATTACTTTAACAGAAAAAAAAATCTGTGGCATTATTAGAAGTGGTGACTGCCGTTATTTCCCTGTATAACAGCAAACTTCCTCTGCCTTAACCAAATACTTTCTTAAATATATATGCTTTTTTGAAGTGGAAATGCCTCTATATATATAATTGCATGGAACCTATTTTTTCCGATATTATCAGGAGAATAACCTAAAAAAAAAATGTGCTTAACTTTTCTTTGCAATCAGTGATGCACAGCAGAAGTGGTAGACCACAGAAGACTAGAATATGTAACCCTGATGGGGCTTTTTCGATGTATCGAGTCTTTTCATGTTCCTTGTCTCTCATTTAATGTCTTTCATGAGTAGAGGGAAGTTGGAGAGAAATCAAAGGACAAAGGCATGGTGGCTCAGTGGTAGAGATGCTGCCTGACAGCGCTTTCAGCATCAGAGACCCGGGTTCGATTCCGACTACGGGTGCTGTCTGTATCGAGTTTGTACGTTCTCCCCGTAACCGCGTGGATTTTCTCCAAGATCTTCGGTTTCCTCCCACACTCCAAAGACGTACAGGTTTGGTGATAAATTGGCTTGGTATAAAATTTGCCCCTACTGTGTGAGCAGGGTGGGGGGGGGGGGATCGCTGGTCGGCGCGGACTCGGTGTGTTTCCACAATATAGCTCTAAACTAAACTGAAACTAAACTTGACCATTCAAGGGAAAACTCTTGAAGTCATAGGGAGAACATGCAGACTCCACATCAACAGCACCAGAACTCTTGTGCTGAAACGTCGCCCATTCCTTCTCTCAAGAGATGCTGCCTCACCCACTGAGTTACTCCAGCATTTTGTGTCCACCAGCGGAAATACCATACCTGATTACAATCAAGCCATCCACAGTACCGATACCTGATAAAGTGAATAAATATCTTCACCTTCATAGAAAAGCGATTTTTGATTATCAAATGACACAAAGATTGCATTCGTAATGATGATTATGTTATTGATATTTGTCATTAATTTCCCATTAAACCGAGGTTGGGGTCAAGGAGCTGAATTGGGAGGGGGAGGGTGTGAAAGGGTGGCTATTGGAGGCCAATAACTTGCCGATTTTTTCGGCGACATATCAGTGTTGCCAAAAGATTTGGAACGTTTCAAAATCCAGCGGCGACAAAAAAATGTGGTGACACTTGAAAATAAAACGTGGGCTCATTACCACCTCAGACCCAGTGCTTTGCCCATAGCTTGCAGGACCTGGAAAAGGGTTCTTGCCATCCACCTATTCTATTTTAGCATGTGGAAAGTGGACATTACAAAGGCCAAATTCGTCAATTTTATTATTAATGACGTTCCCAGTGCAGATCATCATGAATCATTCCCCCAGAGTGAAAGAATGGAGTTATGCAGTTGAAAAATGAAAGTCACGAAACTCATAAAATGGAATATCGGTTTGAGAACAATAAGATATTTCTGAGTCTTTTCCCATAATAGCCAACTTCTTCCTGTAACCTTAATTCCAGGAGTTCATAAATTCATGTCATTGGAACAGAAGAAAGCCAGTCGGCCCATCGAGACTACTCCACCATTCTAATCTATCTTTCCCTCTTAATCCCACTCTCCTGCCTTCTCCCCATAAACCATGATACCTTTTCACCAATCAAGCATCTGTCAATTTACGCCTTAAAATTACCCATTGACTTGGCCTCCACAGCCGTCTGTGGCAAAGCATTCCATCACCCTCTGACTAAAGAAATTCCTCATCTCCTTTCTAAAAGTACATCCTTTACTCTGAGGCTAAGCCCTCTGGTGCTAGACTCACCCACTAGTGGAAACATCCTCTCCACATCCACTCTATCCAGGCCTTTCACTATTTGGTAAGTTTCAATGCGGTATCCCCCTCATCCTTCCAAACTCAGCGAGTACAGGCCCAGTGCCGTCAAACGCTCATCGTACGTTAACCCAATCATTCCCAGGGCCATTCTCATAAACCTCCTCTGGACCAATGTCAACTCCATCTCCAATGCCAACACATCCTTCTTCAGATGTGGGGCCCATGTTTCTTCTGTTTCAAATTTATAAACTCTTTGAAGGTTACTATTCAAGCTGCATCCACCATCTTGTGAGGCAGGTCTGGATAATAACAATGTGCGGTGTAAATAAAATATTTCCCCCTGTCACCTCTGGGTCTTTATCATAAATCAGCTCTTGAATTACTTATCCACATATATGGCCAAATGCTGCCAGGTGGTATTAAGACACAAGGATGCTCACTGGTCAACAGAGACAGGGTGGGCCAAATAGCCTATTGCCATGCTGTTTGACCCTGTGACTCCTAGATTCCCCATTCAACAGAAATATCTCCTGTCGATTCTGTTAAACCTCCTTAATATCTTGAAAACTTACTTCAACTTCTATACTTATGAATTGCATGGTACATGAGCCCAGTGTTTTGGAGTCTTGGGCGATTTCCCCACTGTTAAAGATATATATATATATATATCATTGTATCAACAATTTCTATCAAGAGTCAAGAGTGTTTTATTGTCATATGTCCCAGATAGAACAGTAACATTCTTACTTGCTGCAGCACAACAGAATATATAAACATAATAAATAATATAACAAAAAAACTCAGAAAAAAAGAACAAACAATAACAGTACAATAATAATAATAATAATAATAGTCTATTGTAGTTCAGAGCTTATGAGGTTGTAGTGTTTAATAGCCTGATGACTGTAGGGAAGAAGCTGTTCCTGAACCTGGATATTACAGTTTTTAGGCTCCTGTACCTTCTTCCCGATGGCAGTGGTGAGATGAGTGTGTGGCCAGGGTGGTTTGGGTCCTTGATGATGTTGGCTGCCTTTTGGAGGCAGCGACTACAATAGATCCCTTCGATGGTGAGGAGGTCAGAGCCGATGATGGCCTGGGCAGTGTTTACAAAAACATGTTGTGCTCTTAAAGATGGGTCCCGACTGGAAACGGCACGTATCTCTGTTCTCCAGAGATGCTGCCTGACCCGTTACTCTACTCCAGCACTTTGTGTTTTTTGCTCAACATTCATCACGTTTCTTAATGATAACATTTGTTTCCAAGAGTGAGAATTAGATTTGCAATCACTTTTAAAATCAAAACCTCATGTGGGTTTTGCCCTATAGATACAGAGAAATTACTAATACATTGGTAAGATTGATCAGAGATTTTACTGAAAGGGAAAATTAAAGTGTGATTCACCTTGCTTAAATTTCATCGTATTATAAATGTTTCATCCATTATTTGACACACTTATCTAAAGGTTTTAGAAGACGAGAGACCAGAACATAGGTTTATGGTGAGGGGGGAAAGCATTAGTTTAGTTTAGTTTAGTTTTGAGATACGGCATGGAAACAGGCCCATTCGGCCCACCGAGTCCGCACCGACCAGCGATCCCTGCACATTAACACTCTCCACACACACTAGGGAAAGTTTACACTTATACCAAGCCAATTAACCTGCATACCTGTACGTCTTTGGAACCTGAGGGGTGACTTTTTTTTATACAAAGGGTGGTGGATGTATAGAACGAGGTGCTGGAGGAGGTAGTTGAGGCAGATACTATTGCAATGTTTAAGAAACATTTAGACAGGTACATGGATAGGATAGGTTTAGAGGGATATGGGCCAAACTCAGGCACATGGGACTAGTATAGATGGGACATGTTGGTTGGTGTGGGCAAGTTGGGCTGAAGGGCCTGTTTCCACACTGTGTGCCTTTATGTCTCTAAAACAGAAAATGATAGAAATACTCAACAGGTCAGGCAGCATCCATGGGAAGAGAATAAGAGGAGAAGAAACAGACTTAATGCCGTGGTCATAAAGCAGGCACTAGGCTCCTTTCACGGTTCGTTATAATGCTCATTTCAAGCAAGAATCAATTTATACTGTATTATTCCTGTGTAAAATATAAAATGCACTCTTACTGAATAATGAAGAGTAAATATAAATCACCAACAAATTATATGGGGTCACAAGGTACTGCAGATACTGGAATCTTAATAAAACACACAAAGTGCTGGAGGAACTAAGTGCTAACTGTGGGAATGGTTGCTTAGTTTAGAGATACAGCATGGTAACAGGCCCTTCGGCCCACCAAGCCCATGCCGATCACTAAACACCCATTCAAACGAGTTCCATGTTTCCCACTTTGTCAATCATTCCCTACACACTAGGGACACTTTACAAAGACCAATTAACCTACAAACCTACACATCTTTGATTGCGGGAGGAAACTGGAGCACCCAGAGGAAACACATGTGGTCACAAGGAGAACACGCAAACTCCACACAAACAGCATCCAAAATCAGGTTTGAACCCAGGTCTCTGGCGTTGTGAGGCAGCAGCTCTACCAGCTATCAGTCTGAAGAAGGGTCTCGACCCAAAACGGATCAGTCTGAAGAAGGGTCTTGACCTGAAACGTCACCCATTCCTTCTCTCCAGAGATGCTGCCTGTCCCGCTGAGTTACTCCAGCATTTTGTGTCTACCAACTGTGCCACCGTGCCCAAGGAATTGAAGGCATTAACATTGACAACTTAAATGAGATAATTG
This sequence comes from Amblyraja radiata, assembly GCF_010909765.2. Classification (NCBI taxonomy): domain Eukaryota; kingdom Metazoa; phylum Chordata; class Chondrichthyes; order Rajiformes; family Rajidae; genus Amblyraja; species Amblyraja radiata. The sequence continues at coordinate 4,418,921 of NC_045988.1, forward strand.
TTCTTCTACAAACACAAAATCATATGAAATGATCTGGTAAATCTAAAGGAAAAATAAAAGATGGCAATAGCCCAGAAACACGAATAAGACTCTTTTTAATACATTGCGTTACCGACTCGATGTCCCTTTTCTTTCCAAATCTAAGACAGGAAAATATCTTTAGAACAGGATGTACTGTTTCAGTAAGACTCTGCAGGTGCTTCCTTTAAGTATGTCTTTAATTCGCCGTCGCTATGCGATCATTAGTTTGCCGAATTTTGTAAACGAGAAGCAAACCTCCGGTTTAAAGGCAGGGGCTAGTCATTAAACCCATCACACACAATTGCCCTCGCTGCATAATATCTTCCAGAGGCGGCTGTGAGCAACGTGTGCTGCTCTGCCTCTTGCTCTGATTACGTTGCGCTGAGGAAAAAAAACAATGGTGGCCACAAGAGGAGAGATTGGAGCGTAGCACGATGACATCAGCTGCAGAGCGGGACCTCAAGTCTTAGCACCCTGCTCATTCAGTAGCTTGTACACACATCTTCCACTGAAGCACTTTTGTAAGAACTCAGCAATGTCAACACTGTCCGCACCAGAGAGAGATGAGAGAGACTACACCATGGCACAGAAGGTGCACTGGCAAAAACGTGAGTATTGTTTTATACTCTTTAACATGCAGCACGATTTACACGTTTTGTTTGAGTTTAGTTTATTGTCACGTGTATCGAGGTACAGTGAAAAGCTTTTGTTGCCTGCTATCCAGTCAGCGGAAAGACAATACATGATTACAATCGAGCCATTCGCAGTGTACAGAGGCATTTAAACTTACTCCACGTGCAAGTGTCAAAGATTTAAGAGCTGTCTTCAGCTCCGCTTGCCAATAGATAGGAAAGATTTCAAACATAACAAGAACATTCTCACCTATCTAACAAATTTTGTATGTATGAAAGTGCATATTTGTGCATATATGTTAATTCAATAATAATTTTATTTTAATAACAAACTCAAAATGTGGTATTGTGTTATGGACACACCAATGGCTGAAGGGATGACCTCGTGGACTTATATTTAATATTAGAGATTTATTAAATATTCAAAAAATGAAATTATCTTATTGAGATAATGGTTTAATGATCCGACAAGTATGTTATCCACAGATTTATTCTGTTAATTCAAACTCGTCTTAAATCAGGAAAGATGCTTCAAGAAAGTACTAATTTTAGGTTTAAGAAAGAACTGCAGATGCTGGAAAAATCGAAGGTAGACAAAAATGCTGGAGAAACTCAGCGGGTGAGGCAGCATCTATGGAGCGAAGGAATAGGTGACGTTTCGGGTCAAGACCCGAAACGTCACCTATTCCTTCGCTCCATAGATGCTGCCTCACCCGCTGAGTTTCTCCAGCATTTTTGTCTACCTACTAAATTTAGGTTGCTTTAACAGAATGTTAGTAAGGCTTAGCAGTTATACTGTAGAACTATCAGTGGCTATGTGCATCCCATATTAGCAGGGTAAAAATCAATTGAGATAAACATTGGAGAGACAGAAGGCACTTGTCTCCCTTTCCCCTGACTCTCAATCTGAAGAAGGGTCTCGACCCAAAAACGTCACCCATTCCTTCTCTCCAGAGATGCTGCCTGCCCCGCTGAGTTGTCATCCCCCTGTCCCACTTAGGAAACCTGAACGTAAATCTCTGGAGACTTTGCGCCCCCACCCAAGGTTTCCGTGCGGTCCCCGGAGGTTTTTGTCAGTCTCCCTACCTGCTTCCACTACCTGCAACCACATGCAACCTCCGGGAACCGCACGGAAACCTTGGGTGGGGCGCAAAGTCTCCAGAGGTTTCCGTTCTGGTTTCCTAAGTGGGACAGGGGCATTATTTACTCCAGCATTTTGTGTCTCACCTGGAAGTAGTCAGCAGGTTAACAAGGACCTTAACGAGGTATGTGCAGGGAGGAACTGCAGGCACTGGTTTAAACCGAAGAAACACAAAAGAGATACCTTAACGAGGTAGAGTGATTGAAAATGCTGGTTCAGAATTTTGAACCCTACAGATAAAGTTGAGCAGCTACTGAATGACCTTGTGAGCTTTATTTATAGACAGACATGTTGTAAATCTCTGTACCATCAGCTTAAAAAAAAAAAAAAAAAAAAAAACCCAGCAACTACTCAACTCGATGAATAGTTTTGTCTTTCAGTTACCCTGATAATTATACTCTTAGATATTAGTTGACAGAAAATTAATGCATTTGTATAGAATAACAAAGGCATTCAATCTATCTATTGTAATTGAAGTCATGGCCCTGTTCGAACAGCTGACAGAGTATTTTAATGTGGATGAGGTAAGTTTTCATATAAGTGAATAAGTGGAAGTTAATACATTTATTGGCCAAGTATTCGCACACAAGGAATTTGCCTTGGTGTCGTTCAGCAGAAGGTCTCAGTTTTCCTGAGTAAATTGTTTTGAATTTTGAAGTCTTTAATATTTATTTTTCTAATAAGGACTCGTAGGTCTGAGCCATAGTGATATGTTGAGCAGGCTGGGACTCCATTCCTTGGAGTGCAGGAGGATGAAGGGTGATCTTATAGAGGTGTAAAAAATCATGAGAGAAATAGATTGGGTAGAAGCACAGAATCTCTTGCCCAGAGTGGGGGAATCGAGAACCAGACAACATAGGTTTAAGGTGAGTGGGGAAAGATTTAATAGGAATCTGAGGAGTAACTTTTTCACAGAAAGGGTGGTGGGTGTATGGAACAAGCAGCCAGAGGAAATAGTTGAGGCAGAGACTATTGCAATGTTTAAGAAACAGTTAGACTGGTACATGGATAGGACATTTTTAGAGGGATATGGCCCAAACGCAGGCAGGTGGGACTAGTGTAGATGGGACATATTGGTCGGTGTGGGCAAGTTGGGCCGAGGGGCCTGTTTCCACGTTCTATGATTCTATGACTCTAATATAATAATAATGTTTTGTTACATGTCTGCACAAAGACATATATACGTTGTGTGTTTTATATTTTGAGGTTTCTGGAAGATTAATAATTTTCAAGCAGAATGTATGTTGTAAACTTCCCTCTTGTATGTCTTTGTTAAAGAATGGCAACATTTAAGCTAGCGTATCATAGTTACTCTATGAAGCTATGGATACAGTAAATAGGGCATCTTGGTCGGCATGGGCAAGTGGGGCCGAAGGGCCTGTTTCCATGCTGTATAACTGACTAACATTATTTTTTGTTATTTTCCAAATACTTTGCCACATTTGGAGCCGTTTGAAAAATATGAAACAAGTTAGAACGATTACATTATCCTTATTCTCTGGGGGAAATGAAATAGTTAAATATACCAAGAAAGTGTGGGTTTGGATTTGAGGAAACCTTTACTTTCTGAGTCGTTATCCTATTCTGCTCGGGCACCACTGAGTCTCTCAATGTTTTCCAATGTAAAAGCGTAGAAATTGACTTCATTAATTTTTAAAATTCTGAAAAGACACTTTATCAAATCAAACAGGCACTGGCTTAAAAAAATAGAGATATCTCTTTGCAATTCTACAATTTTCATCAATCGATATTTATTGATTAAGTCGTGTGTTTTCACCGTTCACTGAGCAAGAGAAGGTTCTGAGCCATCTCCATCACTGTATCTATATTGTTTAAAGTGCTGTGCGATGTTTAACGCAATCACCTACAATTGAAAGATCTAACTAGCAAAATATACAAAAGAATTGGCCAAAATGAGTGCAGTCAACTCCCACAGATATTCACAGGCATCTGAATCGAGGATTAGTGAGGAGGAAATATTATTCTATGTATAGATTGGCTTGCGGGGGATGTATTATTTTTAGTTGAAATCTATTATTTAACAGAAGATGGACACATAAAGCTGGAGTAACTCAGCGGGTCAGACAGCATCTCTGGGGAATACAAATAGGTGGCGTTTTGGGTGGAGACCCTTCTTCAGAGATGCTGTCTGACCCGCTGAGTTACTCCAGCTCTTTGTGTCTATCTTCAGTTTAAACCAGCAATTCTGCAGTTCCTTCCTACACATATATTTAATTGTCAAACAAGTTCCGTTGTGGGGCGTTAATATTTAATTTTTTCCCCTTGGTAACTGAGGTATGATTCGTGTCGGCTCCTATCATTATTATGGTGATCAAACGGCACCTGTTTGTCGTCAGCTGAGGCTTTCCATTCCTTTCAATTTCCAATCTGCTTTAAAATAATTTTCCAGAGGTAGACTATGCGCGCGTAGGAAATAGATAGCAGATATTGAAGTAGGTATCTAGGCGGGGCAAATTGCCATGGTTGGCTAGGGTCATGCTCAGTTCCAAAACACATTACAGTTGAAAAAACCATTGAATCAGGCGGATTTTTTCCCTTGGTACTGAAGAGGAACTTTGACGGGTAAATGCGGTGCTGAAACACATCCCTCTCACAATCTCGCTGACAGAGACAAAGAAACAAGTTGATTTTGCCAAGAATGTTAGAGTAATGAAGGTATTTTCGAACGCTGTTGGCTGGGTTTATTTATTTCATTCACGGAAACCTAGTGGTAAATTAAAAGGAAAAGATTTGAGGAATAATGGCCAAACACAGGCCAATGGGACTGGCTTAGATGGGCATCTCGGTTGGCTTGGATGAATTGGGCTGTAAAACCCATTCCCCTGCTGAATGACTATGAATTTATCTGTGTTTATGTTAATAGTTTCCAACTTTATCCACTGTTTTCCCAACATCCAACAGATCCCGAGGAACACATTTTGAGTCCCTTTCCAAATTCATTTGCTTTTTACTAGTGAACTATTTCACCTCATCCAGATATTTTGATCAAGATGAGACAATTGATTAGTACGGGTGTCAGGGGTCATGGGGAGAAGGCAGGAGAATAGGGTTGAGAGGGAGAGATAGATCAGCCATGATTGAATGGCAGAGTAGACTCGATGGGCCGAATGGCCTAATTTTGCTCCTATGACTTTATGAACTTATGAAACTCATCTTGCGGAAAGCATGGGCGGAAACTCATTTTACACAACTACATGAAACCATCAAATGCATATTATTAGAAGTAAGAAGTAGTCTTCATCAGAACAAATGTCACCTATTCCTTCTCTCCAGAGATGCTGCCTGACCCGCTGAGTTACCCCAGCTTTTTGTGTCTGTCTTCGGTTTAAGCCAGCAGCTGCAGTTCCTCCCTATACAGAACAAACGTGAATCTAAGTTGTCCAATCCTTACATACAAAGAGATTTTAAGTGTTTAAGAAAGAACTGCAGATGCTGGAAAAATCGAAGGTAGACAAAAATGCTGGAGAAACTCAGCGGGTGAGGCAGGATCTATGGTGAGAAGGAATAGGCGACGTTTTGGGTCGAGACCCTTCTTCAGACTCCAGAGATTTTAAATGATCATCAATTCTGATCCATTGGTGTTTGATAATTTCTTGCCCCCAGTGGACCGCATAGGATTCCATTGCTGACTTGCGGCTTCAGCAACCTCTGTTCAATCCTGACTGACTGTGGAACAGCATCACCCCTCTTCCCATCAGAACTGCCCCCTCCATCAACTCTTTTAAGTCGAGACTTAAAACTCGTCTTTACTCTCAAGCCTTTCTTGACGTCCTCTGAGTGAGGGCTATATGTATGTATTTATGTATGTACGTAATCTATGAACCAATGTTGTATAACGTTAGTACCTCCACCAATGTAAAGCACTTTGGCCAACGAGAGGTGTTTTTTAAATGTGCTATAGAAATAAAAGTGACTTGACTTGACGGCTTCCAACATGCGTGTGTCCACCAGGTTTCTTTCAGGGGCTCTGCTTTCCTCGGCCATTCTAAAGATAGGCATGTTAGTGGTTATTATTATTAATTGACCACTGGTCTGTAGGTGAGTGGGGAGTGGTTGGGAATATGACGAGAATAAAATAGGATTAGCGTAAGGTTGATGTAAATGGACGCTTGATGGTCCGTGTGGACTGGTCTGGCTTTTTCTGTACGTCTCTAATGAGATTAATAGCAACATTTTGGCTTCTTGATATCGCTGCTGAAGCCGATTACAAAATCTAAATCCTCACTCTCGGCACGCAAATGTGAAATTTTTAGTTCAAAATTCAACCAAAGATTACTAGAAGAAATGTCAGGCCTCTGTCTGAACTCTCAAGTTGCTTTTGTTAGTGAAGGAAATTGGAGAGGCAAGAGAAAGGGCCTCCACATTAAAGGATCATAGTATTGAATCCCTCAATGTTCAGAGCTGTGGGCTCTGAGGCAGGAACTTGCAATGCCATATGGGAGTATGGTGAATAGGTATTGCTTCAGGCTTGTTTTCAAGCAGGGAGTCACTGCATCTAATTGCCAATAGGATCATGCCTCTATCATTGTGGTGGAGCGGCTGACAATTTTACATGTAATCCAGCAAAAAGTTTGACTCGAATCAGGATGGCACGGTGGCGCAGCAGTAGAGTTGCTGCCTTACAGCGCCAGGGTCCCGAGTTCGATCCTGACGACGGGTGATGTCTGTACGGAGTTTGTACGTTCTCCCCATGGCCTGCGTGGGTTTTCTCCGGGTGCTCCAGTTTCCTCCCAAGACAATCTGAAGAAGGGTTTCGGCCCGAAATGTTGCCTATTTCCTTCACTCCATAGATGCTGCTGCACCCGCTGAGTTTCTCCAGCATTTTTGTGTATCCTCCCAAGACATACAAGGTTTGTAGGCTAATCCAGGTTCGATACTGCCTGTAAGGAAAATTCATTTTGTTGTCTCTAATTGAGACAATGACAATAAATTTGAATACAATACAATACAATACAATTGGCTTCGGTAAAAATTGTAAATTGTCCCTAGAGTGCAGGATAGTGCTAGTGTGCATGGTGATCGATGGTCGGTGTGGACTCGGTGGGCCAAAGGGAAACAGGCCCTTCAGCTCACCAAGTCCGTGCCAACTAGCAATCCCCATTACACGAGCACACACTAGGCACCATTTACAATCTTTACCACTAATGGAGTGTGGGAGGAAACCAGAGCACTGGAGAAAACCCATGCGGACACAGAGGGAATGCACAAACTATGTACAGACAGCACCCGTAGTCAGGATCGCACCCGAGTCTCTGGCGCTGCAAGGCAGCAACTCTACCGCTTGGGCAAGACACTTCACCCACCTTTGCCTGTGTGTGAATGTGTGTGAATGTGTGTGAATGTGTGTGAATGTGTGTGAGTGATTGGTGGTGGTCGGAGGGGCCGTAGGCACAGAATGGCAGACACGCTTCCGTCAGTCTGCCCCAGGGCAGCTGTGGCTACAGAAGTAGCTTACCACCACCGAGTGTGACTGAGGAGTGAATGAATAATGCGATGTAAAGCGCCTTGAGTATTAGAAAGGCGCTATATAAATCCCATCCATTATTATTATTACCGCTGCGCCACCATATACCGATTCTGATGGGAAGATTCCTCTCAGAGTGTTCACTTCAGCAAAGTTTGGTAAATGGCAAGGCCTTTGCCATTCAGAAAACCGCAATTAAATAATATTGCCACCTTTTATCTGCAGCAATTATTTGGAGTTGATGAAAGAGACACTGATACACTTTCACTGTTATATCCATTCATGTTAAATTGATAGCACACGGGAATGTGGCCATTACACTTCTGCCAGCTCATAGAAAGCTATTGCCAGGTGCAGAAGGAGCACTAATGGGACAGAGCTTGAGGGGGGAATTACAATGCATTGTGTAAAGCAGTGATTAGGTTTTTTTCCCTCCCAATATGTAATTCATCTTCCCAACAATGCACTTCACTCAGATGCCAGAAAGTTAATAAGCAGCGGGCAGCCCAGTGGTAGAGTTGCAGCCTCGCAGCGCCAGGCACCCAGGTTCGATCCTAACTACGGGTCCTGTCTGTATGGAGTCTATACGTTCTCCCCGTGACCTGCATGGGTTTTCCCCAGGTGCTCCGATATCCTCCCACACTCCAAAGAAGTACAGGTTTGTAGGATAATTAGCCTGGTATAAATTGTCCCTAGTGTGTTTATGATAATGTTGGTGTGCAGGCTCGGTGGGTCGAAGGGCCTGATTCTGCACTGTATCTCTAAACTAAACAGTGTAGGAAGGAACTGCAGATGCTGGTTTAACTGAAGATAGACACAAAATGCTGGAGTAACTCAGCGGGTCAGGCAGCATCTCTGGAGAGAAGGAAAGAAGGAGTTGCTGCCTGTCCTGCTGAGTTACTCCAGCAATTTTGTGTCTATCTTGCATTAATAAGCAGCCAATCCTTACCTTTTCTTAATATTTAATGTTTTTTGGTTTGTTCTATGACCAAAGTTACTTACGGTTCTGTAAAGAGAAACAAGTTGGTGGGGAACGTTTGAGAAGGAGAAGTCAACCCTAGCAGTGTTGCATTTGGTTTTCAAGATTTACGCTGTGTGCATTATTCCGGATGATGCCACAGTTTGGCTCTTTTGACCAGAAGAGAACTTTAACTCCCGAGTTGCTAAATTGTACATGTGTGCAGCTTGAGTTTGGTTGCTTTGCACGTTCGAGTGGTCAGGATTACGGTTAAACCTGCCCGATACTGAGCAGGGCCTTCTCTCATGGGAGATCGATTGATGGCACCTGCACGGATGGTCACTGACTTCTGTTCACTCATCTGTAAGCCCTTCCTCTTTCAGCCTAACTCAAGTGTTCACACCAAGACACTGGACCTCAGGGGCAGGATACATATGAGGGAAGTAGGTTTAAAAACTCTGTGTACTGATGAAAACAATGAGGTTTATTTTCTGCCCGTATTTTTAAACTTTTGATTAGGTTTCATTTTCTTAATAACTTAATTAAAAATGAGTTCCACCTCCACACTTGAATGCGTGAAGGGAAAATGATACTGAGGCGTACGCCATAACTTCTTATGGGCCAGTCCCACTTGCGTGACTTTTTCGGTGACTGCCGGCAGCCGTCATAGGTCGTTGCAGGTGGCTGAAAATTTTCAACATGTTGAAAATCCAGCGGCGACCAGAACAAGGTACGACTCTTTGGGCGACTACTCACGACCACACAGGCGTCACCCCGCGACATGTCGCCTGTATGGTCGTGAGTCGTCTCCTCAGTCGCCCAAAGTAATGTAGCGTCTTTCTGGTCGCCGCTGGATTCTCAACATGTTGAACATTTTCGCCGACCTGCAACGACCTATGATGGGTTCCGGCAGTCACCGAAAAAGTTGCGTAAGTGGGACAGGCCCATAACTGTTTTTCCTACTGACGGAGACTGTATGCGGAGAGGCCAATGTTACGTTTGGTTTTCACGCATTAGCCATGAATTTGATACTTGGATTGTGTGTCCTTCCCCTTATTGGATTCTACAGGAGTTGTGATTGCCGTTAATGGAATACCGACGTGTGTGAAATATCAAAACACAATGTTAAAGAGAAAGGGCGATTTCTTTGATTTTAGTTTAGTTTAATGACACCTTGCGGAAGCCGGCCCTTTGGCCCACCGAGTCCGCGCCGACCAGTGTTCACCCCGTGCACTAGCACCATCCGACACACTAGGGACAATTTACAATTTTACCGAAGCTAATTAACCTGCAAACCTGCATGTCTTTGGAGTGTGGGAGTAAACCTGAGCACCCAGGGAAAACCCACGTGGTCACGGGGAGAATGTACAAACTCCGTACAGCCAGCACCCGTAGTCAGGATCGAACCCGGGTCTCTGGCGCTGCGAGGCAGCAACTCTACCGCTGCACCACTGTGCCACCGCTGGATTTCCTTGCAGTTGCCTCTAATTGAGGATATTAGTCCCGTTTTTAAGGATATGAGTGAGTTTGTCCTCATGTTAACCAAGTAAGTGCAGGTAGGACACAAGGCAACGCTGGAATGCAGCAGGATAGCATTCTCCAGGAGCGACACTTGGACTGCGCCTGGCTTGTGAAACTGGATTCATTTATGGGATCTGATATATATTCTGATCTACACCCAGAATGTTGGGTTGGAAAAATTGGTTTAGACCTTGGCCAGGTGGAAAATGAATAGTTGGTTAATTTTTAACGTATGTTATGCCTTGATTCTGAGATAAAGGCAATTCAGATGCTGAGTATATGTCCCCTGTGTGTTCGTTGATTGAATTCAAGTGTAAAGTCAATGATAATGAAGTTGATTTGCACTTGCCAGCATTCGCACGTTGCAGATCTTATAGAGGTGTATTAAAAAAAATCATGAGAGGAATAGATCGAGTGGATGCACTTAGTCTCTTGCCCAGAGTGGGGGAATCTAGGATCAGAGGACATAGGTTTAAGGTGAAGGGGAATAGATTTAATAGGAATCTGAGGGGTAACTTTTTCACACAAAGGGTGCTGTGTGTATGGAACGAGCTGCTAGACAGGAACTATCCCAACGTTAGACAGGTACGTGGATAGGACAAGTTTAGAGGGATATGGACCAAGCACAGGCAGGTGGGACGAGTGTAGCTGGGACATGTTGGCTGGTGTGGGCAAGTTGGGCCGAAGGGCCTGTTTCCACACTGTTACACTCTATGACTATCTCACAAAGCGGGTTTCAGTTCAGGTACACGACAATGATATCAGTCTGTGTCAATGGAGTTTCTACTGCACCTCTCAGACAACAGATGCTGCTTGGGCCATCAATTGGGAAGCAAACTATATCCCTGTTTTAAGAGACGGGCCTTACTAGAGGTGTTGTTGGGAAATCCACTGATTAGTGCAATAGATATCTTTCTCAAGGACCAGATGTATCTCGATTGAGGTGTTTTTAGTTTATCTTAGTTCAGTTTAATTTATTGTCACATGCACTGAGGTACAGCGAAAAGCCTTTGTTGCGTGGTGAACAAGCTCAATCACATCCTTAAAAACGGGATTAAAATCCTCAATCACAGACAATTGCAAGGAAATTCAGATGCGGCACAGTGGTGCAGCGGTAGAGTTGCTGCCTCACAGCGCTCAAGACCCGGGGTTCGATCCTGACTACGGCTGCTGTCTGTACGGAGTTTGCACGTTCTCCTTGTGACTGCGTGCGAGGTCTTTCCCGTTTTGGTGAGCAGCCAAGAGGAAGAGGAAGAACGACCACTCTGACTACTTGTCCTCTGCATCCACTGTGTCAGAGAGACGATATGTCTAACCTCACATCTAGCCCATTAGTCCAGCGTTAGGCCGGGTAAATTGGCCCCACTGCTTCCAAGAGTGTTGAGAACCTCACGAAGAGCTTTCATTATGGTTAGAGATGGCAAAGGTTAGTTGGCACCTGTCCCCCCCACGCTTACATGTGATTACAATACAATTACAATATTTATTGTCATTTGAGCCTCAGTGAGGCTCAAACGAAATTCTGTTTCCACAGCCATACAAACAAAGACAATTTCCTACAGACATACACACAATTTAATTCACACAAACATCCATCACAATGAACCCACTGTGATGGAAGGCAAAGTCTTTTCTCTCCCCTGTTCTCCATTTCTCTCCCGATGTCCAAGCCCCAGGTGGGCGATGATAAGTCCCACGGCCATTTTAGGCCGTGCCGGGCGATTTACGGCCCCGCTCCCGGTCTAAAAGTCACAATGTTGGAGCCCCCGGCGGGCGCTGTAATGTCCCACGGCCATGAAGCCGCGCCGGGCGATGTATGGCCCCGCTCCGGGTCGTTCCAACCCCGCGACACGGGCTGGAGAAGTCGCGTTGCGGGAGCTCCGGGAAGCGGTCTCTCCACCCGGACCCGCGAGCTCCCGATGTGCCAGTCCACCGGACCTGCGGCTGCGTTGCGTTGCTTGCAGATGCCACTGGCATGCATGGTGGCTTGCACTACTGCACATTAGACATGCCCTCCCTTGAGTCTTCACAGGAAACCAGCAAAGCACCAATTTAATGCATGTTTCTACCAACATGCCTGAGTCACGATGCCTCAGCTTGTCACAATCTGCTGGGCAGCAAGCCACCTGGGATTATTGAGTTGAGTTTAATTTATTGTCACATGTACCAAGGTACAGTGGAAAGATTTTTTAAGAAGGAACTGCAGATACTGGAAAATCGAAGGTAGACAAAAGTGCTGGAGAAACTCAGTGGGTGCAGCAGCATCTATGGAGCGAAGGAAATAGGCAACGTTTCAGGCCGAAACCGAAGGGTTTCGGCCCGAAACGTTGCCTATTTCCTTCGCTCCATAGATGCTGCTGCACCCGCTGAGTTTCTCCAGCACTTTTGTCTACCTACAGTGAAAATATTTTTGTTACATGCTATCCAGTCGGCATAAAGACTATACATGATTACAATCGAGCTGTTCACAGTGTACAGATACAGGATAAAGGGTATAAGGTTTAGTGCAAAATAAAGTCCAGTAAAGTCTGATTAAAGATAGTTCTACATTTTATTTAAGAAGGAACTGCAGATGCTGGAAAAATTGAAGGTAGACAAAGATTTGGGAGAAACTCAGCGGGTGAGGCAGCATCTATGGAGCGAAGGAATAGGTGACCGTTTTGGGTCGAGACCCTTCTTCAGACATAGATAGTTCTACGGTCTCCAATGAGGTAGATGGGAGGTCAGGACCACTCTGGTTGGTGAGAGGATGGTTCAGTTGCCTGTTAACAATTTAACTCATCTGCCATGGTGCTGGGTAGAATCTTTACCATGCCTACAGTTCTCTGTGAAGCAAAGTGTCAGGGGTTATGGGGAGAAGGCAGGAGAATGGGGTTAGGAAGGAGAGATAGATCAGCCATGATTGAATGGCGGAGTAGACTTGTTGGGGCGAATGGCCTAATTCTACTCCTATCACTTATGACCTTATAACAGAGACTGACGCACAACTCCTACTGAAAGGCCCCTCTCCAAGAGTAAGCTCAGCCTTCCTGTTACCACTAAAGCCATTGCCGTTTTCAACCGGACTGATGGATTGAAAGATACAGCATGGAAACAGGCCCTTCGGCCCACCGAGTCTATTCCGACCATTGATTACCCAGTACTTTGCCTGCACAGTGAATTCCAAGTTAGGCATGTGCGAGCTGAATTACTTATTTAACAGGTCCAAACATATTAAATTACATGCCGTAGGTGGAATAACTACTTGAAACTATTTTAAGGAGCCTCAAGCATTGACCAACATGACACAGTGCTTTACATAAATGTATTGACTGAACACAGTATTGATTACAATGTACACAACTCAAATGATTCTTTGTGTAGGAAGGAACTGCAGATGCTGATTTAAACCGAAGATAGACACAAAATGCTGGAGTAACTCAGCGGGACAGGCAGCATCTCTGGAGAGAGAATGGGTGACGTTTCATGTCTCGACCCTTCTTTAGACTCTGTACTGTGTACAGTTTTTGGTGTTTCCTTTCTGAAGAAAATAGTTGCAGGAGTAAACCATTCAGCCCTTCGAGCCAGCACCGCCATTCAATATGATCATGGCTGTTCATCCAAAATCAGTTCCTGCTTTCTCCCCATATCCCTTGATTCCGTTAGCCCAAAGAGCTGCAGGACTGTATATCTCACTATATCTAAATAAAGGAAGGTTTAAAATGATTCTTTAACTTGGTGAGTTTATTTTTCTTTAAATATCAACTTCCTGTGCTGAACCTAACGTGGCAGCTCAGGCATCTTGTGTGTGTGTTGCCGACACCGGTGTTTCACAATCATTGTCTGCTCTCTTCAGATGGTATCAGAATCACTGTAGTAAAGTTAAGGAGTTGGAAATGATGTCAAAAACAATAGCTGGTTACATGGAACCCACTATGTGCAGGAAGGCTGGAGGTCCCGTATCATCCAAGTCTATCTCGCCTGCATCTTCAGACACTGTTATCTGTGATATTTGTTTTACAGCTGTTCCAACGGCCCGGTACAGCTCTTGCCAACTATGTCCTAGTGTCAAAATATTACCTTGGACTGAGAGGAAGACAGAGAGAGTTAGACGCAGAGAGTTGGGGAGGGAGAGACAATAGACAATAGACAATAGGTGCAGGAGGAGGCCATTCGGCCCTTCGAGCCAGCACCGCCATTCAATGTGATCATGGCTGATCATCCCCAATCAGTACCCCGTTCCTGCCTTCTCACCGAGAGACGGGGAGAGTTAGGGAGCGAGAGAGGAAGAGATGGAGGGAGAGGGGGAGGGGGAGAGGGAGAGGGTGGGGTGGGGGAGAGAGAGGGAGGGGGGGGAGGGAGAGAAGGAGGGGGGAGAGAGGGAGAGAGGGAGAGACTAATAATATTTGGTGTGGATGAATGTCTTGGGATGCCCACTCTCTGACCCTTGCTATTCCCAGCACCAAGCAGGATCAGAGCACATGACTCACGATCGTACACACAGCCACCGTCAGTTCAAGCTGGAAACAGTTACTCTCGTCACGTTTGCTTCTGGCTTGTCCTTTACCCAACATGTGACAATTGCCACTGGAGACGATTGACCATAATTTTCCTTCGCGAAGCCGTGAATCACCCCGGCAATCATTGATCGTCTCGCCAACGTGAATAATTCCGATGGCGAATGGATCATTCCGACAGCTAAACTGTGCACACACCTTTTCCTCCATGAGTCGCCACCTTTGATATCGTTCTGAGGGTATACCACAATACCTCAAAGCATCGACCTCCCATTTCCTGTTCTCGAGGGGATCCTGTGACTTATATGGTCTGCAGTGACATATTTCTGAGAATCATCTGCACTCATTTCCTGCCACCCTGTCTTGTTGCTACTGTTGCGTTGACTTCAGAGAAAACAGTGAACAGGCCCAGTTGACAATCAGTGAGGGTTAGCAAAGAAATTAGCAGAATATTCAGAGTTCAGACAATCTGATAGATCTCGGTGGAAGGTTGCATGCCATAACATTGGTAGATTTCACCAGCATCTGCTTGCATAACAACATTAGCCAACTTAGTGAAAGGCCTGGGATAGAGTGGATGTGGAGAGGATGTTCCCACTAGTGGAAGAGTCCAGGACCAGAGACCATGGCCTCAATATAAGGACGTACCTTTAGGAAGGAGATGAGAAGGAATTTCTTTAGTCAGAGGGTGGTGAATCTGTGGAATTCATGGCCACAGATGGCTGTGGAGGTCAAGTCGATGGAGATTTTATTTAGGTGGAGATTGACAGATTCTTGATCAGTACGGGTGTCAGGGGTTATGGGGAGAAGGCAGGGGAATGGGGTTGAGAGGGAAAGATAGATCAGCCATGATTCAAAAGCAGAGTAGACTTGATGGGCCGAATGGCTTCATTCTGATCCCAGAATCTATGAACTTATGAACCTGTACATTCAATTGGGACTCAGTCAAAGAAGGCTTTGAGAAATGTCAAAAGATTAGAGATACGCAGAGTGGTTTAAGGAAGGAAATCTAAGGCGTGGGGCTAATTTCACTGCCAATCATTTAGGAAGATAGACACAAAATCCAGGAGTAACTCAGTGGTGCAGCAGCATCTCTGAAGAAAGGGAATAGGTGAAGTTTCGGGTTGGAACCCTTCTTCCGACTGGTTTGTAGAATCAGAATGATTTAGGAATGCAGAGATCTCACAGGATTGTGGCAATGGAGAGAAGGATAAGACCATGGTCAGATCTGAACCTGACTGTCAGAATTTCAAGATGTAGCAGGATCCTGAGAAGAAGCATGGAATAGATGAGAGTGGAGATAACTATGACCGGCACTAGAATTTGAGGAGCGGAAAAGTAATCAGGCAATGGAATCATAGTCGGACAGCATGGAAATAGCCCTTTAGCTCAGCTTGCCCACACCGGACAACATGTCCCATCTACACTAGTCCCACCTGCCCGCGTTTGGCCCACATCCTCCTAAACCTGCCCTATCCATGTACCTGTCTCAATGTTTCTTAAATGTTGAGATAGTACCTGCCTCAACTACCTCCTCAGTTGAACTTCCTAAAGGACCAGATATATTAGTGTTGTGGAGTTGGAAGCATCTCCTAGCCGGCTCCACAATGTATGTCCAGCATTGCGAGAATTGAAAGCTAAACACAGCTTTCAATTAAAATCGGGCTTGAAATCCTCAGCTTGATTCGGAAAAGGTGGAGCTGTTCCACTCGTGTGATGAGTCACATCTTGGTTATTATTAATTCTCTCTTGGGAGATGAGCATTGCTGACATGGTGTATGGGTTATGGTCTTGACAAGACCATAGAAATGTAATTGCATGGCACTTTTTATTTCAGAATTTGAGAAAGTATTGTGGATAAATACAGGCTATTTTGAGTTATTTTAGTTTAGTTTAGAGATACAGCACGGAAACAGGCCCTTCGGCCCACCGACTCTGCACCGACCAGCGAATCCCCGCACATAAACACCATCCTGCACGAGGGACAATTTCTACATCTATACCAAGCCAATTAACCCACAGACCTGTACGTCTTTGGAGAGTGGGAGGAAACCGAAGTTCTCGAAAAAAAAGGCCACGCAGGTCACGGGGAGAACATACAAACTCCATACAGACAGCACCCGTGGACAGGATCGAACCCGGGTCTCTGACATTGTAAGCGCTGTAAGGCAGCAACTCTGCGCTGCGCACCGTTCTGCCTTATTTTGGAACTTAATTTGTGTTCTTCCCAATGTGACTCCAATTTGCATATCCGACATGATTTCAACATCAGATTCGCATGAAATGATAACATTCCCTTTTGAATTTTTATCAGGGAAAAAAAAATTGGGTAAGATCCCAAAATTGACCAGGATCGACCATGTTTACCATCTCTCCCCTGGTCCTCCATCCCTCCGTCTCTCAACCTAACACACCCACTTGTAGTGCCCATGGCCCAAGGTCTCTAACGTTCTGAGATTCTATCCTCAACAATCCTTTGATTGCTTGACCCTGGTCCCCGGCTCAGGTGCTAATGACGTTCCTGGTAGTGATCCCATGTCCAAATCAGTCATTGGCACCACCTCGGTCACTCGAAACGAGTGTGACTGTCCTCTCATGGAGGATGCCTGTGCGTGACTTTGTTTAACGTGGGGAGACTGGTGTACAGGCAGCCACCACACGGTCCTTGACAGATCTGGGTCAGGATCCAGTGGCATGGAGTCCAAGACGACCGGAGACCCTTTTCTGCTGCAGCCTTCATCCGCCTTCCCAGCCGTTGTGACGCTCCACTAAGGTCAGCCATCGTCCTCCGCCTGTTCCACCGTTGAGGTCTTGGTTGGATTGCTCTTTGTCAGAGACCTCCCCCTCGACATTACCGCCATGGGTGGCCCTACCAGGAGCGTAGCTCCAGACGGCATCGCTCTCAGGATCTCAGGTCCACACAAGCTTCTCCACCACGACAAGGTGACAATCCACGGACAACCTTACAACCTCTATAGAGAACTACAAATCCAGGGATCTGGAGACTAGCTGCATTATAGAGTCACACAGTCATAGAGTCAGACAGCACAGAAAGAAGCCCTTCGGCCCTGCTTGCCCATGCTAACCAAGGTGCCCCACCCTACACCCTCTGACTAAAGAAATTCCTCCTGATCTTCCTAAAGAAATGTCCTTTAATTCTGAGGCTATGACCTCTGGTCCGAGACACTCCCACTGCTGGAAACATCCTCTTTACATCCACTATATCCAGGTCACTGACTCTACATCAGAACAAGGTCAGCATTTATTGCCCAATCCTCCAGGAAAGGCTGGGAGCCTTAATAAATTCTGGTAACTTTAATGAAGGTTCTTCCGCAGTGCTGATGGAGAGGGAGTTAGACCCAGTAACGATGAACTGTTGATAGTTTTCCAGGTCAGGATGGTGCTTGTGTGGAGGGTGTTTCCATGCTCCCAAAATCCTTGTCATAGAGTCAAGTCAAGTCAAGTCAAGTTTATTTGTCACATACACATACGAGATGTGCAGTGAAATGAAAGTGGCAATGCTCGCGGACTTTTGTGCAAAAGACAAACAACCAAACAACCAAACAAACTATAAACACAATCATAACACACATATTCTTTTACATAATAAATAATGGAAGGAAAAAGTTCAGTAGATTTAGTCCCTGGTGAGAAAGGCGTTTACAGTCCGAATAGCCTCTGGGAAGAAACTCCTTCTCAACCTCTCCGTTCTCACCGCATGGCAACGGAGGCGTTTGCCTGACCGTAGCAGCTGGAACAGTCCGTTGCAGGGGTGGAAGGGGTCTCTCATGATATTGTTGGCTCTGGAGTTGCACCTCCTGATGTATAGTTCCTGCAGGGGGGTGAGTGAAGTTCCCATAGTGCGTTCGGCCGAACGCACTACTCTCTGCATAAAGTCATAGAGTGATACAGTGGGGAAACAGGCCTTTCGGCCCAACTTTCCACACCGGCCAACGTGTCCCAGCTACACTAGTCCCACCTGCTTGCGTTTGGTCAATATCCCTCCAAACCTTTCCTATCCATGTACCTGTCTAACTGTTTATGAAATGTTGGGATAGTCCCTGCCTCAACTACCTACTCCGTACATCCGCCACTCTTTGTATGAAAAAGTTACCCCTCGCATTCCTTTTATCCTTGCTGATAGATGCTAGGATTCATTCCTCTCATGAAGTTTTGGGAGAAATTAGCCTCAGTTACTAACGTAAATGCATTTTGTAGATGGTACGCATTAGAGTCAATGGAGGGAATGAATGTCTGGGGTCTCCTTCTTTTCGAGTCCATCTTGTTACAAATGTTGAGCTCGCTGTCATCGTCCGTCCTGAAAAGGACGCAAGCTTCCGGCGACAATCAGTGGGAGCCGTCACTTGTTGCAATAGATGATGGTGGTAGCAGAATTAGCTCAGGATACTTCCAGTTTCCAGCTCAGAGAGTGAGACACTTCAGGAGAGTTGCTGGAGCTACACTCATCCAGGCAAGTGGAAAGTATTCCATCATACACCTGACGTGCGTCTCGTAGTTGGTGGAAAGTTATTGGGGTGTCAAGAGGTGAGTCACTAATGCAGGATGCCCATTACTCACTCATTTCCCCCCAGTTCCAAACATCTAGATATTATCAAGATAAAATTGTTATGCCTCATTCTCTCCACTGCATGAGTGGTCTCATCAGACCTATGGTCAAAGGTGACTCACAATAGACAATAGGCAATAGGTGCAGGAGTAGGCCATTCGGCCCTTCGAGCCAGCACCGCCATTCAATATGATCATGGCTGATCGTCCCCAATCAGTACCCCGTTCCTGCCTTCTCCCCATATCCCCTGACTCCGCTATCTTTAAGAGCCCTATCTAGCTCTCTCTTGAAAGTATCATAATTTTATATACTTTTATCAAATTTCCCCCCAACCTCTGATGTTCCATAGAAAACAATCCTTCTACCTTTTATTTCTGAAGGAATAAATTGTCTGGCACAACTGGCACTTCGGGGAGACCAGGTGATTGTC
The DNA here is from genome assembly GCF_010909765.2 of Amblyraja radiata. Taxonomy (NCBI): domain Eukaryota; kingdom Metazoa; phylum Chordata; class Chondrichthyes; order Rajiformes; family Rajidae; genus Amblyraja; species Amblyraja radiata. The sequence continues at coordinate 4,438,172 of NC_045988.1, forward strand.
TGGCACTTCGGGGAGACCAGGTGACAGTTTTGCCGAACATTTGCGCGTGGTCGTCCAAGGCCTGCTAGATTTCCAGGTCACTTCCCATTCCCACACGGACATTTCTGTCCTGGGCCTCCTCCATTGCCACGCACAATCTGCACCTAATCTTCTGCTTGGGCTGCTTACAACCCAACCGGTGGCGCAGCGGTAGAGTTGCTGCCTTGCAGCCGCAGAGACCCGGGTTCGATCCCGACTACGGGTGCTGTCTGTACGGAGTTTGTACGTTCTCCCTGCGACCAGCTTGGGTGTTCCCTGGCTGTTTCCTTCCACACTCCAAAGACATACAGGTATGTAGGTTAATTGGCTTGGTATAATTGTAAATTGTCCCTAGTGTGTGTGGGATATTGTTAGTGTGCTTGGCAAGTGATAGGTGGATACAGGTGAGGGGGGGCTTTGGCAGAAGGGTGGACAAAGACTAGACATGAAAAGCAGACGAGAGGGTGACAATGAATGGTAAAGCCTGTGGGAGAGATGTAGGTGGAAGGGTCGGGAGGGAGGGAGAGAGGAGGCAGGGGAGGCAGGATAGTGGGAAAAATGGGGGGCATCAGGGTTGGGGGAGGGGGCACAAGAAAACAAGGGGGAAAGAAAGGGGGGTTGATAACCAAAATTGGAGAATTCAATGTTCATGCTTTGGTTTAATTCAATTTAGAGATACAGTGCGGAAACAGGCCCTTCGGCCCACTGAGTCCGTGCCGACCGATCCCCATATACTAGCACTATGCTACAGACAAGGGACAATTTACAATTCTTACCAAAGCCAATGAACCTACAAACCTGTACGTCACTGGAATGTGGGAGAACATACACACTCCATACAGACAGCGCCCGTAGTCAGGATCGAACCTGGGTCACTGGCGCTGTGAGGCAGCAACTCTACTGCTGCGCCACCGTGCTGTAGCAAAGATTATTTTAAAGAATAATAAAAATCAGACTGCTCGCTTAGCCTTGAAATATAACACTGGCTGGCTTTGTTTAAACTATTGCCTATTGTGCCCTTCAGCTGTATTGGCAAATCCATCTGGAAACGGGACAAGTTCCCTTGGGATCCTGCGTCCGATCTCTGCTCCTCTGGGATCCAGGGAGCTAGAGTAGTCCTGCAACTGATTCTTCAGTGGGTGATGGGTCACTCTAACTCAGTGCACGTGGCAATAGAGTAAACTAACTAAAGGGCCTGTCCCACTGTACCAGGTAATTCAAAAGCTCTTCCGAGTTTAAAAAAAATCAAACTCATGGTAAATACGTAGAATGTACGTAGTGGCTACGTCGGAGCTCGTGGATGTCTCGTAGTGGCTCGTAACGCTGACGGCAGGTACTCGGGAAACGCGCTAACTCGTGAAGTTTTTTTCGGCACTGTGAAAAATGTCCACGAGTCCACGAGTACCTACGAGCGGCTATTACCGTAATTCTCCGAGTTCGAATCAGGGGAAAGTCGGGAGAACTCCTACACACACTAACACTATCCCTGCACACTAACACTATCCTACACACACTAACACTATCCTACACACACTAACACTATCCTACACACACTAACACTATCCCTGCACACTAACACTATCCCTGCACACTAACACTATCCTACACACACTAACACTATCCTACACACACTAACACTATCCTACACACACTAACACTATCCCCGCTCACTAACACTATCCTACACACACTAACACTATCCCCGCTCACTAACACTATCCTACACACACTAACACTATCCTGCACACACTAACACTATCCTGCACACACTAACACTATCCTGCACACACTAACACTCTCCTGCACACACTAACACTATCCCCGCTCACTAACACTATCCCCGCTCACTAACACTATCCTTCACACACTGACACTATCCTACACACACTAACACTATCCTACACACACTAACACTATCCTACACACACTAACATTATCCCCGCTCACTAACACTATCCCCGTACACTAACACTATCCCCGTACACTAACACTATCCCCGTACACTAACACTATCCTACACACACGAGGGACCATTTTTACCTTTGTTTTAATACCAAGCCAATTGTTTTAATACCAAGCCTCACTGCTGCTCTGCCCTCGATTATCACCATGCAATTGAACCTTCCAAAGCTGCATTAGAGCAACCATTTCATGGTTTAATTATATTGAATTATAATGCCTTTAAAAACATCAACCAAATGCCAAATTGCTACAATTGGTTCAAATGTATATATTTTATTGTGAGCAGATAAAACGTTCTTAAGATTATTTCTTAATAATGTCTGACGTATTGTTATACATAATGGCAATGTGATAATTCCACATCTGCAACTAATCCATCATCAATACTAAACACAAGAAGATTTAAAGTGAAAGCTTGATTATCATTACCACTGTTCCAGTGATGAAAGCTACAGTCTAATCCTGGCTCAGATGGTTTACTATGAACGCTTTGGTTGAATTCCAACATGGTAATCACTTCCAAGAAACCTTCAATGGATCTGCACATCAGCAGTAAGCTTATCTCAAGTTGTAGCGATGATTCACTGCTGTACATACACCATTCTATCAAATTACAGCCTTGTTTTCATTGAGTGCCTGTGTATTCCCAGCCACAAACATAGAACGTAGAACAGTACAGTGCAGCACAGGTACAGGCCCTTTGACCCACAATGTCTATGCCAAACATAATGCCCAGACCAGCTCTTAGGTGCTTGCCCATAATCCATACCCCTCTATTCCCTGCATATCGACATACCTAACCGAAAGTCTCTTTAAACCTACCCATCTCACCCACTCAGCTTCCTGGAATAAAGTCGTAGTCTGCCCAACCTCTCCCTATATTGCTCAACCCCATGAATCCTGGCAACACAATCTTTGTACTCTTTCCAGTTTAACATCATCCTTCCTATAATCGGGTGACCAAAATGAACACAATGGTTCAATGGTCTTTTATGTGTCACCATTTGAGGTGCAGTAAAATTTGATTTACAATACAGTCATACCAGAAAAATCCCCAAAAAACCCACTCCACATGCAGCCTCACCAACATCTTGTAAAGCTGTACCATAATGCGGCTGTCCCACTGTACGAGCTAATTCAAGAGTTCTCCCGAGTTTCCCCTGATTCGAACTCGGAGAATTACGGTAATAGCCGCTCGTAGGCACTCGGGGCTCTCGTGGACATTTTTCAACACGTTGAAAAATCTTCACGAGTCTTCCCGTGCTTACCGCTTTTCCCGAGTACCTGCGGTTATCGTTACGAGCCGCTAAGAGACGTCCCGAGCTCCGACGTAAACCGCTACGTACATTCTACGTGCTTACCACGAGTTTGATTTTTTTTCTAAACTCGGGAGAGCTCTTGGGTATACTCGTATAGTGGGACAGGCCCTTAACTTCTACACTCAATGCCCCGACTGATAAAGGCCAATGAACCAAAAGCCTTCTTGACCACCATATCTAGCTGTGACAATGTAGACAATGATTCCTAGCATCATTCGCGTAAACCTCTTCTGGACTCTCTCCAACACCAGCACATCCTTCCTCAGATATTGGGCCCAAAACAGCTCACAATACTCCAAATGTGGTCTGATCAGTTGCTTATAAAGCCTCAGCAGGACATCCCTGTTTTTGTGACAAATGAAATTGACTTTGACTTTGACTTTGTATTCCAGTCTTCTTGAAATAAATGCTAGCATCGCATTCACCTTCCTTACTACTGATTCAACTTGCAAATTAACTTTTTGGGAATCTTGCACCAGCACCCCCTAGTCCCTTTGGACATCCGAATACTGAATTAAGTGTTGGGTTGGGTTGAGTGTTGGGTTGAGATTCGTCTGATGAAGGGTCTCCACCTGAAACGTCACCTATTCCTTTTCTCAAGAGATGCTGCCTGATCAGCTGAGTCAATACGGCACTTTGCATCTGAAAACTCAGACGGGTTATTCTGAGAGAATTGGAATGGACACAGATGCAGTCTTAGCCAATTCGAAAGTGGACACTGATTAACGTCATCAAACATGAACGATTGCACTATTTAAGTAAGAGAGAGGATGTCTGGGTTCAAATGAAGGGAACTGAAATATCGATGGTTAGTATTTTTGATATTTTTCAGGTTTTGGTTGCTGTTCAGTCTAAAATAAGAAATTCATGTTCGTCACAGAGATTTACGGGAAGAAGATTGCTCATCCTTTTCAGAATTAAAGTGTAAATTTGGATACACACACGAACACAATTAACAAAAACTAAATCCTGGTTACGCAGTTCAAAATAAAATTGGACTTAGTCTCCAATTAAATAATATCTAATTTAATATAATGTTTAAGAAAGAACTGCAGATGCTGGAAAAATCGAAGGTAGACAAAAATGCTGGCGAAACTCGGCGGGTGAGGCAGCATCTATGGAGCAAAGGAATAGGCGACGTTTCGGGTTCTTCAGACACAAGGGTCTCGACCCGAAACGTCACCTATTCGTTTGCTCCATAGATGCTGCCTCACCTGCTGAGTTTCTCCAGCAATTTAGATTTAATATAATAATATGTTGTGGCTTTGATTAGTGTAAATTGGTGGTGAGCAGTCAGCAGTGACTCAGTGGACTTGTTTCCATGCTATATTTCTCTGACCACCCACTCTTGACATTCAATGGCATTATCATGGTCCAGTCCTTCACTGTTTACCTACATGAGGTCACTATTCATTAGAAACAGTCCTGAACCAACCACTGTGGTTTAAAAAAAAAAAGACAGAGTGCTGGAGTAACTCAGCGGGTCAGGGAGCATCTCTGGAGAACATGGATCGGTGGCGTTTCATGTTGGGACCCTTCTTCTGATTCTTCCAAAAGGGAAAATAGGTGCTCGGTTTTTTACACAGTGAAGGCCGACCCAGTGCCGTGGTGGTAGAGTTGCTGCCTTACAGCGCTTAAGACCCGGGTTCGATCCTGACTAAGGGTGCTGTCTATACACCCATACAACCCATACACCCATACAACCTGCTCTCTCTTCACATTGTGTTTTTGATTTTCTGTTTTTGGACTGAATTCTGTTTTTAATTTGTGTCTGTGTGATGTCTTTATTATTTATTTTATTCTGATTATATGTTTATATTCCTGTTAATCTATGTAAGGTGTCCTTGAGATGTCTGAAAGGCGCCCAATAAATAAAATTTATTATTATTATTATTATTATACACAGTCTCATTTTCACGGCTAGATTTGTACATTTGTACGCTTGCGTGGGTTATCTCTGAGAACTTTGGTTTCATCCCACACTCCAAAGACGTAGAGGTTTGTGGGTTAAGTGCCTTGGTATAATCTTTTTTTAATTGTCCCTAGTGTAGAATAGTGTTAATGTGCGGCAGATCGCTGGTCGGCGCAGATCCAGTGGGCCAAAGGTCATAAGGTCATGTGATAGAAGCAGAATTATGGCTGACCTATCTCTCCCTCCTAACCCCATTCTCCTGCCTTCTCCCCATAACCCCTGACACCCGTACTAATCAAGAATCCATCTATCTCTGTTATAAATATATCCACTGACTTGGCCTCCACAGCCTTCTGTGGCAAAGAATTCCACAGATTCACCGTCCCCTGACTAAAGAAATTCCTTCTCATCTCCTCCCTAATGGAACATCCTTTAATTCTGAGGCTGTGATCTCTAGTCCTAGACTCTCCCACTAGTTTCTGCGCTGTATCTCTAAACTAAACTAAAGTAGTTGAATCTGGAACTCACTGCCAGAGGAGGAGCAGGAATTCTACACAATCACAATGTTCAGGAGAACTTTAGACAGGCACCCTAATGGGCAAGCCATGGAAAAATATGGTCCTAATGCGGTCATAGAGTGATACAGCGTGGAAACAGGCCCTTCGGCTCAACCTGTCTACACTGGACAACATGTCCCAGCTACACCAGTCCCACCTGCTTGCGTTTGGCCCATATCCCTCCAAACCTGTCCTATCCATGTACCTGTCTAACTGCTTCTTAAACTTTTGGGATAACCCCTGCCTCAACTACCTCCTCTGGCTGCTTGTTCCATACACCCACCACCCTTTGTGTGGAAAAAGTTACCCCTCGGATTCCTATTAAATCTTTTTCCCTTCTCTTTAAGCCTATGACCTCTGGTCCTCGATTCACTGAATGGGCAAAAGGGCCAGCATGAAAGAGGTGGGCTGAAGGGCCTATGCCTGTGCTGTACTTCTCGATGACTGAAGCCTGGTGTGGTCCACGTTAAAAATGAGATATATTGAAAGTAAACTATAGTGAAAGCAACGATTCCAAAGTAATTTCTTCAAAAACATCGCGTCGGTATTTTTAATTGACCATGGGTGTTCTTATTATTATTATTTCTCGTGATTTGGTGCTCGTTATCTTCGACGTATCTCAGGGGTTTCAACTAATATGCAAACCATGGTATAAATGGAATCCCGAGTAACGATGACCGAATGGAAAAAGTACGTCCTTGAAGGGCTATCCCCTTGAATTTACATTTAAAGAATTAAACTTGTCGAAGGGGAATCCGAATGAGGAAATAATTTTCACCTCGTGTGCAATGTCGCATGTCATGCTGCGTCAGTATATTACAGCCTGCTGGAACTGCACCAAGCTGTTGAACCTTACATTGCTTTTTTTACACTGACCCTTGTACAATATTGCTTAATAGATTTTAATTTCTGAACAAAATCTATATATTGACACCTTGCCAGAAAATGTTTGTGGACAGACTATTTTTTAATGAAAACCAAGCATGGAATGAAGATGGGTCTTGACCCGAAACGTTGCCTATATCCTTCACTCCATAGATGCTGCCTCACCCGCTGTTTCTCCAGCATTTTTGTCTAACATGGAATGATGAGACCATTTTATGATAGTACATTCTTCTGCTACAATGAACGATGAGAGACCCAGCGTGGGGGGGGGGCGCTGAGGAGGACAGGGGGCTGCCGATAACAAAGTGGGACCCAGAGACTAAGAATGGTGGGGGTTCCAGATGAGGGGGGGTGGGGTGGGGTGGGGAGTCTGTTGCCATGTGTGGCACGGCTGATGGGACTGTGTGGTCAACTTTTTTTAACTATGTCGGTGCCAAACCATGGCAACACTTGAGGCCTGGGTGAAGTCTACTATATCATTTTACCGGGTTAAGGTCATAAGTGAATTAGGCCATTCGGCCCATCAAGTCTATTCCGCCATTCAATCGTGGCTGATCTATCTCTCCCTCTACATCCCATTCTCCTGCCTTCTCCCCACAACCCCTGACACCTGTACTCATCAAGAATCTATCTATCTGCACGGTGGGTGGCGCAGCGGTAGAGTTGTTGCCTTACAGCGAATGCAGCGCCGGAGACCTGGGTTCGATCCCGACTACAGGAGCTGTCTGTACGGAGTTTGTACGTTCTCCTTGTGACCGCGTGGGTTTTCTCCGAGATCTTCGGTTTCCTCCCACACTCCAAAGACGCACAGGTTTGTAGGTTAATTGGTTTGGTGTAAGTGTCCCTAGTGTGTGTAGGGTAGTGTTAATGTGCGGGGATCGCTGGTCGGCATGGACTCAGTGGGTCGAAGGGCCTGTTTCCGCGCTGTATCTGTAAACTAAGCTAAACTAAACTAATCTCCCCCTTAAACATATCCAGTGATGGCCTCCACTCCAGGCTGTGGCAAAGAATTCCACAGATTCACCATCCTCTAACTCAAGGGTTATATGTAGAATACAGCATTTCACTACAGTCAAATCTTAGATGTATATCTAAGTACACATGAAAATAAAGTATAATTGATTCATTGAATTGAATTATGAGCCAAAGGCAAAGTGGTGGAGGAACTCAGCAGGTCAGGCAGCATCTGTGGAGGGAATGGACAGATAACATTTTAGGCCAAGACCCCACTTCAGTCTGATGGAGTTGGGGGGGAGTGGAGAGAAAGCTGGAAAGTGAGGTGGGTGAGAGGTAAAACCTGGTGAGTGATGGGTGGATACAAGTGAGAGGGGGGTTGGTTGTTTGGCAGGGGGTGGAGTAAGTGACAACGTTCTTCTTTTCACCACAACCCTTGGTCACTTACTCCACCCACTGGCCTATCAAACCCCCCTCACCTGTATCCACCTAGACTTTGCCCCTCTCTTCTCCAGTTTCCTTCCCTCTACTCCATCAGTCTGAAAGAGTCCTGACCCATAAAGTTGTCTGTCCGTTCCCTCCCAAGATGCTGCCTGACCTGCCGAGTTCCAGCGGCATCTGCAGTTCCTTGTGTCTCCATTTAGTGTCATGATTCAGACCACACAGGGATATTGGCAATGGAAATGAAGTGGGCAGATCAGTGAAAGGAAATTGGGATGTTACTGCACCATTTGTTTCCTTAGTATCAACGAAAGACAAATGGATGCTTATTTTTTGTGTGTTGAATATGACACATTTCATATGACAGGGTGGCAGGGTGACACAGCGTTAGAGTTACAACACTTACAGCACCAGAGACCCGGGTTCGATCCTGACGACGGCTGCTTGTCTGTATTATACGTTCTCCCCGTGACCTGCGAGGTTTTTCTCTGAGAACTTCAGTTTCCTCCCACACTCCAAAGACGTACAGGGTTGTAGGTTAATTGGTTTGTTGTAAATGTAAAAATTGTCCCTTGTGTGTGTAGGATAATGTTAATGTGCGGGGATCGCTGGTCGGTGCGGGCTCGGTGGGCCGAAGGGTTTGTGTCTCCAAACTAAACTAAAAACTCATTGTTAAACTAAAACTGATTTTTGACGTTTTAAAGACAAATTTGAGGGGAGGTTGAAGGAAACAAGTTACAGCTTCCACCAAAACAGCAGTTAGGGGAATTCACATCATAGTATTTTGCTGCTGTTACAATCAGCAATCAGTCCCAGGTCTACGAGACCACAGAGGGTGTGGCCCCTAACTCAACCGTATCTGGCCCACCACACAAACTGCGGGCGTTGGGGGGAACTGTTCATCACCTCCTCCTCAAGGGCATTTGGAAAGGTGCATCAAACGCTGGCCTTGTTGACACCACCTACCTCCCAGAAAAAAAAATGAAAGGAAAGGTCGCAAAGGGTGCAAGTTCACATTTAATACCTGAAACTCAGCCATGAACCAGCCTGACCCTGCAGAGCCCAGCTGGGGGTGGGGGGGTGGGGGGGGGTGGTTCCATGTTTACCAGCATAGTCCTTTCAATGAAACCTTAAACTGAGGTCCCACCTGCCCTCACAGATGAAAAGGAAAGATCCGTCGCCACTATTTCAAAGACCAAGCCCAATATATATATCCTGAAACATCAAAGTAAAATCAGACTGCGAGAATTTTGCAGCCAATGTAGTCAGAACCTTTTTGTTTTTATCCAGGGTGGAAATGTTTAACACTAGAGGGCACAATTATAAGGTTAGAGGGGAAAAGTTTAATGGAGATGTGCAAGGCAGGTTTTTTTTACACAGAGAGTCACGGGGACTTGGAATGCATTTCCAGGGGTGGTGGTGAATCTGTGGAATTCTCTGCCACCGAAGGCTGTGGAGGCCAAGGCAATGGATATATTCAAGGCAGAGATAGATAAATAGATTCTTGATTAGTGCGGGTGTCAGGGGTTATGGGGGAAAAGGAAGGAGAATGGGGTTGGGAGGGAGAGATAGATCAGCCATGATTGAATGGCGGAGTAGACTTGATGGGCTGAATGGCCTAAATCTGCTCCTATCACTTATGACCTTATGACCTTTCCGCCCACTGATTCCTCACTCTGACTGTCTGGGAACTTGCCTCATAAAATCCTGTTTTGTTTATTGTTGTAAGCTGGCACAATAAGTCTTATGGGGACCCTACCTGAGAAATCTGTATTGATTGAAGCTGGGAATCCCTACTGAGAAGATTAGAGTATTACATACAATTACAGACTACGAGCACTGACTATTGTTGCTTGAATGTCATAGCTCAGGTATGTTTAGAAATTAGCTTTTCTTCCATGCTTTGGATTTCTGTGGATTGTAAAAGTGAACTCACTGAGGACTTGGCAGGGTTATGGTGTTCAAGCGAAGCCATTTAAGCACCCTGTGTTTCATCTTATTCACGTGAGTTAATAGGAAACAGAGTGCAGAAAAAGTAGCGATGTTTCGATTCACACTTCCCACACGAGAGCCGTGCGTTCGGAGAGTGGTGAATAGATAACACTCCTAAAAAGGGTGGCTCTCATCTTCTTTGGCAGGTGTGATTTCTAGCTGTTTGGGAACTTTAGACTTTAGAGATACAGTGAGTAAACAGGCCCTTCGCCCCCACCGAGTCCGCGCCGACCAGCGATCTTAAGGGGTTGGACAGGCTAGATGCAGGAAGATTATTCCCGATGTTGGGGAAGACCAGAACTAGGGGTCACAGTTTAAGGATAAGAGGGAAGTCTTTTAGGACCGAGATGAGAAAATCATTTTTTACACAGAGAGTGGTGAATCTGTGGAACTCTCTGCCACAGAAGAAAGTTGAGGCCAGTTCATTGGCTATATTTAAGAGGGAGTTAGATGTGGCCCTTGTGGCTAAAGGGATCAGGGGGTATGGAGAGAAGGCAGGTACAGGATACTGAGTTGGAGGATCAGCCATGATCATATTGAATGGTGGTGCAGGCGCCCCCCCCCCCCCCGTACTCTAGCACTATCCTACACACTAGGGGCAATTCTACAACTTACAGAAGCCATGTTAACCTACAAACCTGTACGTCTTTGGAATATGGGAAGAAAGCGGAGCACCCGGAGAAAGCCCACTTGGTCATAGATAGAGGGTACATAGTCCCTTCGTCCCATAACCTCTGACATCCCAACTAAATGATGGCAAAAATGAAATGGGCCACCTGAATCAATTATCACTTCCATGTGGAGATAGTCCTCCTGTACTCTCCAGTGCCGTGGGTAAATGTCAGGGACAACATTTCAGGTCAGTGACATTTTATCAGAACTATTTCTCTATAAATGACCTTTCAGCAATGGTTTTTGAGGTTAGATAATATGAGGCACTTCTTCTGTGTTGGATGAGCAAGTACTGTATGTACGCACATTTCCTTTGATATGTACAACTGTGAACCTTCAGCTGATCATTGGCACTGTGTGGGAAGAAGTGAAGGTAACCATACTGCAGAACAGGGGAGGCTCTACCGCTCACAGCTCAATACAAAGGTTTGACAAACCACATTAAAAGCAGTCATCAGCTTCTTCAAAGGAGGTTATATGCAATTTCCAACCAACCTGCTGCTTCGTAAATCATTCACTCCCACATCTATCTTGTTACTATACTGCAAAACAGAGTGCTGGAGGCACGCAGTGGGCGCGGCACGGTGGCGCAGCCGTGGAGTTGCTGCCTCACAGCGCCAAAGTCCCAGGTTCGATCCTGACTATGGGTGCTGTCTGTGTGGAATTTGTACCTTCTCTCTGGGTTTCTCCAGAACCAGGGGCCACAGTTTAAGAATAAGGAGTAAGCCATTTAGAACGGAGACAAGGAAACACTTTTTCTCACAGAGAGTGGTGAGTCTGTGGAATTTTCTGCATCAGAGGGCGGTGGGGGCAGGTTCTCTGGATGCTTTCAAGAGAGAGCTAGATAGGGCTCTTAAAAATAGTGGAGTCAGAGGATATGGGGAGAAGGCAGGAACGAGGTACTGATTGGGGATGATCAGCCATGATCACAGTGAATGGCGGTGCTGGCTCGAAGGGCCAAATGGCCTCCTCCTGCACCTATTGTCTATTGTCTATTGAGTTGGTTTTCTCCGGGTAAGCTCCGGTTTCCTCCCACACTCCAAAGACGTGCAGGTTTGTAAGTTAATTGGCTTCTGAAAATTGTCCCTAGTGTGTAGGATAGAACTAGTGTACGGGGATCGCTGGTTGGTGCCGACTCGGAGGGCCAAAGAGTCTGTTACTGCATAGTATCTCTAAACCTGGCAGTTCAGGCAGATGACATTTCAGGTCGGGACCCTTCTTCAGTCTGATTGTAGGAGGGGAGAAAGTTGGAGAAGAGAGGTCTATCAATTCTGAAGAAGGGACCCGATCCTAAATGTCATCTGCCCATTCCCTCCACATATGCTGCCTGACCGACTGAGTTCTTCCAGCACTTTGTTTTATTGCTGAAGATTCCAACATCAGCAGTCCCTTGTATCTCTTTCATCCCAGCAGTTGTTAGGAAGGTGTGTAATATTTTAGATTTGCCTACCTGAAGCCATCAATAATGGAATCAAAGTTAGTCACAAAAAGCTGGAGTAACTCAATGGATCAGGTAGCATATCTGGTGAGAGAGAGAGAGAATAACGCATAGATTTTTGTCACCAGTGAAGTAAGAGATGGCTCAAGATTTGGCTATGTTACTCCAGCACTTTGTGCCCATCTTTGGTATAAACCAGCATCTCATGGCACACGTCAAGGAAGGAACTGCAGATGCTGGTTTACATCGAATATGGACACAAAAAGCTGGAGTAACTCAGCGGGTCGGGCAACATCTCTGGAGAAAAGGAATACACCAGGTGATGTTTCGGATCGAGACCCTTTTTCATCCTGTTCCTTTTCTCCAGAGATGCTGCCTGTCCCGCTGAGAAAGTCCAGCTTTTTGCGTCTAACTTCGGTTTAAACCAGCATCTCCAGTTCCTTCCTACACATCATAATGTAATAATTCCTGCTTCATCTTTGGATAATAATTTAAAATATGGCCTTGCAAAGTAAAATGACAGAAATCGGTGCTTTTTGTTCTTGGGTGATTAAGGTTTCAGATCTTGCGGAGATTACAGTCACGAACATCCTACAGCTGTGGGTGTAAGGACAGTAAACAACAGCAGTGAATCACTTGAAGCGTGCGTGTGTTTGGTGGTTTCTCACTTAGTCAGCTGCAGGTGCCGTTGTGGGGTGACCCGGCATTGGTCGGCCGGAGGAGGCCAAGGCAGCTGAGGTGAAGGTGACTCACGCAAGAATTAGAACATTCTGGAAATATTCAGGCAGGGTGTGTGGTCAACGCGATCAAGTGTCAGGGCGACGTCTTTTCATCAGAACTGGGAACAGATTAAAAATGAAACCAGGAGTAAGCCATTTAGAACGGAGACTTTTTCTCACAGAGAGTGGTGAGTCTGTGGAATTCTCTGCCTCAGAGGGCGGTGGAGGCAGGTTCTCTGGATACTTTCAAGAGAGAGCTAGAAAGGGCTCTTAAAAATAGCGGAGTCAGGGGATATGGGGAGAAGGCAGGAACGGGGTACTGATTGTGGATGATCAGCCATGATCACATTGAATGGCGGTGCTCTCCACCTTCGGACAGAGTCTGAAGAAGGGTTTTGGCCCGAAACTTTGCCTATTTCCTTCACTCCGTAGATGCTGCATCAGCTGAGTTTCTCCAGCACGTTTGTCTACCGATGGACCCCTGTCTGTCTCACTCCTCCCTCTCTCTTCCACAAACCAGCTATCATTCGCCTCCATTCTCAGTCCTGGTGCAGGCCCTCAACCCGAAACGTCAACAATTTATGAGGACGTTACCCAGAACTTGAGACCCTGGCCTATAGGGGAGAGGTTGAGCAGGCTGGGACTCTATTCTCTGGTGCGTAGGAGGATGAGGAGTGATTTTAAAGAGGGCTCTTAAAAATAGCAGAGTCAGGGGATATGGGGAGAAGGCAGGAACGGGGTACAGATTGGGGATGATCAGCCATGATCACATTGAATGGCGGTGCTGGCTCGAAAGGCCGAATGGCCTACTCCTGCACCTATTGTCTATTGTCTATTGTCTATTTTATGGAGGTGTGTAAAATCATGAGAGGGATACAATAACTTTATAATAACTTTATTTATAGAGCACTTTAAAAACAACCACTGTTGCAACAAAGTGCTGTACATGACTAATCATGAACAAAACATTATTACGACAATAAAAACATTAAAAGAGAGAGTAAAAACAATAAAAAACATTAAAAACACTAAAACAGGAGCAAAGTCTGATAATAATAATAATAATACATTTTATTTATGGGCGCCTTTCAAGAGTCTCAAGGACACCTTACAAAAATTGAGCATGTATAGGAAAAACATGTAAGGGGAATGAAATAAATAGTAGAGACATGACTAGTACACAAAGTAAAGACAGAATTCAATACAAACACAGCATGAGGCAATTAATGCACAGATGAAAAGGGACGGGGACGTGGGGCTAAGGATAGGCAGAGGTGAAGAGATGGGTCTTGAGGCGGGACTGGAAGATGGGGAGGGACACGGAATTGCGGATCAGTTGGGGGAGGGAGTTCCAGAGCCTGGGAGCTGCCCTGGAGAAGGCTCTGTCCCCAAAACTGCGGAGGTTGGACTTGTGGATGGAGAGGAGACCGGCTGATGTGGATCTGAGGGTTAGGGTCAAAAGCCAAGGAATAGAAAAGGGTTTTAAGACTGGTTTTGAAGATGGACAGTGAGGGGGCCTGTCTGATGTGCAACGGCAGAGTATTCCATAATGTCGGAGCAGCAACAGAGAAGGCTCTATCCCCTCTGAGCTTCCGCTTAGATCTCGGTACCTCCAGGAGCAGCTGATCAGCTGACCTGAGGCACCAGGCAGGAGCGTAGGGATGAAGCAGCTCAGAGAGGTAAGGCGGGGCGAGCTCATTTAAAGATTTTAAAATGAATAGAAGAATCTTAAAATGAACTCGAAAGTACACAGGCAGCCAGTGGAGGGAGGCCAGAGTTGGAGTTATGTGCTCCCTCTTTCGAGTTCCAGTTAAAAGGCGAGCAGCAGCATTCTGAACCAACTGGAGACGAGCCAGGGAAGATCGAGTAACTCCAAAATAGAGTGCGTTACAGTAATCCAGCCTAGACGTGATGAAGGCATGGATTACTGTTTCAAAATGCTGCCGCTCGAGAATGGGCTTCACCTTTGCCAGCTGCCTTAAATGAAAGAAGCTGGACTTAACCACCGCGCCTATTTGATGATCTAATTTAAAATCACTGTCTATCTTAAAACCCAAGTTTAAAACTGTTGGCTTCACATACAGTGCCAGGGGACCCAAGTCAACAGGGGGAGGTTCACGGCAGCCATTGGGACCAAACACTATCACCTCTGTCTTCTTTTCATTAAAGCCTAGAAAGTTTAGGGCCATCCAGGATTTAATAATAATAATAATAATGGATGGGATTTATATAGCGCCTTTCTAATACTCAAGGCGCTTTACATCGCATTATTCATTCACTCCTCAGTCACACTCGGTGGTGGTAAGCTACTTCTGTAGCCACAGCTGCCCTGGGACAGACTGACGGAAGCGTGGCTGCCAATCTGCGCCTACGGCCCCTCCGACCACCACCAATCACTCACACACATTCACACACAGGCAAAGGTGGGTGAAGTGTCTTGCCCAAGGACACAACGACAGTATGCACTCCAAGCGGGATTCGAACCAGCTACCTTCCGGTTGCCAGCCGAACACTTAGCCCATTGTGCCAACTGTCGTCCCTAAATGTCATCAAGACATAAGAGAAGTGGTTTAACAGAGAAAGCATCTTCCTTCCTCAGCGGCATATATAGTTGGGATAGTTCGGGAGCGCGCTCTGAGTCTCTAGCCCAGAGTAGGAGAAGAGCGAACTAGAGGGCATAGGTTTAAGGTGAAGGGGGAAAGGTTATGGGAGACTGAGGGGTAACATTTTCACACAAAGGGTGGCGGGTGCATGGAACGAGCTGCTGGAGGAGGTTATCACAGCATTAAATAAGCAATTAGACAGCTACATGGATAGGACAGGTTTAGAAGGATCTGGGCCAATTGCAGGCAGGTGGGACTAATGTAGATGGGACATGTTGGTCGGTGTAGGCAAGTTGGACTGAAGGGCCTGTTTCCGTGCTGTATCCCTCTATGATTCATTCTTGTTCGCCTCTGCTTAGTTCCTCCGGCCATTAGTTTGTTGCTCCTGATTCAGCATCTGCAGTCTCTTGTGTCTCTGACAGTGTCCCACCTGTCTTCTTAACAACACGAGAATCATAAAGGAACACGGTGAATATCCGACAATATCTGTTCTAACAAAATACAGTGTCAAGAGGAAAAAATGATTTGGCTCAATTAGGTTGTTGGCCATCTCTACACATTGTAGAGTGTATTCATAGGATTATTAGC
Source organism: Amblyraja radiata (assembly GCF_010909765.2). Taxonomy (NCBI): domain Eukaryota; kingdom Metazoa; phylum Chordata; class Chondrichthyes; order Rajiformes; family Rajidae; genus Amblyraja; species Amblyraja radiata. The sequence continues at coordinate 4,454,232 of NC_045988.1, forward strand.
ACCTGATATTTAAAAATGTTCACTCAAGATTTATTGCTTCTACTTTTCCAGCTTCTTCTGACCAGTCACAGCAGCGACCTTATTTAGGTGTTCGTGTGAAAGACCCCGTAAAGGAGCTGCTTAAAAGAAAGAGAAAGAACGTTGAGAACACTAATACAACTCCCAGCAGCTCGGTGAGCATTTTAGTCGTTATCGCATTGATTTGTTAATATGTGCAGTAGGTTTGATTTCAGCATTTAATCGGGCGCGTATCATGAAATTACCGCTCGCTGAGGTAGCACGTAGATGCAGTGTTAGGGTTGCAGCCCTGTAGCGCCAGGGACCCGGGTTCGATCCTGACGACGGGTGCTGTCTGCACGGAGTTTGTGCATTCTCCCTGTGACCTGCGTGGGTTTTCTCCGGGTGCTCCGGTTTCCTCCTACATTCCAAAGATGTGCAGGTTTGTAAATCAATTGGGCATCTGTAAATTGTCCCTAGTGTGTAAGGTAGAACAAGTGTGTGGGTGATCGCTGGTCGGCGCAGACTCGATGGGTCGAAGGGCTTGTTGCTACGCTATATTTCTAAACTAAAGTAAATTAAACTTAAATTTAAACGCCACGGACAATTCTCTTCTCAACCTCTGTGATAGACAATAGACAATAGACAATAGGTGCAGGAGTAGCCCATTCAATGTGATCATGGCTGATCATCCCCAATCATTACCCCATTCCTACCTTCTCCACATATCCCCTGACTCCGCTATTTTTAAGAGCCCTATCTAGCTCTCTCTTGAAAGCATCCAGAAAACCTGCCTCCACCGCCCTCTGAGGCAGAGAATTCCACAGACTGAAGAGAACAATCCCAGCTTTTCCAATCTAGCCTTGCAACAGAAACATCTATCACTGGGACTATTCCAGTGAAACCTTCTCCGACATCTCATGAATTTCACGCACTTTCTATAAAGTATGGTGACCAACATTGGATACAACAACCTTCAGACTCTGTGGCACGGTCCTGACATTGCCAGTTACAGAACATAGCAAACATAGCCAGATAGTTACAGATTAAATATCGTTTAATTTCTGTCACCTGCTCCGAGCTAACAATGATATATTCTACAATTTCCTTGGCCCGCATCTCTTTCGATGTCGCATTTTCACCCTTCCTTATCTTTGTGCCTCCCTCTCCCCCGATTCCCAGTCTGAAGAAGGGTCTCGACCCGAAACGTCACCCATTCCTTCTATCCAGGGATGCTGCCTGTCCCGCTGAGTTACTCCAGCATTTTGTGCCTGTCTGCAGTCAAAGTCAAAGTATCCTTTATTGTCATTCAGACCTTTCGGTCTGAACGGAATTCCGTTGCCTTGCAGTCCTACATATAATAAAAATAACAAAAACACACAATAAACACAAATTTAACATCCACCACAGTGAGTTCACCAGGCACCTCCTCACTGTGATGGAGGCAAAAGTCTTAAAGTCTTTGTCTCTTCCCTCCTTGTTCGCCCTCTGTGAACCAGCATCTGTAGTTCCTACCTACAAAAAAAATTTACTAATCGCATTCCTCAGATCAAAATATCTTGTATTTACAGCAACAACATATATGATCATTTTTCTAATTGTGTATTTTTTTTTATGCCAAGCAGATGGTTTTGCCACGTCTTTCAATGACATGCTATTCACAAATAGGTAAGATTCAATGTACATAGTTAATGCATAAATAATATAACTTGACAACAAGAAACTCCTAATAATTTATCGACAGTACATAGAGTAAGTCATTGTTAGTCCATTTAAAATTGGCATTGTTTTTATCGCCAGAGACAGCGAGCTGGCATTATTTTAGTTATTTTGTGTTTATATCATATGTGCCAAATATTATGACATAAAACGGTAACTATGGTTAAATAGAATCACCTTTAATAAAATGAAAAGGAACTGTAGATGCTGGTTTATACCAAAGATGGACACAAAATGCTGGAGTCAAAATACGAGTCAGGCAGTATCTCTGAGCAGTATCAATGTTGCTGATGGGACTGTACTGAGTAATGGACACTTTTGTGGAAAGGTACTACTTCTAGATTGTGTCCTTTGCCTTCACCAAGTACTTCTAGAGCTCCTACACCCAACAGGGTGAGGAATCTTTCATGGATTGATTGGGCATGGGTCTGCGTTAGGTTATTGTATTTTGATTGGAGCTGGTGTCAGGGTTATGGGGAGGAGGCAGGAGAATGGGGTTGGGAGTGAAGGATAGATCAGCCACGATTGAATGGCGGAGTAGACCTGATACCTCTGCTCCTAGAAGTTGGCCATTCCCTAAACTGCACTGGGGTATGTTACTGTATACAAGTTGATGAATTCACAAGAGCAGAATTAGGCCATTCGGCCCATTGAGTCCATTCCGCCATTAAATCAGGGCTGATCTATCTTTCCCTTTCAACCCCATTCTCCTGCCTTCCCCCGCGTAACCCCTGACACCCGTACTAACCAAGAATCTGTCAATCTCTGCTTTAAAAATGCCCAATGACTTGGCCTCCACAGCCGTCTGTGGCAATGAATTCCACAGATTCACCAACCTCCTCTGATCCTAGACTCTCCCACTAGTGGAAACATCCTCTCTGCATGCACTCTATCCAGGCCTTTCACTATTCAGTTTCAATGAAGTCCCCCAACATCCTTGAAAACTCCAGCGAGTATACAGCGATAAACAATCTGCAAGTTTCAATGAGGTCCCCTCTCAACCTTCTAAACTCTAGCGAGTAGAGGCCCAGTGCTGGCAAACGCTCACCATATACTAACCCACTCATGTTCAAGAAGGACGACAGATGGCACAATGGGCTAAGTGTTCGGCTGGCAACCGGAAGGTAGCCGGTTCGAATCCCGCTTGGAGTGCATACTGTCGTTGTGTCCTTGGGCAAGACACTTCACCCACCTTTGCCTGTGTGTGAATGTGTGTGAGTGATTGGTGGTGGTCGGAGGGGCCGTAGGCGCAGATTGGCAGCCACGCTTCCGTCAGTCTGCCCCAGGGCAGCTGTGGCTACAGAAGTAGCTTACCACCACCGAGTGTGACTGAGGAGTGAATGAATAATGCGATGTAAAGCGCCTTGAGTATTAGAAAGGCGCTATATAAATCCCATCCATTATTATTATTATTATTAAGAAGGAGCTGCAGGTGCTGGAGAATTGAAGGTAGACAAAATTGCTGGGGAAACTCAATAATGATGGTATAGAATTTTACAAAGCATAGAATGCATAATTTTTGGAAAGTTTGTTGGCATCAGTGTTCACTGCCAATCAAGGCTGAGAATGTGTGTGTGCATTTTTAATTTCTTGCTGCTATTTTCTTCCTATCTTCAGGACATCCGGTGTACCATGAGACAGATGCTGCTTCATCACCAGTGCAACCTGCTGAGGAGGGAACCTTTCACACTACATGGCTGCCTCAGCCATCCTCTGCCAGCCTCCAGCCGGTGTCACAGTGGTCACCGTGCCCCAGTTACTCCTCGCACGATGCCGTCAACTCACCGTACATGCAAGACATGTGCATGCAAGCTGCCTGTCCCAGCTACTCAATGCTGGGGCCCCCCTCGGTCATGTCTTACAGCCCGCAACCATTGCAGAACAACTTCCCAGGGAACTGCCAGGTAGGATACGCCTTGGGGTTTTCATGCGCTCACACCAAGGGTACAATGAATAGGGAACACCTTTAATGCATTGCAATCGTAGAGTCGTGTAGTGCACAAACAAATAAGTTAAGTGTCATTGTGTGGGAAGGAACTGCAGATGCTGGTTTAAACCGAAGATAGACACAAAATGCTGGAGTAACTCAGAGGGACAGACAGCATCTGTGGAGAGAAGGAATGGGTGATGTTTCAGGTTGAGACCCTTCTTCAGTGTCATTTATGTATAATTTGTTTTTGTGCGTTTGTCTGAGTTTATGCGCTGGTGATGCTGGTGTGAGCAGGATTGTCACTGGACTAGTAGCTCGGCGTCCTTGTAAACCCGACCTGACTTGACTGAACCTGATGGTCAAGGGACGTCTCTGCAGGGTGAAAGACAATTGACATGTCAATGACCTTCCGTTGCAGCTGGAAAAGATAACGATAAAGGTCGGGCAGCACCGTGGCGCAGCCGGTAGAGCTGCTGCCGCACATCGTCAGGGTCGCGGGTTCAATCCTAACCTCAGACGCTGTCTGTGCGGAGTTTGCACGTTCTGCCTGTGACCGCATGGCATTACTTCGGGTGACCCAGTTTCCTCCCACATCCCAAAGATGTGCGGGTTTTTGGGTTAATTAGTATCTGTAAAATAAAAAATTCAAATTATCTCTAGTGTGGGAAGTGAATGAGATTGCGGGATAATTGTTCCATTCCCTTTGAAGGAATATTGATTAAAACATAGTCATAGAGGCATACAGTGCGGAAACAGTCCCTTCAGCCCTACTTGCCCAACATGTCCCTTTCCCCTCCAATCCTGTCCTATCCTTTACCTGTCTAAATGTTTCTTAAACATTGCAATAGTCCCTACCTCAACGACCTCCTCTGGCAGCTCATTCCATACACCTACCACCCTTTGCATGAATGCTTGTCACAGTCGATCAAAGTTCACCACATGCCTCTCTGTGTGAAGATACTTTAATTTTCGTGACATCATCTGACCACGAGAGGGCAGTGATAATACAATCGTATTTCTTAAAACAAACCATGCCTTCCCCTCTGAGTATGAATGAAAGTATGTAGCAAACCCTTCATATAGTTTCTCTGCCGGTTCTTGAGAATGGGGTGACTCAGGGTGCTGGTTTCTCATCAATAGACTGTGATAGGGACGCCTGCAGTGCATCAGATCAAGTCGTCAAGTCGAGATTGCAGTCACATCCACCAGCACGACGAACTTCAGGTACAATTAAAAAATTGCTCAAAGGCACATGGACTCAGACAGCAGACTAAAAACCTAAGCTATCCATAAATCATGCACAAATTCTACCGCACCCTGAAAGGAAATTTGTGCAAAAATACACAATTACGAAACAAGTCCATGGCAGTGCAAAAGGAAGATCAAGAAGCTGATAGTTGCAGGAAAGGAGCTGGTGGTGTGAGATTTTAGGCTTCTGTCCCACCCGCCCAGTCATTGAGTTTCAAGTCAGTTCAAGATTCAATTTAGGAGAGGAATCTTGGAACTTGCAATCATTGACTTCACTTTGTGGATGATATTGGCCATGGTGAAGCTTCACCAAATAACTGTCAGGCACTGTAGATGAACCACAAACGCAACTGATTCTGTGCAACTGAAGATGCCTTCTAATAATCAACTTCCTCATAGAAAGCAAAGTGCTGGAGTAACTCAGGAGGTCAGGCAACACCTCTGAAAGACATGAGGAGGCAATGTTTTTGTGTTGGGATGCCTCTTCTGTCTGAAGGGCCCCGACCATAAACAACACTTATCTATGTCCATCAGAGATGCTGCCGGATCCCCTCTGAGATACTCCAGCACTTTGTGACTTTAGAGATACAGTGCAGAAATGGGCCATTCAGCCCAACAAGTCTGATTATGACCAGACAGTGATCACCCGCATACTAACACTATCCTGCACACTCGGGACAATTTACAATTATACCGAAATCAATTAACCTACAAACCTTTATGTCTTTGGATTACATAGAAACATCGAAACATAGAAAATAGGTGCAGGAGGAGGCCATTCGGCCCTTCGGGCCAGCCCCGCCATTCATTGTGATCATGGCTGATCGTCCCCTATCAATAACCCGTGCCTGCCTTCTCCCCATATCCCTTGACTCCAGTAGCCCCTAGAACTCTATCTATCTCTCTCTTAAATCCATCCAGTGACTTGGCCTCCACTGCCCTCTGTGGCAGGGAATTCCATAAATTCACAACTCTCTGGGTGAAAAAGTTTTTTTCTCACCTCAGTCTTAAATGACCTCCCCTTTATTCAAAGACTGTGGCCCCTGGTTCTGGACTCGCCCAACATTGGGGACATTTTTGCAAATGGGAACATTTGGGATTGCGGGAGGAAACCGGATCACCCGGAGAAAACCCATGTGGTCACAGGGAGAACGTACATACTTGCACAGACAGCACACTTGGTCAAGATTGAACCCAGGTCTAAGGAGCTGTAAGGCAGCAACTCTACCGCTGAGCCATTGGGCTGACCTTAAATGCAAGAATCCAGCATCTGCAGTTCATTATGTCTTCCTCATCTGACTTCAATGAGAATCATGAGCTCAGGTATTATGCCATGCCTTCTGTAACACACAGAAGCACTCAGCTCAGGCTTCACCAAACCCACTTGGACCATGACTGCATGTTGTAACTCAATAAGCTTCTGTCCTGCAGTAGGTTGCAAGCTTGGTTTAGTTTATAGATACATCACGGAACAGGCCCTTCAGCCCACCCAGTCCGCACTGACCAGCGATCCCCGCACATTAACACTATCCGACACGCACTAAGGACAATTTTTTTAATTGATACCAAGCCAAATTAACCTACAAACCTGCACGTGTTTGGAGTGTGGGAGGAAATCGAAGGTCTCGGAGAAAACCCACGCATGTCAGGGGGAGAACGTGCAAACTCCGTACAAACAGCACCCATAGTCAGGATCGAACCCGTGTCTCTGGAGCTGTAAGGCAGCAGCTTTACCGTTGCGCCAACGTGCCGCCCTCTGGGATTAAATGAGAATCGTATCATTTTGCTCCCCATTTCACCTTCATTCAACGTTTACTTTTCGAGATGCAGACGCAGCGTGAAAATAAGTCATTTGCCTCCAAATATTGGAGTGTAGATGTCTCTCAGAACCAAAAGGAGGGACCAGTGTAGTATAGCATGTTACCGTGGTGATAAAGATGTCAGAAGGAGAAAGCACGGTCTGATCAAGTACAAAACAACGTTTGCTTATGCCATATTGAAATAGTGATTGAAAAGCTGCTGAGTTTAACTATCATAGAAACATAGAAAATAGGTGCAGGAGTAGGCCATTCGGCCCTTCGAGCCTGCACCGCCATTCAATATGATCATGGCTGATCATCCAACTCAGTATCCCATACCTGCCTTCTCTCCATACCCCCTGATCCCTTTAGCCACAAGGGCCACATCTAACTCCCTCTTAAATATAGCCAATGAACTGTGGCCTCAACTACCTTCTGTGGCAGAGAATTCCACAGATTCGCCACTCTCTGTGTGAAAAATGTTTTCCTCATCTCGGTCCTAAAAGATTTCCCCCTTATCCTTAAACTGTAACTCCTTGTTCTGGACTTCCCCAACATCGGGAACAATCTTCCTGCATCGAGCCTGTCCAACCCCTTAAGAATTTTGTAAGTTTCTATAAGATCCCCCCTCAATCACTGCTTATCATTTCAAATAATGTCAACATGAATCATCCCTTAACTCCTTTTCACTGTGGAAAATGTCAGAGCAATTAATATTCATGCTAATCAGTATGAGTAGCTGCTCTGCTGATATGCTGCAGGTATAAAGATAATAATGCATATTGATAACACATTTGTAATTTAGAAGCTGCAGATGGAAAAATTAATTATTTGCAATTATTTCGCATCAATCTCAGTCCCGGGACATCAAAATAACCGCGCAGACCAACCAGGTGCCTTTACCTTGAAGACACTGCTGTAATGTAGGAAGAACAATGGTCTGTTTACACACAGCCGGTTCCAACACATGGTCAGATTGCCTGGCTATTTTGTGATGTTCATTGAGTATTTCGAAGGCTCTTGGGGTGGTTGGGTGTGGTGGGGGAGTGAGAGGGAAGGATTTCGCTCTCTTGGGTGAAATAATGCCAGGGGAATTTCTACACCCATTTCAGAAGGCAAGCAGCCTCTCGTTTTATTGCCTCGCCTGACCAACATCACCCCCAACAGCACGCCCCTGGTACTGCAATGGCTCAACACCAGATTGTTGCAACCTGTGGGTATGAATGTTGTATTGCCCCGTTTCCATTTATACCCCCTCATGTTCCTTTTCCTCACCCACACAAACGCGCACACATTCCTCCCACCTACCCCCCCCCCCCCCCCCCCCACCCTGTTCCTTTACTCTCATCCCCTCATTGTCCATTTTCATATCTTCACGTCATAGAGGCAGGATTAGGCCATTCGGCTCATCGAGTTCAATCATGGCTGATCTATCTTTCCCTCTCAATCCCATTCTCCTGCCTTCACCCCGTAACCCCTGACACCCCCCGTACTAATCAAGAATCTGTCAACCTCCGCCTTAAAAATACTCAATGACTTGGCCTCCGCAGCCGACTTTTATCCCCCCCACTTTCTCCTCCCGCTGCCCCCTACCTCCCAGATCCCTCCCTCTGGGCCCAGTGATAACTGAGCCCTGACCATTAATCCAACAGAGGGTAATCAGTGATAAGACACAAAAAGCTGGAGTAACTCAGCGGGTCAGGCAACATCTCTGCAGAAAGAGAATGGGTGGCGTTTCGGGTGGAGACCCTTCTTCAGACTGGGAAACGAGAGATATAAATGGTGCCATGGAACAAATGAATGAAAGTTATGCAAAAAAGGCAGAGATAGACAAATTCTTGATTAGAACGGGTGTCAATGGTTATGGGGAGAAGGCAGGGGAATGGGATTAGGAGGCAGAGATCACCATGATTGATGGGCCGAATGGCCTAATTCAACTCCTGTAACTTATGAACGTGTGAACTGTCAGTTGATCAAACTGTTTTTGTTTCTCCACAGTCGAGGGCGCCCACGCCAACTGGTCTTCCGCAAATGGATCTCTCAGGCCAGCAGCAGTCGCTCAATCACTCTCCTTGGTGCCAAACGCTCTCGGCTCTACCTGCACCGGGTACGCCCTGTCCGGCAAGCCCCTTGCCGTCTCTGCCGCCCCAGTTTGTGCCTCTGAACATTTCCAGCCCTGAGCCTGGACTTCTGGAGCTGGAGGATGCCAGGAGAACCATTGCCAACATGCCCATTGAGAAGCTGCTGCAACAAGATGAAGACAATGACACGTATGTTACTTTGTACTAGCAGCGGGGAGCCAGAATGTCTAGGTTGAGTAGTAGTAGTGCAGAGAGCCACAGCTATATGGCCATAGAGGAGGGTGCTAGAGACGGCTTGCAGCTTGTAACTCCTACTGATGACATGAATTCTTGTCACAAAAGGGCACAAGGTGCTGGAGTAACTCAACAGGTCAAGCAGCATCCCTGGAGAACATGGATAGGACTTCAATCTGAAGAAAGGTCTCAACCTGAAATGCCACCTATCCATGTTGAGTCTCAAGAAGGGTCTTAACCCGAAACGTCACTTATCCATGTTCTTCAGAGATGCTGCCTGACGTGCTGAGTTACTCCAACAATTCCTGCCCTTTTGTGTATTAATCAGAATCTACAGTTCCTTGTATCTATCTATATACATACTTATCACATTGCTTCTCGCAAGTTTAGGCGGATGGAAGAGTATGAATATTGACTTCTCTGACTTCAAGTAACGTTTGCTTTTGGTCTCTCACCATCCCTCCCCCTTTCTAGTTCTCCGATCAGTCTGACTGACCTCCTGATTAAATTTTATCTCTGTATGCTTCGTTGTCACCTTCTCCTAGCTAGCAATGATCTATTCTACATTTTCCTTGATCTGCATCTCCTTTCATGTCTTGTTTTCACACCTTACACATCCTTGCCTCTGTGTCATGCTCTCCCCTGACTCTTAGTCTCAAGAAGGATCTCGACCCGAAACATCATCCCTTCTATCCAGAGATGCTGCCTGTCCCACTGGGTTAAACCCCTGTCCCACTGTACGGGTTCATTCCAAGAGTTCTCCCGAGTTTGCCTTGAATCGAACTCGGAGATTTACGGTAATGGCCGCTCGTCGATACTCGGGGCTCTCGTGGACATTTTTCATCATGTTGAAAAATCTTCACGAGTCTTCCCGTGCTTACCTGCCATTAGCGAGTCTTCCCGAGTACCTGCCATTAGCGCTAAGAGACGTCCCCGAGCTCCGACATACCCGCTATGTACATTCTACGTGCTTACCACGAGTGTGAATTTTTTTTTTAACTCGGGAGAGCTCTTGGAATGAACTCGTACCGTGGGACAGGGCTTTTACTCCAGCACTTTGCGTCTATCTTCGGTGTAAACCAGCATCTGCTGTTCCTTCCTACACATTGGATTTCTTGGTGTTTGTTACTATATATCAGCCCCATAGTCCTAACTTTCTATTTGAACTTTCTTTATCAATTGGAGCCACGCTTAAGACTTAAGGCAAGACCATCAGCTGTGTGCCATGATCTGTTTGCTCAACACTGATCTGTCGACAGTGACAAGACCTACTCACTGCATTTTTGTTAATCATCTGTCAGGTTTAATTTACCGAAAGACTGCTTTAAGGAAGCGGCCTGCTGTACAGTTAGCGATCTGTCACGGGCATTGAAAAGCATTTAATAATCCATCACATTTGGCATTCAGCACAAAGACATACATTTAAAACATCCCAAAGGTACATTTCCACTATCACTGGTCTTGATTGAGTTGAAAATGCATGTCGCAGGGTGACCATATTTAGCATTTATTTTAATAGTGGGAGCCTATGAATGCAACACAATGCTTTTAGTGTAGTTTAGAGTAGATTAATGCAGTTTAGTTTAATGGGGTTTAGTTTAGTGCAGTTGGTTTAGTTCAGAGCTACAGCTTGGAAACTTATTTACAGCAAGTGATTATTTTCCAATGACAACTTAGACATTAGCAATCAACTATTATTCCAGATTAAACCTCTGCTAAATTCTGGCTACAGTTTAAATTGTTTACATATCAGCCCATGATCATGTTACATTTGCTGAGGCACTTCTTATAATCCTGCATTAAAATAAAGTAAATATTTTTAAAATAATTCCAAAGAAGTCAAATGCAAATATGTGAAAGTTTCATAACTAGACTCACTGTTGTTGATTACAAAATGGAGAAGTCTTTAGTGAGTCATGTTTGTTTCACACGGAAGCAGGCCCTTCGGCCCAACGCATCCATGCTGACCAGGTTTAATAGCTGAGCTTAACACAAAGTACTCGAGTAACTCAGCGGGTCAGGCAAGAGTCAAGACTGTACCAAAATAGAGCAATAATATTTTTACATGCTGCAGCATAACAGATATGTAAACATAGACCTCAGAGTACTCATCGCACATGTAGAGGCTATGGGTACGTAGGTGATGTTTCCTGTCGGGACCCTACAAACGCTGACAAAAAGTGCTGGAGGAACTTGGCTGTTCAGAACCGACTATGGAGGGATATCGACAGAGACTATTACAAGGTGGGATCTTACCTCACTCTGAAGAATAATCCCGACCCGAAAAGTTGTCTGTCCATTTCCCTCCGCAGATGCTGCCTGGCTCATGAATTTCTCCAGTGCTTTGTTTGTGATTTTAAATATTTCTGGTCCATGGTATGAAGTGTCACTGGTCAGCACACTGGTCAGCACACTGGTCAGTACACTGGTCAGTACACTGGTCAGTACACTGGTCAGCACACTGGTCAGTACACTTGTCAGTACACTGCCAGCTGTCTCTCACATGGCAGTCACTCACAACATTAAGTCTCACAGACGGGCATGAATACCTGGAGTAACTCAGCGGGATAGGCAGCATCTCTGGAGAGAAGGAAGAGGTGACGTTTCGTGTCGAGATCATTCTTCAGACTGAGAGTCAGGGATAGGGGAACTAGAGATATAGACGGTACTTAGGAGAAATGAATGGAAGAAACGCAGAAAGCAAAGATAATCAAGGGAATGTAGGGCACACAATCGGCCATTGTTATCAAGGAAATATATGTCATGTCCTTGATTAAACCCCTGTTAGTGTCATCTAACTCCCTCTTAAATATAGCCAATGAACTGGTCTCAACTACTTTCTGTGGCAGAGAATTCCACAGATTCACCACTCTCTGTGTGAATTTATTTTTTCTCATCTCGGTCCTAAAAGACTTCCCCCTTATTCTTAAACTGTGAACCCTAGTTCTGGACTTCCCCAACATCGGGAACAATCTTCCTGCATCTAGCCTGTCCAACCCTTTAAGAATTTTGTAAGTTTCTATAAGATCCCCCCTCAATCTTCTAAATTCTAGCGAGTACAAGCCGAGTCTAACCAGTCTTTCTTCATATGAAAGTCCTGACATCCTAGGAATCAGTCTGGTGAACCTTCTCTGTGCTCCCTCTATGGCAAGAATGTCTTTCCTCAGATTGGCATCTGCAGTTCCTCCCTACGCATCAAGACTCTCAGCCTGTGAAGCTGCAGCAGGCAAGAATTCCATTGTTCCAGTCTCTGTACATATGACCCTTGACTCTGACCTTGAATAGTCTTCAGATTCCATTGCAGAAAAACACTCAAAATCCTCTCCATCAAACGTTTCAGCTGAGAATTCCATTCTGCTTTCAAAAGTGAGATCTAGTGACTTTGTTGACTAAACATTTAGGAAGCAAAGTAGACAAAGGCCATCTATTAGGTTCCATTTCCAGGCATCTTGATGCTTGTGAGCTGAAGATAGAAAAGATTCTGAGGGAAAAAATGAGTCGTTTTTATAATAGGTTCGAAAGCTTCACTTGGGGTATAGATACCAGGTGAGCCCAATCTATGGCTTTCTGTGGTAATGCGATGAAAATGCTTATGTTTTCTTTGTTTAAATGGCCAGGGTTAACTGGATCTGGATCTGTAAATAGCATTCCATTTTTTTAATGCTGCCTGTTCATTAAAGTGATGGGGCTAAAGGAGGAAAAATATGCTCCTCTCCATACCGACGTTGTATCGCATCTTACTGAAGCTTGAACTGTGTGAGCATTAGATTGTTTGGCACCAGCTGGTGGACTTGAAACAGCCCAGAGATAGATTAGCTGATATGGTATTAAACAAAGGTACACAAAAATGCTGGAGAAACTCAGCGGGTGCAGCAGCATCTATGGAGGGAAGGAAACTCAGCGGGTGCAGCAGCATCTATGGAGCGAAGGAAATAGGCAACGCCTATTTCCTTCGCTCCATAGATGCTGCTGCACCCGCTGAGTTTCTCCAGCATTTTTGTGTACCTTCGATTTTCCAGCATCTGCAGTTCCTTCTTGAACACATGGTATTTAACAATACCTCTTGTTGCCAACATTGAGAAATTGACAGTACTTAGTCTCCACTTTATTGACTTTTTCAAGTCTATGTCCTACAGAAGCATCTGTACCATGTCTGCCTTCAATTACATTTGATGCATTGATGATTTAAGTCACTTTCTCTGTTTATTTTGCTGGTTGGGTAAAGATAATCATCGATGTCCTGCGTAAAACACTCTTTAGGAAGTTAATATTTTACCAAATAAAGAAACTGATGGCAGTCTTGAGATAAGGGTTCAGGTTGAGACATAGAGGCAAAGGAAAGACAGCGTTCTCTTTCCCTGGCCTTTTACACTTTGGAGATACAGTGAGGAAGCAGGCCCTTCGGCCAACCAAGTCCACACCGACCAGCGATCCCCCGTGCACTAGCACTATCTTACACACTAGGGACAATTTACAATTTTATCGAAGCCAATTAACCTGTGAATCTGAACGTCTTTGGAGTGTGGGAGGAAACCCACGCGGTCACAGAAAAAACGTGCAAACTTCGTACAGACAGCACCCGCAGTCAGGATCGACCCCGGGTCTACCAAAGATAGACACAAAGTGCTGGAGTAACTCAGCGGGTCAGGCAGCATCTCTGGAGAGAAGATCTCCTGATCTTTCGGGTCGGGTTGGAACCCTTCTTCAGACTGGTAAGGCATTACAGAATGAGTTAGTGCACAAATTAAGGGCTCAAGGTATTGGAGGATGTGTGCGCGGGCAAGTGTTAAGAACTGGACATCATATAGAAAACAAAGAGATTACTCTAAATAGGTGAGAAAAAGTGTTTCCTCGTCTCCGTTCTAAATGGCTTACTCCTTATTCGTAAACTGTGTGGCCCCTGGTTCTGGACTCCCCCAACATCGGGTACGGTAATGTTCAGTGGCATCTGGATGGTCCTGTGTATAAATCAACAAAAGCTAGCAGGCAGACCCAACAAGTCGTTAAGAAAGCAAATGGCATGTTGGCCTTTATTATAGAGGGGTTGGAGTGTAAGTAATGGGAGGTTTACAGAGAGTTGAACATGGAGATGGTGAGGCCACACTTGGCGTCTTGTGCTTTGGCAAACTAATTATTACCCATCCCTACTTTCAAGGAGGAGGTTGTCGATCGTTTCGCCGAACACCTCCGCTCGGTCCGCATTAACCAACCTGACCTCCCGGTGGCTCAGCACTTCAACTCCCCCTCCCATTCCGTATCCGACCTCTCTGTCCTGGGCCTCCTCCATGGCCAGAGTGAGCACCAGCGGAAATTGGGCGAACAGCACCTCATATTCCGCTGGAGGAGTCTGCACACTAGCGGCATAAACATTGAATTCTCACAATTCTGTTAGCCCTTGCTGTCTCCTCCCCTTCCCAGCTCTCCCTCAGCCCTCGGGCTCCTCCTCCTCCTTTTTCCTTTCTTCTTCTCCCCCACCCCCTATCAGTCTGAAGATGGGTTTCGGCCCGAAACGTTGCCTATTTCCTTCGCTCCATAGATGCTGCTGCACCCGCTGAGTTTCTCCAGCATTTTTGTGTACCTCCTACTTTCAAGGAATTGAGTGACTTGTAGAACCATTCAATGGATAATTAACAGTTACTGTAAATATAATGTAGTGCGATCTGAAGCCAGACTCACACCAGATAAGGTCGGTGTGTTCCATTTCACAAGTAGATTCTATCGTGAATTTCTAAAGGGCCTGTCCCACTTAGCGATTATTTTCGCCGACTGCCGGCGTTACATCAGGGTCGCCAACAGATTTTGAACATTTCAAAATCCAGCGGCGACAAAAAAATGTTGCTACACTTGAAAAAAACAGCGCGCGTCAATGCGTCATCACGCTGCGTCACGCCGCAAATTTTTCTGAGACCCAACAACGTCAGTCAATTATACCGGCAGTCGCCGAAAAAATCGCCAAGTGGGACAGGCCCTTAAGAACAATTGCTACTGAGCCCATTATTAATTCTGAAATTCTAAAGGGCAGCCCAGTGGCGCAGCGGTAGAGCTGCTGCCTTACAGCGCCAGTGAGCCGGGTTCGATTCTGACTATGGGTGCTGTCTGTACGGAGTCTGTACGTTCTCCCTGTGACTGCGTGGGTTTTCTCCGGGCGCTCCGGTCTCCTCCCACACTCCAAAGACGTGCAGGTTTGTAGGTTAATTGCCTAGTGTGTAGGAGACAGTGTTAGTGCACTGGTTGGCCGCTGATGGGCGTGGACTCTGTGGGCCAAAGGGACCTGTTTCCGCGCTAAACTAAACTAAACTAAATTGATGGCTTTGGGTAACCAGTGTAATTAAAGAATATGAGAAGTTAAATCACGGGCATATTTTCACGGAATAGGCAAACTGATTAAGAGATTAGCCAATACCCATTCCTCAACACCGTTACGTGCCTAATATCCATAATGCTGTGTTTTTTTAATGTTCCAATTTACTGCACTGAATCTGATGTTCCCAACTTGAGATCATCACTCTGCTGCTCCACGAGCCTAGCTTGCATTTTTGGGGAACAATGGAAGATCTTTGTTCTGGAACATTTGTGAATGCAATACAATCAAAAGGGACTTTTGCTTCAACTTATCTAACCATTACTGATATATTCCTTTTAAAGATTTTATGGTTGTATTTATGTTCCATGAAAGATTGCCCATTGTCATGTAGACCAGGTGTAAAAGCCAATAAATGGTGTGTTATTTTGTGGAATATGTCAAATAAACACACATTTACACACAACCTCCCTGCAGTCTCATGAATTTTTGGCACAAAGAGGAAACTCTAAGTAAATCATTATGTAAAAATCAATGTCAGCAGATTTACAACCTGAGCTGGAGCAGTTTTATTCAGAACTCGTTTGTAGCAAAAGCAGCAGCCGAGGAAATTTCAATTTAAGCAATTGCAGCATTACTCCAGAATAGAAGGATGGTATGGAGCAACAGGGAAGCCACTGTAAATACCTGTGCTAAGGAACTGCAGATGGTGGTTTACACCGAAGATGGGCACAAAATGCTGGAGTGACTCAGCGGGACAGGCAGCATCTCTGGAGAGAAGGAATGGGTGACGTTTCGGGTCGAGACACTTCTTCAGACTGAGAGTCAGGGGAGAGGGAAACATGGAGATAATGAAGTGTAAAATGTATCCTTTATCTGCACACTGCGGGCGACTTGATTGTATTCATGTTTAGTCTATCACTGGATAGCATGCAAATAAAAGCTTTTCATTGTACCTCGGTATATGTGACAATACTGAACTGAACTGAACTGAACTGAACTGAACTGAACTGAACTGAACTGACCTGACCTGACCTGACCTGACCTGACCTGACCATGGGAATTAGCCCTTCCTAACATGCCAAGCAAAAAGGACAATGCTCAATGGATTATCAACAAGCTACCATTAAATGCTGAAGATAGACACAAAATGCTGGAGTAACTCAGCAGGACAGGCAGCATCTCTGGAGAGATGGAATGGGTGACATTTCTGGTCGAGAACATTCTTCAGAAGGGCTGGCACCAAACAGTACACGGTACTGAGTCTGAAGAAGGGTCACTACCCGAAATGTCACCCATTCCTTCTCTCCAGAGATGCTGCCTGGCCCGTTGAGTTACTCTGGCGTTTTATGTCTATCTTTGGTGTAAACCAGCGTCTGCAGTTCCTTCCTACCAATAAATGTCATTTGTTTGAAAGCCCTTCTGGTTGATCTCATGACGATGGAGGCAGGGGCTTCAGTTTGTGGGACATTGGCAATAGCATCTGACATGGGCTCCACTTAAACGGGGTTGGAAGGAGTGACCTAGGAAAGAAGGAGCAAGTATTGTAGCCATGAGCTGACAAGTTGGGGGTGATGAGGGAAATGGGGTTTGGAGGGATACGGACCACATGCAGGCAGGTGGGACTAATGTAGCTGGGACATGTTGGCCAGTGTGGGCAAGTTGAGTCGAAGGGCCTGTTTCCACACTGTATCACTCTATGAATCTATGACTATAAAAATACAAGTTAAATTTGAAAAGTCCCACAATGATTACTGATAAACTGAGTGTGAGAGAAAGCAATGGAATTTAATACTTATAGGAAATATAATATGGTGATAATCTAAGATTGAAATATCTGTGTTAGAATGCACAGAGGGACAAAGGAGCAGCAATCTCTCATTCACCAGGACCTCGGCTGAAACGCCCCAGCCCTCCTGTGCCAAATTAATACAGCTACTGATTAAATAGATTATCTAACTTCTTTTTAAACACTTGCAGTAATCAAGCACAATGGTGCAACACAGTGGCGCAGCGGTAGAGTTGCTGCCTTACAGCGAATGCAGCGCCGGAGACCCGGGTTCGATCCTGACTATGGGTACTGTGCAGAGTTTGTACGTTCTCCCCGTGACCTGCGTGGGTTTTCCCCGAGATCTTCGGTTTCCTCCCACACTCCAAAGACACACAGGTTTGTAGGTTCACAAAAAAGCTGGAGAAACTCAGCGGGTGCAGCAGCATCTATGGAGCGAAGTAAATAGGCCTTTGTAGGTTGATTGGCTAGGTGTATGTGTAAAATTGTCCCTAGTGGGTGTAGGAGAGTGTTAATATGCGGGGGTCGTTGGGCGGCGTGGACCTGATGGGCCGAAGGGCCTGTTTCCACGCTGTATCTCTAAACTAAACTAAATTAGAGTTGCTGCCTCACAGCATCAGAGACCTGGGTTTGATCCTGACCTCGGGTGCTGTCTGTATGGAGTTTGCACGTTCTCCCTGTGACTGCGTGGGTTTTCTCCCAGTGCTCCAGGTTTCCTCCCACACTCCAAAGACGTACAGGTTTGTAGCTTAATTGGTTTTGATAAGTTGTAAAATTGTCCCTAGTGTGTGTCGGTTAGTGTACGGGGTGATCGCTGGTCGGAGCGAACTCAGTGGGCTGAAGGGCTTGTTTCTGCACTGTATCTCTAAACTAAACTAAACTAAACTAAAGCTTCCACATTCACCGAGTTCCAGAGATTCGCCGAGATCTGAAAGAGGAAATTCCTATGTACCTCAGTCTTAAATAGCTGCCCCTTATCTTGTAACCATGTCCTCTCATTCTACACTGCACGAAACATGCACTAAATGTTATTCTTGCATAAAGTGTTATTCTTGCCATAAACATTATTCTTGCACTAAACGTTATTCCCTTTATCATGTATCTGTATACTGTGGATGGCTCGATTGTAACCATGTATTGTCTTTCTGCTGACTGGTTAGTACACATGACCTCCTTTGTGCCTTTGGTCATCAGTGCCTTTAGATAGTTTCAAGGAGGTGCATTAGCGCTGGTCCATCTGAACCTTTCAGCAGGAGATCCTTCTTCCATGTGGCTATCAAACTTTACAACTCCTCCCCCTTCGGTCATGGAGGTGACTGAGACTGAGACTGACCCCCCCCCCCCCCCCCCACTCCCACCCCCCAACTCCTCAATCTTTGCACATCCCCAAAGCCTTAGCACTCTTCACTTTATTTTCATGTTTCATGCATTTTGTGTTTTTTATGACTGTGGCGAATTAATTTCCCTCCTGGGATAAATAACGTTTTATCGTATCGTATTGTATAATTTCACAAACTTCCTGTCACGACACCAGTAGGGATCAGCCAGGCAACCAATGGTACTCATTAACGCCGCGTCTCCACCCAATGCGCCGTGAAGCTTTAGTTTGGAAAAAACTGGATGTCCATCCGTTGTTCTCAAAAGTGGTATCAAAGTTAAAGCCCCCGTCCCACGGTACGAGTTCATTCCAAGAGCTCTCCCGAGTAAAAAAAAAAATCAAACTCGTGGTAAGCACGGAGCATGAACGTAGCGGGTACGTCGGAGCTCGGGGACGTCTCTTAGCGCTAACAGCAGGTACTCGGGAAGACTCGCTAAGGGCAGGTAAGCACGGGAAGACTGGTGAAGATTTTTCAACATGATGAAAAATGTCCACGAGTACCGACGAGCGGCCATTACCGTAAATCTCGGAGTTCGAATCAGGGCAAACTCGGGAGAACTCGTACCGTGGGACAGGGGTTTTCGCAATCAGTCTAACCTGCAATTGTATGAATTGTATGATTATTCATTTGCAGAATCCTCCACATCTATGCAGCAAAAGGTATGCGGGAACACGCCTACGCAGCCGCTGAGCGAATGCACGAGCTCAGAAGACTGGACACAAAAGAACACAGGGGAAAGGTATAAACATCTTAATGTGCTCTCTTTAGTCAACTAGTTCGCTTGTCTAGAATTTCTGAAAATACTGTTCAGAGAGAAAGTATATCAAATTATGAGAGGGTAGACAAAAATGCTGGAGAAACTCAGCGGGTGAGGCAGCATCTATGGAGGGAAGGAATAGGCGACGTTTCGGGTCGAGACCCTTCTTCAGACTGATGTGGGGGGGAGGGGGGCGCCACAGACTCACAACTCTGTGTGGAAAAAGTGTTTCCTCGCCTCCGTTCTAAATGGCCTACCCCTTATTCTTAAACTGTGGCCCTTGGTTCTCGACTCCTCCAACATCGGGAACATGTTTCCTGCCTCTAGCGTGTCCAAACCCCCATAATAATCTTATATGTTTCAATAAGATCCCCTCTTATCCTTCCAAATTCCAGAGTATACGAGCCCAGCCGCTCCATTCTCTCAGCATATGACAGTTCCGCCATGCCGCGAATTAACCTTGTAAACCAACGCTGTGACCAGGAATTAATTCATATTTGACGACAGTTAAGAGATTTTCGTGTTCGTTTTCTAGGTCTGCACAAAACATAAGAGTCTTCAATTTACAACAGAAGTCTTTAATGCTTTACTCAATGCTGGCAACAAGACAAGTCAAAATGGCTGCACACACACACACACACACACAGGATAAACTATATACAAAACATCTCCCTTTGTCCTGTGCAGCGCCACCTGCTGCACAGGATGAGCAACGAGACCTCCCACCCCACATAGTCCACCAAACATCACACTCCCCCTTTCCAGTTTGAACGTCTCTATTCCTGAATGAGTCGCCTTGGGGGAATACCACAATTGCAACGTGTCGATCAACAAAGGACCACAGGCAGATCGGCGGGGAGTTCATCTGGCGGAACTACGTCAAGCCTGAGGAGGGGCAAGTCAGGCACTCCAGTATCCACATGATTCGACACTGGGGTGTCCGACTGCTTGGTTCTGATCAGGTTCTGCGCAGTCTTCGCTGGAGGAACGCGCCTTCTTAATTGGTCATGATGCCATCGGCATTGTCCTTCTTGTCCTTGGATGGTGTACATTTTGGTTCGAACCCGACCCATCACTCTTATACGGCGCGCACTCAGCCAACGAAGTCGAAGAAGTCCAAAATCGCCATTTTGAGTTGCCTTGCTGCCAGCATTGAGTAAAGCGTTAAAGACTTCTGTTGTGTGGGGTGGGAGGACCTGTTCTTCCTTCCGTGCAGCAGGGAGCGCTGCATGGGAGGAGCAACATGTCCTCCCACCCCACACAGTCCACCAAACATCACAGAGATGATCCAATTAGAGTATCTAAAACGGTTAAAGGATTTTATGGGGTCGATCAAAAGATGTTATTTCTCCCAAAGGGGAGTTCAGTTTCAGAGGGCTTAATGTGTTAGAGTAATACTGTACAGAAAACATGTCCAAAAATAATTCTTCACAGAAATTATGATGAAAGTTTGGAATTCTCTTCCCAAGATGTTACTGAGGGTAGGTTCAGTGAAAATTCCATAACTATGATCGATTGTATCTTCAGATTATTCAGAGAAAATAAACTTCAAACCAAATAAATGGTAAAGATACAAATCTGCTTTGAATTAGCTGGATGGCAGCAAAAGGTCATCTGATAGGAGCAGAATTAGGCCATTCGGCCCATCAAGTCTACACAAATATTCAATCATGGCTGATCTATCTCTCCCTCCTAACCCCATTTTCCTGCCTTCTCCCCATAACCCTTGACACCTGTACTAATCAACTAGGCTGGAGATGTTGACTGGTCCTTAGAACATAGAACATAGAACATAGATCATAAACACTAAAACATACAACATTGAACACCTTCTCTGTTTGCTGCTATTATTTATGCACCACTTCTCCACGCCAACTATGCACTTTGTTACATTCCTAGACACCCCTGATGGTCGCTGTGGTCGCTAACCAGCCGCTAATTGTCCGAGATCTGATTCTGCTTGGTGCTGACCTGAATGCTGTAGATGACAAAGGGTTAACTTTCCTCCATCTGGCTGCTACTTATGGCCACGTGAACGTCATACAGGTAAGCGTCTCTGTTGGCTTTAATAACACAGGCAATTACTGAGAGCTAATGCTATCCATTACAGTGGTGAATGCGTTCACCCAGTGCACTCATTCACCGCGTGTCACGGGGTGGGGTTGTAGAATTACACACTTACCATCGTGAATGTGCATTTTGTGTAAAATCACTCACTTTATTGTTCGAGAGTTCATTTAATTTTGCAAACAGGATATTTTTTTTTAGTTTAAAGAGATAGTTTAAAGATACAACGCGGAAACAGGCCCTTCGGCCCACTGAGCACTCCTACCAACTTGCCCCTGCTGACCAAGATGCCCCATCTACTCTAGTCCCACCTGCCTGTGTTTAGCTCATATCTCTCTAAACCTATCCTATCCATGTACCTGTCCAAATGTCTTTTAAATGTTATTATAGTACCTGCCTCAACTACCTCCTCTGGTGGCTCATTCCATACACCCATGTGTGAAAAAATTGCCCTTCTGATTTCTGTTAAATCTTTCCCCTGTCACATTAAATCTGTGTTCTCTGGATGTTGACTCCCCTACTCTGGGTAAAAGAGCCAGTGCGTTGACTCTATCTATTCCCCCCATGATCTTATACATCTGTATAATAACCATATTATAACCATATAACAATTACAGCAGGCCATCTCGACCCTTCTAGTCCGTGCCGAACACGTATTCTCCCCTAGTCCCATATACCTGCGCTCAGACCATAACCCTCCATTCCTTTCCCGTCAATATAACTATCCAATATCCAATATATGAGATAATATCACCTCTCATCCTCATGCACTCCAAGGAATAAAGTCCTCGCCTGCACAGCCTCTCCTTGGAGCTTGGGTTATTGAGTATCTGAATTCTTTGCACTTTGTAGGTTTTGGTTTAGGTTTAGTATTGTCATGTGTACTAAGGTACAATGAAAAGCTTTGTTTTACATGCTATCCACACAGATCAGATATACTATGCATAAATACAATCACGTCAAATGACAGTAAAGGTGTGGATGTGCAGTTTACCAAGGAGTGCAAGTACCTTGGAGTTTACCTGGACAGTAAACTGGACTGGTCCAGGAACACTGAGGGACCTGTATGGGAAGGGACTTTCTGAGGAGGCTCCGTTCTTTCAACGTCTGCAGTAAGATGCTGTCCTGGGGGTGGAGTTGGATTCATGGGAGGTTGGTCTTGGAGGGAAGGATGCTCCTCAAACAGTGGAGCATCCTGGACATACAGCCCATGACACACTGGTCAACCTGAGGAGCACCTTCAGCAACAGACTGGTTCCACCAAGATGCAGCACAGTTCGCCACACGAGATCCCTTTTCCCTGTGGCTATCAAACTGTACATCTCCTCCCACTTAAGTCGTGGGGTAGACTGACTCCCCTCTCCCTCCCCAATCTTTGCACATCCCCAATCCTGGACTTGCCACTTTAATTCCATGTTTCATGTCTCTTGTTGTATGACTGTTCGCAGACCAATTTCCCTCCTGGGATGAATAAAGTTCTATCGTATCGAATCATAGTAGATAGTGCAAAGGGTGCTTAATATAGTTGTGTTCAATACAGAGAGCAGAATATAGTTCTCAGCATTGGAGCGGCATGAGTTCCATGGACAAAATCGAATGTCCACTGTGGGGCAGAGGTGAATGGGACAGTACTCTAACTTATGAAAGGATCGTTCAGAAGCCTGATAACAGAGGGGAAGTAAATATTCCTGAGCCTGGTGGCGCGCACTCTCAAGTTTTTGTACCTTAGTAATCAGATTATGAGGTTATTTGCATAAAGACTGATTGAAATGTTCTCCTCTGTAAATAACCTGAAGAACACCTGGGTTTCCAGTAGCAACAGACATTCATGAAGTGGCTGCCAAGAGATTGTATGTTTTTGAAACCAACATCACTTTGGAGCTTTAGATTGCGTATTTTAATGGTTGAAGAGTTTTGTTCAAATTTATTGTTGGCAGCTTGGTGTGTGAGAGCCAAGTTAAGAAAAGCTGCAGAAATGTGAGATGGATACGATTAAAAAAAAAATTAAAAAAAATGAAGTATATCTTTCTATTGATAGCTAGCTAGTCTGTGAGATAAGGTCGAGTCTGAACTGGTCTAGAAGCACACAAAACACGTGATGGACTTTGCCCTGGAATAAGGGGCAAGTGAGGGCAAGCTGTTTGTGAAACCAAGTTGACATTTATAATCATCAACTTTGTGATAGTTAAAGCAGAGATCTGTTGGTGCAGAGCGAGTGCATTGATGAAACATGATGCTGGACCTCATCAGCAGGTTGTGTAACATCTGTGAGAGAGACAAACAGAGTTCGTGCTTTTGTGAAAGGCAAATTACAGTTTGGCCAACGTTACGTTCAGACTTTAGACTTTATAGAGGTACAGCGTGGAAACACGCCCTTCAGCCCGCGCCGACCAGCGATCACCCCGTACCCTAGCACCATCCCACACACACCAGGGGGCAATTTACAATTTCAACAAAGCCAATTAACCTACAGACCTGTACGTCTTTGGAGTGTGGGGAGGGGGGGGGGAACCAGGGCACAGCGGGGAAAACCTACAGGGAGAATGTACGAACTGCATATAGACAACACCTGTAGTCAGGATCAAACCTGGGTCTCTGGCGCTGTGAGGCAGCAACTCTACCGTTGCGCAACTGGGGTTGATTACTGGAAGTTATTAAAAAGAAGATAGATGTGTTTTTTTAATTCGTGGGTGTATTAATTTGGCACAGGAGGGCTGGTGCGTATCAGCCATGGTCATGATGAATGGGAGGCGTTCGTTTGTTCCTCTGGGCATTCTGTTACAGATTTTTAATCTTAGATTACCACCATATTTCCTAGAAGTGGCTTTGTTCAATGCTTCCCTATAATCAGTAAATTGGAGTGTGGGAATAAACTGAGTGTGGGAGTCTTCTTCCGTGTCCAACTTCCATGTTTCAAATGTTGACATCGCTGTCATCGTTAGTCCTGAAAAGGACGCAAGCTTTGGGTGTTTATGCGTGCTATTTTTATGATATTTATTTTAGTTGTTTATCTTTTTTTAAATATTTTACCTTGTATGTATCGTTAGCTTTTAGAAATGTTTGAATGGTGCACTGACTGGCTGACATTTTACAATTTCGTTGTACATGGTTCATGTTACAATGACAATAAAGAAACTATTCTATTCTATTCTATTCTTCCGGCGACAATCAGTGGGAGCCATCACTTGTTGCAATAGATGATGGTGGTAGCAGAATTAGCTCAGGATACTTAGTTTCCAGCCCCGCGACATGGAGCCAGTGTAGGAGTAAACCAGAGCACCAGGAGAAAACCCACGCAAGCCACAGGGAGAATGTACAAACTCCGTACAGACAGCGCCCATAGTCAGGATCGAACCGTGGTCCCTGATGTTGTGAGGCAGCAACTCTACCGCTGCGACCACCTGTTAATTTGCATAATGCAATGAATGTTATGTACTGGAAATTAACTTTTTAATGATTATGGCAAATTTAACTTCTTCGCTAAATTGAATCCCATGGAAATGGAGCCAGTAGTTGTGTTTTAGGGGCTTATTGTGGCAGCGGCAATTGTTAGAGAGAGGCCTGGTGATGTGCATCGGAGACTGATGTTGGTCGCAGTGATACTTTAACAGATGTTCATGGCCTTGACTTGGGATTTCACAGTATGATTTCAATGTGCAAAGGTTGCCTTGAATTAACAGCAGAGGGTGGAAAGAGACTGCAGAAAAGCCGAGAAAGGCTGCAACTTTGACAAGACATGCAGCGAAAGCAATTTAATAAAGAGTGTGTGGGTTTGAGAGTGTGAAATCTATATAACTAAAAGTCTCATCTTGACCACTTCCTGTCTGCGCTGTATATTGATTTTAGAAAAAAAACGCTACCCTATATGGCTATGATTTTTGGCCATCTTACTCACAGTCCTCCTCCGCTGAGGCAGCCTCGAGGATTTTTCCAATCGATGAAAAATATAAAAGTTATGAGTGTTTTAAAAATCTTGAGATCAGCTGATTGGTCCTCTCGCCTGTCAAACACCATGATGAAGGTAACACCCCTTCCGGGGGTGGGGGGCAGGACTATAAGACCCCAGATGCCTGGACGTTAGTCAGTCACTCTGGAAGATGGCGAGGGAGAGGCCACAACTGTGATTCTAAGCTGTGAATCAACTGAACTGTGAGTCTGCAATGTACTTGCAATAAATGATTTGTTAGCCCTTAAAGAACATGAAATGAGTTGTTTGGCCTGCCCTGTGCTTGAAACTGCAATGGAAATGGAAATGAAATGAAAATGCAATGAGCTGTTTGGCCTGCCCTGTGCTTGAAACTGCAATGGAAATGGAAATGAAATGAAAATATTTGTGAATTCAATTGAATGAATAGTTTTAATAAAGTAAATGAAAGAAAATTGTTCCCACTGATCAATGGCTACTGAAGGGAAAGAGTTTAATTTTAAAAGAACCAGAGGCTATACAAATAAACCTTTCAGAGATCGATCGGTATGATGCCAAATCTATTTCCTGGAGGGTGCTGCCAATAACAGAGAGAAAGAGGCAAATGTCCTTTAACACTCCAATGCTTCTGGGTGCATGTGTTGTGTTGTATTTCTGGAGCTGCAAGAGCACTCCTGGGTTGTGGTGTGGAGTCTGAACTGGCACCGTCCACATCCGTCTTGCTGAAGATGGTCAGGTAGTAAAAGACTCTGCATTCCATGTGTTTAAAATTGATCGAATGATTGATTAAACCAGAGCATTCTTTATAAATAATGGATTTTGAACAGACTTGTACTACACATTCCTTTGGAAGTTAACGCAAGCAGGGACAGATTTCTTGTTGGCAACCATTTCCTCCGCAGTTAATATTGTCGTGAACCATTCTCTGTCGGTGGAATGAATGGTTTCACTGGGAGCATTTATTGGTCCAATTTATTTTATATTTTATTTGCTTTATTCATTTTCGCAAAGTTGCGGCAGCATCGAGCAACAAGCAACTGACACCAGCCCCAACTTCTGTATCTAGCCCCCATTTTATTGTTCGTTGAGTAATCTTAAACATGGGTCACTTTGCTAATAATATTTTGAGGCTGGGTGAGGTGGGTGGGGGGGTGAGGTGGGTGGGGGGGGGGGGGGTGAGGCAGGTATATCACCACTTTTTTCTTTCTTTCTCTTTTTGTCCTTTTATTCATTTTTTTTCCGCTATTCCTCTCTTCTTTCTTTCATTTATTCACTCTTTGGCCACACTACTTTGGTAGTCTAGGGGTTCTATCTTTGCACCTCACGTTTTCTCTTTCTAGCTTTTTCTCCTTTTCTTCCAACTATAGCTAAAAAGTTAAAATTGAAGCTGTACAATACCTGTATAATTTTATATGCCGTCGGTTCTATGTTTGTACATTTGCTTCTAATAAATAAAAATATATTTTTTTTTAAATGAAAAAAATTTTGAGGCATTTGAATATAAGAACACAAAGAATAATAGGAATATATAGAACGCAAGGGCGATGCACAAAGATGCAGTGGTAGACTCTCTCCCCCTATAGCTGCCGTGCCAACTGTGCCTTTAAATATAATCAGAGACATTAAACATAATGAAGCAGTGGTATTAAGGACGAGGCCACTCCCTCTTCTCCCCTCTCCCATCTGCGAAGAGGTACAGAAGGGTGAAAATGTACACCTCCAGATTCAGGGGCAGTTTCTTCCCATCTGGGGAGGCACGGTGGCGCAGCGGTAGAGTTGCTGCCTTATAGCGCTTGCAGCGCCGGAGACCCGGGTTCGATCCCGACTGCGGGTTCTGTCTGTACGGAGTTTGTACGTTCTCCCCGTGACTGCGTAGGTTTTCTCTGTGATCTTCTGATTTCTCCCACACTCCAAAGACATACAGGGTTTTAGGTTAATTGGCTTGGTGTATGTGTACAATTGTCCCTAGTGGGTGTAAGATTGTGTTAATGTGCGGGGATCGCTGGTTGGTGCGGACCCGGTGGGCCGAAGGTCCTGTTTCCACGCTGTATCTCTAAACTAAACTAAACGAGACTACAGGACTAAACTCCTCAACCATTCAATAGGATCATGGTTTATCGACTTTTTCCTGTAAATCCGCTCACATCTTGTCATTCCTTTCTTCAAACTGAAGAAGAGTTCTGACTGGAAACGTTGTGTGTTCATTTCCCTCCACAGATGCTGGCTGACGTGCTGAGTTCCTCCAGCAGGTTGATTTTTACGTCTGATTCCAGCATCTGCAGCCTCAATTGTCTGCTTTAGACCAAAGACTGGAACATTTTGCTGGGGGGTTTTTTCTCCCTCCTTTCTTATATGTTATGTGTTATAAAATACTCCCAATCCTCATACCCACTATAGATTTCACATCATGGTGTCATCAAATCATTCTGCACCGAAACAGGCCCTTCGGCCTAACTAGCCAGTGTTGACCGTGATGCCCCATCTACACTAATCCCAATGCCTGTATTTGGCCCACATCCCTCTAAAGGAAATCGGCAACATTTCGGGCCGATACCCGTCTTCAGAAGAAGGGTTTCAGCCCGAAACGTTGCCTATTTCCTTCGCTCCATAGATGCTGCTGCACCCGCTGAGTTTCTCCAGCATTTTTGTGTACCTTCGATTTTCCAGCATCTGCAGTTCCTTCTTAAACACTCCCTCTAAACCTTTCCTGTCCATGTACCTGTCCCTGTGCCTCTTAAATGCCGTTACTGTATATACCTTGCCTTAATTATCTCCTCTGGCAGCTCATTCCATATAACCACCACCCTCTGAGTGAAAATGGTGCCCCTCGGGTTCCTATTAAACCTTTCCCCTCAAACCTTAAACCTATGTCCTCAGTCTAGATTGTGTGTTCAACCTATAGATTGGGAAGAACTATACCATGTCTTTTTTTCCCTCTCCAACGCTGGAAGATTGCATTTTGTTGAAACACGTTTCAATTTGTTGTGGTGCATAAACATGCAGACCAACTCAGCTGTAAGTCTCTGACTCGCTGCCAAAAGCAATCCTCTGTTATTGGAACCAATGCCTTCAAGTGCTAAGGATGATGTTTTTGCTGCAATAAGGTTTGATATGAAGCCAAGTTGATATAATTCCCTCAAATGTTAAAACAGACAGTAGGTTAAAACTAGACTGTGTTTCGATCCGATGATATTGCACAATTTTTGTTAAAAAGAAAAAGGCACAGTAACAGAAGGGACCTAATTTTAAATGAATCACACACACACCTTCAGGCTCAATATTATAGCTCATAACACTTCCAATTACCCTTGTCACTCCTACCTGCTTACTTCAGCCAACGCCCAGCAATAAAGTGACTTCAATGGAAGTTTGTCAAGTCGAGGCTAATCAAATCTCTGGAATAATAACTCTTGCTCTTCTAATTCTGGCTATATTTCAATTTTATTGTCTTCTTAGTTCTCATTAAATCTATTCTCGGTGATCTGGCTTCTTTAAGTTTGACTCGCTGTAACCCTGTTGACAGCTATCATTGCCCAGGTGAAGCATGGTCACAGCTATGGAAAGCCCTAAACATGTCCAGTAATTGTTCCATTTTACAATGCATGAGATGAGAACGCAAGCAGATTGCAAAGCTTGTTTTATTGTGGTTAGTGTGATACTGGTCTTTTGTTCCCTTAATCATAGTCATAGAGTCAAACAGCGCGAAAACAGGACCTTCGGCCCAACTTGTCCACACCAACCAACATGTCCCAGCTACACTAGTCCCACCTACCTACGTTTGGCCCATATCCCTCTAAACCTTTCCTATCCATGTACTTAACTAATTGTTTCTTAAACATTGCAATAGTCCCTGCCTCAACTACCTCCTCTGGCAGCTTGTTCCATACACACTCCACCCTTTGTGTGAAAAAGCTACCCTTTGATTCTTTTCCCCTTCACCTTAAACCTATGTCCTCTGGTTCTCGATTCCCCAACTTTGGGTAAGAGACTACCCAATCTATTCCTCTCGTGATTTTATACACCTAAATAAGATCAACTCTCATCCTCCTGTGCTCCGCGGAATGAAGTTCCAGCCTGCTCAACCTCTCCCTGTAGCTCAGGCCCTCAAGTCCTGGCAGCATCCTCATGCATCTTCTCCGACTTGACACTGGTGCCCAGAACTAAGCGCAATACTCTAAATGCGGCCTCAACAATGTCATGTTGCACCAACACCAACATGACCTCCCAACATCATCTACACCCAGCATTCTGACATGTGTTTTCATCGGGTTCTCAAAAAAACACACTCAGGATGTTGTGTCAGGAGATGCCAGCATTGTCAGAATCCTCTGTGGTAATCCAACCAATACATTTATTTGTGGTGTCCGTTTTAAAGTGTCATTCAATCAGCAAATGCAAGGGATTAAGAAACAAGCTGTTGAAGGTACGTAATTGCAGATTCGTGGAAATTTGGCAGCATTTCCTCCAGCATTTTGTGTCTATCTTCAGCTAATATAAGAGGTGGAATTATATTCGCTTTTGGCATGGGCAGAAGCCTGGTCTGGAATTTATCCCCAGAGTAGCAAAAAGAAAACAGCATGAATGGAACACTAAATTACAAGTACATTTATATTTAGAAGACTGGAATACAAAAACAGAGATGAAATGCCGAGCATCTATAAGGCGCTGGTCAGGCCACATTTGGAGTACTGTGAGCAAATTTGGGCCGCATATCTGAGGAACGATGTGCTGTTTCTGGAGAGAGTCCAGAGGAGGTTTATAAGAATGATTCCAGGAATGCGTGGGTTAGCATATGATGAGCACTTGACAGCACTGGGCCTGTACTCGCTGGAGTTTAGAAGGTTGAGGGGGGGTCCTCATTGAAACTTACAAAATAATGAAAGGCATAGATTGAGTGGATGTGGAAAGGATGTTTCCACTGGTGGGAGAGTCTAGGACCAGAGGTCGTAGCCTCAGAATTAAAGGGCGCACTTTTAAAAAGGTGAGGAGTAACTTATTTAGTCAGTTAACCGGTGGAACTTATTGCCACAGAGTCAGTGTGTATTTTTAAGGCAGAGATAGACAAATTCTCGATTAGAACGGGTGTCAAGGGTTATAGGGAGAAGGCAGGAAAATGGGATTAGGAGGCAGAGATCAGCCATGATTGAATGGTGGAGTGGACCTGATGGGCCGAATGGCCTAATTCTACCACTATAGCGTGAACTTGTGCAGACACAAGGAACTGCAGATGATGGCTTACAAAAAAAAAAACACTGAATGTTAGAGTAACTCGGCGGGTCAGGCAGAACCAGAGGGGAGAAAGTTGGTAAACAAAGGCGAGTTGAAAGGGTGGGGCAAGAGCTGGCCAGTAATAAGTGGATTCAGGTGAGGAGGGGTTCTTGGCAGGTGGGTGGAGATTGTAACAAGGGGTGGAGGTGAAATGGAGACCAAAGGCCGATGGGGAAAAACAAGGGGTTATTTTTGTCTGCCATGGTCATGATATCTGGAAACACATTCCTTCCTACCTTGCGAGAGGTGTGGGATCAAATCTCAGGGAATGGAGAAATAAATGCGATTACATTCTAGTTACAGCAAGATGCCTCATCATATTTCTGGGGTGTGAGGATGTGTAGATTGTATTATGTCTATCTCTGCAGAATGTACAAGGAAGTGTCTTTTGACTTATCATTTGTGATCTGAGTCAACCCTGTCTGCTTTTGCAGATGGTGATGGCAACAGCAACAATGGTGGACTTAGAGGCACGGGACTTTGAAGGTACGTAATTGCTGCTCCGTCGTTCATGGTTTGGCTTCATCGGCTGTGTGAAACCCACATTGCTGTTCAACGAGGTATGATCCTGGCTAGAAACGCTTCCAATGCAATGCAGGTCTACAACCAAATAACAAACATGTTCTGGAGATGCTGGAATCTTGAGTAAAACACAAAGTGCTGGAGGAACTCAGCGGGTCAGGTCAGGTCAGGCTGCATCAGTGAAGGGAATGGACAGACGACATTTTGGGTCGGGACCATTCTTACAAAATAATGAAAGGCATAGATTGAGTGGATGTCCGTCCGTAACGTCCGTAAATTGTTTTATCTGTAATTTGGAGAATGCACAAAGATCACAGGATTGGTAGCCATACCTCCACAGTATTGTAATGAATGGCATTAAAAGTACAGAAGGCTGAATGTCATAGAATTGTACAGCAGGGAAACAGGCCCTTCAGCCCAACTCTTCCGTGCCGGCCAAGATGCCCCATCTAAACTAGTCACATTTGCCCAGGTTTAGCTCATATCCCAAGAGAGAGAGAGATGGTCTTTGGGATGTGGGAGGAACCGGAGCACCTGAAGGAAACCCACGCAGTCACAGGGAGAACATGCAAACTCCACACAGATAGCACCCGAGGCCAGGATTAGCGATTAAGGCGACTACATTGCAAGGTCACAAATAGATCAGTTGTGTCGACCTTACAAGGAAGTGTCCAATACTGCTTAAAAAAACAAATCGTTTTTTTAAAAAAACATTCAAGAGATATCCTTGCACACCTCAACCGACAATGCAGCTTCCTTACAATTGGAGTCTTTGTTTTAACTTAATGCCATCTGTGATGTTATCTAATCTGCGATAGTTGACCGATTGTTGCCATCATAGGCTGCCGAAAGCAATTCTATTAAAATATAATACTTCTGTACACTCCCAGCTCGCACGTGTCTGCAGGTGCTGATAATTAGTGGCAATTAAATATTAATGCGCAAGACATTATCAGATTGTGGAAACCTTTACAATCTCTCCTCCTCCAAGATAGCACTGGGAGCGTAGTAATGGCTAAATAATTCATGGCACAGTGAAAGCCAATAATTGCACCAACGTCGTCAGTTTTCCATCACATGCTCGAACATGCGGCTCAGTCGGTTTTGTGGTTTCGATGTTGTTGTCATGTTCGCGGTTTTGTTGCTGTTTGCCTGCCATGGAATTAACCTCCCGTTCTTGTGTTTCAGGGCTCACCCCTTTGCATTGCGCAGTTATCTCTCACAACTCCGTTTATCGGGAACTCTTTTATGATCCTGACCTGATACCACAGAGGCAAGACGAGCTGCAGAGTAAAGCTGAGCAACTGGAGGCCTGCATACGGCTACTGATAGAAATGGGAGCCTTAATAATCAGCCAGGTAACTTGTTTAGAAGAACTACCCAACTAAAAAAAAGATAGACTCAAAATGCTGGAGTAACTCAGCGGGTCAGGCAGCATCTGTAGAGAAAAGGAATATGTGACGTTTCGGGTCAAGGCTGACAATAGACAATAGACAATAGGTGCAGGAGTAGGCCACCAGGAGTGCAACCTTGCATCACCCGGCGTGGCCTTAATGGCCACGGGACAATCGCCATCGCCCGCCGGGGGCTTTGACTTTGACTTTGACTCTGACATCGGGGGGGAGAGTGCAGTGGAGAGAGAAGTTTTTTTGGCCTTCCATCACAGCAATGTGATGGATGTTTATGTAAATTATGTTGTGTCTTGGGTCTATTTGTTTGTAATGTATGGCTGCAGAAACGGCATTTCGTTTGGACCTCAAGGGGTCCAAATGACAATAAATTGAATTGTATTGTATTGTATTGTATTGTATTTGGCCCTTCGAGCCAGCACCGCCATTCAATGTGATCATGGTTGATCATCCCCAATCAGTACACGTTCCTGCCTACTCCCCATATCCCCTGACTCCGCTCTTTTTAAGAGCCCTATCTAGCTCTCTCTTGAAAGCATCCAGAGAACTGAAGAAGGGTCTCGATCCGAAACGTCACCCATTCCTTTTAAACTTGCTGGCACTTGCATGGGGAATTTTTCTCAAATATTATGCCATTAATCTGTGTACACTCCAGCCAGGCTAGAAACAAAGCTTTCTTCACTGTTTTCCAAACATTAGCCTTTTTGCAGTCATCATAACATGGGCAATTTACATTGATTGCCAGTTTTATTTGGAGAGGTGTCTCTGGATATTTTTTTTTAAATGAGATTTTAAGTTTGCTGCAAATGGTGATGGGGATAGATGGGTGAATGCACAAAGTCTCTTTCCCAGGGGAGGGGAATCAAGAACTAGAGGTCATGAGTTTAAGGTGAGAGGGGAAAGAATGAATAGCAACCTAAGAGGTATATTTTTCACACTGAAGATGGTGGGTGCATGGAATAAGCTGCCAGAGGAAATAACGAAGGCAGACACTATAACAGCATTTAGACCACTCTAGACGACCCATTGGGTCCCAGTTATGGCGACCTGTGGACCCATTTGGTCCCCGTTGTGATAGAAACATAGAAACATAGAAAATAGGTGCAGGAGTAGGCCATTCAGCCCTTCGAGCCTGCACCGCCATTCAATATGTTCATGGCTGATCATCCAACTCAGTATCCTGTACCTGCCCTCTCCATACCCCCTGATCCCTTTAGCCACAAGGGCCACATCTAACTCCCTCTTAAAATATAGCCAATGAACTGGCCTCAACTACCTTCTGTGGCAGAGAATTCCACAGATTCACCACTCTCTGTGTGAAATTTTTTTTCCTCATCTCGGTCCTAAAAGATTTCCCCCTTATCCTTAAACTGTGACCCCTTGTTCTGGACTTCCCCAACATCGGGAACAATCTTCCTGCATCTAGCCTGTCCAATCCCTTAAGAATTTTGTAAGTTTCTATAAGATCCCCCCTCAATCTTCTAAATTCTAGCGAGTACAAGCCGAGTCTATCCAGTCTTTCTTCATATGAAAGTCCTGACATCCCAGGAATCAGTCTGGTGAACCTTCTCTGTACTCCCTCTATGGCAAGATATACAAGATGAGACTTTTAATTATATAGAGATTTAGGCAGGTACATGGATAGGAAAGGTTTAGAGAGATAAGGGACTAGTGTGGGCATGTGGGACTAGCGTAGCATGGTCAGCATGGACAAAATGTTCCTGTGCTGAATGACTCAATGACCCAACTATCCTAGGAATGTTGCACCAGAAGGTTTAATTGTTCCTGACTAGTGTTAACAAGTTCTCCCTGCATCATTGCCTTGGTACTGCACAGGATTTGTACTCGGGGTGGCACCTGAAGCCACAACCTCTGGGAATTGAGTAGGTTACCATCAAGGCTTTTTCACCCAAAGGGAAGACAAAATTGCTGGAGAAACTTAGCGGGTGCCTATTTCCTTCGCTCCATAGATGCCGCACCCGGCTGAGTTTCTCCAGCAATTTTGTCTACCTTCGATTCTCCAGCATCTGAAGTTCCTTCGTTCACACAAAGGGTGGTGGGTGTATGGAACAAGCTGCCAGATGAGGTAGTTGAGGCAGGGACTATCCCAACGCTTAAGAAACAGTTAGACAGTTACATGGATCGGACCGGTTTGGAGGGATAAGGGCCAAGCGCAGGCAGGTGGGGGTTAGTGTAGACGGGACATGTTGGCCGGTGTGGGCTGTTTCCACACTATATTACTCTGTGACTCTAATGGTGAGGCTGACGTGTAGCATTTGCAACAATGCACTGAGACGTGTAGCGTGGCTCTGAACCAGGAACATCCTCAGCAACAATTGGCAAAGTCAACTGTTCTCCTTTCTCTAAACAGGAGGTGAAGAGCAACAAGACAGTGGTGCACTTTGCCGTTCAGGAAGGGAACCTGCTGTTACTGGATTACTTCCTCAAACTCAGTGGCATCTTCTGCTCACCCGAATTTATCAACATGAAGGTTTGTGATGTTAGCGACGTCCACTCGTAACATGATATGACTATAGTGGGACAACACATTGGTTAGATTCTTTAATAGTTTAATGTTTAAATAAAAGGCTGTAATTTATATTTTGGCCAGCGCAGGTGCTGCCTCACAACGCCAGTGACCCGGGTTCAATCCTGACCTCGGGTGCCATCTGTGTGTGTGTGGAGTTTCCATGTTCTCCCTGTGACCGCGTGGGTTTCCTAATGGCCCTGTCCCACAGTGCGAGTTCATTCCAAGAGCTCTCCCGAGTTTAAAAAAAAAAAATCAAACTCGTGGTAAGCACGGAGAATGAACGTAGCGGGTACGTCGGAGCTCGGGGGCGGCTCTTAGCGGCTCGAAACGCTAACGGCAGGTACTCGGGAAGACTCGCTAATGGCAGGTAAGCTCGGGAAGACTCGTGAAGATTTTTCAACATGTTGAAAAATGTCCACGAGAGCCCCGAGTACCGACTAGCGGCCATTACCGTAAATCTCAGAGTTCGAATCGGGGCAAACTCGGGAGAGCTCTTGGAATGAACGTACCGTGGGACAGGGCACCGGTTTCCTCCCACTTCCCAATGACGTGTGGATTTGCCTCCGGTTAGCTTGGAATCTGTTCTCCACCCAAGGTGTTTCAATAGACAATAGGTGCAGGAGTAGGCCATTCGGCCCTTCGAGTCAGCACCACCATTCAATGTGATCATGGCTGATCTTTTCCAGTGGGCATTTATGTGATATCCACTTATGATGGGTCTGAAATACTGAAATTACACCAAGGCCACACCATGCCAGATTTCCGCAATGTTAGAGTGAACTAAGAGGTTTTCCCATGTCCATAGTTTAGTTTCGTTTAGAGATACAGCGTGGAAACAGGCCCTTCGGGCCCACCGATCCCCGCAAACTACACACTCTAGGGACAATTCACATTTATAACAACAACCTACGAATCTGTACATCTTTGGAGTGAGGGAGGAAATAAAGATCTAGATTAAAGGTATCTGTCTGAAGAAGGGTTTCGACCCGAAACGTTGCCTATTTCCTTCGTTCCATAAATTCTGCCTCACCCGCTGAGTTTCTCCAGCATTTTTGTCTATTTAGATTAAAGGGCTCTACCTGAAACGTGGTCGTTCCATTTCCCTCCACAGGTAGACACAAAATGCTGGAGTAACTCAGCTGGACAGGCAGCATCTCTGAAGAGAAGGAATGGATGACTTTTCGGGTTGAGACCCTTCTGCCTCCTCAGTTGCTGCTCGACCTGCTGAGTTCCTCCAGCAGCTTTTCTTTTCCCTTGCTATAGATTCCAGCATCTGCAGTCCCTTCTGCCACCAAAACCGAATGACAGCTACAAGGCTTGTTCAGGCACCTGAGCCCAATAATTTGCCTCAGTTATATCCGAAGTGATTAAAGAGCTTACATTAAACAAATTCATGCAAGTTAGCTCATGCAGGAGCAAGAAAATACAAAGTGCTTGAGAAACTCAGCAGTGTTAAGTAAGAATTAGTAACTTAACATATAGAAATGACAATTTATTTTTTGCTTTCTCCTAGGCTCATGGTAACACCGTTTTGCACATGGCTGCTGGTCTTCACAATGAGAGAAACCAGGAGAAAATAATTAAACTGCTATTGTACCACGGGGCAGACCCCAGCATCCGAAACCTGGAGAATGATCAACCCATCCATCTGGTGCAGCCGGGGGAACAGGGAGATCAGGTGAGGAAGAGGATTAGGGTGGCGCAGAGGTAGAGTTGCTGTTTTACAGCCCTTGCACTGCCAGAGACCCAGGGTTCGATCCTGACCACGGGTGCTGTCTGGATGGAGTTTGCACGTTCTCCCCATGACTGCGTGGGTTTTCTCCGAGCTCTTTGGTTTCCTCCCACATTCCAAAGGTGTACAGGTTTGCAGGTTAATTGACTTGGTATAAATGTAAATTGTCCCTAGCGTGTGTAGGATAGTGTTAATGAGCGGGGACTCATTAGGGTTAAGATTCCTTTTGGGAATATCGTGCTCATCCCTGCTCTATCTAACTCTCTTTTGAATGCATCCAGTGAATCGGCCTCCACTGCCTTCTGTGGCAGAGAATTCCACAAATTCACAACTCTCTGTGTGAAAAGGCTTTTCCTCATCTCAGTTCTAAATGGCCTACCCCTTATTCTTCTTATGACCAAGTGCACTGCAATGCTGCCACCTGTTAGGGTTAAGAACCCTGTGGATTCAAAGGAAGTGCCACAGGAAATGTACCCTTCTCCCAGACACACCTTCTATTGAAAGCAGCAGGTCTTTGACCTTGACATTGATTTGCTTATTGTCTATGCGGCACTGTAATTCAGCATGAGAAATGATTTTATTAAAGCTTATTGTGAATATGTTTATGTCTTTACAGATAAGGCATCTCTTGAAGAAAGGACGGGTTGG
This sequence comes from Amblyraja radiata, assembly GCF_010909765.2. Taxonomy (NCBI): domain Eukaryota; kingdom Metazoa; phylum Chordata; class Chondrichthyes; order Rajiformes; family Rajidae; genus Amblyraja; species Amblyraja radiata. The sequence goes on from NC_045988.1 coordinate 4,491,567, forward strand.
CTCGGGGTCAAACCCCCGCAATGCCACATCCTAGGAACATGGTTCATTCTGGACTCGGACCATCCCATCTTCTTCACTCCTGCGGAATGAATGTGTACCTTATATTAGGAATGGTTTAACATGTACTCATGACTTTCACTGCTGATGTAATGTATCACATCCAACATAGCGAGATAACCATCTTGCATTTTCTTCCTCATCCAGTATTCGAACAGACTTGTGATTCTTACAGTATTTTGCCGTTTCTTTAACTCCTTTCTGAAGGAGATCTCCACCTCCTTTACAACCAATGAAGTGTCCCTTTTAGTTTGGTTGGCAGACAGTAGCAGAGTATTTCAAAGGACAGATGTGTTTACTTATTCACTTATCGCCCAAATACAAGACATCAACAAAGATAGTATAATTGTACAAGTGAGCTCTTAGCTCTAGCTACTGAGAATTCGGGTGGCACGGTGGCACAGAAGTAGAGTTGCTGCCTTACAGCGCCAGAGACCCGGGTTCGATCCTGACTGCGGGTGCTGTCTGTACAGGGTTTGTACATTCTCCCCGTGACCGCGTGGGTTTTCTCTGAGCTCTTTAGTTTCCTCCAAAACTCCAAAGCCGTACAGGTTTGTAGGTTAAATGGCTTCGGTAAAAATTGTAAATTGTCCCTAGTGTGTAGTGTGTGTTAGTGTAATGGGGATCGCTGGTTGTCTAGGATTTAATGGGCCGAAGGGCCTGTTTCTGCGCTGTATCTCTAAACTAACCTGAACTGATTGACTCGTCGATGAGCAAAGGAACTGATCAAGAACTAGCTTTTTCTTTACCAAACAAAGATCAAATATTGATTCTTAATTTTCTATCGGGTGTGAGCCAGAACAGTCTAACGTACCACTACTGAGCTTGGTGAGGGCATAGAATTATTCCGATACCTCATTCCTGAATTGCAAAGATGTGCACACATTGCAAAGATGTGCATAAGGACATGGCAAGAACACAACCACATTCTTGATCATTCTCAGTTTTCTGAACATGTTCTTGCATCATTAAGTCTCAGCTCCTGAATTCCATTGCATGGTAAACTATGCTTGAGGATAACACTCTATTAATATTGATTGAATTTAGTTTAATTGAGAGACACAGCATGGATGGAAGGACCATAGTCCATGCCGACCATCGATCACCCTAGTTCTATGTTATTCCATTTGCCCATCCCTCCACACACACTGGGGACAATTTACTGAGGCCTGTTAACATTCAAACCCACATAGATAAATCAGCTGGAATGGATGCAAGTCCTGGTTACTAATTAATACATGTCCAGTAACATCTCATGGTAACAAAGGTATTAGTATTCCAACTATAATACCCTCCCTGGTGTATCAAATGTGTTATCCTCGAAACTGGATATTTTGCACAATTACAGATATTATTGCCCAGAAAATAGGCGGTGAATTTAGCAAATTAATTCGATACACTGCCTTAACGATTCCTTCTTGTATTTCAAACACTTTATTTTCAGCCGGTATGTTTCACTGATAAATAAGTACATTCAATTTCTTTCAAATTTCAAAAAAAGACTTTCAATTACAGGTAATGTGAGACTGCCAGCAATTGCTTCATGACAACTTCATACAACGGTCCCGTTTAAATCATTTCAGAAACTTTCTTAAACCAGATGAGAAATGTGATATGGATTTTCTCAGCTCATATCGCCAATGTTCTATCTTTACACCACTAATATTTATCAGCTCCATAAAGGGGCTTTTCCGATTTTGGGCAGATGCCAAGAATAGTTTTACAGTTTGAGATGGTTCAAGAGAGCGTAGCACACCAAAACGTCATTGGTAGGTTTGGGATATCTTCATCCATTATGTGGATGCCTATAAACAATTAGGTCTCAAGCAAGGAAAGATCGTCTCAAAACTTGTTTTCCTTGTTATTAGATTTCCAATTTATCTGCCTTGTTTTTGGTTCATTATTTATACATGGGACCATATTTTCTACAACTTACGCCATGAATTTGCCTCCATATTTTCTCTTTGTCAATGTATTTGGGGACTAAGCGCTGGAAACAGCAGCGCCCTTTTCTACAGATCTGTGACAGATGTGTGGATCAGGTTAAAGCGGAACTTTTAAATTATTATTTCTGTGAAATAGATCGTTGATTGTCAAACAATCTGAGATGTGAATAGGTTGGAAGGAACTGCGGATGCCGGTTTACACCGAAGATAGATACAAAATGCTGGAGTAACTCTAGCAGGTCAGGCAGCGTCTCTGGGGGAAAAGGAATAGGTGACGTTGCGGGTTGACAAACTTTGTCAGTCTGAGAAGAGGGACAAAGATCAAATAAATGAAAGGAATGCAAAAGGATCCATTGTTCAACCGTCTCCACAACCAGCAATGGACCATTGTGGGCTCCACCTTTCCTTGATCATTGTTGCCGGCTTTGATTTGTCCTTTTGCAAATCTTTCATGCATTTGTTCTTTGTACCTCTTCATACCTTTAGTTTCTCTAAGACGAGACCCTTCTTCAGACTCTCAGTCTGAAGAAGGGTCTCCTATTCCTTTTCAGCATTCCAGAGATGCTGCCTGACCCGCTGAGTTACTCCAGCATTTTGTGTCTATCTGAGATATGAATATATATTTTGTATTTTTTTTTGTGTAGATCTGATTTAATTACACTGCATCAGTGTGTTTTGCTTGCAAAGGCTGTTTTGCTTGCCTGCATTTTGCTTTAGGATATCAGAGGATTCAGGTTTAACACCGTACAAGTCCGTTGTGCTTTATCCTTCTTTAAAACAGTATAACGGCAAGCAACGAATAATCTGTCATGGCAACATTGGTATAATTTTGCAATAATAGATAAAATTGGGAACTGGCTCATAAATCTGCGGATAAAGAAAATTGTAAAGTAAGTTTTTAGTCTCAATTCCCCTCTGTCCATCCTGAAAAAGATGGGCCGAATAAGCTGCTTCATTGCCGTGAAATCCCAAGATTTTAAATTTTCTCTGATGTTTCCAATAAATCTTTTGGAAGGTATTTTTCTACTTCCAAAGTCGTTCCTCTCAGCTCCAAATTGTTTCATGGAGATAAGCTCCATGGATGTATCCCATGGGTATTCCTTGCCATAGGTCCAGAAGAGAAATGGGACATTTGTTCAACCTCTTCCATTCTGCTCCAATGTATGGAAACAAGATGCTTATTATTACTTTTAAAACAACTCGACTTTTGCTCTGATCCTCAACGTTGAACGAACCCTGCCCGGAAATAATGTTGTCAGGAGTCAGTTGAGCAGAAAGTTATCTATGTTGAATATCATGCAGTTCAAGTTCGAAATAACCAATTTCAGTGTGACCAAATGACCAATCTAAATGAGGGCAGGAGTGGGTGCACTTGCCAAGTTACTAATGAAGTTACTAATCATTTCAAAATGAGCTTTGTTCTATTTCTAACCTTTCTGAGAATGCTATATATTGACACCCGATCTCAGAACTAAACTATTCTTCCAATAACTAATTTCAGGATAATACAGTCATCCCAGGCATGTTGTGTCTTTTAGAAACATAGAAACATAGAAAATAAATGCAGGAGTAGGCCATTCGGCCCTTCGAGCCTGCACCGCCATTCAATATGATCATGGCTGATCATCCAACTCGGTATCCTGTACCCGCCTTCTCTCCATACCCCCTGATATCCCTTTAGCCACAAGGGCCACATCTAACTCCCTCTTAAATATAGCCAATGAACTGGCCTCAACTACCTTCTGTGGCAGAGAGTTCCAGAGATTCACCACTCTCTGTGTGAAAAATGTTTTTCTCATCTCGGTCCTAAAATATTTCCCCCTTATCCTTAAACTGTGACCCCTTGTTCTGGACTTCCCCAACATCGGGAACAATCTTCCTGCATCTAGCCTGTCCAACCCCTTAAGAATTTTGTAAGTTTCTATAAGATCCCCCCTCAACCTTCTAAATTCTAGCGCGTACAAGCCGAGTCTATCCAGTCTTTCTTCATATGAAAGTCCTGACATCCCAGGAATCAGTCTGGTGAACCTTCTCTGTACTCCCTCTATGGCAAGAATGTCATTCCTCAGATTAGGTTTGTCATTTGGTCACACTGAAATTGGTTATTTCAAACTTGAACTACATGATATCTAATTTGGTGTTAGCCCAGCAGTATTTGCAACTGTTGCTTGCCACAGATTAATAAGTTTTGATCATTTGTGTACAATGATGTTTCAAAGCGAATCGGACATTGCCCTTGGATTTGAGATATCATCACCTTTTCTTGTATTTATTCCTGAATCCTGAAAAAAAAAAAATCTGTCATGGCAGGCTTTGCTATTTGCGTAGTTGGGAAATAGTTCAAACTTGAGTTTGTTATTCTTTATTAGAATATAATTTATTGTGAATGCACAATGTAACATTTTTGCTGGTTTAACTGGCCTTTCATCTGTATGCCTTTTAATAATGCATAATAAATTTGGGCATTTTTCAAGGAATTCCTGAGTACTGTCTGAAAATTCCTTCCCCTACCACCTCTCCGTATCTACACTTGTAAAATGCACCACGGTTCTTCAGCCAGACCGCTAAATATCACCTCCGAAACCTGTAGGTCTACAACCAAGAAAGGGAAGGGCACCGGCTGCAAGAGAGCAACATCACATTCCGGTTGCCCCACCAACTCATGCATCATCCTGCCTTGGAAATACATGGGCACTGGGTCTGAATCATGGATCTCCCTGCCTAACAGGGAGAGAGTGGCACTGTGCAACAGCGGTAGAGTTGCTGCCTCACAGCGCCAGGAACCCGGGTTCGATCCAGACTATGGGTGCTGTCTGTATTGAGTTTACACATTCTCCCTGTGACCACGTGGGTTTTTTCGGGTGCTCCGATATCCTCCCGGCTCCGCACTCCAAAGACATGAAGGTTTGTAGGTTAATTGGCCAATTTAAATTGTCATGAGTGCTCACTGTTCGGCACGGACTAGAAGGGTCGAGATGGCCTGTTTCCGTGCTGTAATTGTTATATGGTTATATGGTTGTATCTCTAAACTAAACTAAAACTAAGCAGAGGTGGAGGTATCTTCTCCAGAAAAAATACAACAGTTCAAGAAAGTAACTTGCCATCACATTTAGTTTATTGTCACATGTACTGATGTGCAGTGAAAAGCACTTTTGTTGCATGTAATCCAGTCAGCAGAAAGAGTATACATTAATACAATCAAGCCGTCCACAGTGTATATATAGATACTGGGTAATGTTTAGTGTAAGATAAAGTCCAAAAGGGATAGACAATAAATGCTGGCATTGCCAGAGACACCCAGATTTTTGTCACTTTAAACATAGAAACATAGAAACATAGAAAATAGGTGCAGGAGTAGGCCATTCGGCCCTTCGAGCCTGCACCACCATTCAATATGTTCATGGCTGATCATCCAGCTCTGTATCCTGTACCTGCCTTCTCTCCATACCCCCTGATCCCTTTAGCCACAAGGGCCACATCTAACTCCCTCTAAGGCCTCAACTACCTTCTGTGGCATAGAATTCCAGAGATTCACCACTCGCTGTGTAAAAAATGTTTTTCTCATCTTGGTCCTAAAAGACTTCCCCCTTATCTTTAAACTGTGACCCCTCGTTCTGGATCATCTTTAATTCACTTTAATTTCATGTTTCAAGTATCTTGCAGATTACTTGAGATTAATAAAGTTCTATGGTATCGTGTGCGGGTTGATTGCTGGTCGGCGCAGACTCGATGGGCCGAAGGGCCGGTTTCTGTGCTGTATCTCTAAAGTCGAAGGATTCCAAAAATAAAAGATTAAGATTGGATTGTGTAGGACTGGTACTTTTTTTTGTGTGTTTTGTGTTTCAGTTTCTTGCCAAATGTTGATCTTAGGCAAGATTTGTGTGAAGCCTTTCTTTCATTTTGTTCCATCATTTCCTGCAAGGAATTTAATCCTCCCTCAGTCTTCCATCTTCCTTTATATAAATTAACCCTCCAGTGTTTTAGTTTTAGAAATACAATGTGGAGGCAGGTGCTTCGGCCCATTGAGTCTGCGCCGACCACTCGTGTAAACCAATGAACCTACAAACCTACACATCATTGGAGTGTGGGAGCATTCAGATGAAACCAACGCGGTCACAAGGAGAACATCCAAACTCAATACAGACAGCACCCCTAGTCAGGATCGAACTCGGGACTCTGGCACTGTAAACTTAGGAAATCTGAACTTTGCGCCCCACTCAAGGTTTCCGTGCGGTTCCCGGAGGTTCCTGGAGGTTTTTGTCAGTGTCCCTACCTGCTTCCACTACCTGCAACCTCCGGCAACCACCTGCAACCTCCGAGAACCGCACGGAAACCTTGGGTGGGGCGCAAAGTCTCCAGAGATTTCAGTTCAGGTTTCCTAAGTGGGACAGGGGCATATTAAGGCAGCAACTCTACCGCTGTGCCCCATGCCAGCCCAGTGTACAGACGGTGTACTCATCTCAGTCTTGGCATTCTCTCCCATCTCCTCCCAATTTGCCTATTTAGTAACTTTCACATTTATATATTACATGTCTGTTCAAACCACGAAAAAAAGCGCTGTTGATACGGGGGCTGAACTGATAGTACAAAAGTCAGCCAGAGGACAGCATTTGTTATTCGAAAATAAATAAAAAATTCCTGCAGCAGAATTTCTTGAATATATTCCAAATGTTCTGAACTGAATTCCTGTGAATTTCACATTTTGAGATAGTGGGGGACATGTGTTTACATATTCCACTGTGCCGCTGCAAGTGAGAATTTTATTGTTCTGCCTGGGACAAATGACAATAAAAACATTCTTGACTTTCTCTCTCTTGGTCCAGTTACTTCCCTCTTTGTTTGAACAGAGCTGTTGGATTGTGCGAGGAGTGCTGCCTTACACCTGGAGTTAATATTGAATAATAACCGCCAGTGTGTGGAAATCTGTAGTTACATGCAGGGACTCAACAGTCAGCTGAGAAGTGTATTGTGCTTTGTCAGTTGATCGTGCTATCATCTCTGATGATTGCAGCTTCCTTGGAACTGTGTGGATTTAACAAAGCGTCAATTGTTTATGCTAACCACAAAAGCCAACTCCACACTGTTGTCACAACACCACCGAACATTCCCGAGGCACAGTCGGAGTCCGTGGCCATGTTGCATCAGATGGTGAGGTGCTCTGAAAGAAAGATGCGCTGAGGTCCAGCATTGAACGTTGCTCCTTGCTCCTCCTACGTTGATACACAACAGCATACAGACACCCTGAAACATTTGCCAAACACTTCAATTCTCCTTCCCATTCCCACACTGTTATTTGCACTTTATCAGTTTATTTATTCATGTGTGTATATATTTATATTATGGTATATGGACACACTGATCTGTTTTGTAGTAAATGCCTACTATGTTCTGTGTGCTGAAGCAAAGCAAGAATTTCATTGTCCTATACAGGGACACATGACAATAAACTCACTTGAACTTGAACTTGAACACTGACCTTTCTGTCCAAGGTCTCCTCCATTGTCACAGTCAGGCTAAACGCAAATTTGGAGGAACAGCATCTCATATTTCGCTTGGGCAGCTTACAGCCCAGTGGATAGACACAAAAAGCTGGAGTAACTCAGCGGGACAGGCAGCATCTCTGGAGAGAAGGGATGGGGTGACGTTTCAGGTCAAGGCCCTTCTTCAGACCCGAAACGTCACCCATTCCTTCTCTCCAGAGATGCAGCCTTCCAGCTTTTTGTGTCTATCTTCAGTTTAAACCAACATCTGCAGTTCCTTCCTACACATTACAGTCCAGTGAATATTGATTTCTCTAACTTCAAGTATCCCCAGCATTCCCTCTCTCTCCATCCCTCCCCTACACAAGTCGCACCAGCTTCTCGCTTTCATCCAACAAACAGCTAACAATGTCCTGTGGCCTTTATCATCATTACTTTTTTGCATATCTTTCATTCATTGTTTTTTTAATCTCTCTACATCATTGTCTATGTATCTCGTTTCCCAAATCCCTAACTGGGCTGAAGAAGGGTCTCGACAGAGATGCTGCCTGTCCCTGAGCTGAGTTACTCCAGCTTTCTTGTCTCTTACTTCCCTGAAACATTAACTCTTTCCTCACCGTCCGCAGATTTTTTTGACCTGCTGAACACTACCAACATGTTCTGCTCTTAGTCCCTGGTTTTAGATGAACAGGTGATCATTAAAATTGAGACATAAGGAACTGCAGGTGAAGGAATCTTCAGCAAAACACATTGTGCTGGAGTAATTCAATCAAGTCAGTGAGGGAATGGATAGGTCATTCTCTCCATAGATGCTACCTGATCTGCTGAGTTACTGCAGCACTTTGTGTTTTGCTCAGGAGGTTAGTATTTTATGGATAGAAAATTAAGATTCATCATTTAAAACGGATGTCGGAGGATGATGGGATATATAATAATAGCTTATATTAGCAATTTGTTAAATATTTTCATATAAGGTATCTCTTAATTCATATTTTTATATTAGATATTATATGGATTGAAAATATGGAATGAGCTGTCAGAAGAGGTAGTTGAGGCAAGTACTATAACAGTATTCAAATGACACTTGGACAGGTACATGGATAGGAAAGGTTTAGTGGGATATGGGCCAAACACGGGAATATTGGACTAGCCATAGATAGGAAAGGTTTGGAGGGAAAATATGGGCAAATGGGACAAGCTTAGATGAGGCATCTTGGTCTGCATAGACGGGTTGGGCCAATGTGTCAGATGGAACTGCAGACGCTGGTTTAAAGTGAAGATAGACACAAAAAGCTGGAGTAACTCAGCGGGTCAGACAGCATCACTGAAGATAAGGAATAGGTGACGTTTCGGGTCGAGACCCTTCTTCAGACTGCCAATGGCCTGTTCCTCTATTGTACAATTCCATGACTCTAATGTATTTATATTACATCTTTAAATAAATTGCCAAACTATTCATCTCCTTACCCTTTTAAATAACAATGTTTTACATTGCAATTTTATATTTTAGGGCTAAACAGTATCAATGAAAAACACAGCCCAAGTAGCACAGTTCACTCACTGTCTTGTGAAGTGTCAAAACTTCAAAGAGGTTGTTTGTTGCTAATCCGCCAGCAACTGCACTGCCCTGATGTATATAAATCAAAAATGTATTTTCACACCTGTTTTGCATAACACATGAAATAAATAAAATTCACTGTTCGAGATTATTTTCATAAAAACAAAACAATCTTATCCAGGTCATGCATAGATTTTTATGCATAAAGTTACTTACTGCTCTTAGAAAATGTTTGCTGGTTGCATGAGATTTCTGGATGTATAAATACTGGATTAATGGGAGTTCATTGTAGGTTACAAGCTGACTAGAAACATAGGCAGAGTGCTTGAAAACCTGGAACAGACATTGTCTCTGAAACCGATGGACATTAACTGAGCTGCTCCTGGATGTAACATATAAGATTGTTAAGGGCTTGGACACGATGGAGGCAGGAAACATGTTCCCGATGTTGGGGGAGTCCAGAACCAGGGGCCACAGATTAAGAATAAGGAGTAAGCCATTTGGAACGGAAACACTTTTTTTCACAGAGAGTGGTGAGTGTGAAATTCTCTGCCTCAGAGGGCGGTGGAGGCAGGTTCTCTGGATGCTTTCAAGAGAGAGCTAGATAGGGCTCTTAAGGAAAGCGGAATCAGGGGATATGGGGAGAAGGCAGGAACAGGGTACTGATTGGGGATGATCAGCCATGATCACATTGAATGGCGGTGCTGGCTCGAAGGGCCGAATGGCCTACTCCTGCACCTATTGTCTATTGTCTATTGAAGGGAAAGATTGCAACCAGGAACTTGCACATGTCACATGGCTGCTGACCATTGAACCTTAATCCCTATCAAGGATTATCAGGTGTCCAACTATTTATTATCGGAAACCTGAGTTTATATATTGAGCCTTATTGTCACATGTGAAAAGTCACGGTGAAATTCTTTACTTACATGCCCAAGGTATGCAAATAGTCGCCCATAATGGGCACTAACAAAGTTACAAACCCACGCGCTAGATCCCCCTTTGTTCTCCACCCCTCCCGCTCCTCACGGTAGTCCCCCCCTACGCGGGGTCCCCACTGTTCCTCCCCCGGCAACGGCGTCCTCACTTCCGCGAGTCCATCCTCGTCTATCGCCATCATTGACCGCCACACCAACCTCTCCACTTTCATCGCCAGGTCCTCTCCGGACATCTCCGTGGTGCCGAACCACCAGGCCCCAGCTGCGGGCAGTTGGCTGTGGGCTTAGTTGACCCACCTCCGACCCGCTAGGGCCCAGGCTCGGCATCTTAGCGAATAATCATTGAAATGGGATGGAGAATAGATGTACGGATTGAGCAAAGCCTATTGGCTTGGCAATAGGTTAATGATTTTAATGAGGTAACATGTTCTGGTTTTTAGACACAAATAGCTGGAGTAACTCAGCGGAACAGGCAGCATCTTTTAGTTTATAATTACCCTTTGGCCCACCGAGCCCGCGCCGACCAGCGATCCCTGCACATTAACACTATCCTACACACATTAGGGCCAATTTTACATTTATACCAAGACAATTTACCTACATACCTGCACGTCTTTGGATTGTGGGTGGAAACCGAAGACCTCGGAGAAAACCCACGGAGGCCACGGGGAGAACGTACAAACTCCGTACAGACCTGTAGTCGGGATCGAACCCGGGTCTCCAGCGCTGCAAGGCAGCAACTCTACCGCTGCGCCACCTTGAGAGAAACCAAGACCCGAAATGTCACCCATTCCTTCTCTCCAGAGATGCCGCCTGTCCCGTTGAGTTACTCCAGCATTTTGTGTCTACCTTCGGTTTAAACCAGCATCTGGAGTTCCTTCCTACACATGTTCTGCTTTTTTTATGGGGCCAATAAATATTTGCTGCCAAGAGCCACTCCCTGCTTGTGTTGGATGTACCCATCACTCTTACAATGTCTTACAAACTTCAATCCATGTCCGAACAAAAAAAAACATTCCCCCATTGTTTCCATCATTTAATTGCCTGATCATTAAAAATGAATTAATCCGACACACTTTGCTTTGAGCCACGTGTTTGCGAGGCTTAGAGTTCACCTAATGCAAACATAAGTCCTTTGTGTTTATAATTTAGAATGGAGCATAGATAGGAACAGAGAGTGACAATTTTGGGAAGCAACTGCAGACGCTGGTTTAAACTGAAGATACACAACATGCTGGAGTAACTCGGCGGGACAGGCGGCATTTGTCAGTGGTTGGTGTATCAAAATCAAGAAGACACAGGTTTAAGACCATAGGGAGAAGTTTTAAAGGGGAGTTGAGGGGAATGTTTTTTACACAAAGAGTGGTTAATATTTGGAACTTGCTGCCTGAGGAGGTGGTGGAGTCTGATTCAATCATTACGTTCAAAAGCTATTTAGACAGGGACTTAAGTAGTCAAGGCATAGAAGGATTTAATGCGCGCAAATGGGATTAGTGTTGAGTAACGATCAACAGTGATGGATGGGTCAAAGAGCCAGTTCTATACTGCATAACTCTCCAATTCCACATTTGGCAGCAGAAAAGTCCCAAAACATTAGATCCGCAGACTCTCCCATAACCCACAGACATCTTAAAACTCCCCTTTGAAGCTGAAAATGCCTGGAAGCTGCTCGTTCCTCAGCCCAGTTGAAGGTCAAGAGATGGTAATTAGCTTGGCAATGCTTTGAGCCAAACATTAATTCCAGGTGCGCCACACTTGCGGAATGTGGCCGACCTGCTGCCATCTTAAATGCCACAGGTTATATCAACACAACAAAGCTTTAGATGCTTTCAAAACAAGTAGTTGCAGGTTATCTTTCACGGGGGCGGCACTGTGACGCAGGTTCGATCCTGACTACGGGTGCTATCTCCAGGGGCGCTGGTTTCCTCCCACATTCCAAAGATGTGCAGGTTTGTAGATTAATTGGCTTCTGTAAATTGCTCTTAGTATGTTGGATGTGAAACGGGGATAACGGAGAAACAGGCGAGTACGAGTGAATCGTAAGTCGGGATGTTCCTCCCGCACACCAAAGGTTTGTTGGTTAATTGGCTTCTGTAAATTCTCCCTTGTGTGTAGAACTAGAGTACCGGTGATCATTGGTCAGCACAGACTCGATGGGCTGAAGGGCCTGTTTCTACGCTGTATCTCGAAAAACAATCAGAAAATCCTAAAACACTCTTCAGCCATTTATCTTTGTTGATGCCAGCTCACCAAAATCCTTTATCCCAATTCTGAAACTAGGACTTGAATACAGTCTCTCAGTCTCTTGACTAAGACTCCAGAACATTTGAATTCGAATGACATGGCACTATTTTTTAAGCATTGAACAGGGAGTGTCAGAGGCCTGGGGGGGGGGGGGGGCATCGTGGGGGGGGGGGGGAGGGGAGGACAAAGGGGGACCTGGTGCAGATACTGTGTATACTTTGTAACTTTGTCAGAGCCCTTATGTGGTGACTATTTGCATACCTTGGGTCTTCAGAATGTCACTGTGACCTGACAATAAAGTATTCATTCATTCATTCATTCATTCATTCATTCATTCATTCATTCATTCATAACTATAGGAATTCACCACAGAGCTACCTGACATCCTCCATAAAGACACTTGGGCTGCCCTCTCCTTGGAGATCGTTCCAGGCAGCAGCTAGAAATTCATGCTCATTCTCAATATACTGCTCACTGCAGCAACAGAGAAGTTATCCGAGCTCTCGATCAGGCAGCACCTATACAGTGAAGGAATAGGTGACATTTCGGGTTGAGACACTTCTTCAGTCTGAAGGCACGAAGAGGTACAAAGAACAAATGAGTGAAAGGTACGCAAAAGGAAAAAATCAAAGTCAGCAATGAAGATCAAGGAAAGGTGGAGCCCACAATGGTCCATTGTTGGCCGTGGAGAAGGTGATGGGTGTTAACCCAAAATATTACCGATTCCTTTTCTCCAGAGATGCTGCCTGACCTGCTGAGTTACTCCGGCATATTGTGTCTATCCTCAGCGTAAACCAGCATCTGCAGTTCCTTCCTACACATCATTGCTCAAGCTGGATAAGCAGAATGGCACACTCTAATCCAAGTGCATTCTCACCAATGTACAATTGTAACACCACCTTTGCAGGGTGATGGAGGTAAATGTGAGGAGTGGATCTAATTGTGAAAATCCATCAAGGAGCAGATCCATACTCAGCAAATGCAACGGAGAACTCTCCATTATGTGAATTTTGTGTCTTAAAGTTAACCTGATTTTTATAGAACACTAGACCATGTGGGAGCCGTTGGGCCCCGTTCCCCCTTCGCAACCCATTTCCACTACTCACCCGTTCCCCCAACGTAACCCGTTGCCCCAACGCAATATTCCACCACTCACCCATAGCCCTCAACTGCGCAGGCGCAGCTCATACACTCCCCCTCCCCCACCCCCCCTCGTCACCCTCCCTCTTCTCTCCCCTCTCCTCCTCCCCCACCCCCCCCTCGTCACCCTCCCTCTTCTCTCCCCTCTCCTCCTCCTCCCCTCCTCCACGCCCTCCCTCTCCTAACAACAATGTAACACATCTCTCATTGCACTGGGTGGAACACTGTTGATTGGCAGCTTATGTAAATGAGATCCCATTGTGATGTCATTGTTGGGTGGAGCATTGTTCATGGCAGCTTATGTAAATGAGATCCCATTGTGACGTCATAGCTGCAAACTGCCAGAATCTGCCAGCAATTGCTCTCAAAGTGGGCTTTTGTAAAGTTTAAAATGTCAATAACTTGTGAAATATAACATCAACCTGAACGAAACTTGACACAGACCACCACAGGACAATAGTGGGAGACGTGGTACAAAAACTGTAGCATTATCATGTACCATTTTGGCATAGTTCTGGGATCATTCGAACAGACACGCACGCTCACACACACACGCATAGAAATAAACAAGATAAGTTTCAGTATAGATATAGATAGATAGAGAAGTACAGGACAGGAATGGCCCCATGATGTTTGTGCCAAACATGATGCCAAGTTAAACTGATCTCATCTGCCTGTACATTTCCAATACACCCTCATTCCCTGCACTTTCATGGGTCTATCTAAAGCCTCTTAAACACCACTATCGTATCTGCCTCCACCACCACCCCTGGCAATGTGTTCCAGGCCCACACTACTCACTGTGTAAAACATTTGCCCCACACATCTCCATTAAACTTTCCCCCTCTAACCTTATAGCTCTAAAGTTGCACATTTCCACCTGGGAAAAATGTTCTGACTTGTCTACCCTATCTACGCTTCTCATAATTTTATATACTTCTATCAAGTCTCCCCTCAACCTCCAATTTAACCCCCTCCCATTCCCAATCTGACCTTTCTGTCCTGGGCCTCCTCCATTGTCAGAGTAAGGCCCAGCGCACATCGGAGGAACAGCACCTCATATTTCGCTTGGGTAGCTTACAACCCAGCAGTATGAACACTGACTTCTCTAACTTCAAATAGCACCTGCTTTCTCTCTCTCTCCAACCCCTCCCCCTTCCTAGTTCTTCCCACCAGTCTTACCGTCTCCGACTACATTCGATCTTTGTCCTGCCCACCTCCCCTGACATCAGTCTGAAGAAGGGTCTCGACCCGAAACGTCACCCACTCCTTCTCTCCAGAGATGCTGCCTGCCCCACTGAGTTACTCCAGCATTTTGTGTCTGCCCTCAACCTCCAATGTTCCAGAGAAAACAATCCAGGTCTATCCAACCTCTCCCTGTGGCTAGAACCCTCTAATCCAGGAACCATTCTGGTAAACCTCCTCTGCACCCTCTCCAAAGCCTCCACATCTTATCTGTAACGGGGCAACCCAAACTGCATGCAATACTCGATTTTCGCCTAACCAAAGTTTTACAGAGATGTTCGATGAATCACTGAAGCATAGCACATGATTATATATATTTTTTATTTTCTGAAAAATTCATTAAAAATGTTATCTTTTCAAAACACAAGTTCAGTAGTACGTCAGTTCGGCGCAAGCGTAAGAATTTTATTCCTGTGAATAAAACCCATACAACATGAAGTAAAAAGGTTTAAAAAATACATTTTTATTCTGAAAAATATATTCTCTTGGCAGTTAAAACAAATGACATATAGTTAAATGGAAAAATAAATTCAGAATAATTTGAATAAAAACTATTCGCGCATTATTTTGCCCTGTGAGATGAAACAATCTAATCACTGACCAGCACACGTAAACAGCTGGAAAATATGGAAAGGTGCCATTTCTATTTTAATAAAGCTGAAATTTTAAACTGTGTGTCAAAGGGATTGGTTGCAAGCAAGCGACAGTTCTCCCCTTCACCAATGGAAATTTGGTTAACCATTCAAGCATCAAAAGGATTTATTTTTTTCTTTCCTTCCTAAAGCAAAATGAACCTGGTTGGTTGTTTTTTCACGTGAAGTGCATGGTTTTACAATGTTCACTTGAATGATCCATGAGTTTGACCACATCATTATAAAATCCCCACCATCTCATGCTTCAATGGAAATTGAAGGTCGAGTCTATTGATCTACAGGCAATAGAAATAACATAAATAAAGCAATCTAGAGCTACACACTCAGGTAGTGTCAACCAATCCATTATCCATTATTCACATTAGTCTGAAGAAGGGTCTCGACCCGAAACGTCACCCATTCCTTCTCTCCAGAGATGCTGCCAGTCCCGCTGAGTTACTCCAGCACTTTGTGTCTACATTCACATTAGGCCATCGGAAATCAATTTGGAGCTAGCTAATTGCAGTTTTAGTTCAGTGACCAATAAATGAGCAGTGAACTCAATCACTGCGTGTCAGCTTTGCTTAATACATACTTGGTATCAGCATGCAAACTTTAAATTTCATATGCAGTTGTCAGTCAAATGGAAACATAACAGCCAAACAATGTCTTTGATTATCGAGTTGCTGTATTTCTGTGAGTGATACAATGTTAAAACGAGCACTCCAATGCCAATCTGGAACACCACGGAAACAGAAGCAACACTGGGAAGATGCTCAAGCGATGAGAGTGGAGCAAGATGATGGAAGCAAGTTAGAACAATGATGTGCCGTTAAGCAGGGCACTGCATGTCCAAGAGTAAGCTGAGCCCATTAAAGGCAGGTGAGGCCTGAACTTGGTTTAGGTGGTGAGCAAGGGGGTAGACCTCACTGCACACTTCAATATGATACAATGATACAATTTATTTGTTGTCATTTGTACTTCATTGAGGTTCAAACGAAATTTGGTTTCTGCAGTCATACACACAAGAAAAAGAACCAAGACACAACACAATTTACACAAACATCCATCACAGCGCATCTCCTCCTCGCTGTGATGGAAGGCAAAGTCTTATATCTCCCCTGCACTCCCCATTCCCCTCCCGATGTCAGAGTCAAATATTTGTGGTAGTCCTTCTGACCAAACCAATCTGCAATCACATTTGTAACAATCCTTCTATATCCTGTATCCTGTATCTGTGCTGGATTGTAACCATGTATAGCTCACTCGCTGACTAGATGACACACTACAAAATGCTTTTCACCGTTTCTTGGTGCATGTGACAATAGTAAACTGAAATTAAAAAATATCTAAATCTTCTCTTAGATACATAATTATGAAAATGGTTTGTAATAAATGGTCGTTCAATTTGTTACGGGTATGAAAAAACATAAATTACATTTAAGTAGCTTGCATTAACATTATAATCTTAAAATTGGTTGGTGTGGCTTCAGAAGTGTTGTGTGGATTAAATGATTAGTCACCGATTGCTTCAGGGTAACATACCAAAGCTCAATGGGTGAACTTTGGCAAAGTGGTAAAAGTCATGGTAAACAGCAAAGTCAACGTTTGAGATAAAAAATGTCACACACCTGATCATATGAATACATTTCTATGAAAAGAAAAGGCATTGGAATCAAGTAACTGTTGATTGAATTCTGAAATAAGGAAATAGTGCTTCTTTCAGGTGAATGAACTGTGATGATTCAAATCACTTCTCCATCCACATGTATCACGTGAAATAGGGAATGGGATTATTAGTGCATCGATCGGATGGATTTTCAGATCACTGGTTACATTCATTGTTAGGATGGTGGAATTTGCTGACTGCTGCATATTTAACATGTATGCTCTTCACTAACAATAAAAAAGCAGAAAGCATTGCAAATGTTAGCAACTGTGCTGCATGTTCCCGCAAAAGCTAAATTAAAATATCCCAAAGCTCACAGTAAATGGCAAGCTGATGTTGATGGGATCATGTTTTTGAGGAAATTCTTTGTGACTTGGCAAGGGTCCTCCTTATCTGTGTGGCTCAATAGATTTATCCAGTGGTTAGTAAAGACATACAGGCTAGGAAGACCTGCATATTAGCAGAGTAGCTATTATTCTTCATCTCAGTGCCCTGTTTTGCAGATCAGATAAAGTATTTAACTAATGTCTCCAAAATCTAACGTGTTGATATTTCCGTGACCACCGACAGATGTGCCATGGAAAGCATCTTATCGCTGCATGGTTTGGCAACAGCTCCATCCAAGACTGCAAGAAAGGACAGAGAATTGTGGACGCAGCCCGGACCATCACACAGGCCGGACAACCTCCTTTCCTTAATTCCATCTACACTTCACACAAGGCCACCAGCAAAATCAAGGATGAGTCCAACCTAGTCAACTTCTCCCCTCTCCCATCAGGCAAGAGGCACAGAAGTTTGAAAACACACACCTCCAGATTCAGGGACAGTTTCTTTCCAGTTGTCATCAGACAATTGATCCATCCTTTCACCAACTAGGTCAGACTCCTGAGCTACCATCTACCTCTTTGGAAACACTGGGACTATCTTTAATCAGACTTTACTGGATTTTATCTTGCACTAAACGTTATTCCCATTATCAGGTATCTGTACATTGTGGACGGCTCGATTATAATCATGTAACCGCTTGCAGGTTAGCATGCAACTATAAAAGCTTTTCACTGTAGGCGGGTACCGTGACAATAAACTAAACAAACTAACTAACCACCTAAGGTAGAACAGGCCACCAAGAGACATAGGGAGCAGCACAGGGTACTAACCCCCTTGCAAAAATGTATTATAATTGGATGGGGTGTGAAAAAAAGTTACAGAGAAAATGAATGAAGAAAAGTTAAGGCAGCAGGCAGTAATTCTACTACTCTGCGTTTGGATGGATGGCCACACTGGTTATACATTATTGTTCAGAAGAATCTCACATTTAAACACAACTAAAATTATTTACAGGCGCATAAGAAAGAAGATTGCAAAACATTCCTGATAATTATTTCAATAGTCCAAACATTCACTCAGGGTTCCCCTCCAGAGATCCTCTGTGAGAAATCCCGATGAATAGTCCCTGTAGTCTGGGATTGTGAAGGACCCATTTTCAGACGCCGAGCCCATCTCCATGTTGTCTGGCATGCAGGAAAAGATGGAGCAGATAGCTGACGTGCAGCTGTACTGTTGGTGGGTGAAGTACTCTTCCGAAGTCGGGTAAAAGGACTTGGGTTCCAAGTGTGAAGGTGGGCAGAAGTCTTGCGGAGACAACGCAACACGCTGGGTGGAATATTCGTAATCCATTGAAGCGTAGGCAGGAGATCCTGCAATCTAATAGGAACGGTACAATTATAAATGTGTACACTCGAAGAGATTTATGTCGCCAATTATAATGAGCTCTCATATCTGTACACGGGAGACACAGGGAACTGCAGATGCTGAAATCTTGAGCAAAAATGACACAGTGTTTAGTTTAGTTTCGTTTTGGTCTCCTAATCTGAGGAAAGACATTCTTGCCATAGAGGGAGTACAGAGAAGGTTCACCAGACTGATTCCTGGGATGTCAGGACTTTCATATGAAGAAAGACTGGATAGACTCGGCTTGTACTCGCTTGAATTTAGAAGATTAAGGGGAGATCTTATAGAAACTTACAAAATTCTTAAGGGGTTGGACAGGCTAGATGCAAGAAGATTGTTCCCGATGTTGGGGAAGTCCAGAACAAGGGGTCACAGTTTAAGGATAAGGGGGAAATCTTTTAGGACCGAGATGAGAAAAACATTTTTCACACAGAGAGTGGAGAATCTCTGGAATTCTCTGCCACAGCAGGTAGTTGAGGCCAGTTCATTGGCTATATTTAAGAAGGAGTTAGATGTGGCCCTTGTGGCTAAAGGTATCAGGGGGTATGGAGTGAAGGCAGGTACAGGATACTGAGTTGGATGATCAGCCATGATCATATTGAATGGCGGTGCAGGCTCGAAGGGCCGAATGGTCGGCCTACTCCTGCACCTATTTTCTATGTTTCTATGTTTCTATACAGTGCTGAAACAGGCCCACCAAGTCCGCACCGACCACACTAACACTATCCTACACATACTAGGGACAATTTACAATTTTACCAAGCCAATTAACCTACAAACCTGGAGTGTGGGAGGAAACCGGAGCACCCAGGGAAAACCCACGCAGAACGTACAAACTCCAGCACTTTGTGTTTGTTTCTCTGTACAGTTCCGTTCTATGATATAAGCTCGGCTGATAGTTTAGTGCCGTAACTAGTGCAATGAGTTCTTCTGAACACAAAGTCCCTACTTCATTACTCAAGTGAGAATTAAAAATCCAGTGCCACATTTTAGAGGAAACAGTATGAGTCTACTGAAGTATGAGCACTGAAACAATAGATATGAGTGTCTCTAAAGTATCTCTAAAGTTTAAAGTCCAAAGAGTGGATGGAGCCTTGAGTATTGCGAAGAACTGGAGGGGAATAGAACTAGTGTGAATGGGTGATCGATGGTTGGCATGGACTTGTCAACTAATCAACCAATCAATCAATAAACCAACTAATCAATCAATCAATTCAAGTATCAATTTTTCAATATTTATCACGTAGCCCCTGACCTCAAAAGAAATGAACAAGTCAAGCATGCAAAGGTTCTTTCATAGCTTTGAAAGTTTAGTGTCATGTTTCTCGCTAAAGAAAACCCATTGAAGGAACTGTTCCAGAGCCTCTTGACCCAACGCGCTGTAGACCATTGCTCTCCACAGATGCTGCCTGGCCCAGAGAGTTCCTCTAGCAGATAGTTACAAAGTGCTCGAGTAACTCAGTGGATCAGGCAGCGTCTCTGGAGAAAAAGGGACGTTTCAGGTCAGAATCCTTCTTCCACCGCTTCCTCCGGCAGTTTGTTTTTTTGTTCCAAATTTCAACATATGCCAATCTCCTGTCTCTCTATTTATCTATATTTCAAAAACTAAACATTAATCTGCAAAGCTCTTGCGGATATGTAGAGGAGTAGGAAGTTAACTAACTGTGAGGTAACTTCTAAGGAGTTAGATATAAAGGGAATGATAAATTACAGAAAGGCTTCCAAGATTGGCCAAGGTTAGGCAGAAGAAATGTGTAGGAAGGAACTACAGATGCAAGTTTACACAGAAGATAGACATAAAATGCTGGAGTTAATAGCGAGACAGAGAGCATCTCTGGATCGAAGGAATTGGTGATGTTTCTAGTCCAACCCCTTCTTCAGACTGAGATTCATGGGAGTGGGAGACACTGAGATAAGGAGGGGTAAAGTGTGTGAAAACGAGATCAAAAGAGATGAAGTTCTAGGGGTCTATCTATGGTTGGGTAAGCCCTGATCATAATGTCCTGACTAATTAAAAAGGCGACAGACAATTCATTACAAAGTTACTCCAGCACTTTGTGCCTATCTCTGGAAATAAACCAGTATCTCTTAGGTACATGTGCAGGAAGGAACTGCAGATGCTGGTTTACGCCAACATAGACACAAAAAGCTGGAGTAACTCAGCGGGACAGGCAGCATCTCTGGAGAGAAGGAACGGGTGACGTTTCGGGTCGAGACTTTTTTTTGTGTGTGTCTATCTTCGGTTTAAATCAGCATCTGGGTTCCTTCCTACAAATTCAATTCAAAGAACGACCTGAAGTAGAGAAAATGGAAAATTATTTGTTGTTACATTTTGAACATTGCTTTATTTTGGGTGAAGTGAGATGCCAGAGAGAAACGCCGTTGAAGGTGAATACTAAATAACTGTGTCAAGGGGGTCGTATAGCAGTGGGCTGGGAGTGCAAAGAGGTGTTTACTTACCACAGCTGAGTGACTGCAGTGGGCTGGTGTCTGGTAACAGGCGGGGGGGCTGCAGAAGCTGGAAGTGTAAGTATTGTCAGCGCAGAGGTCAGACAGGCACGTCTCATACACCTCGTCATACAAGATCGTGTTCTCTCCGTGCGATGTATTCTCCGGGAACTGGCTGCCTTCATAGAAACTCGATTCACACCCGTTAGGTGGAAGGTTGTCATACTGAGGAGCTGGAACCACAAGTAAAAAAAAATCAAAAAAAGCAACAGAGAACGATTTAACAACAATTTCTTCCCTGGCAAACAGATTTGGAAGCGGTTGACAGACAAGTTAATGAATGCGGATTTGGAATTATTTCAAGTTCAGGGTGAAAACTGCAAACTGCAAGTGATGTCAATCGGAAATTTTAAAAAAAAACACAGGAAAATAAGCAGTGTGGGATTCGTGTGGAATGAAAAAAATTACAATTTCTTGAAATCGCATCGAAGATTGGACGCAAGCCTCGTTGCACAAGAAAGGGTGGAATTCTTTTAAGGAACAGAAAAGAAGCAGGCGTCTTTTGCTTTGGCTTTGAGAGGATAATGTGTGATTATTCGCCGTGGAGTGAGCTCTGTAGAGCGGGCGAGCGAGCTGACGGACTGTAATACATCTGGAGTGTATCAGTGCCTAGAAATATCTGCGATAGATTTGGGTGGATTTGGGTCCTTGCGTTCAGCGAGGTACCCTTCAGTTCGACATTACTTTAAAATACTGTTGGCTCGAATGGAATCCGCTGCCTTTCAGATGTGTTTGGAGCTGTGGGGGTCTTTTTTTGCGTTGGTTTGGTTAATTGCATTGATTGAGAGATACAGCATGGAAACAGGACCTTCGGCCCACCGAGCCCAGGCCGACCATCGGTCACCCGCTCACGCCAGCTATGTGTGTTATCCCACTCCCTCCCTGCACATCAGGGGCAATTTCACAGAGGCTCAATTAACCTACGAACCCGCACGTCTTTTGTGGATGAGGGAGGAAACCCAGGCGGTCACAGGGAGAACGTGCAAACTCCACACAGACAGCAGCCGAAGTCAGGATCGAACGCGGGTCACCGGGGCAGCGGCTCCAGTAGCTGCACAACTGCGCAGCAAAGATTGTCTGGGTCTCGCGAGCCAGGAGTATTCCTTAAATGTATAAGGAAAAAAATGCTGTAAAACTCAGCGGGCAAGAGCTATAAGGAGGGAGTGAGAAGTCACCGATCATAGACTTAGCCCCTAGACCAATGCTGCCTCAGCAGCTCCGATCAAAGGCCATCTCTCGCCATGGATGCTGCCTGACCTGTTCATTCCGACAATCACCTGCAGAATTCCAGCATCGTGTATTTCTGGTCACTGGTTTAAAGCTCCCTGTCTTCATTCGGTGATAATTCTGAACAAGATACAGAAGTCGCCTCACAAACTGCCCCATAGAATAGATTTCCAACGGGCTGGTATCACTGATGTCTCCGGGATGATCGCCAATGTAAACACAACAGCGCGTGGGGTGTGATCAATTACAATCTTTACTGCTGCTTTCTCAATAAAGATTTTTATTTTGGATTTGGGAGGGGGGGGGGGGGGGGGGTGAAAGAAATGGGGGAGGGGAGATTTGGATTTTTGTCATTCACGTCTTATTTAGGTCTCCCACGCTTCTGCCCCGCTGCTTGAGCGTTTGAATTGAGTTGGTGTTGGTGTATATTTGACTACAGCAGGTGAACACGCTCTGGGAAACACGCTAGCCCACTGGCTTTGTGTGTGTGTGTGTGTGTGTGTGTGTGTGTGTGTGTGTGTGTGTGTGTGTGTGTGTGTGTGTGTGTGTCCACTCAGGGGTGTAATATGAGAGTTGGAGAGATTGCTGCATCTGAGAGCCGCCGTTTGCCTGACAACAACACAGCGAGAGAGGAAAGCCTTCAGCCAACAACAGCGGAGAAGCAGCCGTCACAGGGTTTTCGCGTTGAAACCGTGCCTTCCCATTTGCAGCTGTGATGACGACCTTTTTAAATGGAGTCACCTCTGCTAGTGAGATCGCTGGATTGCGGGCGACCCCTGTGTCTGATTCGTTCTAACCTATGCATCTGCATTCCTCTCTCTCTCTGTTTGTGTACCTGATTGGCGGATTGACTGATTTATGTACTGTCTGTACTTTAATATGAAAGGAGTGGGTGCATTATCTTTAAAGGCTGCAGGTTGAAATTGTTTGACCCTCTTTTGGGAGAGGCTAGTGCTGTGTCTTGGGTACCCTTTTAACTGACCTGGATGTGAGAGAGCGGCTGGCTCGGCGATCTCTGGACTGCTGGCTCCGGTAAGCTGAAAGATATAAATAAAACAATCCCAAGTGAACGGGGTGGGCTTTAGGCAAAAGGTGTGGGAGCATTAAAAAAAATACCAGCCTCAACCCGAGTAGCCAGGGATGAACTCGGATTTCTTACACTGATATCAATCCAATGCATTGCAAGTTGAGACACAGAGTGCTGGAGTAACTCAGCGGGTCAGGCAGCATCTCTGTGGACAGGTCCCGAGCCGAAATGTCACCTCTCCACGTTCCCTAGAGATGTTGCCTGATGACCCGCTGAGTTCCTCCAACACTTTGCGACTTTATTTTTCCACCAGCATCTGCAGTTCCTTGTGTCTCCATTGTGAGTTATGTTCGTGACATTTCTGTGCATGGCAGGCGGGGATTTGCGTCCAGATTTTTGTTGGAACGTTTTTTTTCATTGTTGACCCTGGCTATTTATTTGCAGACCGGTAACCAAAGAAGTAGCAAGCGATGAGTTACGGTGAAGATAAGACACAAAGAGCTGGAGTAACTCTGCGGGCCAGGTTAGCGCGTCTGAAGAGAAGGAATAGGTTTCGTTTCGGGTCGTTATAGCGCAGTTGGGGGTTGGGTGGGAGTTTGTAATGAGGTTGATGTATAGACAGACCCGAGCGTGAGAGATAATACCGTCAAGTTGGTCAGAATCACACTTGCCTGGGTGTCTTCCCACACACGTGACTTAAACTCAAACCTGTCTGGATCGGATTTCAATTACATCACCCGGGACAGTCCCAGTACCAGATAGCTCTGGTCTTTCTAATCATTTTAGCCCTGGAGATATTCTCGCAGTTTAACCGCGCTATCAGTTTAAACAGTGTGAGTGTGTGCTGCGAATCTTCTCATTGCCTGGGCTTTCAGATGGGTTTCACTCCACTGCACGACCCCAGGACCCTGGTGCTGTGGGCAGGGGGTTGGGATAACGTGTAGGTAGACTGCATGCCTCTATCCCGGGTGTGGTCCGGTCGGGGTTTTCACAAACTGACGCTATTGAGATTCGGAGCGAACTCCCGCCCGCAATGCACTTGTTTGAATAGATAGATGCTTCTCAAACATGACAGACGGGAGTCGGTGGTGAGACGGTCCGGGTCTGAAGAAGGGTCTCGACCCGAAAGGTCACCCATTCCTTCGCTCCGGAGATGCTGCCCGTGTCCCCCCCAAGTTACTCCAGCATTTTGTGTCTATCTTCAGACCTGCTCAAAAAGTCAAGTGTTGAATGTGGCAGAGATTCATTCAGCCGTTGCACAGGGATTTTGGGAAGCGTGTGTTTCCACGAATGTTCTCTTCTCTTGGCGACCTAGGTCGCGGCGAGTAGACCCGGCAATGTCACAGGGTCCAGCGGCCCTCCCTCCCCCACCCCCCCCCCCCCCCCCCCCCCCCCCTGCTTCACTTCACTTCGCTCGGGGCATCTCACCCCCTCTCTCTGCTGCAGTTTCAAAACTCTGCGTGGGCTGTTAACCATTTTGAGGGGGAGAAACCGGCTATGTTTAGACCAAGACCCCTCTTCAGTGAAACATTAACTCTGAAGAGAGAGACACAAAATGCTGGAGAAACTCAGTGGGTCAAGCAGCATCTGTGGAGAGAAGGAATAGGTGACGTTTCAGGTCGAGACCCTTCTTCAGACCCGAAACATCACCTATCCATGTTCTCTAGAGATGCTGCCTGACCCGCTGAGTTACTCCAGCATTTCGTGATTATCTTCGGTGTAAACCAACATCTGCAGTTCCTTCTTAAACATTAACTCTGTTTCCCTCTCCACAGATGCTGCCTGACCCGCTGTGTTCCCTGCCTTTTCTAATTTATTTCAAATTCCCAATGTGTGAGGCGTTTTTGCTTTTTGCACTCTCGCCTTTGTCTAGATATATACAATGGCAATATCCATCACCACTCGAGCAATCCCTTTGATACTTGGAAATTAACTAACACGTCCCATCTCAGGCACGTCTACATAAATGGCCCTTTCGTGTCCGATATACTAAAAAGAGCGACGTGTAATTTTTATACACGTAGCGGAATTGAAACACATTGACTCTACATCCAAAAAAACTCACAAGGATTCCGCTCTGTGACGCTTCTGATTTCAGATCCGCTTCATAAGCAGAGTTTTTCTAGCCGGAGAATGAATAGTGGTTTCCATAAGAGTATGGAGATGTATTTTTTAGAGGGAAGATCCAATATTTGCACTGGTAATGTTATTGGAACATCTCATTGACAGATGTGATGTGTGCATCAATGTTAAGGCCGTGTACTTTAACCTGCCGTTATCTCTCCGATAGTCTTCAGCTGGTGCGATGCATACAGACCTAACGTTTACCGTCCAAAGTGTAGTATATACCTTCCCCTAGCTAACAATCATCTATTCTACATTTTCCTTGACCCTCGTCTCCTTTGATCTCTCATTTTCACACCTTACTCTTCCATATCTCTGCTTCTCCCTTTCCCTCTCCCGAGTTCGATTTAGCTCTGATGGCTAAGGGAATAATCAAGGGATTATGGGGAGAAAGCAGGAACGGGGTACCGATTCTGGATGATCAGCCATGATCGTATTGAATGGCGGTGCTGGTTCGAGGGGCCGAAGGGCCTACTCCTGCACCTATTTTCTACGTTTCTATTTTTCCCTTGACTCTCAGTCTAAAGAAGGGTCTCGACCCGAAACGTCACCCATTCCTTCTCTCCAGAGATGCTGCCTGTGTCGCTGAGTTACTCCAGCATTTTGTGTCTATCTTCGATGTAAACCAGCATCTGCAGTTCCTTTCTACACGTGTAGTATCTGGAGGCTGGCGACAGGGGATCTAGGAGCATGCAAGTTGGGTTCTTTGAGGACACTTTCACTCCCAACAATTTATTAGTCCGGTGTATGAATCATCTGCGTTTAAATCTGTCACTATTTAAATCGCAAGATTGAGGTAACCCCACAAGGGTCATCGGATTACATGCACACTGTGAATCATAGAGTTATACAGCACTGATACAGGCCCTTCGGCCCAACTCGTCAATGGTGACCAAGATGCCCCATCTAAAATAGTCCAATTTTCTGCTTTTAGCCCATGTCCATCAAAACTGTTCCCATCCATGTACCTGTCCAAGAGTCTTTTAAATGATGTCAAAGTACCTACCTCAACTACCTCCTTTGGCAACTCGTTCCATATACCCACCACCATTTGAGTTAAAAAGTTGCCTCTAAGGTCCGTACTAAATCTTGCCCCACTCACCTTAAACATATGTCCTGTTGTTCTTTTATTCCCTGGACCCGGGTAAAAGACCCTGTGCATTCAGCCTATCCATTCCCCTCATGATTTTAAACACCTCTACGCTGTCACCCCCACAGCTTCCTGCACTCCAAGGAGTTCAAGTTGTTGATCCTTCAAAACTGAAACACCAGAGCTGACTGAAGTCGCACAAATCAATCATGAATCAAAATTGTATGGAGTTGGAAATGTCATACCATTTAGCTTCAGCTTTTATCTTCAACTTAGCTTTGAGTGTTGCTACAATAATTACATTCAGTGTTAAAATGCCCAAGGCTAAACACCTTAATATGTAGACAAATTGTTTAAGAAGGAACTGCAGATGCTGGAAAATCGAAGGTAGACAAAAATGCTGGAGAAACTCAGCGGGTGCAGCAGCATCTATGGAGCGAAGGAAATAGGCAACGCCTAATTCCTTCGCTCCATAGATGCTGCTGCACCCGCTGAGTTTCCTTCCCTCCATAGATGCTGCTGCACCCGCTGAGTTTCTCCAGCATTTTTGTGTACCTTAATATGTAAATCAGTGTTGCATTTCTACCTGATTTCTACTAGAAAGCAGGCAAATGTTTCAGGTGCATGCCATTTGTGTTTAGTTTAGTTTAGTTTAGTTTAGTTTAGTTTAGTTTAGTTTAGTTTAGTTTAGTTTAGTTTAGTTTAGTTTAGTTTAGTTTAGTGAACTCACTGTGGTGGATGTTAATTTGTGTTTATTGTGTGTTTTGTTGTTTATTATTACATGTATGGCTCCAGGCAACGACATTTCGTTCAGGCCGAAAGGTCTGAATGACAAATAAAGGATTCAATTCAATTCAATTACAAAAAAAAGGTTTAGTTTGAGCTACAGGGAAAAGCTTTTGTTTGCATCTAATCAAAGAGAAGACTATACATAACGATACTCAAGTCATCCACAGTGTAGAAAAAGGATAAAGGGCACAACATTTAACGCAAGAGAATAAACCAGTAAAGTCCAATTAAAGATCATTCAAAGGCCTCCACTGAGGTAGATGGGAGATCAGGACCGCACTCTAGCTGATTAGAGGACCATTCGGTTAGTGACTGATAATTGCTGGGATGATACTGTCCCTGAAACTGAAGGTATGCATTTTCACACTTCTCTACCTCTTGCCTGTTGGGAGAGGGGAGAAGAGGGTGCGACTAGGGTGAGACTGGTCCTTGATTGTGCTGCTGGCCTTGCCGAGGCAGCGTGAAGTGTAGATGGAGTCAATGGAAGGGAGGTGGGTTTGCCTCCTATATTACAAAAATGACTGGATTTCAAAGATGCTGCTTTAGTTTTCATGTTAAAAAAACATGCTCAATAAATGTCTTTCTTTCTCAAACCGACTAACTTAAGGGGCCATTGAAACCGAAACATGAACTAGTTAAAAACATTACAGAAAATCCATTTACCCAGAAGCAAAATCAAACCCCACATGCTCAATAACTACAGCGGAATATATTAGTATGTTTTGAAGCTTTGACATTTCAAATGGATTTTTACTTTACTTCATGCACGATTCAATCTGTGTTTGAAAAGTTTGTGGATAGGAATAATGCAATAATTTGAATTCATCCAACTCGCACAACAGCCAAATGCCTATTGGACACTGTTAGAGTATTGTGCACATCTCTGCAATGGAAACATTTCCTACAAGAGGATTCTATTACTTCTCTTCACTGTGTTTGCCTCAGTTAAAGTTACTTGGAGACCAACTCATAATATTGTCCCTGTGTTATAATATCTGTTAGAAAACATCAACAATTGAAATAATTTCCTAGTTACCAGAGATTGAAATGTTACAGGTTTGCACACTGATAGTGGAGTCCCTAGTGTCCAGAATTATCAACCTTCTTAGTTTCATGAGCATTGGAACCACAAATGGTTGTTTTCTAAATTAAACCAAGGGTGGCACGGTGGCGCAGAGGTACAGTTGCTGCCTTACAGGACCAGAGACTTAGGTTTGATCCACTCTATGGATGCTGACTGTGCAGAGTTTGTATGTTCTCCCTGTGGCTGCATGAGTTTTCCCTGGGTGCTCCAGTTACCTCCCACACTCCAAAGACATACAGGTTTGTGGGTTAAATGGCTTCAATAAAAATGGTAAATTGTCCCTAGTGTGTAGGATAGTGTTACCGTAGAGCGTCACAGATTCGGTGAGTCGAAGCGCCCTTATTTCCTTCGCTCCATAGATGCTGCTGCACCCGCTGAGTTTCTCCAGCATTTTTCTGTACAATAGTATTCTGTATTCTTTCTTGCCAGTTAAATAATATTCAGCTTTTCTATCCATCTCATGATGGCGGATAACCTCTCAGTTCCCCATACTGTACTCCATTTGCCAAACATTTGCTCGCAGTTTAACCTACTCATTGAATCATTGACAAGATACAGCAAGAAAACAGTCCCTGCCCCCAATGAGAGAGACCATGTCAACTGCACTGCCCATTCCCGCACTGACCTTTCTGTCCCGGGCCTCCTCCATTACCAGAATGGGAACGGCACCTCATATTTCGCTTGGGCAGCTTACAAGTGCCCAGGGCAGGAAGTCGGCTCTTTTCTAACCACCCTACCTGAGGCTAAGAGAGAGAGCCAAGAGTGTTTTATTGTCATGTATCCCAGATAGAACAATGGAATTCTTACTTGCTGCGGCACAACAGAATATGTAAACATAGTAAACTGTAAACAGTATGATAAATGAGAGAGAGAATTCAGGGTTGTCGGTTTGCCAGTCCTGGTTTGCCCTGGTCTTTTCTTGTTTCCAGTCCTCCCCCCCCCCCCCAACCACCCACCTCCCCCCCCCCCCATTACCCCCCCCCCCCCCTCCACCCCCCTTCCCCCAGAATCAATCACGATCTAAAACATTACCTATCCATTTTCTTCAAGAAGCTACCAGACCCACTGATTTCCTCCATCCCTTTGTGTCAACTTAGAGCAGATGAGATAGGCTGTTAGTTTTGCATCTTATATTAGGGCAGCACCCTCTCGCAATGCACAGTGGAGTGTTGGTCTGGATTTTGTGCTAACATTTCTTGAGTCACCTGGAGTATTGTGCGCAGTTTTGGTCCCCTAATTTGAGGAAGGACATTCTTGCCATTGAGGGAATGCAACGTAGGTTTACCAGGTTAATTCCCGGGATGGCGGGACTGTCATATGCTTAGAGAATGGAGCAGCTGGGCTTGTATACTCTGGAGTTTAGAAGGATGAGAGGCAGTCTCATTGAAACATATAAGATTGTTAAGGGCTTGGACACGCTAGAGGCAGGAAACATGTTCCCGATGTTGGGGGAATCCAGAACCAGGGGCTACTGTTCAAGAATAAGGAGTAAGCCATTTATAACGGAGACGAGGAAACACTTTTTCTCACAGAGAGTGGTGAGTCTGTGGAATTCTCTGCCTCAGAGGGCCGTGGAGGCGGGTTCTCTGGATGCTTTCAAGAGAGAGCTAGATAGGGCTCTTAAAAATAGCGAAGTCAGGGGATATGGGGAGAAGGCAGGAACGGGGTACTGATTGGGGATGATCAGCCATGATCACATTGAATGGCAGTGCTGGCTCGAAGGGCTAAATGGCCTACTCCTGCACCTATTGTCCATTGTCTATTGGGTGGAATTTAAACCTACAATCTCTGTCTCGATCAAACCACGCTGGCATCTGGAAAAGGCATCCCTCGGCAGTTAATATTTTTCACTGTTGCCATGCTTCGTGAAATGAATCTTTTGTTTGATAAAGTTGACGTTTGTTGGCCATGAGTGGTCTTGTGTATTGATTACAAAGTTGGCATGCAACGGGGAGATATACATACCGCTGTGGGGGTTATTGTTGCTGCTTGAAGTGCCCTCCTCTGTTGCAAAAGCTCCTTAACTGTAATCTTCACCCTCACCCCTTGATAGATCTTCTGTTTCTCTGCCGGTGAAATTAAAAGTTGACAATAAGGTCAGTGAGTCGGCACACGGTTTCTATGTGAGAAATACTGCACACTCTGGTAATCTAAGACATCAACAGAAGGCAGACACAAAAAGCTGGAGTAACTCAACGGGACAGGCTGCATCTCTGGGGAAAAGGAATAGGTGACGTTTCAGGCTGGGGACCTTCTTCAGAATGACAGTCAGGGGAGAGATATGAAAAGGTACATAGAATCACAGAGGGGGTGCAATGACAGAGGGTGTTGCAAAACTCTTGTTGGAGAGAGGAGGAGATCTTCTTCAAAGTAGGCGTGCATACCTTGAGGAGATTTCACAGTGGAGCAGACAAAATGTGTAGGAAGGAACTGCAGATGCTGGCTGAGTTACTCCAGTATTTTGTGTCTATCTTCGGTGTAAACCAACATCTGCAGTTCCTTCTTACACATGTTATCAACAGAAGATGGTGGGTATTCTCAGCAAGCCAGCCAGCATCCACGGTGAAAGAAACAGCAGCATATCTGACAGTCTTTTCCCCAGTTTTAATCATAGGGTTTCTGCCGTGGCATTTTTAATATGAATACATCTCAATTTCATTTCAAGGAACTAAATAATAAAATAAAGTGAGTGTGTGTGTTAGTGTGAGTCAGTGTATGTGTGTCAGTGTGTGTTGGTGTGTGTGTGAGTGTGTGTTGGTGTGTGTCAGTGTGAGTGTGTGTGTGTGTGTGTTGGTGTGTGTCAGTGTGTGTTGGTGTGTGTGTGAGTGTGTGTGTGATTGTGTGTGTGAGTGTGTGTGTGTATGTTGGTGTGTGTGAGTGTGTGAGTGTGTGTGTGTGAGTGTGTGTGTTAGTGTGAGTCAGTGTGTGTGTGTCAGTGTGTGTTGGTGTGTGTGTGTGAGTGTATGCAAGTGTGTGTGTGAGTGTGTGTGAGAGAGAGTTTGTGTGCATGTGTGTGTGTTGGTGTGTGTCAGTGTGTGTTGGTGTGTGAGTATGAGTGTGAGTGTGTGTGTGTGTGTGAGGGAGAGTGTGTGTGTGTGTGCGTGTGTGTGTGTCAGTGTGTGTGTGAGATTGTGTGTGTGTGTGTCAGTGTGTGTGTGAGATTGTGTGTGTGTGTGTGTGATGGAGAGTGTGTATGTATTTTGCTCAGTATAAATGTTAATATTTACATTTATGTCCTTCCTACACAAAAAAACCTGCCAGATATACTCAAGAAGGAACTGCAGATGCTGGAAAAATCGAAGGTAGACAAAAATGCTGGAGAAACTCAGCGGGTGAGGCAGCATCTATGGAGCGAAGGATTAGGTGACGTCTCGGCCTCACCCGCTGAGTTTCTCCAGCATTTTTTGTCTGCCAGATAAGCTGTTATTTCTTTCACCGTGGATGCTGCCTGACTTGCTGAGAATACCCAACTGTTGATGAAACGTGAAGGCAGGGACTGCCTGCCGATGCTGGTGTACACCGAAGATGGACACAAAATGCTGGAGTAACTCATCCAGCATCTGCAGTTCCTTCCTGCACATTTTATCAACAGAAAAAGACAGTGGGTATTCTCAGAGAGTCAGGCAGCATCCACGGTGGAAGAAACAGCGGCCTATCAGTTTAAATACAAGGTTCCTGCCTTGGCATTTTTAATATGAATACATCTCAAATTTCTTTCCAAAGAACTAAATAATAAAATTAAGTGCTTATATTGGTCAATTTTCACCAGGTGCTTTCCAAATTGCTTTAGATTGTGAGAAACCGATCCAGGATTGTAAAGTGCCAAGATCCATTTTTGGCACAGCTCAGAAGTTGTCAAAGTGACCCATTCATGCTTAGGTCGCTCACTTGAAAGCAACTGAATACTAGAGGGGGGGTGAAAGGAGGAGGAAGTGTTATTGCAACTCACTCTTGATTAAGACAGTTCAGTACACAATGTGTGGGTTTTTTTTAAAGAAAGGCAAATCTGAAAACCATGAAATATACTATCAGACAAATTAAGTTAATTAGGTTCTGAAATATAAATATTAACACTTATACTGAGCAAAATACACCCACGAATGAATGCAAATTTCTTTGCTGCTCTCCTCCCCCGACTATTTTAGTGAAGCAGAACTGTAACATAATACCCTGGCACTTGAAGCCACAACGGAATTCTGGGCAAATCTTGTTTCTTTTTCAATAAAATAGTAGTTTTGCTTCTGATGCTGTAGTCTTTCTCTCTCCCTCTCTCTAGAATTTAGAAGATTGAGGGGGGATCTTATAAAAACTTACAAAATTCTTAAGGGGTTGGACAGGCTAGATGCAGGAAGATTATTCCCGATGTTGGGGAAGTCCAGAACAAGGGGTCACAGTTTAAGGATAAGGGGGAAATCTTTTTGGACCGAGATGAGAAAATCATTTTTTACACAGAGAGTGGTGAATCTGTGGAATTCTCTGCCACAGAAGGTAGTTGAGGCCAGTTAATTGGCTATATTTAAGAGGGAGTTAGATGTGGCCCTTGTGGCTAAAGGGATCAGGGGGTATGGAGAGAAGGCAGGTACAGGATACTGAGTTGGATGAATGGCCTACTCCTGCACCTATTTTCTATGTTTCTCTCTCTCTCTCTCTCTCTTGATTTAATTCTGCACCGTCCAACACTGAACATTGAAACATAGAAAATAGAAAATAGGTGCAGGAGGAGGCCATTCGGCCCTTCGAACCTGCACCTAAAGCTCCAAGGTACACAAAAATGCTGGAGAAACTCAACGGGTGCAGCAGCATCTATGGAGCGAAGGAAATAGGCAACGTTACCTATTTCCTTTTGGGTTTCGGGACCATAGTTTGGGTTTCAGTCTTCAGACTGAAGAAGGGTTTCGGCCCGAAACGTAACCTATTTCCTTCGCTCCATAGATGCTGCTGCACCCGCTGAGTTTCTCCAGCATTTTTGTGTACCTTCGATTTTCCAGCATCTGCAGTTCCTTCTTAAACACCTAAAGCTCCATCTATCCAATATGAAAGCTCCTATTCAAGTTAGTTTCTCCTCAACACCGCCTTCCTCCATAATCCATTCCAGTGACCAATAAAACCGAATAGACAATCTCACTGGCTTCCCCCCCAAACGTGGTTTATTTGTTGACACCACCGGCCGCGTTCGGGAAACGTAAAATCTTGTTTGGATGAGACTTTTTAGTCGGGAGAATATGCGTATTCAAATCAGGTGGTTGTGGCGAGGGGGTGGGACTCCAGTTCAATCAGCCTGCCTCAGCCTGTGGCTTTGAGATGGCTGCTAAACATCAACTATGCAAACCGCATAATCGCCGGGCTGCACGCGTGCTGTCGCCCGTTCAGTTCTAGCCTTGGGGTCACATCCACATTCCACCTCGGATCGGCCCACGCCATGTTTCACCCACATTTCTCCCCCCCCTCTCTCTCTCTCTCCCTCCCTCCCTCTCCTTCCCCTCTCTCTCCCTCACTCCCTCTCCCCAGCTTCCTCTCTCTCTCCCCCTCTCTCCCTCCCTTCCTCTCTCTCCCCGTCTCACCCTCTTCCCTCCCTCCCTCTTTCTCCTTCCCCCTCTCTCTCCCTCTCCCCTCTTCCTCTTCCTCTCCCTCTCTCCCGCTTCCCCCCTCTCTCCACCTCCTCCTCTCTCCCTCTCTCTCTCCCCTCTTCCTCTCTCCCGCTTCCTCCATCTCTCCCCCTCCTCCTCTCTCCGTCCCTCCCTTCCTCTCTCTCTCCCCGTCTCTCCCTCTTCCCTCTCCCTCTCTCCCACCCTCCCATCTCTCCATCTCTCTCCTCTTTCTCTGCCCCCCCCCCCTTCTCCCTCTCTCTCCCCCCCGCTACGGCTATCT
The DNA here is from genome assembly GCF_010909765.2 of Amblyraja radiata. Classification (NCBI taxonomy): domain Eukaryota; kingdom Metazoa; phylum Chordata; class Chondrichthyes; order Rajiformes; family Rajidae; genus Amblyraja; species Amblyraja radiata. Next base: position 4,525,924 of record NC_045988.1, read on the forward strand.
CCACTGACCGACGCATTCACTGCCCGTTTTCTCCCTGATAAACACACACATGCGTGCGAGGTTAAAAGCAAAAACAACATCAGTGGTGAATGTGGAAACAAAGAACTGCAGATGCTGTTTCACACCAGAGATAGACACAAAGTGCTGGAGTAACTCAGCGGGTCGGGCAGCATCTCTGGAGAACACGGATGGGTGACGTTTCGCGTCGGGGCCCTTCTCCAGTCACCTATTCCTTTTCTCCAGAGATGCTGCCTGACCCGCTGAGTTACTCCAGCACTCTGTGTCCATCTCTGGTATCTGTGCCACTGAGCTGCTGCTGAGGGATTACACTTTCTTACAACCATCGGACTATGGACCCACATTTGTACAACTTCCCCCAACCGCCCTTCCCGCAGCAACTATGGTCTATTGTGGATAAACAACGAAATGCTGGAGTGTCATTGCTGGGGCGAGGTGATCGAGTACACGGGGTCCCCCCTCGGCGCTGAACGGGTTAAATAACGTACGCAAAAGTCGTGAGTTTAGCTTCAGAAATAGCGACTGTCCGTCCCGACTCTAAACTTTCCTGTTCGTGGAATAAGCCCCTTATCCGGGGTTAACCCTCCCCGTGTGCCGAGCCGAGCCCACCCTGTCCCGTCCCCTTCTCTATAGTCTCTACACCTTTCCCCACCTGCAGTTTAAGTCGTAAACGCCGCCACGTGTTTTACGGCAGAAACATCTCCCGCGTTTGGAAGGGAACTTTGTTCCCGAGTTCCCCCAGTTCCCAAACTGTCTTAAAGGCGCTGAAAGTAACCGGCGGGCGAGTGGGTGGAGGCGCGGAGTCGCCGAGCGCCAGGTCAGTGTTAGGGGACAGGTCGTTTCGTTGCTAATTTTGGGCGAACAGGTCGGCGAGTCTGTGAATAGAGGTGTACACACAAAAAAAGCTGGAGTAACTTCAGCGGGACACAGGCAGCATCTCCGGAGAGAAGGAATGGGTGACGTTTCGGGGTCGGGGAACCCTTCTGTGAAACTGCTCTTGGTGAAGAGGCATTGGCCGGGCACCCAGGACAACTCTTGTACCAGTTACAGTCACTGAGGCTTCATTTTTTTTTTTAAACTTAGAGAGAGGAGGCGATGGATCTTTTGTTTGGTATCAGTTTACGGAAACGACTCAGTGTTGTGTATATTCACTGGAGATAAACTATGGTGAAGAGTTTGGGGGGGGGGGGAGTAGGACAATGTCTTCAACTATGTAAAACTTTAATTTAGCCGATAGATGTGTGTGTGTGTGTGGGGGGGGTCTCCCCTCCCTTAAAGACAGCGAGTTTCAGGGGCAGCGATTCGGGTTTTCAATGCCGTCTTTTACCCCCGCGAATAGAGTCACAATTCTGAGGGTAATTCATCTCCGCCCACCCCCCTCTCCCCCTCCCTCCCCTCTTCCTTGCTATCCTGCAGAAAAGCAGCGCAAGGAGTGTTGCTCACAAGATGTCTCATTCCACCGGCCAGATGTGGCTAGTTGACTCGACTTCCACCTGTCGAGACGTGCCCCCCTCTGGTCCAAACCTGCAAACGCACAGACGCGAAAACACACAAACACACAGACTCCTTTTGCGCCTTTCTTCGTGTTTGAAACCGTGGCCGTTGCGCACACACGAAAAGACCCCAGAATCGTGTCTGACAAATCCCACAACTTCAAAATGTTGAAATTAAATGCAAAATGCAAAAAGAAAAATGAAAATATTGTTGTTTTAAAAACGAACAAAGGAACTATAACCTTTCCACCTTATGGCTGGCCGCTTAAAAAGTAACGTTAAAAAAAATAAGGCACCGATCAATTATTTGTGCCCAGAAAGTGACCCGGTTAGTTCCATCGTCCAGATTAATGTACAATTACAGCGGACCCCAGCCCCTCCCCAAAAAAATACCCCCAGCGCTTTCCTCAACTCTCTACTCTGTGAAAGCACGTGCCCGGTTTTTTTTTAAACCCCAATTGAGGGATCGTCGGGGAAACTAGGGATATTTTATTTTTTAAAGTCCATAGTTGATCAGAAAAATAGGTGAACGGGTGATTGTTTAAAAAAAAAAGTCCCAGCAGAGCACAGGCAAACGGAGAAATTCTTCCTCGCAAATATTTACTTCCTGACTTTGCCAAAACAGCACGATTATTTTAAATGAAAAGGGTACAAAAGAAAAAAAAACTCGTCGAAAACATTAATGATTACTAAAAATCACAAGGGATTAAGTGCGCCCATAATTTTGAGGTAACAATTGCGATATTTAACCCTGTGGGTCTGGTGCTGGAGTTATAAAGCAACATAACGGATTTCAACCTTATGTGATAACGCTGGCTCTGCCTGATTCCTCTCTTTCCTTTCTTACAGCTGAATACAAAGCGAGACAAGACAAGAAGAACAAGTGCAAAAATAATCCACAAGAGAAAAAAAAAATTCTTACCAGACATTATAAGATTATTGTTTTGTTCTTAACTACAGGATAGATGCTTACTCGGCCCCAAGATGTGAATCTTAGTCTTCAGATTTGTTCACGAGTGGAATATTTTTAAAATTAAGCCAATTTCTCCCCTGCTGTGCCGAACATTGGATTAGTCACAAACAAAATTATTGCACTATAGCTTAGAATATAACTTAGAGTTTTGGAGCACACTTGTCGACCTTTTTAAAACCCCTACAATCCAATGATTTGACAACGAATGATTGCGCGATACTTTCAATTTGAATATTCAAAGCCTAGACAAAAAGACTGCTCTCTTGCTAAAACACTGTGCATTTCCATGTACTAAAGCCTTCAATGGAATAAAATACAATGTAAAAGTGTGGAACTTTCAGCAGATTTTGGTACATTTTGATGATTTTAGCAATCTTTGCTCGGGGAGCTTTGAGAGTACCAGACATGTCCATAATTTTACATCTGCGAGGCCTTTTCAATATCAAACCACCACCAACATCACCAACATGATTGCAAGGGATGTCCTGAATCTCTGGACATACTTTATATTGTCGAATTACTATAAAATGTACTATTCAATCACATTTTGATGCCTAACATGGCAGATTGTGGGCGTGGCCTCTCCGGACTTCATTCCACCACACAGTTAGAAATGAAAGAACGAGTGTTGACCCACACGTGGTCTCACATCAGCTTCCTCTGCGCCCAATCCCCACTAATAAGCACGTTTCTCCTTAAAATCGCTAATTTCAGGCCGGGTGTGTGAGTGCAGGCCCCAGGACAGCAGCGCAGCCGTCTAACGCTGCACCTGCAGCGCCTAGCGTCCCCTTTCTCATTCTGACGCTTGACAAAGTTGACATGGGCCCAAGTGAGAGACGTTGGACAATATTCCAGCTCACAGATGCTGTGTTTTAAACGCATTGTGTCAATGTTCACCGGAGTTTAATTTTATCATGGTATATAACTAATAAACATATTCTGCCGATGATCGACATGTTTGATAAAAACCACGCAGTCCCACGTTCACGACTGTTCAACCGAAAAATGCTAAATTATAAATATATAATTATAATTATGTATACTATTATATAAATAATATATGTAAATTATATATATATACATACATAATTATAATATATTATATAATTATAATTGATATTACATATATAATATACACATATGATTATATATATAATGTACACATATATTAAATATAATTATACATATATATAATTATATAATATAATTACAATATATATAATTATATAATAAGATTATAATGTTATAATTATATATATAATATGCAAATATATTTATATATATTGAGCAAATTTTGCATTCAAATAAGGTATATATATACCTTATTTGAATGCAAATTTTTTCAAGTATTGCATAGAAAATCTATTGTTATATCGACCACTAATTTCTGGTTGATAGTTCCCTTTCCAAACAATGATCCGAGTCTCTAACGCCGCGCTACTTCAAGGTGTTGCTCGTTCATTTCACGGCTGGTTCATTAATGGAACAGTGGGCGGGTTATTCTGAGTGTGAGACAAGAAAATCAAACAATAGATGTAATGCTCTGACATTTTTTTTTTTGGTATCACGTCCTAACTGAATATGTTGGAGCTCGCTGTAAAATTCAACACACTGGTTCTCCACGATATAGGGAGTTTAGATTAGTCAACTCCTTTCTTATTTCTTCTTGTAATGTTACATTTTGGCGTGGAGGAACCAAATGCCTTAAAATAAATGACACCCGCTTGTTTTAAATTCCAGTGGCGCTTTTCTAAATCATTGCATGTTACTGGAACGAACTAATTTTTAGACGTTTTAAAAAAAAAATCGGAGTGAATCTCGGCCAGGGAACTTCGGAAAGGGCATTGGGAGAAGCGCGGGGCACGGCGTATTGCAGCCGTTTTTGAAGGCAGTGTTCGCGTTACCGAAAGTAAACCAGGGAGGGAGGGGCCTGGCTTATCCCCCACCCCCCCCCCCCCCCCTCCTCTCCCCCCTCTCCTTCCTGGACTCTATTCTGTCGAACTGTCAGGGATCTTTTCTATATTTTTAGAAAAAGCAAGGATGCACTATGTGTGTACTTAAATTTTATTTAAGCGAAGCGCTGGTCCTGCAGGTATCCGTGTGTGTCTGTGTGTAGAATCTTGTACGAAGAGAAAGCGGCGCTTTATTCTGAGCCCGAGAACGTGAATCCGAATCACAAACGAACGGACGCATTATAACAAATCCTACATTTTGTGCAGAATCTTTACTTTCTATGCGTCTGGGATCCTCGCGAATTCTAATATAAATGATTCCAAAACATACCAAAATCTACGGGTAGTTTTAATGTCCCCACTTGCCCTGCGTAATAAAAACGTTCCCATCTAGATACACACTTATTTCTCCCAACATATTCGAGCGCGAATTCTTACTTTTACATCCGCCCCCAGTAATTATACATTCTCGCACTGCTTGCGATGATGAAATTGTTTTAAAACTGCGAACACAAGCAGGACGGTACTGCCTCACAGCACCAGAGACCAGTGTTCAATCCTGATCTCGGGCGTTGTGTGTGTGTGTGTGTGTGTGTGGAGTTTGCATGTTCTTCCCGTGACCGCGTGGGTTTTCACCGGGCGCTCCGGTTTTCGCCCACAATTCCAAAGACGTACAGGTTTGTAAGTTAAAGGTAGACAAAAAGTGCTGGAGAAACTCAGCGGGTGCAGCAGCATCTATGGAGCGAAGGCGTGCCTATTTCCTTCGCTCCATAGATGCTGCTGCACCCGCTGAGTTTCACCAGCATTTTTTGTCTACCTTCGATTTTCCAGCATCTGCAGTTCCTTCTTAAACAGGCTTGTAAGTTAATTGGCTTCGGTAAATATTGTAAATTATCCCCGGTGCAGTGGTGTGTGCTAAGTGTGACGGGGATCGCTGGTAGGCGCGGACTCGGTGGGCCGAAGGGCCTGTTTCCCCGCTGTATCTCTAAACTAAAAATGAAAGACCAAAGGGGTTGTCGACCCGAAACGTCGTCTGCCCATTTCCATTTGCATCTGCGGTGACTTAATCTCACAAGCACGTCTGGGTGGTAGGTGAATGACCCGCTTGTGAATCATAGATCCTATCGCCGCTATAGGATCTTTGCTGGGAATCGCGCCCAGAGTGTAGGCAATGCGTGGGATGTGCAGAGTCGAGAAGAATAAGGGAGAATTATAATGGGATAAAGATAGGTGGTGGATAGTGTAATGAGGCACATTATCTCTCTCTGTGTTCACACCTATGTAACACTTTCTTACGGCATATATTGTAACACCTTGTACCACCAAAATATACTCGAGTACAGACAATAGACAATAGACAATAGGTGCAGGAGTAGGCCATTTGGCCCTTCGAGCCAGCACCGCCATTCAATGTGATCATGGCTGATCATTCCCAATCAGTACCCCGTTCCTGCCTTCTCCCCATATCCCCTGACCCCGCTATAGACAACAACATATACTCGACATAGACTCGAGTATAGACACAAAATGCTGGAGTAACTCGGCGGGTGAAGCAACATCTATGGAGAGAAGGAATAGGCGACGTTTCGGGTCGAGACCCTTCTTCAGGCCCGAAACGCCTCGACCCGAAACGTCGCCTATTCATTGTCTCCATAGATGCTGCCTGACCCGCTGAGTTTCTCCAGCATTTTTGTCTATCTCTGGAGAGAAGGTTATGTATGTTTGTATGTATGTATTTATGTATGTATGTATGTATGTATGTATGTATGTATGTATTTATGTATGTATGTATGTATGTATTTGTGTGTATGTTTGAAACATAGAAACATAGAAAATAGTTGCAGGAGGAGGCTATTCGGCCCTTCGAGCCAGCACCGCCATTCATTGCGATCATGGCTGATCGTCCCCAATCAATAACCCGTGTCTGCCTTCTCCCCATATCCTTTGATTCCACCATCCCCTAGAGCTCTATCTAACTTTCTGTTAAATCCATCCAGTGATTTGGCCTCCGCTGCCCTCTGTGGCAGGGAATTCCACAAATTCACAACTCTCTGGGTGAAAAAGTAGTTTTCTCACCTCAGTCTTAAATGGCCTCCCCTTTATTCTAAGACTGTGGCCCCCTGGTTCTGGACTCGACCAACATTGGGAACATTTTTCCTGCATCTAGCTTGTTCCCCCCCCCCCCCCCCCCCCCCCCCCCCTCCTCATCCTTCTAAACTCCAGTGAATACAAGCCTAGTCTTTTCAATCTTTCGTCATTTGCTCAATCTTTCCTTGTGGTGTGTGTGTGTGTGTGTGTGTGTGGGTGGCTTAGGTGGGGTGGGATGGGGTTGGTGGGTGACTTGGGTTCGAATGGGTGAGGTGGAATTGGTGGATGGGTGGGGTGGGGTGGGGGTTGGCGGGTGACCTGGGTGGGGTGGGTGGATGGATGGATGGATGGAAACAGCATGGATGCTGGCCCTTCGGCCCACCGAGTCCACCACGACCATAGAACACCGTTCACACTAGTTCTATGTCATCCCATTTTCGCACCCACTCCCTACAAATTTGGGGGCATTTTTGGCATAACCAATTAACCTACAAACCTGCACGTCCTTTGAGAATGTGGGAGGAAACGGGAGCACTGTCACAGGGAGAACTTGCAAACTCCACACAGACAGCACCCGACGACTCAAATCTTGGCGGTGTTCCAAGTCATTGGACAGCGGCGGACAACTTTATCGGGACCAAGATACATCCCACGTGTACTGCATTATATAGTCTTTAGCCACAGTCTCGGAGTCAGTTTACGGTGGTGGAGTGTATACGATGGCACCTTATATTCGCGTGAAGTGCCCGCACTCTCTCCACCATTGAGAAACACCGTGGGTGAAAGTGAAAGTTTTCCCCTTATATGGATACGTAAAGCTGAACCTTGATTATCACACGGTGGAGGCGCTTGGCATTCAATGGTAACATTTATGGCAAAATATGACAGGAATAATCTAATAAACTAGTCGAATGAAACTACATTAAACCCTTCTCGGAGTTGTGTGGGGAGGAACTGCAGAGGCTGGTTTAAACCGAAGATAGGCACAAAATGCTGGTGTAACTCAGCGGGACAGGCAGCGTCTCTGAGGAGAAGGAATGGGTAACATTTCGGGTCGAGACCCTTCTTCGGAAGCTCGGAGTTGTGCCTTGAGTGGGGGTTTTTTTTTTGGTAACCAAAGTTGCAGCTAGAGAAGTTAGCAAAAACTCATTTTAATTCATTCCCATCCGCTGTAACTCCTGCTAATGCTAATATGCTTCTGTTCGTACCTTGAGACACTTTCTGTGGCGGGGAAAGGACATTTTGTCAGTTTCTGCCTGAACAAACTAAGATTGTACTTCTGTATGTTGTGAGCGGAGACTAGGTTACACGGGGCATTCAGTGTGTCGCTGCCCGCACCCACGGCCGCTGGAGTTGGGTGCAATAAAGATATTCTGCGGCAGAATATTGTCCACGGCCAGGCTATTCAGTTGCTGTTGAGTCTGAAGACTGGAGCTAGTCTAGTTTTGTTTAGAGACACAGCGCGGAAACAGGCCGTTCGGCCCACCGAGACCAGTTCGTACCTTCTCCCTGTGACCAAGTGGATTTTCACCGGGCACTCCGGCTCCCACCAACAATCCACAAATGTGCAGGTTTGTAGGAATAATTGACATATAAATCATTCCCAGTGTGTAAGATAGTGCTGTAGATGCGGACTGGGTGGGCCAAAGGGCGTGATTCCACGCTGTATCTCTGACCAAAGCTAAACCTAAACTGAAACATAGAAACATAGAAAATAGGTGCAGGAGTAGGCCATTCGGCCCTTCGAGCCTGCACCGCCATTCAATATGATCATGGCTGATCATCCAACTCAGTATCCTGTACCTGCCTTCTCTCCATACCCCCTGATCCCTTTAGCCACAAGGGCCACATCTCACTCCCTCTTAAATATAGCCAATGAACTGGCCTCAACTACCTTCTGTGGCAGAGAATTCCAGAGATTCACCACTCTCTGTGGGGAAAAATGTTTTTCTCATCTTGGTCCTAAAAGATTTCCCCCTTATCCTTACACTGTGACCCCTTGTTCTGGACTTCCCCAACATCGGAAACAATCTTCCTGCATCTAGTCTGTCCAACCCCTTGAGATAGACACGAAATGCTGGAGTGACTCAGCGGGACAGGCAGCATCTCTGGAGAAAAGGAATAGGTGACTTTTCGGGTCGGAACCCTTCTTCAGACTGAAAGATGGAGAGGGCCAGAACAAGTCAGGATGACCTCCGGAAGTGTGGAGTCCATAATGGCCCATTATTAGCTGGGGAAGGTGTACTAAACTGAAGCTGTTTCTGATAAGAGTTTGGCATCCTCTATTGGCAGCAGGGTGTAATGACAGATAAAGGTACACAAAAATGCTGGAGAAACTCAGCCCGAAACGTTGCCTATTTCCTTCGCTCCATAGATGCTGCAGCACCCGCTGAGTTTCTCCAGCATTTTTGTGGACCTTCGATTTTCCGGCATCTGCAGTTCCTTCTTAAAAACGTAATGACAGCTGACAAATGCCCCATCTTGTTTTGTGGACAATGCGTAAACATGTCAGTTTATTTACAATCAATTCTTTGTAATTGCATTGGTGTGCTGGGCCCAGGACTTTTGAAGGCGAGCGACTAGATGTGAGCCCATTCATTTCAATGGAGAGGAAGTATAAAATAATATGCATTTAAAAAAATAATAATTGAGTTGCTTTAATATTTGTAATTGTTTTAAAAGGTTTTCATGTTTTTGACACGAGGAATGTTGAATTGATTCTTAATATTCTTTGCGTATTTGTAAATATCAGAGGACTTTGGTATTAGACAATAGACAATAGGTGCAGGAGTAGGCCATTTGGCCCTTCGAGCCAGCACCGCCATTCAATGTGATCATGGCTGATCATCCCCAATCAGTACCCCGTTCCTGCCTTCTCCCCATATCCCCTGACTCCACTATTTTTAAGAGGCCTATCTAGCTCTCTCTTGAAAGTATCCAGAGTATCGGCCTCCACCGCCCTCTGAGGCAGAGAATTCCACAGACTTACCACTCTCTGTGTGAAAAAGTGTTTTCTCATCTCCGTTCTAAATGGCTTACTCCTTATTCTTAAACTGTGGCTCCTGGTTCTGGACTCCCCCAACATCGGGAACATGTTTCCTGCCTTTAGCGTGTCCAAACCCTTAACAATCTTATATGTTTCAATGTGTTTTAAACAGTTCTGTGGTTTTCTACTCATTTTGCCTCCTTTCACTGACATTGTTTCTGTGTGACTCGCGTATGTACGTACAGGAGTGGATCAGAAATATAGCCAAGGTGTTAAACGCGTAGTGTCTGCCAAGAGATCATGAAGTGGGATGCAGAAATGACACAAGAAGCATGCCTGAGTATGCCTAACATGGTGTTCCCTGTCGGAGAACGTACAACTCCGCACATACTACACCCGAGGCCAGGATTGAACCCAGCTTCCTGGGACTGTAAGGCAGCAGCACTACCCATCATTCACCCGGCTGCTTCAGCAATACAGGGAGCTGAGACCATACACATGAGAAACTGCCTGTTATTCCCAGAGGCTTGAATCTCTCTACCTATCTTCTACTAGCACTTAGAAGATAGAACATGAAACAGTCTACCTGATCTCTCTCACTCTGTAGGTAATACACGCCAATCCAGACATGCTTCTGGTAAACCTCCTCTGCATTCGTTCCAAAGCCTCCACAACATCCACCCTGCAATGGGTGACTGGAACTGCGTGCAATACTCCAAATGCGGCCTAACCAAAGTCCTATAAAGCTGGATCACGACTTCCTGATTTGAGCTGTTTAAGAAGGAACTGCGGATGCTGGAAAATCGAAGGTAGACAAAAAATGCTGGAAAAACTCAGCGGGTGCAGCAGCATCTATGGAGCGAAGGAAATAGGCAACGTTTCGGGCCGAAACCCTTTGGGTTTCGGCCTGAAACGTTGCCTATTTCCATAGATGCTGCTGCACCCGCTGAGTTTTTCCAGCATTTTTGTCTACCTCCTGATTTGAGCTGCTCATAATAGACCTTTTTCATCCAGGCATATGTTAAGTCATCATCCTTCAGGAACTGGGCTAGTCTGGAAGCAGCATAATCAGTCCCTTTTGGACCGCTCCCAATGCCAGTGTGTCTTTTCTCAAATTAGATGATGCAAATCGTACACAGTTCATCATATGTAGCCTCACCAGCAACCTGCAATTGTAACTATACTTCCTCTATCTAAACGACAACTTCTTCCAATGCAATTTGCCTAACTAATCTTTTGTTGAACCTGCCTGCTAACGTTTTGTGATTTATAACCATACAGTTAGTTTGTTGTTTAATTGGCCACAAGTCTGAGACTCTAAAAACTATTGGAATATAAGGATTAGGAAACCAGTTTTCTATGTATTGGTCACGAACTTCCATAATTCATAAATTCATAAGTACTAGGAACAGAATTAGGCCATTCAGCCCATCTACTCCGCCATTCAATCATGGCTGATCTATCTTTCCCTCTCAACCCCATTCTCCTGCCTTTGCCCCCTATAGATAGATGGTTAAAAGACATTTTTTAAATGGAATATTTACTTACTGTGTAGAATGGAACTGCAGACGCTGGTATATACCAAAGGTAGACACAAAGTGCTGGAGTAACTCAGCGGATCAGGCAGCATCTCTGGAGAAAAAGGATGGGTGGCATTTTGGGTCGGAATCCTTCTTCAGACTCACTGAGTATGTTGTTCTCATTGAAATATACAGATTTTGGGTTTGGAGTTTTGGTGAACAGTTGGATGGTTTGGGGAAAACAATGGTCTTTGAGGTAACTCGAAGAAACTAATTGGTTGTTCTTGGAAATGGACAACCAAATAAGCCAAGTCCGAAGGATAAATGGAGCAATTAGATGTAGTGTAAGGATTAAACAGCCTAAATGTGAAATGGAGTTATCAGCTATATTAGCAGACTGCATTCCATAGCCCCTCGAAAACAAGATTCAAATGCACTATCTCCTAGAATTGACCTTGCAGCTGTGCACATTGTCTGGGCGCGTTGCCTTTCCCAGGCCATTCTATGGGAAAGCGTTGCATTGGTGAACAAAACACAACAGCAATAGTTGGGTAGTCCACCCGCGGCCCCTGCCGCTAGTAGCGCGGAAACATTGCAGACAAGGGGGGTTATAATTGGCTCGGGGAGGGGGCAGTGGCACCGTCTGCTCGGATGCGAAATGCCAGAATGGATGGCGTGGGCCGCCCTTACGAGGAGAGAGAATCCCGGCCCTGGACCGTGTGGTGAACGGCGCCATATGATGGGGAACATAAACATCCTGCGGCGCGCTCTGCTGTGTACTCGGGGTTTGCGAGTGCGTTCGGGGATACGCGAGTGTATGTGCCTTGTTTAGTAGTGTAATAAATGACTTAGTGAATCTAACTCTGTTGTCTGAATCTGGTGATTTATCGAACACAGCATTAGATAAATCATAATATCATCACATGGAAAAAGCTTTCAGAGAATAGTTTTGTAAAAGCATTTTGCATTCTTGATATTGTAAAAGGAACAACTTTTGATTGGAGAGCAGTCTAAGTTCATAAGTAATAGGAGCAGATTTAGGCCATTCGGCCCATCAAGTCTTCTCCGCCATTCAATCATGGCTTAGTCCTAAATCTAGATTATATGCACGCTACATATTATGAAATAATGAACACAGAGAATGCTGGAAATACTCAGCAGGCCAGGCAGCATCAATGGAGAAAGAAACAAACTTAATACATCAGGTCAATAATGTATTGATCTGAGAAGAGTTGTAAATCAAACAAGGTTTTGAAAGATATAACTGTTCTTTGTTATATTCAACATTAAGAATAAGTTTGTGTAAAATGCATTGTTTGAACTGATAAGCAAAGAATATTTAGTGTCATTATTGTGCTGGTTTTCTGACATTGCCCTTGGCATGAGGCAATAAGGTCAGAACCTCAAAAGACTGAGGTACAGTCTGTGAGGAACTACCGACCTTTGATTTAGTTTAGTACAGAGATACAGCTCAGAAGCAGGCCTTTCGGCCCACCGAGTCCTCACCGACCAGTGATCCCCGCACGTTGACACTGTCCTACACACACCAGGGACAATTAACACACACCAAGCCAATTAACCTACAAACCTGTATGTCTTTGGAGTTTTGGCTCAATCATTCCTGCCGACCAAGATGCCCCATCTATGCTAGCATTTGGCCCGTATCTCTCTAAATCTTTCCTATCCGTAGAACAGAACACAGAACAGTGCAGGCCGTTCGACCCTCAATCCACGATGCCATGTTAACTAATGTCCCCCGCCACATGTCAACGTTACAGTGATAAGATTGGAATCATTTTTGAAAGTGGTGACTTTAAAAGAAATAGCCTACACTTGCGACTAACCTCGGCAGTGCACCCCCTCGTGAGTTTCTCAACTCCTGAGTGACTGTCAGATTTGGCAAATCTTTCACATATATGCTTGCTTTCGGAAGCGGTCTAGAATTGGATCCTTCTGACCTGGCTTGGAATCAAGGAGAACCATCAATAAAAAAAGTGGGTGCAGGGATAATAAAAATATCTACAGATTTGAACTTGTTGAAATTAGCCTATTTGACACCCGTATCAAAACACCACGTCTATCTATAATCAGATTGCATTCAACCCTTGGGGCTTGACATGTGCTCTTAGGCAGTGGATTCTGCCTTATCGATCAACTCTGCTGTTTTTGCTGCCGAAGCAACAAATTTGTTAAAATATGAAAAGGACAAATACCTCTAAATTACAAAAGTATTTCTGACCTGCCGCCCACACTACACTAGCATCACATTTGGTATACACAGGAAGGCATGCTTACCTCCCACTAAAATGTATTGACTTCACTTTATAGCTTAAGTAAATTGTTTCAATAAAGTAACAAACAAGCAACAAGTAAGTTGCAACAAGAAAGTTGTAACAAGTATGTTGCAACAAGTATACAGCAAATGCCCAGAGTAGGGAATCAAGAAGTGGAGGACATAGGTTTAAGGCTTAAGAGTTGGGAAAAATTTAACAGGAACATGAGGGACAATGTTTTCACACAAAGGGTGATGGGTGTATGGAACGAGCTGCTGGAGGAGGTACTATCGCAACATTTAAGCAACATTTAGACAGGTACATTTGATGGGTTAGGTTTAGAGGGATGTGGGCCAAACGCAGATAGGTGGGACTAGTGTTGATGGGACATGTTGGTCGGTGTGGGCAAGTTGCGCCCAAGGGCCTGTTTCCACATTGTAGGATTCTATGACTCTATGCTTGCCAGAAAGTATGCTTTGGGAGAACAATTCCAGTTGGGACAAGGTTCTGGCTCTGAAATTGCCTTCTGCAATCAATCCAAATAACTTCAATGCATTTAGTAGCATGTATTTCGGAGACGCCCTCAACTTAAACAAGCTGGCAAGCGAATGATCCCACCATAACCAGAGAGCTGTGCTGAACTACTATCTGCCTCTTTGATGACCCTCGGACTATCCTTGATCAGACTTTGCTGGCTTTACCTTGCACTAAACGTTATTCCCTTATCATGTATCTGTACACTGTAAATGGATCGATTGTAATCATGTATTGTCTTTCTGCTGACTGGATAGCACGCAACTAAAGCTTTTCACCGTACCTCGGTACACGTAACAATAAACTAAACAGAGGAACAGAGCTGCCCTCGTCGTATTGAATGCGTGGGATCCAGCAGAAGGGGCTAAGGGCAATTGTATTTTGCATGGGCAGGGAGTGTTAATATCATAATCATAATCATATTTTTTTAGCCAAGTATGTTTTGCAACATATGAGGAATATCAATTGCCATACAGTCATACCAATAAAAAGCAGCAGAATGCACAAAACACATTTTCACATAAACATCCACCACAGTGACTCCTCCACTGTGATGGAAGGCAAACAAAAGTTCAATCACTTCCCCTCTTTGTTCTCCCGCAGTCGGGGGTCTCGAGCCTTCTGTTGACGGGGTGATCTTGACTCCCGTAGCCGGCGGTCAGACCCTCCGCGTCGGGGCGATCATGCTCCTGCATCGGGGGGAGGGGGAGGGGGAGGGGGAGGGGGAGGGGGAGGGGGAGGTGAAATCCGCAGGTCATGGTTGGAGCGTCGATCCCAGGCAAGGGATCAGCTCCGATGGTAAGTCCACGGCTGGGGCTCAAAATCAGTCCCGAGCAAGGCCGCCAACTCCATGATGTTAGGCCGCAGAGCAACCGGAGATACGATCCAGAAAAGAATCGCAAGGTAAGAGATTTTTCTAAACATTGATCAGATACTTTAAAATCAGTGGTTTTATTCATAATAAAGGGCAGCCTCTGATTGTGTACAGAGCCCTCGAGTCATAGGGCATGGAAACAGGCCCTTCAGCCCAACTTGCCCACACTGACCAACATGCCCCATCTACACTAGTCCCACCTGCCCGCATGTGACCCATATCCCTCTAAACCTGTCCTATCCATGTACCTGTCTAAATGTGTTTCAAACATTGTGATAGTAATGTTTGAGTGCGATAGTGTCGTTTAAGGATCGTGTCATGTTTTGATTTATCGTAAATTCTTGGCATGATTGTAATTACATACATTTATAGCCAGTCCGCATTTTTGCGAAATGATGCATGATAGCATTATTTTACCATATATACTCTTTAATTGAAGCCAGTTTCTTATTCATTCATTCTTTTCACTTCCTGAACCTGTTCTTTATTAATTTTGGGAGGAAACAGACGATCTCGGAGAAAACCCATGCAGCCCATGGGGCAAAGGTACAATCTCTGTACAAACACAGCACCGGCAGTCATTCGAACCCGGGTCTCTGGCGCTGTAAGGCAGCAACTCTATCGCTGTTCTTTTTCCGGTCCATTTGACAATTAAACATTTTTGACTTGACTTTTGGCATGATGCTCCCACCACTTCAGTCAGTGGAACGAGCCATGAGATTACTTTGAAAGATAAAAAGAATAAAAAGGAATTGCAGATTCCTGAATTATACCAAAGATAGACACAAAAAGTTGGAGTAACTCAGCAGGTGAGGCAGCATCCCTGGAGAAGATAGATAGGTGGGATTTCGGGTCAGAACCCTTCTTCAGACTCTTTAGGGAATGGAGATCCACTAGCTCTATGCTTTACACAGTGGGTCCACGCACCTATCAAACCGGCAACTGTACCAAGCATAAGGTTAGATTTAGTTTAGTTTAGTTTAGTTTAGTTTAGTGATACAGCACGAAAACAGGCCCTTAGGCCCATCGAGTCCGCGCTGACCCACCATCACCACGCACATTATCACCATCTTACACACTAGGGACAATTTACAAAGAACAAATTTGATTAATCTACAACCCTGTATGTCTTTGGAGTGTGGGAGGAAACCGGAGCACTCAGGGAAAACCCGTGCAGCCACGGGGAGAACGATAAACTCCGTATGTGGTCAGGATTGAACCCGGGTCCCTGGCGCTACAAGGTTGCAACTCTACTGCTGCACCACCGTGCCGCCCCAGGTGATGCTGGCAAGCACCTGTCCACACAGAAACCCCATCATTAAGGCATTGAAATGAAGTGTGTTCTTGGACTCATTGTTTCCAAAACAATTCCCCATTTCATCGGTATTGGTTGTAGTTTAAATGGTGGCCATACTTGTTTGGGGAATAAGCTCTCTGAGGCATTCCTTTCTAAGAAGCAGGCATGATTCTACAGGATTGGCACATTTGTAAGGCACAGCCTGTTTGGGAAGGAGGGCGGTGGAACACAGAGTCTGATTATGACTCACAAACAACACAGAATTACTCAGAACTTTGGACTGCAATCTGCCATCTTACCCTTAAAAAACAAAACATGGATCAACTAAAAAGAGGCAAGCTGACTGGGATGGCCTTAAGATGGAAGTTGTGCATTTAATAGAGCTATTTTCACAAATCCTGTCTCTGTTTGGCAGTTATGCATAGTGGAATAATAGAATCAGTCTAATCAGGCTGCAGAGAACTGGAAAGTCGAGTTTGTGAATCATGTTTCATATTCATGCAAGCTGATTCCTGCTAAACATATTTTCCCAATTCATAGAATAAATGGTTTTGTATGTGTGTCAAATGCCCATCTGCCAATATCTGATGCCTGGGAGAATACAAAGGAATAGGTGATTTTGAACCAGGCAGCTTAGAAAGAGAGTGTAGGAAGGGTCTCGGCCCGAAACGTCACCCCGACCTTCTATCCAGAGATGCTGCCTGTCCCGCTGAGTTACTCCAGCATTTTGTGTCTGCCTTTCAGTAGGAAGGAACAGCAGATGCTGGTTTATACCAAAGATAGACATCAAGTGTTGGAGTAACTCAGACAGCATCTCTGGAGTAAAAAGATGAATATCAAAATATCAAAATATCAAAGGATAAATATCAGTCTGGAGAAGGTTTCCGACCCAAAATGCCACCCATCCTTTTTCTCCAGAGATGCAGTCCAATCCGTTGCGTTACTCCAGCACTTTGTGTCTCTCTTCAGCTTAGAAAGAGAGCCTGCCCTGCCCAGTGAGTTAGTTTAGTTTAGAGATACAGCGCAGAAACAGGCCCTTCGGCCCATCGTGTCCGCGCCAATCAGCAATCCCAGTTCACTAACACTCTCCTACACACTGTGGACAATTTACAATTTTTACCAAAGCCACTTAACCTACAAACCAGCACATCTTTGGAGTGTGGGAGGAAACTGGAGCACCCGGAGAAAACCCACGTGGTCACAGGGAGAACGGACAAACCCCGTACAGACAGCACCCGTAGTCGGGATCTAACCCTGTGTCGTGCTTGGTGGCTGAGCCAAACCAGACCATGATGGAGAAGGTGAGAACAAATTAGATTGGAAAATAGCAAATTTAGCTCCTTTATTCAAAACGGGAAGGAGAGAATGCAGGTGACTATACGCTTTCTGGCTTAACATCTGTCGTTAGGAAAATATTACCTGCTCTAACAGGACACCATGCAAATTTCAAAATAAATCATATTTGATTAAATTATGGGAATTCCTCAAAAGAGTAATATGTGCTGTGGATACTATCCAGGAGGCATTTTCTACAGCAAAGTTTATCGGATCATAAAACATAGGGCCAGAATGAGGCCATTCGGCCCTTCAAGTCTGCTCCGCCATTCGATACAATTGATGGAGATGGGCATTGATGAGAAATCCTGGTGACGTTCCCAGTTTCAAATTCAAATTCAAATTCAGATTCACATTTATTGTCACACGCACCAATTAAGGTTCAGTGATATTTGAGTTGCCATGCAGCCATACAATTAAAAGAACACAACACAATTAAAAGAATGATATAACTTGACATAAGCATCCACCACAGTTATCATGGTGATGGAAGGGAATAAAGTTGTCAGTCTTGCTCCTTTTGTTCACCCGTGTTTGGGGCCTTGACCCTCTGCAATCGCGCTATGGGCGGCCCGATGTACAATCCCTCTCGTCGGGATGATCGAAGCTCCCACGTCGGGACGGATGGAACACACTCCACGGCTTGGAGCGCCCGAATCGGCCACTTTCTTACCGTTAATCTGAAGAAGGGTCTTAACCCGAAACGTCACCTATTCCTTCTCTTCAAAGATGCTGCCTGTCCCGCTGAGTCACTCCAGCTTTATGCATCCATAATCCATTAATCTACTTTGTCTGTTCACTTCCATTATTCCTGCTAAAAGTTTAAAATATTGCTCATTCTTCTCTCCCTAAAAGTAAATTTAGGAGTGCCTTCACAATGAAGTCATTAATCAAACCTGGCTCTTTAGAGAACACTAATCCTACTGTAGCCTGCTCTTTGGGTGCCTCTGAGAAACCATCGCAAAAACAATCTGTGAACTTCTCATCATAGCTATTTTTCTTGGACTATCCTTGTTCGGCCTTTGCTGGTTTAACCTTGCACTAAACGTTATTCCCTTATCATGCATCTATACACTGTAAATGGTTCTATGGTAATCTTGTATTGTCTTTCCGCTCCCTAAAGCTTTTCACTGTACCTCGGTAGACGTGACCATAAACCAAACTTGCTTTCTCCCTCCTTCCCCTCCCCTTCCCAGCTCTCCCACAAGCCTACTGTCTCTGCCTCTTCCTTCCTTTTTCTCGCCCCCCCCCCCCCCCCCCCCCCCCCCTCACCGACATCAGTCTGAAGCAGGGTCTCGACCCGAAACGTTGCCTATTTCCTTCTCTCCACAGATGCTTCCTCACCCGCTGAGTTTCTCCAGTATTTTGGTCTACCTTCGATTTTTCCAGCATCTGCAGTTCTTTCTTAAAAATAAGCTAAGCTAAACTGATTTTTGCCCATTTGATTTTACAAGTTATATGTGAATTCAGTTACCCCATGATTACCATTCTACCTCTCTTTGTAACCATTGTACACGTTGTCCTACTGTGTAGCTACTGTTAAGGGATCAGTCACTTCCTCAAGTATCCTCTAGCCTTTATTATTTAATCCCAACACAAACCACTTCTACATCCTTGTTCCTTGAGCTGAGAACATCCACCCTCATGGAAGTAAAGGGCCTGGCCCACTTGGCCGTCACTTGCGCGCCATTTACGCGATCTCCAAAAATGTGGTCATCGCGTTGTGACGGACGGGTAGCGTGTAGGTAGCGCGGGACGGGCGCATGGAGGGGCGTGGAGGAATGTGGAGTTGCGCGCGATATCGTGTGGCGCTCCAGGATTTCGTGCTGGACGTCTCACGTGTATCGCATGGTGACGCATGGTTACGTCACAGTGCGTAACCATGCGTTGCCGCGCGCCGCAGGGTATTCTAATGACGTCACGCGCACCAGACGGCATGATGACGCTGATTTGCGCACGATGTCGCGCCGACCTATTTTACATATGACGCGTAAATGAGGCGCAAATGACGGCCAAGTGGGACAGGCCCTTTAGACCACAATCTATAACCCTTACACTGCCCCACTCACTACCTTCCACATTTCACACTCCTCTCCCCATTCCTTCCTCTTTATCCCCACCCCTCCACTTCCCCATCTCTTCAATAAAATATGTTTTCCTTTTTTATTAATCAAAAGTATCAGTAATTCCATTAGTGTTTTAAAACACAAGAAACTCAGTTTTATTTATAAATTTAAAATTAATTCTGATTAAATCAACAGCCTAAATTATAATATGAAAAATACTGATAATGTATGTTACATTATGCAGTAATGTTATATTATTAATAATGCTAATAAAATGCTAAGAGGGTGGCACAGTGGCGCAGCGGTAGAGTTGCTGCCTTATAGCTCCATAGACCCGGGTTCGATCCTGACTACGGGTGCTGTCTATATGGAGTTAGTACGTTCTCCCCTTGACTGCGTGGGTTTTCTCCAGGTGCTCTGGTTTCCTCCCACATTGTAAAGACGTGAGGGTTGTAGGTTAATTGAATTAAAATCGTAAATTGTCCCTAGTGTGTAGGATAGTGCTGGTGTACGGGGTGATCACTGGTCGGCGCGGACTCGATGGGCCGAAGGGCCTGTTTCCGCGCTGTATCTCTAATCTAAACTAAAAAAATTCCAATAACACACTACTATCTGCCAATGAACACGGTTTTAAGTCTATCTGTGGATTTAATCTCAACAGCATGGTTAAGGGTAAATTATATTGAAAAAGGGAGAGGAATCGGAGCTTCCAATCGAACTATATTTTAAATGTTAATGTTATTGGAATAGTCACACCTTATTTTCAGCTCTTGAGAGGAAGCATCTTTTTTTTTAAGTCTAATCAAAATTAAACTTGTGAGTCAAAGGAATGCATGTTGTTTTTCACAGCAAGTAGGTAAAATGCTCCCCCTTGTGCTAACATCACCTGCTGCACTAGTCAACGAGATTTTATTGCAGAGCATGGCTGGATTTCATTTCACTTGTCAATGTATAACTATCTGGAGAGAAAGAAAGGTCGAAGAATATGTTCTTGACAATTAAATAATTTGTTACGATCGGCAGTTTCCTTTCTAGTTTCCAGTCATGTTATTGCAAATGTGTAATAAGGGAATTGAAATACATTTCTTGGAACATTAAATCACATTTAAGTCTGAATGACATTGTTCATGAAAAAGAACGATAGCAACAAATTAAAGGTGAATGAGGAAAATATGTATTGATTGACCCAGTGGTTTCAAATCTGAGTTATTAGATTCAAATAGAGATCTTCAAATCTCAATTAGATTACCCCATAATTAGTTCAATTTGTAGCAGTTCTGAATGTTGACACCAGATGGAGCACCATGCAAAATAGAGAATGGGAACAGCAGCAACTGGAATGAACACAAACACATTCTATGTTTAAGAAGGAACTGCAGATGCTGGAAAATCGAAGGTAGACAAAAATGCTGGAGAAACTCAGAGGGTGAGGCAGCATCTATGGAGCGAAGGAAATAGGCGACGTTTCGGCCCAAAACATCGCCTATTTCCTTCGCTCCATAGATGCTGCCTCACCCGCTGAGTTTCTCCAGCATTTTTTACTAAAAACACATTCTATCTTCTTTTTAAGGCTATATATGTCTTGTGAAGAAACGAACTGCAGATACTGCTTTACACCGAAGGTGGAGATGGATACAATATGCTGGAGTAACTCAGCGGGACAGGCAGCATCTCTGGATAGAAGGAATGGGTGACGTTTCAGGTCGAGACCCTTCTTCAGACTGCGAGTCGGGGGAGAGGGAAACCAGAGATATGGAAGGGTAAGGTGTGAAAACGAGAGATCAAAGGGGACAGATCATGGCGAATAGGTCATTGTTAGCTAGCGGAAGGTGACAACGAGGCATACAATGTAAAATTTAACCAGGAGGACAGTCAGACTGGTCGGAGAACTAGGATGGGGGGAGGGACGGAGAGAGAGGGGAAGCAAGAGTTACTTGAAGTTTGAGAAGTCAATATTCATACCGCTGGGTTGTAAGCTGCCCAAGCGAAATATGAGGTGCTGTTCCTCCAATTTGTGTTGGGCCTCACTCTGACAGTGGCGGAGGCCCAGGACAGAGAGGTACTTTCTTGAGTGCAAGGTCTGCAAACCTTGTTGATATGTGCTCAAAAATGCCAGGACCCACATCATGTGTTCACTCAAGCAGTTAAGAGCCTTGGCTTTACGGGAAAAGTCCATGATAGGCGGATGGGAGGGGACCTTCTAAAAAAGGGTCTTGTCCTGAAACGTCACCCATTCCTTCTCCCCAGAGATGCTGCCTGTCCCGCTGAGTTGCTCCAGCATTTTGTGTCTGTCTTAGATATTAAAACTAAATCAGTGGTGTGTGATGTTCCATATGAGCCACTTCAACAACTTCTTTTGATAAACATGTTTATTCTCCTTCATTAATTACACATGTGCTTGAACACTATATACAGAAGATCTAAGTCATAGATTTATCATCACTTTTCATCATAAATCTAACAATTGTAATGAATTTTAAGAATTTTTGCAGTATCAAATTGGGCATCGATGCAGGAGGTGCTCTCTGAACACAACCATTCTGACTGAAATGGTTAGGAAGGGAGTTACTCTCAGTACATACATCCGTCACCTCCGGTAAGTGCCACTGAAGAGATCACTTAGTTTATGAATTTGTCTTTTTGGTTTAATTTAATTTGGTTTAGAGATACAGCGCGGAAACAGGCCATTCGGCCCACCGGGTCTGCGCCGACCAGCGATTCCCGCACATGAACACCATCCTACACCCACTAGGGACAATTTTTACATTTACCAAGCCAATTAATCTACAAACCTGTACGTCTTTGGAGTGTGGGAGGAAAACGAAGATCCCGGAGAAAACCCTCGCAGATCACGGGGAGAACGTACAAACTCCGTATAGACATCACCCGTCGTCAGGATCGAACATGGTTCTCTGGCACTGCATTCGCTGTAAGGCAGCAACTCTACTGCTGCTCCACCATGACCACCGTTCTGGGTGGTAATTTGATTTTGAACTGTTGATTGTGGGAAATGGCTTTAACTACTCTCAGGAGAATACTGACCAATAACATGGGCGTAGATATCAAATCATCAAGAGTAAAAGAATTGAAAATTGAAAATTGAAAACTTTTAAAAGAATTGTTATGAAGATTTCTATTTCAGTCATACTGCCAGCTTAGCCAACTTTCGAAGCTAACCACAACTCTAAATATTTCTGAAGATTACTACTTCTGAAGATTACTATTACATGAGAGATTTCACATCTAGAGAATGGCTTCTTTAAGGGTGTCCTCCCTTTGGGATGTGCAGAAAGTACGTATGGGTTTAGCAATTAAGTGTAGGCTCATTCACACCCTTCTCAAGGCTAATCAGCGATGGATAAGAAATGTTACCCTTGCCAATAATGCCCCAATGCAGGAAATTAAAAAATAAAGATTATTGTCAGATAACAGGTGGGTGGGAAGATTCTGATTCCATTGGGAAAGGTGATGTTAGTTAGCACGGAAATGTTTAACACATTGCCTTCACTTCATACTTCATGGTTGAGCATAAGATGTTGGACTTGGAGAATGATGACACTGAGTTGTCTACCAGCCGATTGTTGGAAATATGTCCCACAGGATTAACAAAATGTGGGTGGCACAGTGGCGCAGCAGTCCAGTTGCTGCCTTACAGCACCAGAGACGCGGGTTCGATCCCGACTACCGATGCTTGTCTGTACGGAGTTTGTACGTTCTCCCCGTGACCTGCGAGGGTTTTCTCTGAGATCTTTGTTTTCCTCCCACACTCCAAAGATGTACAGGTTTGTAGGTTAATTGGCTTGGTCTCGATGTAAATTGTCCCCAGTGTGTGTAGGATAGTGTTAATGTGCACTGATCGCTGGTCGGTGCAGACACGATGGGCCGAAGGGCCTGATTCCGCACGGTACCTCTAAACTAAACTAAATACCCAGGAAATAGGAGTTGAAGTTAGCTCTGTGGCCTTCAGTGGCCCTTTCTCCACAGTCTAGTTAGATTATGGCTGACCTGACCTTGGCCTCAACTCCATTCTGCCTTTGCCCCATAGGCCTCGATTTACATTTCACTTTATCCCAGCCTTGAACACATCCACTGGAGAGAATATATTCAATATATATATATATCTCAACCCCAGAGAGTCTTCCCATCTCACTTGTATTAACAATTCCAAAGATTCATGATCCTGTTGAGAGAAGAAATATCTTCTGACTCCTGTCCGTAATGAGTGGCCCTTTAACCTGAGATTATACCTACAAACCCCCCCATTCTCTCCTTGAGGGCCAACATCTTCTCAGCCTCTAGGATCTGTATTTATTTATGCCTACTATGTTCTGTTGTGCTGAAGCAAAGCAAGAATTTCATTGTCCTATCTGGGGCACATGACAATAAACTCTCTTGAATCTTGAATCTCTAATGTCCCTGTGTAAAATATCGTCCCAAGCCTGGCTCACTTACCTGTGTTCATTGACTTCACTCCATGAAAGGCCCATAACATTCAAATGAGTTTACGCCACATCGTTTGGTCTGATTAAACTATTTACTTCATATTCTATGACTGCACCAGATTTGTCCAACAATCACAAGTCCGTTCCTAATGCAAGATTAAAAGTGTATTCGTATTTTAATGATTTCTCCCTGACAGAAAGCCCACTACAACTTGATGTAGACATCTCCAGCCCTTCATCTAACTAGCTTTACAATTGAGCAGGCAACCAAGACTCCTCAGTAGGACCGCCTGACTTCATACAAAGGCCAGCTGGTGCCGGCTTCTTCTTTGGCCCAGGGCGACATGTCAAGCATGGATGGGGCGGGGGTGTCGGACGAGTCTTCGGACGTGAGATGGAGGGACTTGGCCGCCAGCTCGGAGGTTACAGTCATGAAGGGGGCGCAGCCATACGCCGAGGTGGATGGGTAACCGGGGCCGAAGTGCATCTCGTCCAGCGGGTACAGAGAGTAGGGCTGGGAACTGGGGCCGGGCCCGTTGCTGTTGCGCCCAGCGCTCTTGTACTGGGCTGGAGAGGCAGAGTCAGTGTCAGGCAGGGCGTGGTTGCCGTGGTGTTGCGATGGACAGTCATTCGGCGACGTCTGCATCTGCTGGAGGTCGCAGATCGTCTCACTCTGGCTGCCGTTTTCTTGCACACTTTCCCACGAATCTCTCTGTTGAACAAATCAAGAATACATTCATAAGGTTCATAAGAGATAGGAGCAGAATGAGGCCATTCGGCCCATCATCTACTCCGCCATTCAATCATGGCTGATCTTTCTTTCCCTCTCAACCCCATTCTCCTGCCTTCTCCCCGTGTACCCCGGACACCCGTACTAATCAAGAATCTATCTCTCTGCCTTAAAAATATCCATTGCCTTGGGCTCCACAGCCTTCTGTGGCATTACGAAACGTTTCAACATTTGAGGACATCACATTGTTTAAGAGGCATCTGTGAGAACATTTGAATCACCAAGGAGTAGAAAGCTATGGAGCAACTGCTGGAACATGGGATTAGTACAGGTTAGGCACAAGGGACTGCAGATGCTGGTTTACAAGTGAAATGAACAGAGTGCTGGAGTAACTCAGCAGATCAGGCAGCAACCCTGAAGAACGTGGATAATTTCGGGTAGGGACTCTTCTCTGATGAAAGGTCCTGACCTGAAACGTAGCTTTTAAAAAATAAATTAAATTTATTTAGGGACACAGCGTAGAAACAGGCCCTTGCGGGCGGAGCACCAAGGCAAATTCCTTGTATGTGAATACTTGGCCAATTAACTTACTTACTTCAGCCCACCACGTCCACACCAATCATGGATCACTCAGTTCTATGTTGTCCCACTTTTGCATCACACACACTAGGGGCAATCTACAGAAGCCTAACCAACAAAATCTATTCCACAGATTCACAACTCTCTGGGTGAAAATGTGTTTCCTCGTCTCCATTCTAAATGGCTTACCCGTTATTCTTAAGCTGTGGCCCCTGGTTCTAGACTCCCCCAACATCGGGAACATGTTTCCTGCCTCTAGCGTGTCCAATCCCTTAATAATCGTATATGTTTCAATAAGATGGTAAGGCCGTCAAAAAGGCCAAAAGGGATTTCTGCTCCAAGCTGGAGGATGAGACGGATGTTCGGCAACTGTGGCGGGGCTTGAATGCCATCACCTCTTACAAGGTCATCATCTCTCCACTCCGCTCTGGACCACTTGGACAACAAAAACTCATATATCAGGCTGTTATTCATTGACTACAGCTCGGCATTTAATACCATCATCTCCTCCAAGCTGGTTACCAAACTCTCAGATCTCTGCGGATCCCTCTGCAATTGGATCCTCGACTTCCTCCTTCACAGACCACAGTCTGTCCGTATTGGTGGAAATGTGTCATCCTCGATAACAATCTGCACGGGAGCACCTCAAGACTGCATGCTCAGCCCCCTGCTGTACTCACTCTATACTCATGACTGCATAGCCAGACACAGTGTGAACTCCATCATCAAGTTCGCTGACGACACCACTGTTGTGGGACGTATCACTGATGGGGACGAGTCAGAGTATAGAAGAGAGATTGAGCAACTGTCCATATGGTGCCAGCGCAATAACCTGGCCCTCAACATCAGATAAACCAAGGAACTGATTGTGGACTTCGGAAGGGATAGGATGGGGACCCACAGTCCCGTTTATATCAACGGGTCGATGGTGGAAAGGATCAAGAACTTCAAATTCCTGGGCGTGCATATTTCCGAAGATCTCTCCTGGTCCCAGAACACTGATGCAATTATAAAGAAAGCACATCAGCGCCTCTACTTCCTGAGAAGATTACGGAGAGTCGGTATGTCAAGGAGGACTCTCTCAATCTTCTACAGGTGCACAGTGGAGAGCATGCTGGCCGGTTGCATCGTGGCTTGGTTCGGCAACCTGAGCGTCCAGGAGCGGAAAAGGCTGCAAAAATTTGTAAACACTGCCCAGTCCATCATCGACTCTGACCTCCCGTCCATCGAGGGGACCGATCACAGTTGCTGCCTCAAAAAGGCTGCCAGCATCATCAAGGACCCACACCATCCTGGCCACACACTCATCTCTCCGCTGCCATCAGGTAGAAGGTACAGGAGCCTGAAGACTGCAATGACCAGGTTCAGGAATAACTCCTTCCCCACAGCCATCAGACTATTAAACACAACTTCAAACAAACTCTGAACTATAACGCACTTTATCTGTTTATTTATGTGTGTATATATATATTCTATGGTATATGAACACACTGATCTGATCTGTATTTATGCCTACAATACTCTGTGCTGCAGCAAGCAAGAATTTCATTGTCCTATCTGGGACACATGACAATAAACTCTCTTGACTTGACTTGACTTGACTTGAAGATATCCTCTCATCCTCCTAAATTCCAGAGTATACAAGCCCAGTCGCTCCATTCATTCAACACATGAATGTCCCGCCATCCCGAGTACGTGGATAGGAAAGGTTAAGAGAGATATGGCCCAGATGCAGGCAAGTGGCACATGGTCACTGAGGCAACTTGGTTGACGAGGCCAAGTTGGGAAAAAGGGCTTTGACTGTGCTATCTTCATGAATAGTGTCTCCCACAAACAGCAATATGATCAAGATCTATTTTAATAACACGGATTAAAATGCAAAATGGTGGCCAGGATACTAATGCCCCTGTCCCACTTAGGAAACCTGAACGGAAACCTCTGGAGACTTTGAGCCCCACCAAAGGTTTCCGTGCGGTTCCCGGAGGTTTTTATCAGTCTCCCTACCTGCTTCCACTACCTGCAACCTCCGGCAACCACCTGCAACCTCCGGAAACCTTGGGTGGGGAGCAAAGTCTCCAGAGGTTTCCGTTCAGGTTTCCTAAGTGGGACAGGGGCATTTAAGACTATTGATCTAACTTTTAAATAGTGGAAAGGGATCTTCTACTTGATCTGTGCCGCACATTTTACTGTTCCAATTTACTGTTGTGTGATGTCTTTTTTAAATTGCTGTTTTTTCTTTTTCTTTTTTTTCCCCCCACAAATATGTAATATGTGAAAATGTGATTCTGTTCCATTCTGTTTTGTAGTTTTTTTTGCACAATCCGCAAGCATTGCCACTTTTCATTTCACTGGACATCTTGTATGTGTATGTAACGAATAAACCTGACTTGACTTGACATTGTTGTCTGTGGGAAACAATAAACAGCTTTCATCCAGAAGACAGTACTGCCAATGCTGCAGTACTTATGTTTCCAGAGTGGGATTTGAACCCACAATCTTCTGACTCAATAGTGAGAGTGAGAATGCTTTATAGTGTTTAGTTTAAGTTGTGTTTTTTAGAGAAACAGGTCTTTGGCCCACAGAGTCGGTGCCGACCAACATCGACCACCCATACATTAGTTCTATCCTATAACGCTAGGGGGCAATTTACCCAAGCCAATTAACCTACAAACCTGCACGTCTTTGGAATGTGGGAGGAAACCTGAGCATCCAGAGAAAACCCTTGCCGTCTTTGACAAACTCTGTATGTAGTCAGGATCGAACCCGGGTCTCTGGCGCTGTAAGACAGCAACTCCACCACTGTACCACACTGAGGTCAGTGTGCTGTTGTGACCAAAATGTCGCCTTATCCATGTTCTCCGGAGATGCTGCCTGCCGCGTTGAGTTATTCCAGCACTCTGTGTTCCACGCAAGATTCCAACATCTGCAGTTCCGTGTGTCATAGAGTCATAGAGTGATATAGCGTGGAATCAGGCCCTTCGGCCCAACTTGCCCACACCGGCTAACATTTCCCACCTGCCCGCCTTTGATCCCTAACCCTCCAAACCTGTCCTCTCCATGTACCTGTCTAACTGTTTTTTGTAAATGTTGGGATAGTCCCAACCTCTATCAACTACTGTGGCAGCTTGTTCCATACACCCACCACCCTTTGTGTGAAATAGTTACCCCTCAGATTCCTATTAAATCTTTCCCCCTTCACCTTAAACCTAAGTCCTCTGGTCCTCAATTCACCTACTCTGGACATGAGACTCTGTGCATCTACCCAATCTATTCCTCTCATGATTTTATACACTTCTATAAGATCACCCCTCATCCTCCTGCGCTACAAAGGAATAGAGTCCCAGTCTACTCAACCTGTCCCTGTGTCTTTAAGCAATAGTTCAGTGAAGGGGAGCCAGATAAATGGGATGTTTTTGTCCTGTAACTTCGATGTAACTGTAAAACTGTAATGGCTTCAACTGTTAATTATCAAGGCTCAATTATCCCCTTGATGTGGTTTCTAAACTCGGCAATGAGAGAATTCTTATAATTGGCTACCTGATGACTTAGGGCAGGATGTGCAGAATGTTCTTGACAATTAATAAATTGTACAGGTAGGTATTTGAATATCCCAGCCACTGCACCACGTTAAACAGGTGTGTCGCTCTCTACAAGTGACTTGGACACACAGGTACAAAGTAAGGCTATAAACTGTATTTACCAATCTCGTCAGACCTGATTCACCTGCCAACATGTTTCTAAGTATCTAAAATATATTGAAGGATGTGCTGTATATCTAAAAACACTTCATGATATTGCCTGGAGCCATTAACGTTTCTTCGGCACTTCAATTACTCTGGCACAGTGCAGTTTATTCAATTGCAGAATTTATATTCAGCAAGACATTAGAGTAGAAATTTGCAGATTTACAGCCCCTGCGTTCTCAAAAAATGATTATGGCTTCTGCATTATGTTTCTGCTTGGCATAAATGAATCACCATCACATTTCTCGACAGTATTTTCATTGTTCACCTCCCTCAGGGTTAATCCTATTAAACCAGATTAACTAATGGCTTTGAGTTTCTGGCTGCCATTCAGTTACAGGTCGGAGGAACTTTCTCTGGTGGGAGTATTTTTGTTTGGAAGGCAGCAAAGCCTTTAGATTTCAGATACCAGTAATACTGATTTTTATTTTGTTGCTTCATGCCAGCTATATCTATACAAAACCCACTAACCAGCTACTCATCTTGCATTAAGATCACTTATCACATTTATTACTTTGTGTAGGAAGGAACTGCAGATGCTGGTTTAAACCGCAGATAGACCACAAAAAGCTGGAGTAACTCAACGGGACAGGCAGCATCTCTGGGGAGAAGGAATGGGTGACGTTTCGGGTCGAGACCTTTCTTCCGACTGAAACGTCGCCCATTCCTTCTATCCAGAGTTGTACTGTTCTATGGTAGGCACAAAATGCTGGAGTAACTCAGCAGGACAGGCAGCATTTCTGGATGGAAGGAATCTGGAGAGATTGTACTGTTCTATGTTCTGCATAGTCTCGCAGCTAGAGAGGTGTTCTCTGATGGAGAATTTCATTGAAAGGCAACAATATCTGGCCTCGAACGAAGGCCAAAACTTGTAATGTAGCTCCCTCAAAGCTTAGCTTAGTTTAGTTTATTGTCTTGTGTTGTTTATCAACAGCCATTCCTTCTCTCCAGAGATGCTGCCTGTCCCGCTGAGTTACTACCTGGTTCTATTTGTTTACCATAATTCTAGGGCATCTAACATGCTCAAGTGTCAAGGGATCAGGATTTGGCCATTCGGCCCATCGGGTCTACTCTGCCATTCAATCATGGCTAATATCTGGGAAGGAAGTCTACCAAAGCCGAGCTCCACATTCCCAGGTGACATTAAAATATACAGCGTGCCTCAGCAGTCCCGGGTTTGAATTCTTCTACAAGATTTCACACTCAGTTCAAGCACAAATTCCAAAACCTTTGGTCAAAGTAGGTGCTTACTAGGACCGAAGATAGACACAAAATGGTGGATTAACTCATTTTGAAGAAGGGTCTTGACCCGAAACGCCACCTATTCCTTTTCTCCAGAGATGCTGCCTGTCCCGCTGAGTTACTCCAGCATTTGGTGTCTATCTTCGGTGTAAACCAGCATCTGCAGTTCCTTCCTACACATTTCGCTTACTTATGCCCCGTCCCACTTAGGAAACCTGAACGGAAACCTCTGGAGACTTTGTGCCCCACCCAAGGTTTCCGTGCGGTTCCCGGAGGTTTGTGTCAGTCTACCGACCTGCTTCCACTACCTGCAACCTCCGGCAACCACCTGCAACCTCCGGGAACCGCACGGAAACCTTGGGTGGGGCGCAAAGTCTCCAGATGTTTCCGTTCAGGTTTCCTAAGTGGGACAGGGGCACAAGCCGCAAATAAGAGGCAAGGTGGGTAATTACGTACCAACAGGAAATGGGATGCCTCATTGGGGTACGGAGGAATGAGGGGTGTCAGAGGCTGAGGCGTGAAAATGGAACTTGGTCCGGATGGGAACGTCGGCGCCCGGAAATCTCCGAACGTTTCCGCAATGTAGGGGTCGAAGAGGTGCGGGTAACCAGATATCGCCGGTGCGTCACATCCAAAGGACTTGCTGCCCATTGAAGGTGAGTACACGTCCGCTGAGTACTGCTTCGATGAGTGGCAATGAGGCAAGTCGGAATCTGATAGATACGGTCTTCTAACACCATAGTAGCTGGGTATAACTTGGGCACCTATGCAAATAGATACGAAATGTGTTAGCACTCACTACAACCAGCAATGAAACTCATCATTAATTACCATCACACAATGCTGCAGTTTATGGGGCCATCACTGGTAATAGAAATCCATCATTGGCTTTAGAAATCATTGAACCAAAGGACTTAATCCATTTCCAAATATCATTGTTTTTCCTAATCTGAGGAAAGACATTCTTGCCATAGAGGGAGTACAGAGAAGGTTCACCAGACTGATTCCTGGGATGTCAGGACTTTCATATGAAGAAAGACTGGATGGACTCGGCTTGTGCTCGCTAGAATTTAGAAGATTGAGGGGGGATCTTATAGAAACTTACAAAATTCTTAAGGGGTTGGACAGGCGAGATGCAGGAAGATTATTCCCGATGTTGGGGACGTCCAGAACAAGGGGTCACAGTTTAAGGATAAGGGGGAAATCCTTTAGGACCGAGATGAGAAAAACATTTTTCACACAGAGAGTGGTGAATCTCTGGAATTCTCTGCCACAGAAGGTAGTTGAGGCCAGTTCATTGGCTATATTTAAGAGGGAGTTAGATGTGGCCCTTGTGGCTAAAGGTATCAGGGAGTATGGAGAGAAGGCAGGTACAGGATACTGAGTTGGATGATCAGCCATGATCATATTGAATGGCGGTGCAGGCTCGAAGGGCCGAATGGCCTACTCCTGCACCTATTTTCTATGTTTCTATGTTTCTATGTTTCCTACATTTAGTTTGAGGCATCGTAGAGAATTCAAGATTCTGTTTTAGTTTAGTTTTAGAGATACAGCACGGAAACAGGCCCTTCGGCCCACCGAGTCTACACCGGCCATCGGTCACCCATTCACACTAGTTCTATCTTATCCAACTTTTACATTCTACACGCTAGGGGCAATTTACAAAAGCCAATTAACCTACCAACCGGCACATCTTTGGAATGTGGGAGGAATCCGGAGCACCCAAAGAAATCCCATATGGTCACAGGAAGAGCGTGCAAACTCCACACAGACACACTGGGGGTCAGGGTGAGACCAAGTTACTGAAGCTGTTACAGGTAACTGAACTATCCAACGAAGTACAGGTTTGTAGGTTAATTGGATTGGTGTAACTGTAAAATTGTCCCTCGCTTGTGTAGGGTAGTGCTAAAGTGCAGGGATCACTGTTCAGTACGGACTTGGTGGGCCGAAGGGCCTGTTTCCACGCTGTATCTCTAAATACAGCGCTGTAAACTAAAAACTAAACTAAACACTGCCTTGTACTTTGTGAATGGTTACTGTTAGTTTGTGTAACGGTTTAGACAACCTCATGAGGGAAGCAAGAAGAAAGTCCCCTAACCATATTCTAAAAATCCTTGCATTCTTTTATCTTGCAAATATATGGCAGAAAATCCCACTTACCAGACATTTGGACATAAGGTGATGGTTGAGAAGAGTTGGTTCCTGTCTGAAGAGGAAGGAGATGAAAAGTTTATTGTGCAAACATAATGAGATATTATAATGCAATCAGTGGCATATTCTTGCAGTTCATTGAGTCATAGGACATGGAAACAAGCCCTTTGGCCCAACCAAGCTAGTCCCACTTGCCCGCATTTGATCCATGTCCCTCCAAACCTTCCCTATCCATGTACCTGTCCAAGTGTCTTTGAAATGTTATTACTGTACCTGCCTCAACTAATTGATCAGTAATCAAGGGATATGGGGAGAAGGCAGGCACAGGTAATTGATTGGGGACGATCAGCCATGATCACAATGAATGGCGGTGTTGGCTCGAAGGGCCAAATGGCCTCCTCCTGCACCTATTTTCTATGTTTCTATGTTTCTATGTACAACTTAGAGCAAGGCATCAAACTGGCAGAGTCTTGCACTACATCGATTTTCTCCTCAGCAACACTTCTGAACTCCTCATTCTTTTAAACGAGACAGTTCTCATTTGACCAAAGATGGACATTCTGCAAAAAAGCAAAGGCAAGCAAACACGATAAAAGGCCTGGGATTTGCTTCCCTTCGGCCCACTATGTCTGCACTGATCATGGTGCCAATCTAGAGTCATCCCATCTACCTGCACATGGTCCACATCCCTCCATTCCCTGCCTGTTCCTGTGTCAGTTCACATATTTTGTAAACATTGCCATTGTATCCACTTCCAACACTTACCCTGACAGCACATTCTCTGTGTAAAAATTTCCCCCGCACATCTCCTTTAATCTTTCCCTCTCTCACCTTAAACCAATGACCAAATTGTGTACAGTTTTGGTCCCCTAATTTGAGGAAGGACATTCTTGCTATTGAGGGAGCCCAGCGTAGGTTTACAAGGTTAATTCCCAGGATGGCGGGACTGTCATATGCTGAGAGAATGGAGCAGCTGGGCTTGTACACTCTGGAGTTTAGAAGGATGAGAGGTGATCTCATTGAAACATATAAGATTGTTAAGGGCTTGGACACGCTAGAGGCAGGAAACATGTTCCCGATGTTGGGGGAGTCCAGAACCAGGGGCCACAGTTTAAGAATAAGGAATAAGCCATTTAGAACGGAGACGAGGAAACACTGTTTCTCGCAGAGAGTGGTGAGTCTGCAGAATTCTCTGCCTCAGAGGGCGGTGGAGGCGGGTTCTCTGGATACTTTCAAGAGAGAGCTAGATAGGGCTCTTAAAGATAGCAGAGTCAGGAGATATGGGGAGAAGGCAGGAACGGGGTACTGATTGGGGATGATCAGCCATGATCACATTGAATGGCGGTGCTGGCTCGAAGGGCCGAATGGCCTACTCCTGCACCTATTGTCTATTGTCTATTGTCTATTGACCTCGGAATGAATGAATGAACACTTTATTGTCACATGTGACAAGTCACAGCAAAATTATTTGCTCTGGTATTTGACATTTGCACCCTGGAAAAAAACCACCAACACTATCCGTGCCTCTCTTAATTCGATATACTTCCATCAAGTCTCTCCTCGGCCTCTGACACGCCATAGAAAGCAATCCACGTTTGTCCAAAATCTCCTTATAACGGATAGACTCCAATCTAGGATCTCTTCCGCACTTTTTCCATAGCTTCCACACCCTTCCCGTAGTAGGGTGACCAGAAATGAGCATAATACTCCATGTGGTCTTGTCAAAGTTTGATACAAATCTGATACTAGGTGTGGCGGCACGTTCACGGGCTTTTAGTTAGTAATTAGCGCTCCACGCATCGGCAGGAGCGGTATCCGTTAGCTAGACTAGGTACGAGGTATTACGAGCTTTTGTTTGTGTTTTGTGAACAAAAACCATTTCGCTCAACCTGCCTGGTCTCACTACAATGGTGAGACATTTTTATACCCATGCCCAGACCCCTGCAAACAAGCAAGCAACAAACAAGAAGGGTTCAGACCCAAAGCGTCACCCATTCTTTTTCTCCAGAGATGCTGCCTGACCCGCTGAGTTACTCCAGCATTTTGTGCCCATCTTCAGTGTATTTCTTTGACCACTCTGACCTCTTCTGTTGCCACTTTCAAGGAGTTATGGATTTGCACCCCCAAAATCTTTATTAAAGGTCCTGCTGTTTACTGTACACTTTCCTCTTGATGATCACTCTTAGAGACATAGAGTGACACAGTGTGGAAACAGGCCCTTCGGCCCAACTTGCCCACACCGGCCAACATATCCCAGCTATACTAGTCCCACCTGCCAGCGTTTGGTCCATATCCCTCCAAATTTGTCCTATCCATGAACCTGTCTAACTGTTTCCTAAATGTTGGGATAGTCCCAGCCTCAACTACCTCCTCTGGCAGCTCGTTCCATACACCAACCACCCTTTGTGTGAAAAGGTTACCCTTCAGATTCCTATTAAATCTTTTTCCCTTCACCTTGAAGCTATGTCCTCTGGTCCTCAATTCCCCTACTCTGGGCAAGAGACTCTGTGCGATCTACCCGATCTATTCCGCTCATGATTTTAGACACTTCCCCACAAAATGAGAAACAAGAGATGAAATGCAGAAGGAGTTGGCCTCAATGACATCTTACTCACTCCCTATAACGCGAACTCTACCCCTTCCTCCTCCGGAATAATTCTTATGCAAACACACTTCAGAATTTGCATGCTCCGGGAACGCTGGCAAGGTATTTGCCTCATGTTCTACTCTCTTGAACTAAATGAACCCAGAGCCCGGCTAATGTTGGATTCACCAGGGGAGTTCCATGGACTATGGGCGGGGGCTTGGGGAGAGGCCATCCACTAAGTGTCAACACCAGCCACCAGGACGAACAGGGTGAAGCAGTCACAGGATCGTTGCTAGATTCCCTCAGGATAAGGCACTCAATTCCTCAACTTCCACTTCCTGGATTAGTGTGAATGCTTTAATCTCACATATTTATCTCTAAATGCATTTAAGAGAGAATAGATTGAGGACATGGTTAGAAATATTAACATTACACAAAATAAACTCCAACCGTGGGCGGCACAGTGGCGCAGCGGTAGAGTTGCTGCTTTAGCACCAGGGACCCAGGTTCGATCCTGACTACGGGTGCTGTATGTACAGAGTTTGTATGTTCTCACCGTGACCTGCGTGGGTTTTCTCCAGGATCTCTGGTTTCCTCTCACAGTCCAAAGACGCACAAGTTTGTAGTTAGTTGGCTTGGTATAATTGTAAATTGTCCTCAGTGCGTATAGGACAGTGTTAGTGTGCGGGGATCGCTGGTCGGCGTGGACTCAGTTGATCGAAGGGCCTGTTTCTGCGTTGTATATCTAAACTAAACTAAACTAAACTTTATGTATTGGGTCACATGAAAGATTGATTTTGGAAGATATTAAGTACAATAAGTTAGGTTTGATAATATTTTTCTGAAGTGCAACAGACCATTTTTGTGATGTTAAAGAAACTAGATAAATACAAGTTGTTGTTGGAAGTGAAGGAAATGTTATGGGGTTAGGATCTCAGAAAGGTGATAGGGCTGTTCAATTTGGAGTGGTTTAGTGCAGTTTATTATTGTAACATGTACTGAGGAACAGTGCAAAAGTTTTGCAAAGTATCTCGGTACAGGCGGCAATAATAAACGTTGCACTCTAGCTCAACTTCACCTATCAAGATTGTACATTTATCAAAGAAATATTTACTGGGTCAGATCCAACCAATTCGCATTACTCTTCGAATGAGTCCACAGGGGGTCTGTTAAAGAAGGTGTAGTAGGAAGGGGGTGAGGCGGGCGGGGGGCTGCCTGCTGCCACGTGCGGCAGCAGGCAGAAGATAAAACTGTTCGATTAACTTTTTGTAACTTTGTCGGCACCAGAAATGTGGTGACTCGTTTACTGCCCAGGTGAGGTCTGCGGTATAATTTTACAGGGCTGTATGCAAAACAAAATATTTCACTGTACATAGGTATAGGTGACAATAAAGTATCTTTGAATCATTGAATCATTAAATTTTACACAGACTGGCTGAATGACTAATATCCTGTGGTAGTTGTATCCAGCTGTAATTATTCCAGCCCTTCCTAGTTTTATCTCAGCTGTTATCAGGCAACTGAACCATCCTCTCACCAGCTAGAGTGTGGTATAGACCTCCCATCTACTTCCTTCAACATGTTTGAACTATCTTTAATCGGGCTTTATTGGACTACCTCTTGGACTAAAGCATTCAGAGAACCTGCCTCCACCGCCCTCTGAGGCAGAGAATTCCACAAACTCACCACTCTCTGTGAGAAAAATTGTTTTCTCGTCTCCGTTCTAAATGGCTTACTCCTTATTCTTAAACTGTGTGGCCCCTGGTTGTTGTCAGACTTCAAGAGCCTGAGCTGCAGGGAGAGGTTGAACAGGCTAGGACTCTATTCCTTGGAGCACAGGAGGATGAGGGATGATCTTATAGAAGTGTATAAAATCATGAGTCAAATAGATAGAGTAAATGCACAGAGTCTGTATCCCAAAGAAGGCAAATCAACAACCAGCAAACATAAGTTTAGGGTGAGGGGAAAAGTTATAAAAGTAACCTGAGGGGCAACCATTTTATATAAAGTGGTTGTATGGAACAAACTGCCAGAGGAGGTAGTTGAGGCATTTGGACGGGTATATGGATAGGGTATGTTTAGTGGGATATGGGCCAAATGCAGGCAAGTGGGACTAATGTAGATGAGGCATGTTGGTTGGCATGGGCAAGTTAGACAGAAGGGCCTGTTTCCATGCTGTATGACTCTATGACTCTAAGGATCTGGAATTAGGATCATTTAGGACCATGTCGCTTCTCACCTCATCTAAGACGACTTTAAAACCTACCTCTTTGACAAAGCTTTTGGCCATTTGTTCTAATATCTCCTTATGCGGGTCGATGTCATATTTTGGATCACGGCGCCCCTGTATTGAAAGAGAGAGAGCTCTGCGTTGGTATGGTGCTGTTCACAACGTTAGGTTGGTCCTCATGCATCGGAGAGCGAGTTTCGAAGAGTAGTCGCAGTGGTAATGCCGTAACATGGCATCAAAGTCATACACTGCCTGCTCCCCAGACAAAGACATCACTCTGGCACGGCATCTCACTGCCAGGAGCCTTGTATTCATTCCATTAAATAATGCCGAGGGATTTTCTACATCCATCCAAGACCATCGATATAGTGTTTAAGAAGGAACTGCAGATGCTGGAAAATCGAAGGTGCACAAAAATGCTGGAGAAACTCAGCGGGTGCAGCTGCACCCGCTGAGTTTCTCCAGCATTTTTGTGTAACATCGATATAGTGTTCCAAATGAATAGTGTCAACTCCAGTGCTACTATGTTAAAAGTACTTTACAAATGCAAATTGTTGTTACATTGAATATCTATTACACAGATAAAGGCCATTCAGACCTTTGGGTCCAAGCCAGCTCCCATCACTCCCCCTTCTTCTATCCCTGTTGTCCCACAATTCAGTCTGTCTCATGTTGGGCGCCGTGGGCAAGAAGGGCTGAAGGGCCTGTTTCCACGCTGTATGTATGACTTTATGACTCTACATGTCTCAAATGACCATCAACTTTTGTCACTGTGGAATAATTAACCGACTAGCTCTTCTTTGGGATGTGGGGGGTGAAAACCGGAGCAGCCGGAAGAAGCCCACAGTGGGAGAACATGCAAACTCCACATGGACAACACACAAGGTCAGGATTGAACCTAATTCACTGGAACTGAGGCAGCAGCAGTAATTGTTGAGCCACTTGTTTATAGATTTATAGTTAGGCAGCACTAGAACAAGTACTTTGGCCAAATTCGTCCATGCCGACCAAGATACCTATCCACATTAAACCCATTTGCCGATATTTCACCCTCATCCCTTTACATCTTTCCCATCCACGTACATGTTGAAATTATTATTGAGCGTGATTATTCCCGCCTCCCCTGGCAGCTCCTTCCATATATCCACCACCCACCGTGTGAGAAACATACCTCTCAGATCGCTTTGAAATCATTCCCTCATTTTAAACCTATGCCCTCTGGTTTTAGATTTCAGTAGATGCTTTTTCCATCCTGCGAAAAAAGTTCTGACTCTCTACCCTATCTATGCCTCTCATGATTCCAGAGAAAACAATACAAGTCTGGGCGATATTCGACCAATAATCAATGACGATGGAAGCACGACTTTGTATAATTTCCTGCCTCTGGGAGTTAGGTTGAATTGACAACACCTTGAAAGTGACTGTACACTGGAGAAGTAACATTGACTACGTACAGGATGCTTCTGGCCCATCCTGAAGGCAAAACAGGTTTTCCATAATGCATTTCCCATCCTGTCCTGCAGTTCCACGGACAGGAACACCCTCACTGATGGGGCTGAAACTCAGAGTGAGCATGCACACATCCAAATTCACATCGTACTTGCAAAGATATGAAATGGCTCATGGAAATACCAAATAGGGCAGTGCAGTGGTGCAGCAGGTTGGCATGGTGGTGCAGCTGGTAGAGGTGCTTCCCCACTGCACCAGAGACCCTGAACTGTGTACTGGCTCCAGCACTGTTAGTGTGGAATTTGCAAGTTCTCCCTGTGGCAGCGTAGGCTCCGGTTTCCTCCCACAACACAAAGACCTGCGGGTTTGCAGGTTAATGGGCGACTGCAAATTGTCCCTAGTGTGTAGGGAGTGGATGAGAGAGTGGGATGGTGTAAAATGAGTGAGAATGGATGATGGATGGTTAGTGTGGACTCGGTGGGCTGATGGGCCTGTTTCCATGTTGTATTACTAATCTCAACTAAAAAACACATCATGCCCTTAACTTTTATTTAGAAGGCAGTGATTGCCCACTTACAAATGAATGAATGTTTGGCCTATCTAGTGGGCATGTTAAGGGCCAAGTACACAGGGTGGGACTGCAGGCACACAACACTAATGCCGATGGATTAGTCCTCTTCTCAAGAATGCCGGAGAATCAGATTCATTGTACAACCACCTGGTCAAGATTATTAAGATCAGTTTTTTAAGATCGTGTGATTCCCGGAGGTTGCAGGTGGTTGCCGGAGGTTGCAGGTAGTGGAAGCAGGTAGGGAGACTGACAAAAACCTCCGGGAACCGCCAGGAACTGCACGGAAACCTTGGGTGGGGCGCAAAGTCTCCAGAGGTTTACGTTCAGGTTTCCTAAGTGGGACAGGGGCATTAAGGCTTCTGATTACAGTACATGATCCTCATTGCAACCGGAGATGGGGGGGCTCCGCCAGAGCCCAGCCTGTGAATGCGGGAGCAGGACAACCATGTCATCTCTGGGTGCCCGCTCTACCACCCACCAAATGGAGCTCAGTCAGGGCCTGGCAGACATTGACGCCAACAGAGACAACAAACTGGCTGCTCAACACCCGGCCTGAGATCTAACTATTCCTTTGGTTTATTTATGTTTCATTCGCAAGAAGAAGAAGATTCGCAACCTCCTATCCACAATATCCCGTGCAATCACCTTTGCAAGATCAAACATTATATGGTCCTCACAACATTTCAGTACAAGGAGGAGATTGAGAACTTCGTAACATAGTGCCAAGATAACACTCCCTTTAAAGGTAGACAAAAATGCTGGAGAAACTCAGCGGGTGAGGCAGCATCTATGGAGCGAAGGAATAGGTGACGTTTCGGGTCGAGACCCTTCTTCAGCAAGACAAAGGATATTGTGATTGACTTCCGGAAGCGAAATAATGCACACACTCTGATATACATTGAGGGTGCCAAAGAAGAGATGGTTGAAAGCTTCAAGTTCTGAGGAATAAATACACAGTTCTGTCCTGGACTAGCCACATTGAAGCAATGGCCATAAAAGCACACCAACACCTTCGAAGGCTTAGGAAGTTTGAAATGTCCCCAAGAACTCTCACCGACTCCTACAGATGCGCTATAGAAAGCATTTTATTGAGATGCATCACAGCACGGGTTTGGGAACAGCCCCACCTCTGACGAAAGCTGATTGAGCTGAAACATTAACAGTTTCTCCTTCCACGGAAGGTGCCAGGGTTAAAGCGCACCTTCGGTTTTTATCTCAGATCGCCAGCATCTGCAGTTTTTTTTTATTTTCAGCTTTTAATGATCGTCTCCCAACTCGACAACAAAATGCTCCAGAGAGGTTTATTGATGAGAACACTGTAGATAACTACTAGATTTTAGTCCTTAACAACAAAGTTTGAATCCAGTATTGTTATTCCTTCCAAATGAGACAAGCAGCACATCCAATGTATCTAGGGGCGACAGTAATGCAAGGAGTATGGCAGCATATCTTGCCCCTACAACAGCAATATCTGCTTCCATTGATACAGCTCCTTTAACACCATCATCAGAATAGCACAGGGCACAGGAGCGCCATCAAACGAACACAGATGCTGAGTTTTGGAAGGCTCAGTACAATATTAGTACAATATTAAGGGGCTGTCCCACTAGGGCGACCTAATTGGCGAGTTTAGAAGAGTTTGAAAAAATGACATGTTGAAGACCGCTTTTGACCATGTTGAAGACCTCCTTCAACCTCGATCGACTATGTTGAAGACCAGCTTCGACTAGCTACGACTAACTTCGTGAAAATTGGACACCGAATAGTGGAGAGTGAAGACGACCTCCTTCGACCTCCCTCCGATCTCCCTTCAACTATGATGAAGACTATCTACGACTACCTTCGACTACCTTCAACTACCCACGATTGCCTACGACTAACATGCCGACCTACTACGACCTACTACGACTAAACCTACGAGTAAAAAAAGTATCGATTTTTTCCATGGCGACCTTTTTTTACTCGCGGGCATTTTTCAACATATTGAAAAAAACGCCGCGACCTAGCTGAGGCCTCGAGTACGCGGAGACCACTCTCGAGCATGAAGGAGAGTTACGAAGACCTCCTACGACCTCGTGTCGACCATGCTGCAAGGACGAGTCGAGGGCAAACTCGCCAGAACTCGTGGATTAGGTCGCCCAAGTGGGACAGCCCCTTGGTTTTAAAGACCTTAAATTGCAAAAGTGGGATAATGTGGAACTAGTGTGAATGGATGATTGATGGTCGGCATGGACCCGTTGGGCTAAAGTGTGTAGGAAAGAACTACGGATGCTGGTTTAAATCGAAGGTAGACACAAAATGCTGGAGCTCCATTCCTTCTCTCCAGAGATGCTGCCTGTCCCGCTGAGTTACTCCAGCATTTTGTGTCTACTTTCATCGGGCTAAAGGGTCTATTTCCATGCTGTTTCTTACAATTATCCTTGGGAGCTTTGCAAGGTCCCAGTGTGGCCAGCCTGGGGGTGGGATACCCCAGTCGTATGCACCATAGAATGGGGGAGATTAAATGAGAGCATGTTGGAGTGGTTGAGACTCATAGTAACAAAGATGGGAAGAGAATTTCAGCGACAGGTGAGCTGAAGTAGGTATGGTATGGTACTTTAATTGTCACATGTACCGAGCTACAGTGAAATTAATTTGTGTACACAGTTCAGTACAAGTATCACTAGATATAAGCACTTGGTTACATATACATATACGGATACATATACAGAAGGCTGTGGAGGCCAAGTCAGTGAATATATTTAAGGCAGAGATAGATAGATTCTTGTGTTGAAGAAGGAACTGCAGATGCTGGAAAATCGAAGGTAGACAAAAGTGCTGGAGAAATTCAGCGGGTGCAGCAGCATCTATGGAGCGAAGGAAATAGGCAACGTTTCGGGCCGAAACCCTTCTTCACCGCTTGCGCAGTCTGCACCCTAGCGGTCTGCACCCTAGCGGCATAAACATTGAATTCTCCAATTTCCGGTAGCCCTTGCTGTCTCCTCCCCTTCTCAGCTCTTCCTCAGCCCTCGGGCTCCTCCTCTTCCTTTTTCCTTTCTTCTCCCCGTCCCCCGTCCCCCCCCCCCCCCCCCCCCACATCGGCCTGAAGAAGGGATTCGGCCCGAAACGTTGCCTATTTCCTTCGCTCCATAGATGCTGCTGCTCCCGCTGAGTTTCTCCAGCACTTTTGTCTACCACAGATAGATTCTTGATTAGTTCGGGTGTCAGAGGTTATGGGGAGAAGGCAGGAGAATGGGGTTAGGGGGGAGAGATAGATCAGCTATGATTGAATGGTGGAGTAGACTTGATGGGCTGAATGGCCTAATTCTACTCCTATCCCTTATGACCTTCTATCTAAGTAGGGGAGGAATCACCCAACATGAGGAAGGTGGACCTGGGCAGCCAGCGTAAATCTCCGTGAGTTAGTGGGCATTCAGGTGAGCCAGACTGATAAGGAGGGTTGCAGAGCTGGGGCTGATGCACCAGAGTGAGGATTTCTGCTGCCCCTGACCTGGATGAGCTTTGAATTTGCTCTGGTCACATTGCAAGTGTTCCAGTCTGGTAGAGAAAAACACATCCTGAAGTGTGCAGTCTATTTAGAAGAAAATTAGTGCTCGCAAGTGCTGCTGGAAATAGAAAAGAAAAGCAGATTGCAAAGTGCTACTTAGCCGAAAAATACAGCAGGTTGCAAAGTTGGCCTCCAAAGGGAGTACAGACTGATGATACCATCCCTTCATTCAACTTAAAGTATCTAAGCTTTTAATCTTGTAACAAAACAAATAAAGATTTGCATTTCGATAGCACCTCTTATGTTCCTGTGAGTATGCCCCAAAGCCCTTTACAGCAAATGAAGCAACTTCTGCAATGTAGTCACTAAGGTAACGCAAGCAGTGTCAAAGTTAGATCCTCTCAATGTGGACATCTTCACAGTTGATGCCACAACCCAGAGGGCGTTGTTTCTCGCAAAGGGTGGTGGGTATAAGGAACGAGGTGTCAGAGGAAGTGGGTACAATAAAGGTACAAACGACATGGTGGCGTGGGGGTAGAGTCGCTGCCTCACAGCGCCAGTGACCCGGTTTCGAACCTGACCACGGGTGCTCGTCTGTACGGAGTTTGTACGCTCTCCCCGTGACCTGCGTGGGTTTTCTCCGAGATCTTCAGTTTCCTCCCACAATCCAAAGACGTACAGGTTTGTAGGTTAATTGGCTTTGTATAAATGTCAAATTGTCTCTATTGTGTGTAGTGTGGTATTAACATGCGGGGATCGCTGGTCAGTGCGAGCTCGATGGGCCGAAGGGCCTGTTTCCGTGATGTATATCTAAAACTAAAATTAAAATAATTTGGATTGGAAAGATTTTGAGGGATTTGGGCCAAACATAACTAAATGGGACCAGCATAAATGTAGCTGGAGACAAAAAGCTGGAGTAACTCAGCGGGACAGGCAACATCTCTGGAGAGAAGGAATGGGTGACGTTTCGAGTCGAGACTTTAGAAGGGTCTCGACCCGAAACCTCACCCATTCCTTCTTTCCAGAGATGCTGCTTGTCCCTCTGAGTTACTCCAGCTTAGAAGGGTCTCGACCCGAAACGTCACCCATTCCTTTTTTGCAGAGATGCTGCTTGTCCCGCTGAGTTACTCCTGCTTTTTGTCTCTATCCGGTTTAAACAAGCATCTGCAGTTCCTTCCTACAGCATAAATGTGGCATCTTGGTCAGTGTGGATAAATTGGGCCAAAGGGTCTGTTCCCTGTTGTAAGACTCTATGTCTAAATTGTTGGCATAAACGCATGAAATGCATTTGCAAGAGATTTGCTTCATGTTGATTACTGCAGAAAGTGCATTCTTACGGGCCACAAATTATAGTAATATCCAAGAGGCTTTTGGATAGGCCTATGGATTTGCAGGGAATGCAGGGATTTGGATTGTGCATGCAGATAATAGATGGTCTTGGC
Organism: Amblyraja radiata; assembly: GCF_010909765.2. NCBI lineage: Eukaryota > Metazoa > Chordata > Chondrichthyes > Rajiformes > Rajidae > Amblyraja > Amblyraja radiata. Next base: position 4,569,986 of record NC_045988.1, read on the forward strand.
ATCATGCTCGATGCAGATATTGTGGCTGAAGGGCCTGTTCCTGTGCAAACTGTCCTATGTTCTATGTACGTGCCAAAGTACGGTACATGGTTGCATGCATTAGTTTAACAAACAGGAACCTCGCCAAGAATCTTCAGGCTAATCTTGGTTTAAACAAAATGATTTAACTGCGGCGTTGAGGCCAAGTTTTATTCTTCTCACTGTTTGTGCTCTGTAAAAAAACATTGCAACCCAATCATAAAATCATTTTAAAAAGCATATTTTAGACCAAGTGGCCATTGTTTATGTGGAACTTCATCCAATTCCCATACAAGACTCTACACCCCTCATGAAGATGCTGTATAGTAATTGCACTTTGACAACATTTTTGATCGCCTGCCCTGGTACATTCTTATGTGTGAAGCTTTGTCTGATAACCCAGCGAAAAGTTTCTTGGGGCACTTTAGTTTAGTTTAGTTTAGTTTAGTTTAGTTTAATTTAGTTTAGTTTAGTTTAGTTTAGAGATACAACGTGGAAACAGGCCCTTCAACCCACAGCGTCCGCACTGACCAACGATCCCTGCACATTAACACTGCCCTACACACACTAGGGACAATTTTACCATTATACCAAGCCACTTAACCTACAAACCTGTACGTCTTTGGAGTGTGGGAAGAAACTGAATATCTTGGGCAAAACCCACGCAGATCACGGGGAGAACGTACAAACTGTGTATGTATGTGGCTCCAGACAGCACTCGTAGTCAGGATTGAACGTGGATCTCTGGCGCTGTAAGGCAGTAAGTATACCGCTGCGCCACCGTGCCGACCTTGACTTTGATAAAGGTGCTATATAAATGCAAAGTGTTTCTCTTCGTGTTCCTGCTTACAAATACTTCCAATTTCTACATTTTTCTGCTGGGTAGCGACAGGGTTGCATTAGTGAATTACATGTGAGCCTCGCTCATACGCAAAATATATATATACTAGACCAAGTGCAGACCCGTTGGGTCTGCTCCCCCAACGCAGCCGTTCCCTACCCGTAGCCCCCACGGGAGACGTGGTCCTCCAACTGAAGATTCGAGCACTCAGCAGTGCGGCTGTTTTTAAATGGCGTCTTTGTGAGGCGAGAGGCGGGCGCCAGCAGCCGTTATGGTCGCTGGCCAGCAGGAGGCGACAAAATGAGTGAGTGGGGGGGGGAAGGATTTTATAAAAAATGTGTACATAAACACGACAAAATTTAATGAGGAGTGGATACTTTGAATGAAAAGTGAAATCTCTACCGAAATTGAAAAAATCTGGGGGTTTGTGGGGTCTGGTGTTGGCGTAGCAACGAATCAAAGGCTGGCACCCACAGGCTGGCAACCACAAGACAGGCAGAAACACACACACACACAAACAATTTTAATATTATAAGATAGATAGATAGATAGATAGATAGATAGATAGATAGATAGATAGATAGATAGATAGATAGATAGATAGAGATAGATAGAGATAGATAGACATACATACATAGATACATAGATAGATAGATAGATAGATAGATAGATAGATAGATAGATAGATAGATAGATAGATAGATAGATAGATAGATAGATAGATAGATAGATAGATAGATAGATAGATGATATAGATGTATAAGGTAGCATGGACATAAAATGCAAGAGTAACTCAGTGGGTCAGGCAGATCTCTGGAGAAAAAGAAGGGCTGACATTTCGGATCGGAACCCTTCTTCAGACTACGTAAGGTAGGAATTAGAAAATGGAAATGAAGCAATATACGATATGATATCGATATAACTTTATTTATCCCAGGAGGGAAATTAATCTGCCAACAGTGATATAAACACAAAATACATGAAACATGAAATTAAAGTGACAAGTGGAAAGGATTGGGGATGTGCAAAGGTTAGGGTGGGGATGAGGAGGGGGGGGGGAGTCAGTCTCGGTCTACCCCACAACATAAGAGGGTGAGGAGTCGTACAGTTTGATAGCCACGGGGAAGAAGGATCTCCTGTGGCGTTCTGTGCTGCATCTTGGTGGAACCTGTCCGTTGCTGAAAGTGCTCCTCAGGTTGACCAGTGTGTCACGGAGGCGGTGAGCTGTATTGTCCAGGATGCTCCGCAGTTTGAGGAGCATCCTCCCCTCCAAGACCAACCTCCCGTGAATCCAACTCCACCCCCAGGACGGAGCCAGCCTTCCTGATGAGTTTGTTAATGGGAAAATATTAAGGACAATGGAAAAGTATGGAATGAAAAAGCTTAAGATTAAAAACATTGATTATTTGGTTTGAAGACTTGGCTAAGATCCAAATAGAAAATGAATGGCAGAGGAAGATAGGAACAGCCAGGCAACCAAACAGCATATTCTACAAAAATAAACAGACATTAACTATTGACAAAATAGCGTAATTTTATCTGATCAGTCTGATGGGAGCAAGAAATATTTTGAGCAGTATTTAGGTTTAGATTCGTTAGTGTCACATGTACTGAGGTACAGGGAAATACTTTATTTTGCATGCTATCAATCAGATCAGATAATACTATACATAAATACAATCAAGTCAAACTCAAGTGCAATAGGTAGAGTGAAAGGGGAAGCGACAGAGAGAGAATATAATTGGAACACATGGAAATGTAAGATTGTTAAGGGCTTGGACGCACTAGAGGCAGGAAACATGTTCCCGATGTTGGGGGAGTCCAGAACCAGGGGCCACACAGTTTAAGAATAAGGAGTAAGCCATTTAGAACGGAGACGAGGAAACACTTTTTCTCACAGAGAGTGGTGAGTCTGTGGAATTCTCTGCCTCAGAGGGCGGTGGAGGCAGGTTCTCTGGATGCTTTCAAGAGAGAGCTAGATAGGGCTCTTAAAAATAGCGGAGTCAGGGGTTATGGGGAGAAGGCAGGAATGGGGTACTGATTGGGGATGATCAGCCATGATCATATTGAATGGCGGGGTTGGCTTGAAGGGCCGATCAGCCTACTCGAAGGGCCAAATGGCCTACTCCTGCACCTATTGTCTATTGTCTATTGAAATGGTGCTGGATTTACAGGTAGAAAAGAGATTCAAAAAAGTGGAGTGATTGTATCAGACGTTGAATCTTACTCTGGGAGCAGCACGCAAGGAAGCGACACACTCTAGTGCCATCTTGTTGATACTGCTCACCGTACTGGTGAGAACAATGGCTACTAGTAGCAGGAAGTTTCGAGAAGGTTGCGAGCAATGGGTCTGAGCTGCACCCATCTCCCTCATCAGCATCGAACAGGTTAGATGGCAGCCAGCACCTATTCCTTGGAATCCATGCTGCCTGCCACCTCACCTGGTGGATACTGATGAGAGAGATGTGGGTGCTGCTCAGACCCGTTGCTCTCAACCTCGTGGGAAAGACGAGGATGGCGGCTGGTGCCGGCCAGAATACAATGAGAACTCAATATGAAACATGGCCCGTGGACATAGAACATGAACATGAGCTCAATATTGAGCATGGCCCGCCTGCATCTTCCCCAGCCAGCATCAGGAGGGCACGAGGTAGCGTTCCGGGTCAGAACCCTTGTTCAGACGGGTAACGTTCCACCACGAAACGTCACCTATTCCATTTCTCCCGAGATGCTGCCTGACCCACTAATAAAAACCTACAAGAAGAGGGAGTTAGATGTGGCCCTTGTGGCTAAAGGGATCAGGGGGTATGGAGAGAAGGCAGGTACTGGAAACTGAGTTGGATGATCAGCCTATGTTTCAATCTATAAGACCCACCATCTTTGCTATAAACCAGCATCTGCAGTTGCTCCCTACACCTGAAGGGCAATGTTTAGTGTGTTACAGGAACTTTGTGTGGACAATCTGCTGTTATCAATATGGTATCACATCAAGTCATTGAAGTCTCCACCCATACACCATACCCTCCAATATTTGACCAAGTTTCTGATCACCTGTCCTCATATGTGTGAAGTTTTCTTTGGTAAGCCCGTGTGAAGTTTCTTGGGGTGTTTTACTTTGGTGAATACATAAGGATGAATAGAATAAATTGGTCAGTTCACAGCTATATAGAGATATTTTAGACAGGTGGTAAAGAAGGTGTATGGTATGCTTCTCTTCATTGCTAGGGGCATTGAATGTAAGAGTCTGGAAGTCATGAAGCAGCTCTATATATAACATTACGAGAGGCATAGATATGGAACAGAGTCAGAACCTTTTTCCAAGGTGGAAATGTCCAACTTTAGAGCTATGAGGCGGAAAGTTTAATGGAGATGAGCAGGGCAAGTTTTTTTACACAGGGTGCCTGGAACGCATTGCCAAGAGTGGTGGTGGAGGCAGATATGTTAGTGGTATTTTAAGAGGCTTTTAGATAAACACATGGAAATGCAGGGAATAGAGAGATATGGATCATACACAGGCAGATGAGATCAGTTTAACTTGGCATCCTGTTGGGCACAAACATTGTGGGCCCATCCCAGTGCTGTACTGTACTGTTCTATGTTCTCTGTTCTAATATGCCCTGATGATTTTTTTGATTATCCAAACATTTCACAGATGTTTAGAACTGGAGACCAACGGCAACTTGGAAAATCTCTTGCATTTCCTCCTTCACTGCCCTGACACAAACAACAAGGTTCTTGTGTGACATTCTTAATAAAGAGAGCCCCCGGGAGAATTAGCAGGAGTGTAGCGAGGGCGTTACAAAATTAATTTACAAATTAAGAAAACAAGACAACATGGTGACTAGGTTTACCTGGAAAAAGGCAGCTCTCAGTATCGTGGTGATATGCAAAACACAAGATAAACACAGCGAGTCTCTGAATTTACCATATGAAGTATGAAGCTGCTGATCTTTATGACGAAGATAATTATTTGAGAATTGTTTGTATTTTTTAGTTTAGTTTAATTTGGATAAAGAGCGTGGAAACAGGCCCTTCGGCCCACCGAGTCTGTGCCGACCAGCAATCCCTGTACACTAATTGTCCTACACACACTTGGGATACTTTACAATTTTTACTGAAGCCAATTAACCTACAAACCTGCACGTCTTTGGAGTGTGGGAGGAAACCGACGCACCCGGAGAAAACCCGCGCGACGTACAAACTCCGTACAGGCAGCACCCGTGGTCAGGATCAAACCCGGGTCTCCGGCGCTGTGAGGCAGCAACTCTACCGCTGCGCCACCGTGCCGCCTGTATAATCTTTAATCAAATAAAATTATTATATGGCATCTGTTTCTATACACAAATAAAATTATTACAAAGCATCTTTAACACAACAAAATCATTACTTTCGGAATCTTTGGCAAACCAGGCAAAATTTAACACTAATCTGGATAAAATGAGGTGCAAATGGATGAATGGCCACAGCAGGAGTTGGAACCACTAATGGTGAAACAATGATAATCATTTTAATCATTTGTATACCTGGTATAAGTGTAAAATTGTCCCTAGTGGGTATAGGCTTGTGTCAATGTGTGGGGATCGCTGGTCGGTGCGGACTCGGTGGGCCGAAGGGCCAGTTTCTGCTCAGTATCTCTAAACTAAACTAAATTAGTTTGCAAATCATCGTAGAATGTAGTACAGCGTAGGAACAAGCCTTTGGCACAAACAAAATGCCAAGTTAATGCCCTTGTGGCTAAAGGCATCAGGGGGTACGGAGAGAAGGCAGGTACAGGATACTGAGTTGGATGATCAGCCATGATCATATTGAATGGCGGTGCAGGCTCGAAGGGCCGAATGGCCTACTCCTGCACCTATTTTCTATGTTTCTATGTTTAAACTAATTTGCTCTGCCTGCACATAATCTATATACCTCCATTCCCTGCATATGGATATGCCTGTGTAAAAGCCTCTTACACACCACTGTCTTATATACCTCCACCTCCACTCCTGGCAGCTTGTTCTTGCGACCCATAACTCAAGGTATAAAAGACTTTCCCCCTCAAATCTCCTTTAAATTCCCCCATCTCCACCTAAAGCTATGTCCTCTAGACTTTGACATTTCCACCCTGGCAAAAAGGTTCGGAGTGTCTACCCTGTCTATGCCTCTCATAATTCTTTATACCTCTATCAGGTCTCCCCTGAGTCTGCCATGTCCCGAACAATCCAAATTTGTCCAAAGACTTCTTCTAGCTAATGCACTCTAATTGATGTATTCTGGTAAAACTCTGTGTGATCAGATGTGAGGAGCCGTTGCAAATATTGTCAGGACTGACATCCTCAGCTTATACCCTTTCTCCTTGTCCAGACCCCATTGTTTGATGATAAGTTGTTTCCTCTCTAGTATTTTAATCAGTGGAAGATACCTGTACATGAATTATTTTAACATGGACTGATTGTCATAAAGTCATATACGATGTAAACAGGCTCTTCGGCCCAACTTGTCCATCCCGCCAAAGATGCCCATCTAAGAAGGGTCTCGACACATAACCTCACCTCTTCCTTGTCTCCAGTGATGCTGCCTGACCCGCTGAGTTACTCCAGCATTTTGTGTCTATCTTCCATCCGAGCTGGTCCGATTTGCCCGCTTTTGGCCCACATGCCTCCAATCATTTTCCACATCCATACACCTGCCCAAAGTGTCGTTTCAATGCTGTTATAATACCTGCCTCAACTACCTCCTTTAGCAGCTCGTCCTGTCTACCCACCACTCACAATTGTTGTATACAAGAATCACATGGTCTTGACAGAGACAGATGGTAAAAACTATGGCAAGCAAGTCCAAGAAAATTGGAGACCAAACTTAACGCACACGTGTACATGCACACGCATATCCTTGGACATGCCATGTGGACGCAACCACCACACCTTCCCCACATATACCCTCCTCGGCCTCTCTACATTACCATTCCAACTCATGGTATCTCAATCAATACACCAAATATGGCAATCGATTTACACAAACTGTCATTAACAGCAATGTCACCATTTTTGTTGCAATGTTGTTTCAACGAGATGAATGTTGGTCACTACTCAACATTTATCCAGTTGACCACCGTTGCCATGCTCCTGTTTGCATTCACCTAAGGCGGCAAAGCAGGTTTGACCTCATTAAGAATCTATCGAGCAAGTAGGAAGCCCAGGTTAGTTTTGTTTAGAGAGACAGCATGAAAACAGGACCTGTGACCCTCTGAGTCCACGCCAGCCATCGATCACCCATTCACACTAGTTCGATATTATCCCACTTTTTCATTCACTCCCTACACACTCAAAGCTAATTAACCAACAAACCTGCACACTCTCAGACTGTGGGATGAAACCGGGGCACCCAACATAAACCCATGTTATTCTACGTTAGCCAACTTTTTCAAACACTGCCAACATATTAGGGGCAACTTGGAGAGGCCAATCGACTTAACACACTCACGCATTTGCTGCGGTTTCTTCCCACAGCCCAAAAATGTGTGGATTTTCAGATATAGATTCAGATTCAAACTTTATTGTCATTGTGCAGTGTACAGTACAGAGACAACGAAATGCATGGAGGTTTGTGACAGTTGTCTGTGTGCAAACCGGTTCAATCCATCGATCAAAGACTTTGTTGTCATTCAAAAATACACCAACAAATGCAAGTCTGAACGAAATATCGTTGCATCTTATTATGTACATTGATTGTCCCCACAACAAGTCATCTGGCATAGCAACATACTCTACAACAGTGGCCACTCTTCAGAAGTAATGTATTGGTTGTAAAGTATTTTGGGATGGCCTGAATGCAGCTATAGAAATCTAAAACTTACTTTCTTTCAAAGTGATTCAGCTTTCCACCCCTTTCGAAGTTTAGAGGCACCCACCATCTAGGTGTTTAGTTTAGTTTAAGAAGGAACTGCAGATGCTGGAAAATCGAAGGTAGGCCAAAATGCTGGAGAAACTCAGCGGGTGAGGCAGCATCTATGGAGCGAAGGAAATAGGCAACGTTTCGGCCCGAAACATTGCCTATTTCCTTCGCTCCATAGATGCTGCCTCACCCGTTGAGTTTCTCCAGCATTTTTGTCTACCCATAGTTTAGTTTAGTTTAGTTTAGTTTAGTTTAGTTTAGTTTAGTTTAGTTTAGTTTAGTTTAGTTTAGTTTAGTTTAGTTTAGTTGGTTTATTGCCACGTTACAATGAAAAGCTTTTGTTGCGTGCTAACCAGTCAGTAGAAAGACAATACATGATTACAATACAACCTTCCACAGGTACAGATCGATGATAGAGGGACTAACGTCAATAACTCGTTTAATGGTTGAGATGCACTCCGTGGCATCCTAAAGCCATGATTGGAATGGAAGTTTTTCTCCGCTGTTTCTTCAGCTAACTGACTGTCATAGAGTCATAGAGTGGAAACAGGCCCTTCAGCCCAACTTGCCCACACTAGGCAACATGTCCTGTCTACACTAGTCCCTGTGTTTGCCCCGTATCCCTCTAAACCTGTCCTATCCATGTACCTGTCTAAATATTTCAATAACTTGATGAAAATGACTTGTTTCTATATTGCATGAATGGCAAAACTGCTGTGTGAATTTGGGGAAGTGCCTTATGCCATAGAGTAAGACAGCACGGAAACAGGCCCTTCGGCCCAACTTGCCCATGCTCACCAAGATGCCACATTTACACTAGCCCCACCCGCTTACGTTTGGCACATATTGTATCACTCTAAACCTTTCATAGAAACATAGAAACATAGAAAATAGGTGCAGGAGTAGGCCATTCGGCCCTTCGAGCCTGCACCACCATTCAATATCATCATGGCTGATCATGCAACTCAGTATCCCATCCCTGCCTTCTCTCCATACCCCCTGATCCCTTTAGCCACAAGGGCCACATCTAACTCCCTCTTATATATAGCCAATGAACTGGCCTCAACTACCTTCTGTGGCAGAGAATTCCACAGATTCACCGCTCTCTGTGTGAAAAATGATTTTCTCATCTCGGTCCTAAAAGACTTCCCTCTTATCCTTAAACTGTGACCCCTAGTTCTGGACTTCCCCAACATCGGGAATAATCTTCCTGCATCTAGCCTGTCCAACCCCTTAAGAATTTCCTATCGTGTACCTGTACAAATGCCTTTTAAACGTTACGATAGTACCTGCCTCCTATGGCAGCTCATTCCATACACCCACCAACCTGGGTTGAAGGAATACAGTATCACCATCCTGCTGTACCTCAAGGAATGGTAGTTGGAACAGTTGGAGGCCATCCATCTGTGCCATGAACAACCTGTATTTCCACATGCTCTTGACAATAAAACATTGGCAAGAGACCCCGAGATATAAATTCCTTGGGGCAACATTTTGACCTTCTTATTCTGAGTAATCATCGTGAAGTTTGCATATCAAACCCTGTATCTTGATCCAGTAAACTAGCCTTTGGGAGGGGACAAACAAATTTCACGGAGAAATTTGAATGTCATTTGCGAGAAGCTCGGTTTCCTGGTACAGGGACTGCATGCATCACAGGCTCGCTGTGATAAATATGAAAATTAATTCATCAAAAGCTTGAACTCAGAAGATGGAGCTAGATAAAAACTTCCAACTGCTTAAATGCTCTGACGGTGAGGCGTTTTTTTTAAAGAGACTTTCGCCTCAAGTTACAGTCCCTCAACTCTTTGGTTATGACCTTCCCGATCATCTCTAATATACAATTGCGCAGGTCAAATAAAATAATTATTCACCCTTTCCAATCCAATTATATTATTCATTTATCAATTAAAAATTTCAGTTTATCTATGATATGATAGGTGTCGGGGGTTATGGGGAGAAGGCAGGAGAGGAACGAGGAATAGATCAGCCATGAGTGAATGGCAGAGTAGACCTGATGGGCCGAATGGCCTAATTCTGCTCCTATTACTTATGATCTTATGACTTAAAACATATTTTAGTTCACATTTAATACAAATTATAATTTAATGTGTATTTTGTAAATTAGTTGAAAGTCGTTCTTTTACTTCTTATTTTTGGATTTATAACTATGTAATCTTAATTGATTTTTCATTTGATGCAAAATAGGTGAGGAGGAGTGAGGGTTCTTTGTTTAAGGTTGAAAAAAGTCAAGATGTGAAACTGACTGTGTGAAGTAGTGGAAACTATCAATCGTACCTTTAGAAAGGGTATCGGACGGATTATTTGGGAGATAAAGGATCTGAGGGTGGGGTATTGGAGCTGATATTACTAGCTTCATAAGGAATCAGCATGGACTCGATGGGCTGAACGATCTCTGTTCTCTCCAGACCAATTCTACAACTCTCTGAATTAGTTAACTGCTCTCATGAAACACCGACAAACACTTCGAAACACCTTCAGGATTGTAATCTCAAATTCAATTCTTCAGAAATGAAATAAAGCAAAGAGAACACTAGTTTTCGGGTGGAGGAAGGGATTGGTTTACACTGTAGACACAAAATGCTGGAGTAACTCTGCGGGAGATGCAGCATCTCTGGAGGCCTGAAGAAGGGTCCTTCTCTCCAGAGATGCTGCCTGTCCCGCCGAGTTACTCCAAATGTTTTCAGGTTAAGGATTCATAAATTAAGACGATGGTTTTAACTTTTTGTGTTCTTCCAGTTTTAACATCTAGACGCACCCAATATGAGATTTAAATGAACCAGGCAGCTAGCAGGAGATTTGCGGAAAGATTTCACCCAGATATTACCGTACAATGAAACAAAGTGCATCCATTCTCATACTTACATTGTACTTGAAGGGGCCGCTAGTCTGCCGTGACCTTTTCTCTGCCAGCAAATCTTTAACGGTATGCTTGACACGAACCCCCTGATATACGCGTCTCGAATGATCCGATGGAACTGTTAAATAGTAAAAAATAAAATAGAAATCTGAAATGGTTCAACGCCTTGATGATCGAGAGCCCTTTCCCTCTGGAATCCTGCTCTGAATGGCACTGGCTGTGAGTGGCATTGAGCATTTAAACATTAACAAAGATGTAAGCAAATGTAGTGCACACATACAAATATAGGAGCAAATTTATTTGGAGATGGGACAATATACGTAGTTGTGATCAGCGCAACTCAGATTAAATGTAATCTTATTTTTCAGTGAAGGGTAACGAGAAGTCAAGCAGGAGAGGGAACGGTGGAATAATTATCTCTTACTAAGCCAGGGAATTGAAGGCCAGTGCAGGGCAAATGCTGCATAGAAACTTCAGATACAGGCCAGGTGCGAAAATTTATTTACATGCTAATATAATTACCTGCTCTGCACCTTTTGCACAGTCACCTGTTTGTGGGCAGAGAGCGAGATCAAGAGAGAGACAGAGGTAGGTGGAGGAGGGTGTTTGTTTAGTTTAGTTTAGAGATACAGCGCGGAAACAGGCCCTTCGACCCACCAAGTCCACGCCGACCGGCAATCCCCGCACATTAACACTACCCTACACACACTAGGGACAATTTTACATTTGTACCAAGCTTATTCCGCAAACCTGTACATCTTTGGAGTGTGGGAGGAGACTAAAGATCTCTGAAAAACCCATGCGATCACATAGAAACATAGAAACATAGAAACATAGAAAATAGGTGCAGGAGTAGGCCATTCGGCCCTTCGAGCCTGCACCGCCATTCAATATGGTCATGGCTGATCATCCAACTCAGTATCCTGTACCTGCCTTCTCTCCATACCCCCTGATCCCTTTAGCCACAAGGGCCACATCTAACTCTCTCTTAAATATAGCCAATGAACTGTGGCCTCAACTACCTTCTGTGGCAGAGAATTCCAGAGATGGAATCACGGGGAGAACGTACAAACTCCGTACAGACAGCACCCGTAGTCAGGATTGAACCCAGGTGTCTGGCACCGTAAGGAAGCAACTCTACCGCTGCGCCACCGTGCCACACATCTCTGCCGCCATCTTGTTTTCTAGAGCTCCAGCTCTCCAGCTAGAAATGTTTCCGATTTCCTCAACAATGCTTTGTCCTCTTGGGCCAACTCTCCTCATCCTCACTACTCACACCACTTCTGCCATTCTGAGGCTTGTCGTGAAGTGGAGCGTTCCAATTCGACCTCAGCGAATGTAATCTGAAGCCCTGCCACAATTCCCCCGATCTCCTTTTGACTGCTAGCCACCAACAAAGGCCTTTACTTTTAGACCAAGCCAATTAACCTACAAACCTGTACGTCCTTTGAGTGTGAGAGGAAAACGAAGATCTCGGAGAAAACCCACGTGGTCATGGGGAGAACGTACAAACTCCACTTGTTTCAATAACTTGATGAAAATTACTTGTTTCTGTCTTGCATTAATGTCAAGACGATTGTGCGAATTTGGGGAAGTGCCTTAGAGTCACAGTCATAGAGTCATACAGCCCTTCCTATAAAGGAAACAGGCCCTTTGGCCCAACTTGCCCATGCCGACCTAGATGCCACATCTAAACTAGTCCCACCTGCCTGTGTATGCCGCATATCCCTCTAAACCTTTCCTATCCTTGTACTTGTCCAAATGTCTTCTAAACGTTGCTGTATTACCTGCCTCCACTACCTCTGTGTGAAAAGGCTATTCACAGGTTCCCAATTAAAGGGTACTGAGATGGTGGCACAGTGGCGCAGCGGTAGAGTTGCTGCCTTACAGCGCCAGAGACCTTGGCTCTATCCAGACTACGAGTGCCATCCGTACGGGATTTGCATGTTCTCCCTATGACCACATGGCTTTTCCCCGGGTGCTCCGGTTTCCTCCCACACTCCAGAGACCTGCAGGCTGGAGGAGCTGCAGCTGAGAGTGCCATGCATAGTTTACATTGGTGCGTACAATGAGGTGTCCTGCAAGCAGACCCTAGGTGTTAATCCCATGGGCCCATCTCGGGAACGCCCCCCTGTGTTGCCAAAGGCCCCATTAAATGTCTTATAGTCAGATCCATCCCCATTCTGAGCAGAAGCGTTGAGACTTACAAACCCATTCACATTCATGTCATGGCAGAAGAATTATCCCATTCGGGTCTACTCTACCATTCAGTTATGACTGATCTATCTTTCCCTCTCAACCCCATTCTCCTGCCTTCTCCCCATGACCTTTGACACCCGTACTAATCAAGAACCTGTCAATCTCCGCTTTAAAAATACCCAAAGACTTGACGTGTAGGAAAGAACAGCAGATGCTGGTTTAAATCGAAGGCCAGTGTCAACAAAGACCCACATCATCCTGTCTATGTTCTCATTTGACTCCCACCATCGGGAAGAAGATGTAGGAGTCTGAAAATTGTGGCCACCAGGTTTGTGAACATTGCTTAACATCAGTTTAGTCTGAACTTTACTTCAATCTGAAGAAGGGTCTCGACCCGAAACGTCCCCGATTCCTTTTCTCCAGAGATGCTGCCTGTCCCGTGGAGTTACTCCAGCATTTTGTATCTGTCACCAGTTTAATTTAGTTTAGATTAGTTTAGTTTAGTTTAGTTTGGAGATATAGCGTGGAAACAGGCCCTTCAGCCCACCGAGTCCGCAATAATCAATGATCACCAGTACACTAGTTCTATCCTACACACTGGGGATTATTTAAAGAACTCAATTAACCTACAAACCAACCAGTGATACACTAGCACTATCCTACACACTAGGGCCAACTTACAATTTACAAACCTGTACGTCTTTGGAATGTTGGAATGTTGGAAGGAGCAGCTGGAGAAAACCCACGTGGTCACGGGGAGAACGTACAAACTCCATGCAGACAGCACCCGTAGTCAGGATCGAACCCGGGTCTCTGGCGCTGTGAGGCAGCAACTCTACTGCTGCGCCACCGTGCCACACAACATCAACCATGAACTAAGGACTATTTTTGGTTGCATTAGTATTGGAGTTTTTAATTTATTGTTTCTTGCACGTTTTTTGTGTTCTCTATGTATATTGCGTCTACAAGTAAGAATTTCATCGATTCATTATTGTCAGTACATATGGCATTAAACTCTCTTGACTCCAAAAGTACGATCAGTCACAGGTACAAGGACAATCTTGCCTGCAGCGGCAGCAACAGGCACATACATTCAGGGAACACACAAAACACATAAGTTACACATAAATTCTAGAAGAGAGTGAGAAGAAAATTGACTGGGCAAAAAAAAACCCCGAGATGTTATTGCAAATATATATGATTAGAAAACAAGTTCATGGAAGTGTAAGGGGTGGTCTGCAGTGTTCGGTTGTCAAAGTGGGATCAGAGGTGTGCAGGTCGGATCATAGTTCCTGATAGTAGTAGGAACGCCAGTGTTCCTGAACTGATGGTGTGGGACTTCAGGCTTCCGTGCCTCTTGCCTGATGGTAGCGGTGAGAGAGGGCCGGATGTTGGGGATCCTTGATGATAAATGACGCCTTCTTAAGGCAGAACCTGGTCTAGGTACTTTTGATGCAGGGTGGTCTGTGGCAGTGATGGACCGGGTACTCTCTTCAGTCTGTTGAATTCCTGTCTAATGAAAGTGGCGTACCAGGCCATGGTGCAACCAGTCAGGATACTCTCTGCAGTGCATCTGTAGAAGTTTTGTTAGAGTGTTTTTGTTTAGTTTAGAGATACAGCACGGAAACAGGCCTTTCGGCCCACCAAATCCGCGCCGACCAACGTTATCCTACACACACACTGGGGAGAATGTACATTTATACCAAGCCAATTAACCTACAAATCCTGTACGTCCTATACCTTCTTCCCCTGGTGAAAATCCACCCGGACACGGGGTGAAGGTACAAACTCAATACAGACAGCACCTGTAGTCAGGGTCGAACATAGAAACATAGACACATGGAAACATAGAAAATAGGTGCAGGAGTAGGCCATTCGGCCCTTCGAGCCTGCACCGCCATTCAATATGATCATGGCTGATCATCCAACTCAGTATCGCGTACCTGCCTTCTCTCCATACCCCCTGATCCCTTTGGCCACAATGCCACATCTAACTCCCTCTTAAATCTAGCGAACCTGGGTCTCTGGCGCTGTATGGCAGCAACCCTACCGCTGCTGCGCCACCGTGCCGTCTAATATTCGGTGACATGCCGAATTTCTCTAAGAAGAACGTTCCCATTTCACCGAGTTAATGATTTGCGGCAACAGTTGCAGCTTCCTGGGGAACAGCCCATAGATTACAGAGCGCTCTGTTATGTACCCGCTGCAGGCGAAACTCATAAGGACCCTAGACAATAAAATGTTAACTGTTGGAGTGGGAGCTCGAGGCTTCAGTACAAATTGCATGCCATTTGGCTGCAACCCATACTGCTCAAAACACCTTTGTGTGCAGTGAATGACAATATACACAGTAACAAAGTGGATGAATTACACTGAGATGTGTATATTTTTTTAAGCAATCATCAATAAAAATAGATCATGTATTTAAACATCCCGGTAAATGCAATGAGCAAAATGATGTGTGCCATTAAAAATTTATATCAATTAATATATGTCTGTTCAACTGACAGGCCAGTATTTTGAAATTTCGAGTACCTGTCTGATTCTGTTTTTATTGCAGATTTCCTGCATTTGCGGCTTTCGGTTCGATGCCAGATAAAGAGAGGCCAGTTCTAATTGTTTATTGTGTTAACAAGCAGGAGGTGCCACAGTTGCAGAACATGTTTAATTCAACAACATTCGATAAAACTCCAGGTGTCAGCAGATGAAACACTCCCAGCAGACACAGAGATTGTGAAACCATTTGCTCAGCTATCATCATTTTAACGATATATTTCCAGAGGCAAAACACCATTAAATAAAACTTGGAAATAAAAGATTTCCACGCTAATTGCTGACGGCTAGCTTGTAAAATTATTTTCCTTGTATAATTTATTTATTCCTTGTCTAACCTATACCTACTAAACCTCTCCACTTTTGGCACACCGATTAGCGTTCTGCTAACATTACTAATGTGCCATTTCCCAAGAAGGGTTACATCCACTCACGTGGCTCCCAAAAAGACCATAAGAGCCAAGATGTTTTAAAACATCAAGTAGAAACAAGGAACTGCAGATCTGGTTAATATACGACACACGGCATCAGACGGAAGAAGGGTCTCGACCCGAAACGCAACCCGGGCTTGTCCTCCAGAGATGCTGAGTTACTCCAGCACTTTGTGACATTTTCAAAGCATGGTTTTTGTGACCTTTTATAGCATTACTTGTTATGTTTTTCAACAGTCATGTAATCATATAGCACGGAAACAGGCCCTTCAGCCCAACTTGCCCATGCCAGCTAAGATCCCCAATCTACGCTAGTCCCCAATACCTGCTGTTGGCCGATATCCCTCTTTCCAATCCACATACCTGTCCAGAAGTCTTTTAACTGTTGCTGTTGTACCTGCCTCAACTACCTCCTCTGGCAGCTCATTCCACATACTCACCAAACTTTGTGTGAAAAAAAATTGCCCCTCAGGTTCCAATACTATGAAGAAGTTAGAATATAGAACAAATACCTGCGCCAAATTAATCCTTTCTGCCTGCAAAACCCTCCATTTCCAGCCTATCCATGAGCCTATCTATAAGCCTACTACAATGCGACTGTTTTAACTGCTTCCAACTGCAGTGCGTCCCAGGCACCCAGAACCCTCTGTGGAAAAAGCTTCTCCAGCACATCTCCTTTAAACCTTACCCCTCTGACTTTAAAGCTGAGCCCGCTCGTCTTTGGCAGAGTTGGGGATGAAAGGTTCCACAGGTGGCATCCAATATTCGGTAGCTGCATAGGACGGCACGGTGGCGCAGCGGTAGAGTCGCTGCCTTACAGCACCAGAGGCCCGGGTTCAATCCTGACTGCAGGTGCTGTCTGTGCGGAGTTTGTACGTTCTCCTTGTGACCTGCGTGGGTTTTCTCCGAGACCTCTGGTTTCCTCCCACACTCCAACGACGTGCAGGATTGTCGGATATTTGGTCTTGGCAAAGATTGTAAATGATCCCTAGTGTGTAGGATAGTGTACGAGGATCGCTGGGTGGCATGGACCCGGTGCTGGTCTGCATTGTATCTCTAAACTAAACTAAAGTAGGGCAATAGTTAAATATTAGGTTTGGAGATTGCGAATTGAATATAAAGGCAACATTACAGTTGATGAGCATGTGTAGATTAATGTTTTAGATCAAACAGACAGATTCAATAGACAATAGACAATAGACAATAGGTGCAGGAGTAGGCCATTCGGCCCTTCGAGCCAGCACCGCCATTCAATGTGATCATGACTGATCATCCCCTTTCCTGCCTTCCCCCCATATCCCCTGACTCCACTATTTTTAAGAGCCCTATCTAGCTCTCTCTTGAAAGCATCCGGAGAACCTGCCTCCACCGCCCTCTGAGGCAGAGAATTCCACAGACTCGCCACTCTCTGTGAGGAAAAAGTGTTTCCTCGCCTCCGTTCTAAATGGCTTACTCCTTATTCTTAAACTGTGTGTGGCCCCTGGTTCTGGACTCCCCCAACATCGGGAACACGTTTCCTGCCTCTAGCGTGTCCAAACCCTTAACAATCTTATATGTTTCAATGAGATATCCTCTCATCCTTCTAAACACCCTAGTTAAATATTAGGTTTGGAATATAAGGGCAACATTACAGTTGATGAGCATGTGTAGATTGAAGTTTCGGATCATACAGACAGATTCAATTGAAAGGAATGTCATAGTAAGTATTATCTAGCGGCTGGAACGGTGCTCTGGTGGCTGGGACGGCGTTCTGGCGGTGGTGACCTGAGTTCAGCCGCGGGCCAGCGGCTGCATCCGCTGGACTGGAGGGCGGCAGCTTCGACCACCCCGGGCCGCGGTGTTTGAGCCGGCCCGTTTGCGGGGTTCGGTGAGCCGCGGGACTGTTTGTGCCATCGCCCGGTGGGGATATCGCCTCAGCGCAGAGGGAGAAGAGGAGGGAAGAGACTGCAGCCCTAAGATTTTTGCCTCCACCACAGTGAGGAGGTGCTTGGAGGACTCACTGTGGTGGATGTTAATTTGTGTTTATTGTTGTTTATTATTGTATTATTGTATGTATGACTGCAGGCACGAAATTTCGTTCAGACCATAAGGTCTGAATGACAATAAAGGTAATTCTAATTCTAATTCTAATTCTAATTCTAATTCTAATTCTAATTCTAATTCTAATTCTAATCTCCAAGTTATTTGAGTTGAAATTGAGTACAGTATTCCCAGAAGATATTTGTCACAATTCTATCTGAGCTTCGTAGACGTTGGTTAACCCAAGGCGAATGCCTTGGATTAACCAAAGTCTATGAAGCTCAGATAGAAATGTGACAAATATCGTCACATACTGCACTCAATTCCTGCCAAAGGTCAGGTAAAAGGAGTCAGAAAACAGATCAGGCACAATCACCTTGAATGGCAGGCTAGCCTGGAGGGGATGGATGGCCTTTTCCCACCTCTTTGAGCAGAAGGCAGACACATTATCTTTGCATTTAGTGTTTAAGAAGGTACTGCAGATGCTGGAAAATCGAAGGTACACAAAAGTGCTGGAGAAACCCAGCGGGTGCAGCAGCATCTATGGAGCGAAGGAAATAGGCAATGTTTCAGGCCAAAACCCTTCTTCAGACTTCTTCAGCAAAGAATTATCTTTGCACGTTTGTAAAGGGAATTGGTTGCTTATACACGCCAGCAAGTGAGAAAAAACTTGCTAAAGGCAATTCAAGTTTCAGCAAACTGTGGGAAGATTATACTAATCAGACCGTATCCACTGACTCCAACCAATGAGATAGAATACTTGAAGGATGCAGGTGTGAAAAGATTAAGAATTGTGCAATATTAAAAGCTTGTCAGCAGCATGACAATTACATTAGGTGTAATATATTTCTGGTTATGTTAATCGCAGTGACTTATTTGATCTTAGGAATGAGACAAAGAGTAGCATTTATGAAGATGATGGATGCGGATCAACTCCTGGCAACATGAGGCAGAGAGAAAATTACATGTGTAAGCTACAAAGACACATAAAGAGATAAATCCGGAGCTTGAAGAAAAACAATTGGAGTCGGACATGGGATTCAGATGCACGCTGGTGAAAATTGAACTGGAGTCAGTTTCTGATGAAGCGTCCCATTCTCTAGAGATGCTGCCTGACCCGTTGAGTTCCTCCAGCACTTTTTGCATTTACTGGCGTCTGCAGTTCTTTGGGTCGGCATAAGAATGTCTTCAGTTACGGAGGAGCCAGTCGGACATTGTGAGGGTCTTTCTGTGAGTTATTTTTTTATCATTGGCTTTCTGTGTCTATATTTATAATGTTCAGTTGTGAAGTTCTATTCGCCTCACAGTGATAAATAAGCATAGCAGGGATGTCACTTTATGCTGAGAAGAATAACAATGATCACCAACAATTCCACAGACTGCAACATTGAAAAGCAGACAATTCGGCACAAAGAACAGTGCAGGAATTAATGCACCTTCATCCTAACCCATCATCTCAACCCAAAACATCACCTATTCCTTTTCTCCAGAGATGCTGTCTGACCCACTGAGTTACTCCAGCATTTTGTACCCATCTCCGGTTTAAACCAGCATCTGCAGTTCCTTCCTAGACATTAATCTCCTTTCCCTTTCTGCTCACGTTCTCAGCTGGGCCGGCCCATAAGTTCCGTAATACTTGCATCTATATGATTAGTTTTTTTTAAGAGCCGTTTAACATGTAGGTAACTGTTTTTTGCCGGCAGAGTTAAGAGCCTGTCCCGCTGACGCGACCTTTCAGCGAGTGTCTTCGACCCTCAAGCTCGAGGGCACTCGCCTGGAAAACCTCGAGCTGGATCGACCGTCAGCGATGAAACCGCGAGCCGGATCGACCGACCACACATACACCCATCGCAAAGGCGGGGGCCGGGGAAAGCGGGGGAGCGCTGTCTGAAATTCACATCCGCGATGAAGAGGAAGGTAAAAGACGGCTGCACAGTGTACGGTAAATTCTTTAGTGAGCGCAGAGGGTGGGGGGGGCGGGGGGGGTAGAGAGGGGGAGAGAGGCGGAGAGAGGGGTAGAGAAGGGGAGAGAAGGGGAGAAGGGGGGGGTGAAAGGGGGGAGAAGGGGGGGAGAAGGGGGGGGAGAAGGGGGGGGAGAAGGGGGGGGAGAAGGGGGGGGAGAAGGGGGGGGAGAAGGGGGGGGAGAAGGGGGGGGAGAAGGAGTGGAGACACTTTTAAGAAGCCAGACAACTTATAATAAAGTTTAGCGGGCATTTAACTTACCGGTCGGTCTTCCTTGGTCCTGAAAACTCCAATGAGCCAATTAAAATGCCCGGTCAGCGAAGGAGATTGCCTACGGCTGCCCTCGACTGCCTGTAACTACATAGCGACCCCACTCCACTGCACTACGAGTTCAAAAGAACCATACCGACCAATTTTTACTCGCGGAAAAACTTTCAACGTGCTGAAAAATTTTCCTCTACCAAACTGAGGCTGCGAGTATGCGGGAACTTCCCTCGAGCATGAAGGAGAGTTCCAGTGACCTCATAGGATTTCCTAGAACCACGTGACGAGTTTGCGTCGAGAGCAAACTCTTCTAAACTCGCAGATTAGGTCTCCGCAGTGGGACAGCCCCTTTAATTATTGTCCTTAGTATGAGTTGGTATATTCAGTTAGATAGTTAGATGATACTTTGGCTTTGGGCTTGGTTTTCTTAGTTGAGCGCTTATCCTTCTTCTTCTTGCGAATGAAACATAAACCAAAGGAATATTTAGATCTCAAGCTGGGTGTTGAGCAGTCAGGTTGTTGTCTTTGGCACTTATCCTGGAGTGAGTTATAGCACAAATACTTTGTGTTTTAATTGTGATTTACTTCAACCTCTCAGTGGTATAAGTTCTATATAACTTTGATTCTCTTGTCTGGTCTTGAGTTTGATTAGTGCCACATAATGTACACTAGAGTGTTCATGGCTCTAGTGTCCAAAGGAACAAATAATTCTGGATGATAGACCTTTTAAAGTTTGCTTTGTAGTAAATACAGCTGCCCTACCACACAAAATAGTTTCAATCATTTGCCTAATGTGATATATCACGGGATGAGTTAATTTTGTATTGTTGAATGAATGGATATGATTGAATAAATATGTGTTAGGGACCGACATGTGAGGTTTTGACTGCGGGTTTATCACAGTGTGTGTGCTTGTGTCTAATCCCCTTTAAATAGCGATGTAATCAAAAGCCATCGTGTTCACACACTGCCCTTGTTCACCACTCAGCCGAAGGAGGTCACATTCTCCACGCTGCAAGATCAACCAAGACGATCGCACAAGTTCCAAACAATTCCAGAACTGATTTTGATGGGTCAGAACCACACCTGACAAATTTTAATTAGCTTTAACTTCAGCACCAGACATCTTCCAGTAATAGAGCCACTGACATCTGCATAGCTATCAGTTCATCTCATAGGTAATCCACTAAAGTATCCTGAACTGAACTATGTACGACCATCAGACCATAAGACATCGGAATAGAATTAGCCCACTCAGCACATCGAGTCTACTTCGCCGATCAATCACAGCTGATCTATTTTTCCTCCTCAACTCCGTCCTCCTGAATGCTCCCTGTAACCTTTGACGCCTTTTCCAATCAAGAACCTATCAAGAGTCAAGAGTATTTTATGTTTAAGAAAGAACTGCAGATGTCGGAAAAATTAAAGGTAGACAAAAATGCTGGAGAAACTCAGCGGGTGAGGCAGCATCTATGGAGAGAAGGAATGGGTGACGTTTCGGGTCGAGACCCTTCTTCAGACTGATGAGCCCGAGTCAGTCTGAAGAAGGGTCTCGACCCGAAACATCACCTATTCCTTCTCTCCATAGATGCTACCTCACCCGCTGAGTTTCTCCAAGCGTTTTTTATTGTCCTATGTCCCAGATAGAACAATGAAATTCTTACTTGCTGCAGCACAACAGAATATGTAAACATAGTACACTGTAAACAATATGATAAACGAGAAATAAAAGCTCAGTGTGTGTTCAATCTCCGTTTAAAAACTACCCAATCACTTGGCCTCCACAGCCGTCTGTGGCAAGAAATTCCACAGATTCACCAGCCTCTGGCTAAAGAAATTCCTTCTCTTCTCCACTCTAAAGGTAGGTCCTTTCATTCTGAGACTGTGCCCTCTGGTTCTGGACTCTCCAATTACTGGAAGCACCATAACCTCTTGTGATGCGGTGGAATATGTGCAATGACGGGGTTAATTCACCAGGTGAGCCCTTTACAGAAGTCTGAGCATTCATGCCGTCTCTTTTGTTATTGTGCGCTGTTTATTGTTCAAAGAAAGGTGTGTTAAAATAATTAATGTCATTTAAAGACCTTCCTTACTCCATAAACTTTAGACCTATTTCTCAATAAAATCGATTCACACAATGAAGTCTGTCTCCTGAATCTGTTGTGGGATAAAATAAAATAAACTCATTTCAGTTTTTTTTCTAAATGAATAAATGATTGTGTTCTCAGCAGAGGATTCCAGCTCCAAAGAAAGATAAATCACTTATTGCAATTGAAAGTAATGAATTCAATGTGAGGGAAGGAACTGCAGATGCTGGTTTAAACTGAAGATAGACACAAAATGCTGGAGTAACTCAGCAGGACAGGCAGCATCTCTGGAGAGAAGGAATTGGTGGTGTTTCAGATGCTGCCTGTCCCGCTGAGTTACTCCAGCATTTTGTGTCTAATTCAACGTGAGGTTCTTCGATGTGGTAGAAAATCACACATTTGGTAAAACTAGGTAAGAAATATAGTGGATTGCAGTTTTGTTCATTGTGTTTAGTTCTGTTTAGAGATACATCGCGGAAACAGCCACCGAGTCCACACTGACCAGCGATCCCCACATATTAATATAATCCTACACTCAAGGGAGTCAAGAGATATGGGGAGAAGGCAGGAACGGGATACTGATTATGGATGATCAGCCATGGTCACATTGAATGGTGGTGCTGGCTCAAAGGGCCGAATGGCCTACTCCTGCACCTATTGTCTATTGTCTTTTGTCTATTGTCACACTAGGAACTATTTTTTTTTACATTTACCAAGTCAATTAACCTACAAACCTGCACGGCTTTGGAGTGTGGGAGGAAACCAACGATCTCGGAGAAGAACATACACACTCCGTACAGGCAGCACCCGTAGTCGGGATCGAACCCGGGTCTCCGGCGCTGCAAGCAATTGCTGCAAGCGCTGCACCACCGTGCCACCCGTGCTATAAGGTTCCAATCCTCAACTTCAAATCTGTTTAATTGGCAATGAAGCGCTTGGGCAATGAAGCATTTTAAGAAACATGATACTCTTTTTTTTTGTTCCCTTTACAATAAATGGCAACATGCTTACAACCCTAATACTAAAGGGGCTGTCCCACTGCGGGGACCTACACTGCGAGTTTAGAAGAGTTTGCCCTTGACTCAAACTCGCAGCATGGTCGACACGTGGTCCCAGGAGATCCTATGAGGTCACTGGAACTCTCCTTCATGCTCGAGGGAAGTTCCCGCATACTCGCGGCCTCAGCTAGGTTGCGTAAATGTTTTTAGCGCGTTGAAAATGTTTCCACGAGTAAAAATTGGTCAGCATGGTTCTTTCGAACTCGTAGTGAAGTGGAGTGGGGTCGCTATGTAATTACAAGCAGTCGAGGGCAGCCGTAGGCAATCACCTACGCTGACCAGGCATTTTAATTGGCTCATTGGAGTTTTCAGGACCAAGGAAAACCGGCCGGTAATTTAAATGCCTGCTAAACTTTATTATAAGTTGTCTGGCTTCTTAAAAGTGTCTCCAATCCTTCTCCCCCTCTTCCCCCCCCCCCCCCCCTTCTCCTCTCCCCTTCTCTCCCCTTCTCTCCCCTTCTCTCCCCCTCTCTCCCCCTCTCTTCCCCCCCCAAGCCCCCGCGCTCTCTAAAGGACTTACCGTACACTGTGCAGTCGGCTTTTACCTTCCTCTTCATCGCGGGTGTGAATTTCAGACAGCGCTCCCCCGCTTTCCCTGGCCCCCGCGTTTGCGATGTGTTTGTGTGTGCGTGTGTGTGCACGCGGTCGATCCAGCTCGCGGTTTCATCGCTGACGGTCGATCCAGCTCGAGGTTTTTCAGGCGAGTGCCCTCGAGCTTGAAGGTCGAAGACACTCTTCTGGATTCGCGGATTAGGTCGCCGCAGTGGGACAGCCCCTTTAGCATTTCACATTTTACAATCTCAAGCACACAATTGTGTTTTGGGTTTTAATATCTGGTTTATATTTCCATTAAATATTTTTAGTGAGCCATAGAGAGATACAGCACAGTTACAGGCCATTCAGCCCATTAAGTCCATGCCAACGACCAACCACCCATTTACACTAATCCTACATCAATCCCATTGCTTTTTATTCTCCCCACACTCTCCCCAGTTTCTACCACACACCGATCCACTATTTACAATGTCTTTGTGAGGGAACTGGAATAATCAGATAAATTCATGTGGTCACAGGGAGAACGTGCAAACTCCACATAGTCAGAATCCAAGGTCAGGATTGAACGTAGGTAGCATGACTGCTCCACTCACATCCACCCTGACATGCTGCTTTAATCTGAAGAAGAGGCTCGATCCACAAACGTCACTTATTCCTTTTCTCCTGAGATGCTGTCTGACCCGCTGAGTTACTCCAGCATTTTGTGACTTGCTCCTTTAGCACCTTACACATTTCAATAAGGACACTCTTCATTCTTCTAAACTTTCTCTCCCATCGGGCGAAAGGTACAGAAGTATGAAAATGCACACCTCCAGATTCAGGGACGGTTTATACTCAGCTGTTATCAGGCAACTGAACCATCCTACCACAACCAGAGAGCAGTTCCGAACTACTATCTACTTCGTTGGAGACCCTCGGACTATCTTTGATCGTGCTTTACTGGACTTTATCTTGCACTATACGTTATTCATGTTATTCCCTTTATCATGTATCTGTACACTGTGGACGGCTCCATTGTAATCATGTATTATCGTTCCACTGACTGGTTAGCACACGACGAAGGCTTTTCACTGACAATAAACTAAACTCAACACAAACTCAACATCAATGGGCTGGTTCTACAACACAGCGTAATATAACAAGATGACACAAGGAACTGCAGATGCTGGAATCTTGAGCAAAACACAAAGTGCTGGAGTCACTCAGCGGGCCAGGCAGCATCTGTGGAGGGAATAGTCAGGCAAGGTTTTGGATCGAGACTCTTCTTCTTCTTCAGGTCCCGAGCCGGAACTTCACCTGTCCGCAGATGCTGCCTGACTTGCTGAGTTACTCCAGAACTTTGTGTTAAATCCTAACACCTGCACATGCAGCTAACCGGGGCATCGAGCTGCAGTTGAAAGGTGTTCATAGGTAGAATTATTTTTGAAACCATTTCCTCTTGCAAACAATGGGATTTGTTATATTTGTGCCAATTGAAATGTTATTTCTTATTAGCACTGTAAATTATTAATCCACCCAAACCATCGGTTCCAAAGTTCATGAGGATGCCTGGTGTTCAGAAGTGTTCCTTCTCGCAGGTGCTGACTGCCTCTCTGTCATTGATAAGCTCATGTTCATAAATGATAGCGGAATTAGGCCATTCGGCCCATCAAGTCTACTCTGCCATTAAATCATGGCTGATCTATCTTTCCCTCTCAACCCCATTCTCGTGCCTTCTCCCCATAACCCCTGACACCCATCCTAATCAAGCATATATCAATCTTTGACTTGAATATATCCATTGACTTGGCCTCCACAGCCTTCTGTGGCAATGAATCCCACAGATTCACTACCCTCTGACTAAAGAAATTCCTCCTCATCTTCTTCCAAAAGAAACGTCCTTTAATTCTGAGGCTGTGGCCTCTAGTCCTAGACTCTCCCACTAGTGGAGATATCCTTTCCACATTCACTCTATCCAAGCCTGATAACTCCTATCTGGCTATTCTGAAATCCTGATGGTTTGGCATCAGCTATGGGGATAATGTACAAATGCTTCTTGCAATCCCTCCCAACTTACTGGGACCCTAATTCCAGTGCTCCCTTTCTTACCAGGTCCTGTGGAAAACCTATTACAATGTTGTGTTACCTCCAAAACAAGTGAATTAAAGGTACATGTTGGTATTAATAGAAATTAACATCTGGTAGTTATGTAAATCTTACACAGGCATCACCATCTAAACATCATCGGATGGCATGGTGGCGCAGGGGTAGAGTTGCTGCCTCACAGCGCCAGAGACCCGGGTTCGATCCCGACCACGGGTGCTGTCTGTACGGAGTTTGTACCTTCTCCCCGTGACCGTGTGGGTGGTTGTCCGGGTGCTCCGGTTTCCTCCCACACTCCAAAGACGTACAGGTTTGCAGGTAAATTGTCCCAAATGTGTAGGATGGTGCCAGTGTACAGGGATCACGGGATGGCATGGACTCAGTGGGCCGAAGGGCCTATTTCTGCTCTGTATCTCTAAACTCAACTAAATAAAACTAAACCAATTTTCCAGATTATCGAGGTTTGCTGTAGTGTGGGCCCAGGCATGTTTCCCATTAACACCATTTAACATCAATGGGCTGGTTCTATAACACAACCAAATATAACAAGAGGACACAAGGAACTTCAGATGCAGGAATCTTGAGCAAAACACAAAATGCTGGAGTCACTCAGTGGAGGGAATAGTCAGGTAAGGTTTTGGATCGAGACTCTTCTTCAGTCCCGAGCCGAAACTTCACCTGTCCACAGATGCTGCCTGACTTGCTGAGTTACTCCAGAACTTTGTGTTAAATCCTAACACCTGCGCATGCAGCTAACCGGGGCATCGAGCTGCAGTTGAAAGGTGTTCGTAGGTAGCATTATTTTTGAAGCTATTTCCTCTTGCAAACAATGGGATTTGTTGTATTTGTGCCAGTTGAAATGTTTTTTTCTTATTAGCACTGTAAATTATTAAGCTAAATATATTTGCCATGCTTTAAAATAATGCATTCATTTTTAATAATTTAATCCACCCAAACCATCGGTTCTAAAGTTCATGAGGATGCCTGGTGTTCAGAAGTGTTCCTTCTCGCTGGTGCTGACTGCCGAAGCAGGATCGAACCCAGGTCTCTGGCGCTGTAAGGCAGCAAGAACTACTGCCGAGCCACTGTGCCGCCCTGACGTTTAGCTAAATATCGGATCTATGTCTGTGGGAAGACGAGTTTGTCTTGTCTTACCACTTTAGTCCTTGAGGCTGTATGATCTGAGACCTCATGATTTACAAGCTCTTTCAAGTGAGCAAAATTATTTTCCTGAGCACATTCTTTTTCCAAATGGGGCTTCTTGCTCGATGAGTAAGATGAGCATATTTTAACAGAGATGTCTGTTTTAACCCTTTACGTTACAATGGTGCAGTTCCACCACCAACTGGTGGTCCGGCACCTCCCTGAATTGGACAAATTTCCGAGAGCGCACTTGAAATCCCCCCCGGAAGTCCCCCTGAAAACGTGGTGCCTAGGCCGGGCAAGGCGGCCGACCTTGACCTCATCGGGACTTCCTCGCCGATCGGCGGGTTGAATTTGCCCGCCTGCGACCGGGGCTTTGGAACTCCAGCCTGGCCGGAGCCGGCAAATCCCATCCCACGCCCGAGTATCGTAGCCAGATTACAGCGCGGAAACAGCCCCTTCGGCCCACTGAGTCCGCGCCGACAAGCGATCCTCACACACCTACACTATCCTACGCGCACTTGGGACGTTTTACAGTTATACCAAGCCAATCAACCTGCAAACCTGTACGCCTTTGGAGTGTGGTAGGTAACCGGAGATCCCGGAGAAAACCCACGCGGTCACAGGGAGAACGTACGAACTCCATACAGACGGCATCCGCAGTCTGGATCGAATGGAGGGTGGTGAATCTGTGGAATTCTTTGCCACAGAAGGTTGAGAAGGCCAAGTCCATGGATATATTTAAGGCAGAGATTGATAGATTCTTGTGGTGTCAGAGGTTATGGGGAGAAGGCAGAAGAATGGGGTTTGGAGGGAGAGATACATCAGCCATCATTGAATGGCGGAGTAGAATTGATGGGCCAAATGGCCTAATTCTAATTCTATCACATGATCTTATGATCGTATGAATCGGATCTCTGACGCTGTAAAGTCGCAACTCTACCGCTGCACCACTGTGCCGGGGCAGAGAAGCTGAGCTCAGCAACAGATGGGATGCTGAGTTTGTGAGCAAATGACACAAGCTGAGAGCAGTGCTGAACCTACTGTCTACCGGATTGGTGACCCTTGGACTATCTTTGATCAGACTTTACTGGCTTTATTTTACACTAAACGTTATTCCCTTATCATGTATCTATACAGTGTAAACGGCTCGATTGTAATCATGTTTTGTCTCTCGCTGACTGGTTAGCACGCAACAAAAGCGTTTCACTCGATAGTCGTGGCAATAAACTAAACTAGTTAAAAGAGCAGCTGAAAGATCGGAATGGATAGTTTTGGAATGGTTTACAGTAGGAACCAGAGATCAGAGGGCTGCTTAATATTTCATTGTATTACATTTCTGATCAGTCATTCAATACTGTCAGAAACCAAAGGTTAAACAAATGGCAAGATATTGCAGGAATCGTCAATGAATCATATGCAAACTATAGCTGGTCATTTCCTTTTGCAGCTAATGCAGTAATCACTCTTTTCGGTAGCACGCTGCAAAATCGATTTTTCAGACGGCAAAGAACGGATTTAGTCAAAGGGGAACACAAAATGCTGGAGTAACTCAGCGGGACAGGCAGCATCTCTGGAGAGAAGGAATGGGTGACGTTTCGGGTCGAGACCTCAGACCGATAGTGATCTCTCACTAGTCAAAGGGGGAAATAGATCAGGAAAAAACATTTTATTATTAGGCACCTTTGTTCTGCGACGTTGGCCTCAGCAGGTTGTGAAGGGCATGCAGAGGTACAAAGCATCCTTTAAAGGCAGAGCACACTGAGCTACTGCAGTTGGTCACCGCCCGCACCTGGAGATTGTTTGTTAAGGACTTTATTCAAATATCAGGGCGGTCTATGTTAAGGTACTTGTTGTAGAACACATTCGAGAAACAAAAGGGAATATTTTTCCGGCGACATGGATTTACTGAGAATAAGTGCGCTTTTGCTGAGAAGGGGAAAGTAAACAATAAGTACAATGTCAAATCTGTGCGGGTCGGATTTATCTTGCAAATTTGGACATAATACTTCTTTGTTTACATTCAGTCGGCGTGTATGCTCTTTAGTCGTGCCTTATTCCCGACTCGCTATTCTTCTTATGGACATGGAAGTGGATATTATATTACATGGAAGAGGATATAATATTACTCCAAGCCTGGTAAATGCACTGCGCTGCAAGTCAGTCTCTCAGCTCCCAGTCTGACAATGATTCATTTCAATAGACAACAAGCAAATTCTTACAAAGCACAAAATGCTGGAGAAACTCAGCAGGTCGGGCAGCATCTGTGGTGGGAATGGGTAGGCGATGTTTTCATAAGTTAATAATTTCAGAAATTTTAGGAGCAAAATCAAGCCATTCGGCCCATCAAGCCGACTCCAGTGGAGGATCAGAGACTTTGCAACATTGCTGTATCACAGCAGGTCACCCAGGGTAATTATGGGTTTCTGTTACAATTCATCACCTTTATGCATCTGCAGCATTTGCTAACTCTAGGCTTGGCCAAACCAACTTTACTAAATATAGAACTTCGAGTAGTTTTCTCAACTTGGAGAGTAATGATATTATGTAACATCGCCTGGTTGAGTTGGATGATCAGCCATGATCATATTGAATGGCGGTGCAGGCTCGATGGGCCGAATGGCCTACTCCTGCACCTATTTTCTATGTTTCTATGAAACAAATTATATTTCTATCTTCAAAGGAAGACAAAAATGCTGGAGAAACTCAGCGGGTGAGGAGGCCTCTGACAATAATTCAGGATTGAATGCGCTTCAGGGTGAGGCACCAGATGCTGCCTCACCTGCTGAGTTTCTCCAGCATTTTTGTCTACCTTCCATTTTTCCAGTATCTGCAGTTAAACAATATTGCAGTTAAAATATTCTTAAACATTTCTATCTCCAAAGGGAGGAGATGCCTCAAGAAAGTCAACAAGAGTAGAGAGAATTGGAAACAATGGAGACTGTAGAATTCTGATATGTTCAAATGTTCATAAGTGATAGGAGCAGAATTAGGCCATTCGGCCCTTCAAGTCGACTCCGCCATTCAATCATGGTTGAACTACCTATCCCGCTCAACCCCATTCTCCTGCCTTCTCCCCATAACCCCTGACACCCGTACTAATCACAAATCTGTCAACCTGCACCTTAAAAACACCCAATGACTTGGCATCCACAGCCATCTGTGGCAATGAATTCCACATATTCACCAACCTATGATTCTTCTTTAAACCTGAAACTGCACCTGTCTGTCCATTTCCTCCACAGATGCTGCCTGACCCACTGAGTTACTCCAGCACTTTGTGTTTTTGTTCATTATTTCAGTAGCTGCAGTTCCTTATCTCACCAAGAAACTCCATGCAGTATTCCAGCTGGTTCTCCCTTCCCGCTGAGCAGGAGAGTAGGGAAGAGGTCGGGAATCGGCATTTCATGATCCAATTTTGATTAATGAAAGAGAACTAGGTTGTCACTTCCTTCTCTATCATATTCTAACTCCATTTGCACAAATCCACCTTCCACCAGTCTGAAGAATGCTCCCGACCAGAAACATCACCCATCCTTTTTCTCCAGAGATGCTGCCTGTCCCGTTGAGTTACTCCAGCACTTAGTGTCTATCTTCGGTATAAATCAGCATTCTTTGTTTCTACAATTCCTCTTCCACTTTTACTACTGCCGTTACTAACCAAGAATAAACATTCTCTGCACTCCTTTAGTAGATGACTATGAGCTTCATAAAAATAATAGTCTTCCTTCATTTACCTTTCGGGAGCCCAGAACCAACAGGATGTCCTGTGTAAGTGAGTTCTGCTATTCAGCTGGCTAATTTTTTAATTACCGAACAAAAATAATTTCCCTCTTGATAGAAAACAATACTAAACGTAAGGTAGACAAAAGTGCTGGAGAAACACAGCGGGTGAAGGGCCTTGTCCCACTTGGACGACCTAATCCACGGGTTTAGAAGACCCTAGACGAGTTGAAAAAAATGTCAAGGTCGTGTTGGCTCGCCAAAGTAAAAGACCTCCTACGACCTCCTACGACTATGTCTACGACCTCCTACGAGTCCCCCTCGACCTGTCTTCCACACCTAAGCCAACTACGACTAGCTACGAGTGGAAATGATCACATGATAAAATGATGTCATGTTTGCATTTTTTTTCTCAGGCCAGTTACCGACCTACGACTACCATCAAGACCTACTACGACCTACCTACGACCTACCTACGAGTAAAAAGTATCCATTTTTTCCATGCTGACCTTTATTTTACTCGTGGACATTTTTTATCAGGCTGGAGAAAACGCCGCGACCTATTTAAGGCCACGAGTACGCAGAGACCACTCACGAGCATGAGGAAGAGTTACGAATACCTCCTACGACCTCCTCCGATCTGTTGGTGACCATGCTGCGAGTATGAGTCAAGGGCAAACTCGGCAGAGGTCGCCAGTTAGGTTGTGAAAGTGGGACAGGGGCTTGAGGCAGCATCTATGGAGTGAAGGAAATAGGCGACGTTTTGGGTCGAGACCCTTCTTCAGACTTTCAGACCACTTTCAGTCTGAAGAAGGGTCTCGACCCAAAACGTGGCCTATTTTCTTCGCTCCATAGATGCTGCCTCACCCGCTGAGTTTCTCCAGCATTTTTGTCTACCTTCGATTTTCTAGCATCTGCAGTTCCTTCTTAAATACTAAATGTAATGTCTACGTTCAGTGGATTGCCTAAACACTCATGAGACTAAACTTACACTATATCTAACATCGCACAACTCCTGCTTTGTTGATCTGACAGCCGGCATGAGTTAAATGACATGAATATGCAGGGAAAGCAGGGAAATTGATCATGTGCTGGCAGAGAGGTTTAGTTTCATTTGTCTCATGTTCGGCACAGACATCATAAGATCATAAGGAATAGGAGTAGAATTAGACCATTCGGCCCATCAAGTCTACTCCGCCATTCAATGGATTCACTGGAGTCTAGAAGGATGAGGGGCATCTTATAGAAACATATAAAATTATAAAAGGACTGGACAAGCTAGATGCAGGAAAAATGTTCCCAATGTTGGGCGAGTCCAGAACCAGGGGCCACAGTCTTAGAATAAAGGGGAGGTCATTTATGACTGAGGTGAGAGAAAAAGTTTTTCACCCAGAGAGTTGTAAACTTATGGAATTCCCTGCCACAGAGGCCAGTGGAGGCCAAGTCACTGGATGGATTTAAGAGAGAGTTAGATAGAGCTCTAGGGGCTAGTGGAGTCAAGGGATATGGGGAGAAGGCAGGCACGGGTTATTGATAGGGAATGATCAGCCATGATCACAATGAATGGCGGTGTTGGCTCGAAGGGCCGAATGGCCTCCTCCTGCACCTATTTTCTATGTTTCTATGTTTCAATCATGGCTGATCTATCTCTCCCTCCTAACCCCATTCTCCTGCCTTCTCTCCATAACATCGTGGGCCGAAGAGCCTTGTACTGTTCTAAGATTTACACTTGTAAATGCACAGCACTGCATGTCAAGTAAGTACAATATATACCTGCAATTTAAGTCAGCTTTTCCTATAGTTCAGGATATTCACACATCTGATTGTAAACCAAGTTTACCATATCTTTTAACCTGTCCTGAAACATCACCTATCCATGTCCTCCACAGATTCTGCCTGATCCACAGAGTTTACTTTTTGTAATCTACCATCTGCAGTTCCATGTGTCTCGATAGTAATCATCTCTGCTGCAGGTAATTCATCTGTTCAGTTCCACTATTGATTAAAAAAAATACAAATGCTGGGAACAGGTCAGGCAGCATCAGTGGAAAGAGAAACAGAATTAACGTTTCAAGTCAAAGACTCTTCATCAGAACTTAGCTGCCACATAATTATAGACAATAGACAATAGACTATTGTTGCAGGAGTAGGCCATTCGGCCCTTCAAGCCAGCACCGCCATTCAATATGATCATGGCTGATCATCCACAATCAGTACCCCGTTCCTGCCTTCTCCCCATATCCCCTGACTCCACTATTTTTAAGAGCTCTTTTTAGCTGTTCTCTCCACGGATTCTATTCTTCTCTCCACGGATGCTGCCTGACCCGCTCGGTATTTCTTACATTATCTATTCTTATTTCACATTTCTAACATTATTGATTGCCATTTCTTTTCCACATGGAAGGGGGTGGGTGTATGGAACGAGCTGCCAGAGGAGGTAGTTGACATACTGTAGGTACTATAATGACATTTAAAAGATATTTGGACAGGTTTAGAGGGATGTGAGCCAAACGCAGGCAGATGGGACTAGCGTAGATGGGCATCTTGGTTGGCATGAAGGGCCTGTTTTTCTGCTACATTATGCCATAACTCTGACTACAAATGCAATTGACCTCCTAACCTTCTAAAACATTGATACATATTGCCCACTCCTATCCATAACTCCTTCTGGGCTACAAGGAAAATGACTTCTCTTTCAAAAGAAATTCATTGCCGGCTGCAACAGCTTCAGGCTTTTGTGAGATATGCAATCAGCAACTTGGAGTCATAGAGTCATACAGTGTGTAAACAGGTCGTTCGGCCCAAGCCACCCACGCCGACTAACATGCCCCATTGGCACTAGACCCACCTGCCTACTTTTGGCCCATCTCCCTCTAAACCTATCTTATCCATGTACCTGGCAAAATGCTCACTTCACTTCAGTTTATTGTCACATATACGGAGGTTCATTTTCATTTTGTTGCCACACTAGTATCTATTGGATTTACGCTCTCTGTGTAAAATATATCATCTCTTTTGATTTACCATCGTTATGTCTGGAATATATCTTTGCTATATTTAAGAGGGAGTTAGATGTGGCCCTTGTGGCTAAAGGGATCAGGGGGTATGGAGAGGTACAGGATACTGAGTTGGATGATCAGCCATGATCATATTGAATGGCGGTGCAGGCTCGAAGGGCCGAATGGCCTACTCCTGCATCTAAATTCTATGTTTCTATGGTTTATAAGAGGAAACCAGAAGCTGTTGTTTTTTCTGAATTATGGCCACATTGACAAAATTAAATGGTCTGAGCACATTTAGTGTCGATCTTTTAACCTGCTACATGTTTATCGGAATAGTAGTTATTAGTTTATTGTGTACTGAGGGTACAGTGAAACACTCTGTTTTGAGTGCAATGCAGGTAAATCATCAAAACATGATTCCAATGAGACCATGCACGAATACAGCAGCACACGCAAGAAGAGGAAGGAAACAAAGTGCAGAATAGAATGTTACAGCTAAAGAGAAAGGGTGTCGGAAGGAACTGCAGATGCTGGTTTTCACCGAAGATAGACACAAAATGCTGGAGCAACTCAGCGGGACAGGCAGCATCTCTGGAGGGAAGGAATGGGTGACGTTTCAGGTCGAGATCCTTCTTCAGACTCGGAATCTGAATCAGGGTCTCAACCCGAAACATCACCCATTCCTTCTCTCCAGAGAAGCTGCCGGTCCCACTGAGTTATTCCAGCATTTTGTGTCGGTCTAAAGAGAAAGGGTATTTTTTCAGGCGGAGATTGACAGATACTTCATTGATACTTCAAGGGTGTCAGGGGTTATGAGGAGAAGGCAGGAGAAGGGGGTTGAGAGGGAAAGATAGATCAGCTATAACTGAAAGGCGGAGTACATTCGATGTGATGACTGGCCTACATCTGCTCCTCTGAATATATGAACTTAAAAAAGTGCAAATTTTGAAAAGTGCAAGGGCTGGAACAGGGTAGATTGAGAGATTGGGAATACATTCTTAGCTTATGAGAGATCCATTCAAATGTCTGAATATAGCGGAGAAGAAGCTGTTCCTGACTCTGGTGTCATTTATCTGAAATGCATAGTTGAGCTAGCTGTGATTTTTAGAACAAGTTGGTGATATATATTAAAGCGCCTTGAGTATTAGAAAGGCGCTAAATAAATCCCATCCATTATTATTATTATATATCGTGGGCATTTTATCTCATGAAGGGATACCTAATTGATTCAACTCTTGAATTGTAACGCTGCATGGTAAATTCATTTCACTGCACCTTAGGGTGCATGTGACAAATACATTTGAACCTTGAACCTTGAATAAACCTACCAGTCTGCATGACTTTGGGATGTGGGAGGAAACTGAGCACCTGGAGGAAAACCACATGGACAGAGATCACATGCAAATTCTAAATAGACCGCACTGGAGGTCGGGATTGAACCCGGATCACTGAAGCCTTGAGGCAACCACTCTACTAAATGCACCACTAAATGTAGAGAGGAGATGAAAATAGGAAGACTTGGAGATCGGGTGATCAGAGGCTATTGTGCCCAGCCAGCTACATAAAGGTAGTTGCAAACATTCTGCTTCAACCTCAGACACCAGCCAGAGAGACAGTGAGGTTTAAGGGGCTGTCCCACTTAGATGATTATTTTAGGCAACTACAGGCGACTAGTTTGTCGCTACATGTTCACCGATGGTCGCCGGGAGTAGTCTCCACAGTCGCTCAAAAGGTCGTAGCGTCTTTCTGGTTGGCGCCAAATTTTCAACATGTTGACATTTTTTTTGTCGACAGTGGGTTTGACGCCAATGAACGTAGCTTGACTTCTCCTGATGTAG
This sequence comes from Amblyraja radiata, assembly GCF_010909765.2. NCBI lineage: Eukaryota > Metazoa > Chordata > Chondrichthyes > Rajiformes > Rajidae > Amblyraja > Amblyraja radiata. The sequence continues at coordinate 4,605,518 of NC_045988.1, forward strand.
GTGCTGTCGTAGGTTGTCGCCAGGATGACGTAGGTTGTCGCCGGTTTTTCGGCGACCTGCTACGACTATGACAGTCGCCAAGTGGGACAGGCCCATTAGAGATATAAAGGAGAGGGAAAGAAATATTCTGTACTTTAGTAGTACGGGTTTAGATGGATATGGGCCAAATGCAGGCAGGTGGGACTAGTGTTGTTGGGCCGAAGGGCCTGTTTCTATGCTGTATCATTCTATGACTCTATCACTGGCAGGAACTATATAAAATGTAAAAACAAAGTGCTGGCTTACAAAAGAAAGACACAAAGTTCTGGAGTAACTCAGCAGGTCAAGCAGCATCCTTGGAGAACATGGATAGGCGACGTTTTGGGACCCTTCTTCAGATGGATTGCAACTTACTGCCCATTTAGCTCATTATGAAGATTCAGGAACTTTGGGAGATTTTGGAGAAAGTTTGTGACGCAATTTGATGACCTTCCCTTTGCTTCTGCCCAATGAGTTGTGAGTCTGTGGAATTCTCTGCCTCAGGGGGCGGTGAAGGCCGGTTCTCTGGATACTTTCAAGAGAGAACTGGATAGGGCTCTTCGAGATAGCGGAGTCAGGGGATATGGGGAGAAGGCAGGAACGGGGTACTGATTTTGGATGATCAGCCATGATCACATTGAATGGCGGTGCTGGCTCGAAGGGCTGAATGGCCTACTCATGCACCTATTTTCTATTGTCTATAATCCATCACCACTATGTTCCTTTTCCAGTTGCTTCCTTAAACTGCAGATGCGGGAATCTCTTTAGCAAAAATCTGCTGTAGGGGGATGTTTTATGTTTTATGTTAAATTCTATAGTGTTGTGTTTATCTTATTTGTGTGCTGCATGGTAACTCAAATTTCACTGCACCAATTGGTGTGTGTGACAATAAATGTCCTTTGTCCTTTGCTCATTTCATTTTTTCTGCCTTTGATCTTGAATTGATTACTCTAGCTCAGTCCGAAGAAGGGTCTCGACCTGAAACGTCAACCATTCCTTCTATCCAGAGATGCTGCCTGTCCTGCTGAGTTACTCCAGCATTTTGTGTCTACCTACTCTAGCAATTCAGATCCAATCCGAGGTATTTATCTGGGAATCACACCTGCACTTTAAATTTCAAGTGAAAATTTTAAACTTGTTTTTTACTTAATGTTTCACATCAGATGAGGAGATCAAGTGGACCATTTTCTGAGCAGTCTAACTCCACACATCTTAAAGTACAGTATCAACTCAGATTAAAGTCGTTCACTAGACACAATAAACTTCACAAATCTATGCATTTTTGGAAGCCCCATATTTACATAATCGAGCAACTTTAGACATTATAATGTAAATTATAAAGAAATTGGATTTGAGAATTTTTTTGCACCTAGTAAATTACTTTCTATCTATCTATCTATCTATCTATCTATCTATCTATCTATCTATCTATCTATCTATCTATCTATCTATCTATCTATCTATCTATCTATCTATCTATGGCTTTCACTCCAACTTGAGGTTGAGTGGTGCTATCTGCTTTATGATGTCCTGCCACTCTCTTCCGTCCCCAGCTAGCGTGCTTGCTCTGACCAGAGTTGATGTAATATAACCAGGGGCTGAAACCGTGGTGCTGTGTTGGCCATCCATCATGATGCAGTTTTACTCAAGGGTAAGCAGAGTGGATGGGCAGTCCTCTCCCAGCAAGGAAGAAAGATAACAATACACAGCAGAAATTCAACATCAAACATAAAACATCCACCACAGTGGGACTAGCATTTCCTGCCGTGATGGAAGGGACAAAAGTCCAGTCAGTCTTCCTCGTTCTGTGGATTTGTGAAATTGTCCCCAAATGTACGGTGATTTTCTGCATAGTTCCATCTACCAACGAGGAAAATAAATCTGATCCGCAGACAATATAATCACCAATAATGTGTAGGGCGGAACTGCAGATGCTGATTTAAACTGAAGATAGACAAAAAAAGCTGGAGTAACTCAGCAGGACGGGCAGCATCTCCGAAGAGAAGGAATAGGTGACATTTCGGGTCGAGACCCTTCTTCAGTCTGTAGTAGTATTCTTCTTATAATTAGTAGTATCTTCTTATAATTACCAATGATATTGCCCACGACGAGTTCTTGCAAGGGGGTAATATTGTTTTCAACAACTCTGATGGTTGAGTAACACCTCACTTCACACTAGGATGGCTTTATCATTGAAGTCACCTTTGGACATGAAGTAACCAAGGAATGAGAACTGAGGGGAGAATCGTTTCCCCTACTTTAGTACAAAAGTGTAGTCATTCTATAGAGTAGAAAAAAGGGGCTGCAGATGATAGTTAATACACAAAAACACTCAAAGTGCTGGAGCATCTCAACAGGCTAGGCAGCATCTCTGGAGAACTCGGATTCAATAGACAATAGACAATAGACAATAGATGCAGGAGTAGGCCATTCGGCCCTTCGAGCCAGCACCGCCAATCAATCTGATCATGGCTGATCATCCCCAATCAGTACCCTGTTCCTGCCTTCTCCCCATATCCCCTGACTCCGCTATTTTTAAGAGCCCTATCTAGCTCTCTCTTGAAAGCATCCAGAGAACCTGCCTCCACCACCCTCTGAGGCAGAGAATTCCACAGACTCACCACTCTCTGTGAGAAATAGTGTTTCCCCATCTCCATTCTAAATGGCTTACTCCTTATTCTTAAACTGTGTGGCCCCTGGTTCTGGACTCCCCCAACATCGGGAACATGTTTCCTGCCTCTAGCATGTCCAAGCCCTTAACAATCTTATATGTTTCAATGAGATGCCCTCTCATCCTTCTAAACTCCAGAGTGTACAAGCCCAGCTGCTCCATTCGGATCGGGACTTCTTCAAACGGGTCAGATGGGAGTCTTCTGAAGGAGGGTCCTGACCCTAAATATCACCTATCGATGTTCTCCAGAGATGCTGTCTGGCCCCGCTGAGTTACTCCAGCACTTTGTGCCCTTTCAATCATTCTGTATTCATCTGTGAATGAACCACTGGACTGGTATAGTCGGTGACCCACGGAACTAGAATAGGCAAACCGAAGTGGAAAACATATCCAGGTGAGCTGGATCCATTGTGAGCTGTTCTCAAGTACATAGTTGGAGCAGACTAAACAGTGCCTGGATTCCAAAACGCGCTAAAGAACAGCTTAATTTTGATGGAAGGCAATAATCCTTGCTTCCCCCACCCTCCTCCCCCCTCCTACAATCAATCTGAAGGGTCCCCACCCAAAACATCACCTATCCATGTTCTCCACAGATGCTGCCTGACCTGCCGAGTTTCTCCATCACTTTGTGTCTATCTTCAATTCATTCTTGCTTTTTTTTAAACCACGGCCAAACGATCAAGACTTCTGCACTCCCAACTCAAAGATATTTAGATCAGAATAAAACCCCAAAATTCTCCAACATTGAATTAAAAGTGCAAAGGGTTAGAAATGTTGTTGCTAAATATTAATCAGATCAGCTGAGTTCAACGGCTTTGAATTAATGGTAAACTAATTCTGATACACGTTATGATTGTATAACCACAGGTGTCTGTGATTGGCCAGAAGACAATCCATATGTCCTGCAGCAGTGACTATGGACCAAAGATACTAGAGGAGTAAAATCTTAGCTATGGCCCAACACTCAACAATTGCACGTTTTATACCAAATAAATAACCCTGAGCTCGTTGCCATCTACACATCACTTTTCCGTCAACTCATCCTAGAACACAACAGTTGCCCGAGATCATTCATGCAGATGAATTTTGAACACAGCAAGTGAAATAATTTTCTTCAACGAACAGACTTTCTGTTACAGTAAGATTTATTCACAATAATTTCACCCATTCACCAACGAGATCCAGAAGATAAATGTATAAGGATCTAGCCTTGGGTACAGAGAGATAATTCACCTGCCCCATGTGTTTTTAATCCCTGTTGTTACAATTCATAACAGTTTTTCATTTACTGGGTATTAAATATTATTTGGTTCACAAAAATGCTGGAGAAACTCAGTGGGTGCAGCAGCATCTATGGAGCGAAGGAAATAGGCAACGTTTCGTCCCGAAACGTTGCCTATTTCCTTCGCTCCATAGATGCTGCTGCACCCGCTGAGTTTCTCCAGCATTTTTGTGTACCTTCGATTTTCCAGCATCTGCAGTTCCTTCTTAAACACATGAAATATTATTTTATGTTTGCTTGCTTCAGTTTCATTCTCAACTATCCACCCCTCACTCTTTTCCACGGATTATTAATTCCTTACTGTGTAACATGCCGCGACCGACCAGTCAGTACCCACTGATATCTTTTAATCATCCACATAATCACCTGGGCATAACGAGAGGTAGCTCCAGAATTCAACCCAACAGGTTATTCCAATGGAGACACAAATAAATGCAGATGCTGGAATCCTGAGTGAGACACAAAACTCTAAACTGGTGAAAATCAGCAGGTCAGGCAGCATCTCTGGAGGGGAATGGCCAGGCAACATTTCAAGTCGAGACCGTCTTCAGACTCATTTTGCCCTTAGTTAAGACCTACGGTTGTTTGAAGCCAAAATAGTTGCTGCATGTCAAGCAAGTTGGTTTTTCTTCATTGTTTTCTGCATTGCTTTAGATTGGACCATTTAGTCAACTCAGATGAAGACCATAGCCTGATACTTCCATTCTTTCAGGATGGGATTTTAAAGATTTGATCTGGGTCATTTTCTCTAAGTGGAAATGAGGATAAATAAACGCTACGTACCTTGAGTAATCAATCTTCTTTAGAGTGAATGACCAAACACGTGGGTTATTAAAGTTGAATAAATTCTGAATGAAACATAGCTGGTATGGAAAAGCAACAAATTTTTTGCTAAGTCTGCACTTCCAAACATTTAGCGACCCAAACACAAAGTACCAGAGGAACTCAGTAGGTTAGCCAGCATCTGAGTTCCTCCAGCACTTTGTGTTTTGCTCTAGGTTCCAGCATCTGCAGTTCCTTGTGCCTCCAGTTAACAAGCATTATTGCACCTTATCAAAAATAAGTTGAATAATACTTACTAGTTTCCATGGTGCTGACCAGATAGTGGGATTCTTGCAAAGCAAGATCAAAAAGATATTTGGCTCCTTTTTTCTCTATTTTGTAAGAAGCAATTCTGCTTGTGAAAATTCCCAGCAACTTTGTCAGAACTTCGAGTACATTGCAGCCTGCAAAATGCACTGTGGGTCTGCAGAAATGTATTTCCCATTTCAACCAATACAACACAGCGAGTAGTTTGACCTACTGCAATTTGTTTAAATGCAAATATTCTTGCCATCAGTTGATTTTCTGAAATTTGCATTACCATTATAGATGGTTGGAAGGTAGTCAAATGCACAATTAGTCCTTTGGTTTCTGTTTTGAAGAGTTAGTCTATACATTTGTTTCAAAAATATTTGTTTCCCTTCCAGATTATAAAGGAATATTTCCTATGTTATCAAGTATTCCTCTTCAACAGATGTGAATGGGATGTGAAGTTGCTATCTGTAAGCCACGTGTAATATCTGATCCAAATTTTGAATCGGACTTTAAAGTAAGGCAAGGTAGTCCCTCTCAGCGAAGGTTTTTTTTAGCTTAGTTTATTATCGCGTGTGCCGAGGTGCAGTGAAAAGCTTTTGTTGCGTGCTATCCAGTCTGCGGAAGGACAATACATGGTTACAATTGACCTATTACAGTGTATAGATGCATGATAAGGGAATAACGTTTAGTGCAAGGTTAACCCAGCAAAGTCCGATCAAGGATAGTCTGAGAGTCACCAATGAGGTAGATAGTAGTTCAGGACCGCTCTCTAGTTGTGGTAGGATGATTCAGTTGCCTGTATAATGGACCCTGTGCCACAATTCCAGACAAGCATTAGGATAGCTTCTGTATACTCACTAATTAGAATCCTTAGGCAACATTTGTTAAATACATTACTGAGGGATAGCAGTTTTTTTTTGGAGACACTGAGACTGCAGGCGTTGAAATCTAGAGCAATAAAAACTCTGTGAGGAACTCAACAGCATGTGTGGGTGCAAAGGGACGATCAATATTTTGGGTTGTGACCCTGCATCAGGACCTCCACCAGTTTGTTTATGGCTGCTAATGGGATCTTGCTGTGTGTAAATGCCCATGTGTCCTACATTAGATTAGCTCACAGGTACTTCGTCAGTATAAATGGCCAGAGGATGAGTTGAGGATGTAAACGGCACTATAGAAATGTAAGGTTTATTCCTGATAGACACAAAGTGCTGGAGTAACTCAGCGGGTCAGGCAGCATCTCTGGAGAAAAAGGACAGGTGACGTTTCAAATTGGGAATTCGAATCTTTGAAGAATGGTCCTGGCCTGAAACGTCGGCCATCTTTTTTTTCCAGAGTTGCTCACCTGTCCCACTTGGGCGACCTAATCCGCGAGTTCTGGCGAATTTGCCCTCGACTCATACTCGCGGCATGGTTGACACGAGGTCATAGGAGGTCTTTGTAACTCTCCTTCATGCTCGAGAGCGGTCTCCGTGTACTCGAGGCCTCAGCTAGGTCGCGACGGATTTTTCAATACGTTAAAAAATGCCCGCGAGTAAAAAAAGGTCGGCATGTAAAAAATCGATACTTTTTTTACTCGTAGGTTTAGTCGTAGTAGGTCGGCATGTTAGTCGTAGATAATGGAGGGTAGTCGAAGGTAGTCGTAGATAGTCTTCATCATAGTCGAAGGGAGGTCAAAGGAGGTCGAAGGAGGTCGTCTTCACTCTCCACTATTCGGTGTCCAATTTTCCTGAAGTTAGACGTAGCTAGTCGTAACTAGTCGTAGCTAGACAAAGCTGGTCTTCAACATAGTCGAAGGAGGTCTTCAACGTGTCATTTTTTCAAACACATCTAAACTCGCAAATTATATCAGCCAAGTGGGACAGCCCCTTAACTCCAGTACTCTGTGTCTATCTACCAGCATCTGCAACAATGAGAGCAATACCGTGATGCAGAGATACATGATATAACGTTTAGTGCAAGGTAAAGCCACTAAGGTCCGATCAAAGACAGCCCGAGAGTCACCAATGGTATAGATAGTAATTGAGCACTGCTCTCTAGTTGTGTTCGGGTGATTCAGTTACCTGGAGAAAGAGTCCCTGAATCTGGAGGTGAGCGTTGCAATATGACATCACGACACTGAATCCATGAATGCTAAACTGGTTCCACACATTCCCATTCAATTCTCTTCAGTCCCGACCTCTCAGCTACCTTAGTACACATTGCAGATCCTCAGAATGACGGAAGAGAATAGATGTTATGGCACTCGCTTGTCGGTGTTGTCTACGTTGCATTTTGCAAAAGTTCTCCCTAATTTTCACATCTGAAAATTGATCCCTTTTTCCTTCTGGTGAGAAGGTTTCACAACTGTGCTAGAATATCCACTGATGCGTCGCTGATAACTCCGCATCTCATTCTTCAAATGCTACCTAGTTTGTTTCTCAGCCAAAGAATATGCAGCCTCATGAAAGCCTGTTCAAACCCATGTAAATATTTTTCTGTTGAAAACGCCGATCACCAAACGATTTAGATCATCGGGTGAACTGAAGGCGACTGCTAAGGGTTAACATTAAGGGGATTATTAATTGAGCAATCGTTAAGTGTACTTTTGACCACCAAATTCCCAGCTGCTTTCCAGTTCCAGCATTGTAAACTGAAACTATTTGCTTTAATAAGGACGTTAGAACAAAAGAGGGGAGAAGACCTTATGCCCCTGACCTGCCATTCAATACCTGATCTGCCATTCAATATCATCATCGATTTTGACCACAGTTTTTTTTTTTCTGCAATAATCGAATTCCTCTGATTTGTAGAAAATCTAAACATCCATCAACACTGGTGGATGTGCAGGGAAAGGAGGAATATGGATCATGTGCAGGCAGATGAGATTAGTTTATCTTGGCAACATATTTGGAACAGGCATTGTGGGCCGCAGGGCCTATATCTGCGCGGTATTTTTTTAATTAACGTTCTGTGTGTATATTGTTTCATATATTATTTGGCATTTATTAATATTATTGCATTGCTGGGCTGCAGCAAGTTAAAAATTCATCATTCCGTTGAAGAAACACTGCGACATAGCCCAGAGCCAACGAGTCGTTAATTCCAAAGATTTACTGCCCTATAGCTGAAGAAATCATTTCTCCTCTGATTGACTCCTTATTAATGGACTGTTGACTCCTGGCTTTAGAGACCAGGGTCAAGGGAAACATGCATCTTTCCTACCAAGCCCTGTAAGAAAAATGTTGTGCGCTTCCGGGCGATCAGCTCTCGTTCATCTTAACCCTTGAGAGTACAGCCCCAGTTTGTTCGTCTCTGCTACGAGCATAATTCTACAGCTCGTTCAACACACAAACCAATCTGGTGAGTACGTAGGGACTGCAGATGCTGGTTTATACGGAAGATTGACGCAAAATGCTGAAGTAACTCAGCGGATCAAGCAGCATCTCTGAAGAGAAGGAATGGGTGACGCTTTGGGTCGCAAGCCTTCTTCGGACAATCTGACGAATCTCTTTCTCAATTGCAGAAATATCTGTCCATAGGTATGGTGACCAGGCCTGTACATAAATACACAAATTCTCTTCCAGTAATGGCCTACACACCATTTTCCTTGCAACTTGCTTGCTGTACATGAAGGAATGTGAGTAAGGGACCCCACCCAAAACGTCACCTTTCCATTCCCCCACAGATGCTGCCTGACCTGCTGAGTTCCACCGGCACTTTTGTGTTCTTCTCCTTTCGTGTCCATCTTGTTACAAATGTTGGCCTCGCTGTCATCGTCCGTCCTGAAAAGGACGCAAGCTTCCGGCGACAATCAGTGGGAGCCGTCACTGGTCACAGTAGATGATGGTGGTAGCAGAATTAGCTCAGGATACTTCCAGTTTCCAGCCCTGCAACGTGGACGTTTCTGCAATGGGGCCACTTCTGTGTTTTGCTGAACCTATGAGGTTATTTTCACTGATAGTGTACCAGGATGCTCAGATCTGAAATCACTTAAGTCACAATTTCCCTCCTGGGATAAATAAAGTTCTATCGTATCATATTGTATCGTATCGTAAGCCAACACGCTCCCATCTCTCATCGTTTGAAAGGTACCCTGTATTTTGCAAATATACATGACTTCATATTGTTCCATATTTCAACCAGCATCTCCTCACCTTTTCATTCCACCTTTCTACACCCTCCAGAATCCTCACTCCATCCACCTCACCATCTGCATACATTCCCCTGAATGCTGTCTGAATCCTCCTCGATGCCCATCCTGCCATCCAGCATTGTATCATCAGCAAACCTGGATATATTACATTGGTCCCCTCATCTGAATCTTTGGGCAAAGCAAAGCCACTACCACAACGGCCACCCTTCTTAGAGCCTACCAACTTGAAAACTACTCAGTTTAAAGACACAAAGTGCTGGAGGAACTCATTGGGTCAGGCAGCATCTGTGGAGGGAAATGCTTCCGGTGGGGATTCTCTGAAGACGGGTCCCAACCTGAAATATCATCTGTCCATTTCTCTCCACAGATGGTGCCTGAAGGGCCTGCCCCACTTGGGCGTCATTTGCGCGCAAAGATTTTTTACGTCCCAAAATCCTGGGGCGCCGCGTGCGACTGCGTGTCACTGCCTACGTCACTGCGCACCATGCACGCATCACGTACGAGTCACCACGCGCGCGTCGTGACGCGTAAATGACGTTGCAAATGACGACCGAGTGGGACAGGTCCTTGACTCACTGAGTTCTTCACACACATTGTCACTTACTCAAGATTCCAGATCTGCAGTATCTTGTGTCTTCGTAAAAATGATCCATTAGTTTCTACTCTTGGTTTTCTATCTAAATAACCAAACATCCATCTATGCCATCACATTATCCTTAAACAAGTAGGCTCCAGTTATGTTTAATAACCTCTTGTGTAGCACCCAGGCAAAAGCCTTCTACAAATACTCGACGTCTATTGGTTCCCCTTTATCTGTCCTGTTTGCTAGCAGATTTGCCAAACATGTTTTTCAGCTCAATAATTGATGCGGTAACATAGGCTTATGTCACCAGTTTGTCATTCAGAGATCTGTGCATAACTTGAAGACAAGAATTAAAATCACACCTAGACACCAGACAGAATCCTTCATCAGTAGTTGAGGGCGGCACTGTGGCGCGGCAGTAAGTTCGCTGCCTTACAGTGCTTGCAGCGCCAGAGACCCAGGTTCGATCCCAACTATGGGTGTTGTCTGTACGGAGTTTGTACATTCTCCCCGTGACCGCGGGGTTTTCTCCAAGATCTTCAGTTTCCTCCCACATTCCAAAAGCATACAGGGATAAAGGTTAATTGGCTTGGTATAAATGTAAATTGCCCCTAGTGTGTGTAGGATGGTGTTAATGTGCGGGGATCGCTGGCCGGCACGGACTAGGTGGGCCGAAGGGCCAGTTTCTGCGCTTTTTCTCCAAACCAAAAAAAAATACATTAATTCAAATAATGAACTAAATCTGTAATAAATTTTGGTCGCCCAATTATAGGAAGGATGTCAACAAAATAGAGAGAGTACAGAGGAGATTTACTAGAATGTTGCCTCGGTTTCAACAACTAAGTTACAGAGAACGGTTGAATAAGTTAGGTCTTTATTCTCTGGAGCGCAGAAGATTAAGGGGGGACTTGATAGAGGTCTTTAAAATGATGAGAGGGATAGACAGAGTTGATGTGGACCAGCTTTTCCCTTTGAGAATAGGGAAGATTCAAACAAGAGGACATGACCTCAGAATTAAGGGACAGAAGTTTAGGGGTAACATGAGGGGGAACTTCTTTACTCAGAGAGTGGTAGCGGTGTGGAATGAGCTTCCAGTGGAAGTGGTGGAGGCAGGTTCGTTGGTATCATTTAAAAATAAATTGGATAGGCATATGGATGAGAAGGGAATGGAGGGTTATGGTATGAGTGCAGGCAGGTGGGACTAAGGGTAAAAAGTTGTTCGGCACGGAATTGTAGGGCCGAGATGGCCTGTTTCCGTGCTGTAATTGTTATATGGTTATATGGTTATGGTTAATATTCAGTAACATCAATGATAACCTTGATGCTTTTATAACCATATAACCATATAACAATTACAGCACGGAAACAGGCCATCTCGGCCCTACAAGTCCGCGCCGAACAATTTTCCCCTTTTTTTCCCCTTAGTCCCACCTGCCTGCACTCATACCATAACCCTCCATTCCCTTCTCATCCATATGCCTAATCTGTGCACTGTGGACGGCTCGATTGTAATCATTGATAGTATATTGTTCCAAAATCCAATTGATTTCTTTAGACTTTAGACTTCAGAGATACAGCGTGGAAACAGGCCCTTCAGCCCACTGAGTCCACCCCGACCAGCAATTACCCCGCACAATATCCTAAACACTAGGGACAATTAAAAAAAATTATGGAAGCCAATTAACCTACAAACCTGTACGTCTTTGGAGTGTGGGAGGAAACCGGAGCGCTCTGAAAATCTCACGGGGTCATGGGGAGAATGTACAAACTCCATACAGACAGCAGCCGTAGTCAGGATCGAACCTGGGTTTGGATGTTTGGGTTTACCTAGATGCAAGTAAACAAGCACGTCAGATATCAATCCAATTCATGGAGGATGTTCATCCTATAATTTGAATGATTCAGAAAGACATTCCACTTCATCAGCAGCTGCCCGCACAGCCTCCATCTCCCACATCCGTTGAAGACGCTCAAAAGTTTGGGATGTTGAGAGAAATTTGGTTAATTAAATGTTACCTGATCTGCATAATCTTGAGTTGTTTGATTTTTATTTCTTTACTGAGTAGGGTTGTGGTGAATGAGACCAAATTGTGCACATCTTCCACTTCCCTGTGGAGTTTAGTGACTGAGAGCATTGAAGACTTGGGTTGTCCTTCCATTACACCAATTGACTGCTTGAATTGGCTGATTGAACAATGCTGCATGGAAACAGGCTCTTTGGCCCACACTGACCATCGATCACCCATTCACACTAGTTCTATGTTATCCTATGTGAGACTTCAGGCTTCTGTAATGAATCGAGGTGGATGGCTGGATGGCTCAGCGCAAACATTGCGCATTCCTGTGCTGTACTGTTCTAAGTTCTATGTTCCAAAGGTTGCAAAAAGGTTGAGGAATTAACTCGTTGGTTACTATCATGGTCTGTATGTTGTCGTGAAACAAAATAACTTGGAGGCTATTTTCTGTTTGTGATGTTCTTCCCAATGATAGTCCTTCCCGACTGTTGAGGGCAAAAGCTTCAGTGTGGATGAAGACCATGTTTCATGGCCAGTGCTCCTGCTTCCTTCATATTTGCTGGATTTGTCTCACTGCAAAGATCATGTAGCTATCCCTCAGTGGTTACCAGAATCAGATTTTCACAGAGAGTGATGGGTGTAGGGAACGAGCTGCCAGAGGATATGGGAGAGGCAGGCACAATCACAAATTAAAACACATTTGGACAGGTACAGAGAGACGTGAGCCAAATGCCCATATTACATGGAATTTATCATGCAGTAAACGTTATTCCCTTTATCATGTATCTGTGCACTGTGGACGGCTCGATTGTAATCATTGATAGTATTTCCACTGACTGGGTAGCTCGCAACAAAAGCTTTTCACAGCATCTTGGTACATGTGACAATTAACTAAAGTGAATGAAACTAAACTAAACTAAAATGCAGCCAATTGGGACTATATCAGCCTTAGAGGGCGGTGGAGGCTGGTTCTCTGGATGCTTTCACGAGAGAGCTAGATAGGGCTCTTAAAAATAGCGGAGTCAGGGGACATGGGGAGAAGGCAGGAACAGGATACTGATTGGGGATGATCAGCCATGATCACATTGAATGGCGGTGCTGGCTCGAAGGGCCGAATGGCCTACTCCTGCACCTATTGTCTATTGATCTATTGTCTATCAGGAAGGCGCCTTGATCAGCATGCGTTAGGTTGAAGGGCCCATGTCTATGTTGTGTACCGTTGTGGCTCTCTGTTTGGGAGCCCCTCAAATATGTGCTCATGTCCTCTCATATATCCTCCTTTTCATGGAAGTTCAGATATACCATGCATGATCAATAAGTAGAGGCAATGGGGAAGAACCAGGGTTCTCAGCATTGTAGCGCAATCATTCCATAGACAACGTCCAATGTCCGCTGTGGGGCTGAGGTGATTGTACTTTACCCTAGCTTATGGAAAGACCATTTAGAGTCCTTCTGAACACTGAAGGACTTCAGAGGGGAAGACACTGTCTCCAGAGAAGGATTTGAACTCAAAGACCACTGGCTGTGAGGTAAGTATACCAGTTATCTAGACAGTGGTGGCATGTGCAAAATTCTTTAATCTTCAAGGACAAATCAAGTCTGCATTATGGGCCGTCCGACTTTTTCGGCAACACATAGGTCGTTGCAGGTGGCCGAAAATTTTCAACATGTTGAAAATCCAGCAGCGACCAGAACAAGGTACGACTGTTTGGGCGACTACTCACGACTACTCACGCCAAGGTGTCGCCTGTACGGTCGTGAGTCGTCTCCTCAGTCGCCCAAAAGAGTCGTAGCGTCTTTCTGGTCGCCGCTGGATTTTCAACATGTTGAAAATTTTTGCCAACCTGCAACAACCTATGACGGGTTCCGGCAGTCACAGAAAAAGTCGCGTAAGTGGGACAGGCCCATTAGGATCGTGGAACATAAACTAAGAATGGTCTAAATGTCAAAGATCTGGTCTTATCATTTCTTGCGAGGATCGAAATCTAATGGGATTATACTTATTTGGTTTTGAAATACTATAATAGACCCTTGTTTCTAAAGTGGATCTGCACACTCAGAGATATCGATCAGTGGTCACAGATAAGGTTTCTTCAAATACAAAGTGGTGCAGCCGTCATGAGCAGTAATCTCTTTTGCCCGCTGCTCCAGAAAGCTGATGAGGTGGCTTCTTCATTTGAACAGGATGATAAACACGAGTCGAGAAATGAGTTTGAGTATGTTTCAGTTGTTCCCTAGAATCAGATGACACAATAGACAATAGACAATAGACAATAGGTGCAGGAGTAGGCCATTTAGCCCTTCGAGCCAGCACCGCCATTCAATGTGATCATGGCTGATCATCCCCAATCAGTACCCCGTTCCTGCCTTCTCCCCATATCCCCTGACACCGCTATTTTTAAGAGCGCTATTTAGCACTATCTCTCTTGAAAGCATCCAGAGAACCGGCCTCCACCGCCCTCGGAGGCAGAGAATTCCACACTCACCACCCTCTGTGAGAAAATGTGTTTCCTCGTCTCCATTCTAAATGGCTTACTCCTTATTCTTAAACTGTGGCCCCTGGTTCTGGACTCCCCCAACACCGGGAACAAGATTCCTGCCTCTAGCATGTCCAAGCCCTTAACAATCTTATATGTTTCAATGAGATATCCTCTCATCCTTCTAAACTCCAGAGTGTACAAGCCCAGCTGCTCCATTCTCTCAGCATATGACAGTCCCGCCATCCCGGGAATTAACCTTGTAAACCTATGCTGCACTCCCTCAATAGCAATAGACACCTGGTAATATTATCAAGCTGAGCCACAATACCAAGTCTATGGGCCAGAATTTGTGAAGAGGACGAATGGCAGAATAATGAATCCTACCGCAACTACAGAACAGTCCTGAACTACTATCTACCTCACTGGAGACCCTCGGACTATCTTTGATTGGAATTTGCTGGCTTTACCCTGCACTGAACGTTATTCCCTTGCTTGTATCTATACACTGTGAATGGCTCGATTGTAATCAAGCATTGTCTTTCTGCTGAAAGCATGCAACAAAAGATTTTCACTGTACCTCGGTACACGTGACAGTAAACTAAACTGACTGGACTGATTAAAGATGGGAGCAATGTACATGTACTATGTTTACATATGTACATATTCACATATTCTGTTGTGCTGCAGCAAGTAAGAATTTCATTGTCCCATCCGGGACATATGACAATAAAACACTCTTGATTCTTGGCAAACCCGAATAATGAGGTGGAACATTAAAAAAAATGGTTTAAGCAAAATCCTGATTCAGTAAGTATCTAATAAATACAGAATATGCAATGTAAAAAATGCAATGGATAATAAAATTTGATGATGCACGTCAGGATAGAATTCGGTCAGGTCATGTAACCTGAAATTAAATTGTGCATTATTCAACATGTCGACAAAATTTATTGCCAAATTGTTATGCTTGGTTTGTTCAGGCCGAACGTTAACTCCTGTTCTGCTTCTTGCATTGTGGAGCTCACTGTTTAGAGATAATATATTTCAGGTGACATAAGCAAAGTAACCGGTGTAAGTACATGCCTTATCAGTTAATTCTTGGTAATATCAGTATATCTCTTGAATGTGTTTACAGTCACAGTTTTTACAGTTAAGGTTTACAGTTTGCAGCTTTTGGGCAATTGTACAGGACACCTTACATGTATGAAAATCCAAAAGTAACAACTGAGAAAGATCAATTGCCGCCTGCCATCAGTAATATCATTTTAAGATACGTCAATGAAGTAACATTTTTAAAAAAGGCTTTAGTTTCGATGGGTGGACAAATGCGCTGTGCAACTAATTAATTGATGTTTGACGTGCCGTCAGACTTGTAACGCACCGACCACTCGAAACAAGTTTTCAAAGCCAACTTAAAGCAGGCAACAGTCAGTTATGAAGAGATAACCGCAGGTTATCTGAGGCCAAACATATTGCCTATTTTTAAGCTGGGATCATTTACATCCATCTGACACAAATGAGTTCCAGCTGGTTACACCGTCGTTGAAAATATCTGTCTGATTCGCTAAAACCTACCCGCAGTCAAGATTGAAAGCGTGTACAATCAGATCCAGGAGCAGCCTCTTGCCGCTGCTAGCAGACCACTGAACCGGCGGTTGTCCCATAAACTTAAGGTGCAGGCAATATCACAACGTCTAAAAAAACCTTTGGAGTTTAGTTAGTTAGTTAGTTAGTTAGTTCAGTTGATTGTCACGTGCGCTGAGGTACAGTGAAAAGCTTTTGCTGCGTGCTGACCAGTCAGCGGAAAGACGATCCATGATTACACCAAATGTGTAAGAAGGATCATGAGTCCAATCGAGCCATCTACAGTGTACCGATGCATGATAAAGAGAATAATATGCGATATGGGCCAAACGCAGGCAGGTGGGACTACCATTGAGGGAGCATTTTGGTCGGTGTGGGCAAGTTATGCCAAAGGGTCTGTTTTCTCTGCATGAATCTATGACTCTAGTCCCAATCTCCCAATTGACCACATTACTGTGTCTATATTCTGCACTTGGATTTGTTTTTTTCCTTTGCGCTACCTGTTGGACCTGTGCATGGTTTGATTGCACTCATGTCTAATATAACTTGCCTGGATGGCTGTCCCACTGAACCTTGGTACACCTGATAAACTAAGATCAATACCAACATCGTTGGCGATCACTCGAAATGAGTATGACTGTCCTCTCATGGAGGACGCCTGTGCGTGGCTTTGTTTAACGAGGGGAGACTGGTGCACAGACAGCCGCCACACGGTCCTTGACAGATCTGGGTCAGGATCCAGTGGCATGGAGTCCAAGACGACTGGAGACCAACCCGTCTTTCAAGGTAGCAAATCAGCCATCCTTACCCAGTCTGACCATTACATGACTCCACATTCACCAATAATGCTTTTTATATGCAATGGTCAAGAAAGCTACTTATTTCGGACATAGGTTTAAGGCGAAGGGAGAGAGATTTAATACAAACCTGAGAGGCAACTTTTTTACACAAAAGGTTGTCGGTATATAAAATGGGCTGCCTGAGGAGGTAGTTGAGGCAGGTACATGGATAGATTAGGTTCAGAGGGATTCAGGCCAAACGCAGGCAGGTGGGACTAACGTAGATGGGACACGGTGGCTGGTGTGGGCAAGTTGGGCCGAGGGACCTGTTTCCACACTGTGTCACTCTATGACTATTTCAAGAGGAATTGGGGATGACCATGAAATACTTGCCTATCCGGATCCGGAGAAATGAATAAAGGGCCTGTCCCACTTTCAAGACCTAATTCACGACCTCTGCCGTTTGCCCTTGACTCATACTCGCAACATGGTCGTCACGAGGTTGTAGGAGGTCGTATGAGGTCGTAGGAGGTCGTAGGTAGGTCGTAGCGGGCCGTGATGCTAGTCGTAGGTACTCGTGGCATCAAGTAGGTCGGGGCCTTTTTTCTAGCATGATGAAAAATGTCCACGAGTAAAAAAGGTCGTGAATTAGGTCGTGAAAGTGGGACAGGCCCTTAACTTAGATGAAGTCACTTGAGGGATTATTTCGAAGAAGTTATTAATATAGGAAAATTAAACTAGATGACAAGGCCATCCCTAGAGCCATCTGTCTTTCTCCACAGTAAGAGGCAATGACTATATTGTGGAGGAAGTAATTTTGCAACTACTGACCTTGGTGCCGTTGCCTTGGGAAGGCCCAGCAGCGGAGACCGTCTCCCCCATTAGGTAATACCATACAACTGGGAGACTCCATCAAGCTGACCTTGAAAGTCAGAAGATTCAGATGCTGGAAATTGTACATTAAAAATTTGAAACGATATGTTCACATTCCACAGAATCTGCAACAGAATGAGATGCTGACACTCATGCACAACGAAGGGACTGTAGATGTTGGTTTACACCGAAGATAGACATAAAATGCAGGAGTTACCCAGCGGGTCAGGCAGCATCTGTGGAGAAAAGGAATAGGTGACATTTCGGGTCGAGACCCTTTTTCAGACTGAGAGTCAGGGGAGACGGAGAATGATGATATGAAACGGTACAAAGAACAAATGCATGAAATATCGGCAAACGGACAAGTAGTTGATCAAGGAATGGTGGAGCCCACAATGGTTCATTGTTGGCTGTGGAGAAGGTGGAATAAGATACAATGGTATCTTGGTTCCTTTGTGCTTCTTCATATCTTTTGTGGGGAGAGAAAATGTTACTCCCTTGGTGGAGAATGTTACTCCCTTGTTCAATAAAGGAAGTAAGGAAACAGACTCAGCAAAAAAGACCTTTGAGTTTTACCTCAGTGGTGAGATGTCTTTTAGATACATCCTGCCATGTAAGTTTCAAAGTCACCTGAGACAAACTGATTAAATAAGGCAAGACTGCATGGATTTGCTAAGGTAAATAGCGTTTATTGTGGCCTTCATGAAGGCCCTCAAGTAGGAAAGAACATGCAAGGCTTCAAGAAGGGCCAGAGGTAGAACTGGTAAGTTATTCTGGTGATCAGTTAGCCTGTAAATATTGGGCCAAATGGCCTCCTTCGGTGCTGTAACCATTGCATTGTTACATGACTATAATAAATATCTCCTTAATTGCACATTTAACACAAACAATGAAGTCATCGCTACCCCACCTTTGAAATCCTGCTACAATTAAGGCAACTGAACCAAATTTCAAAATCCACAATAAAGACAAAAGCAAATTCCATAAGCCAAATCCACGTGAACACCTCCTAGATTATACGTTTATTACAAAGAAAATGAGTATAAATAACTGTCCTTCAGTTGCTGTTTCGTCTTTAGTCAGAGGGTGGTGAATTCTTTTCCACGGAATGCTGTGGAAGCAAAGTCAGTGGATATATTTAAGGCAGAGATTGATTCTTGATTAGTACTGGTGTCAGAGGCTATGGGGAGAAGGCAGGAGAATGGGGTTAGGAGAGAGAGATAGATCAGCCAGGATTGAATGGCGGAGTGGTCGACAGGCCGAATGGCCTAATTCTACTCCTATCACTTATGATTTTATGATCTTCATGTGACCCTTTAAACTGAATCCTCATCTACACTAAGGGCGGAACGGTGGGGCAGCAGCAGAGTTGCTGCCTTACAGCATCAGCAACCCGGGTTTGATCCTGACTACGGGCGCTGTCTGTACACCATTTGTACATTCTCCCCATGACCACGTTGGCTTTCCCCAGGTGCTCTGGTGTCCTCACATACTCCAAAGAGGTACAGGTTTATAGGTTAATTGGCTTCAGTAAAAATTGCAAAGAGTGTAAGATAGGGCTAGTGTACGGGGATCACTGGTCGGCACGGACTCGGTGGTCCAACGGGCCTGTTTCTGCACTGTATATCTAAAGTAAAACCAAACTTTGATAAATGTAAAATTACCTGTGGCACTCCTCTGATAAAACCTCTGCCTCTTTTAGTTCCAGTATAAATGCTGTGTCTGAGTGCATCTGTGAAATCATTACACTTGCTGAAGAAGGGTCCCAACCCGAAACGTTGCCTATCCATTCCCTCCAGAGATGCTGCCTGACCCGCTGAGACACTCCAGCACTTTGTGTTCTCTCTACGATTGTTGATCAGCTTCAGGCATAGAAGAGAACAGTTGAATGTCCAGCACCTAATGACAGAAGTCACCTTTAGACTTCAAGACTTCAGAGACACAGCGCGGAAACAGTCCCTTCAGCCCACCAAGTCCGCGCTGACCAGCGATCACCCGTACACTAACTTCATCCTGTACACTCGGGCCAATTTATACTTTACCTAAGCCAATTGACCTATAAACCTGTACGTCTTCATAGTTTGGGAGGAAACCGGAGCACCCGGAGAAAACCCACGCGATCACAGGGAGAATGTACAAACTCCGTACAGACAACATCGGTAGTTAGATTCCCTGGCGCTGTAAGGCAGCAACTCTACCGTGGTGCCATTGTACAGAAATCTCAGAATGGGACCTCTTTATTTACCAAGCAATATAATTTGACATGTAGCAAACTAAAAGTAAGTATGAAAACACAAGCGTTGACATCTTTGAAGGACCTAACAACATTGAAACGATACGCTGGGACGATGGGAATTGATTTTAAAAAAAGGACCCAAGGAACGAGTTAAAAACACTGAAGAAATCTTTTATTCACCAAAATGTTAAGAGAGTTGCGGAACAGGTTCCAAAGAACACCTGTGGTGAACTGGGTTTAAACAAAATTACCTGGATAGAAAAAATTGATTAAAAAAATAAGAAAAAGTTCAAGAACATGCCATTTGAATCCATCATATCTTATCTCAAGTATATATCAAATTTCCCAAGTTACACTTACAAAGCTCTCCTCCTGGACTACTTGAATGATATTTATCTTTCAATCAACTAGTTTAGTTGAGATTAGACATACAGCATGGAAACAGGCCCTTTGGCCCAACAAGCCCGTACTGACTATCAATCACCTGTTCACACTAGTTGAATGAATATTGTCACATTTCTACAATATCCCACTTTCCTAACCATTCCCTGCACACCAGGGGCAATTTACAGCGGCCAATTAGGCTACAAATCCGTACATCTTTGGGATGTGGGAGGAAACCGGAGCCGTCACAAGGAGAACGTGTAAACTTGAACCCTGGGTCTCTGACGAACTCAGGCAACCAGCTGCTCCACTGTTCCACTTCGAGACAATCTACTCTTCATCATGTTTTGTTCCTGGGATCGTGTTGAACATGAAACAACCTCTGCATTTATTTCCCATGACTGCACAGTGACCAAACTAATAGTAGGTCCCCCTTGGTCATGACTGACCATGGGTGATGCTTCCTGGTCGGATGCAAGCCTGGGCGATCGATGTCATATGGAGGACAGGCTGTTGCCCATGCAGCACGTCCCCCCTCTCCACGTCGCTGATCGATCCAAAGGAACAGCAGGGCCATTACAGTTTGGCACCAGCGCCATCGCAGGAGCTGCCAGAGCGAGGTTGTAGACAATGATGAACTGCCTTAGGGGCTCCGACTCCGGATTTTCTTGAGGTTTACTCCTGGAGCCTTTCCCATGACTGGATGTGGCCACAAGGCAGTGGAGGTTTTAAATCAGAGTTTTCCCTCTCCTAGATGGACCGCCTTCCCAGGCTGACGAGCCCCATCTGCCCGAGACTCATGGGGGCGGGAGCGTCTACCTTCCCATGCAGGTCTATAGCACCTGCCCACTGCCCACTAATAAAACTAATTAAAATTCCCATAAATATCTCTTTACGTGGAAAGTTTACATGGAATCCACCACCGCGGGAACAGATGAGGGGAATAGTACCAAAGTATTAGAGAGGAATGCTTAGTTTAGATTTGTTTGGTTTTGAGATACGACATAGAAACAGGCCCTTCGAGTCACCGAGTCCGCGCCGACCAGCAATCACCCCCGCACACTAGTTCCATCCTACACGCTGGGGACAACTTACTGAAGTCTATTAACCTACAACCCTGCGCATCTCTGGAGTATGGAAGGAAACCGGAGCACCCAAAGCAAACCCACGCGGTCACAGGGAGAACGTACCGACTCCGTACGGACAGCACCCGCAGTCAGGTTCGAACCTGAGTCTCTGGCGCTGTGAGGCAGCAACTCTACCGCTGCACCACCGTGCCACCCACACTACGATGATCTGAGCTTGACAACGACCCAGAACAATTTGTGGATAAATGCCAGGTCATACTGTACAAAGCATGTTGTTGAAGCAAATACATTTAATTGGAATAAAAAACTGGACAAACCGCTCAGACTGGGTGTGGTGATGGTTGGACCAGCCCGCTTCTCTCAATGATGTTTGGGTGGAGTGGGCAGCTGAAGGCCTTGCAGCAGCCTGAGGCTCGATTGTATCAGGCAAAGATCCTATAGTGGAGCAAGATAGACCACTCCTGCTAAAGGCGATGGGCTGACGTGTAGTACGCAACGGAACGGAACGTTGGCCTTTTTTTCATCCATTTCCGTAACCCGACCCGACCCGACCCGCTGTGTAATCAACGTTGCGGGGGAACAGTTTGTGTTAATAAATTAAAATTCTGAAAATGAGGAGATTTTTACCAAATAGCTTTTATTTTTACGAGGATGTTTCCGTAACCGGCTTCCGTCTCCGCACTAGTATCCTACGGGATCTTTGGTGCGGAGACGGAAGACGGTTACGGAAATGGGGCCGAAAATTACCCGTGAATCTGCCCATGACCGTACTACGTCTTTTTCGTCGAGTGGGCCATCTTGCTCGCTATAGGATCTTTGGTTCTGCCCCGCTTGGCCCGACCCCTCACAACGTTCACACTGGTGTTACCAAACTTCCCTGACCTGACTCAACTGGAACTCAAACATCTCACTTCACCATTTCATCAACTTCAATTACATCACCCCACAGTCCACATCTCTACGCCATCAAGCACCAGTCCGCTCAACCTATCTTGATAACTGCAATGCTTTGTAGTGGAAATCATCCATTCCCTACTCACTCGCTGAGGTTGGGTCGTAAGAGGGGGAACACCACCAAGAGGGACCAACTGGCTCTGAGGAGGGTGGTTCGCTCAGCTGAGCGGACCATCAAAACCACCCTTCCCAACCTGCAGGACATCTACACCAAGCGCTGCAGGTCAAGAGCCAGGAGGATTATCCAGGACCACACTCACCCCAACAACAGACTGTTTTCCCTGCTGCTGAAAGAAAATTGGTTGGTACCGGCTGCCCAGGGCCAACACGGAGAGAATGAGGAGGAGTTTCTTTCCCCAGGCCATGAGACTGCTGAACGAGGACTGAGTGACATATTCTTGATTATTAGGGTTATGGGGAGAAGGCAGGAGAATGGGGTTGAGAGGGAAAGATAGATCAGCCATGATTGTATGGTGGAGTAGACTTGATGGGCCGAATGGCTTTAATTCTGTTCCTATCACTTATGAATATGTATTATAGGATATGGAACAATGCAGCACAGGAACAGGCCTTTCGATTACAACGTCTGTGACCAACATGATGCCAAGTTCAATTAGTTTCCTCTGTTTGCACGTGATCCATATTCTACCATTTCCTGCACAACCATGTACCTGTCTGAAAGCATCTTACACACCACTATCTAATCTGTCTCCACCGCTAGCCCTGGCAGTGCGTTCCAGGCACCCAAGGCTTAGCAGGAAGCAGATAAAACTAAACAAACAGTTGTTCAGCAAAGTGAGGTTGTTTACATCGCCCAACAAAAGACACGGCTACAGCAGATGTAACACCTGTCCACAAGAGAGAACGCAGCTCGGCCGTGATAGTTCACAGGCGTTCATGAGACTGGTTACTGCGAATGTGGAATCACATCGCGACTGTCCTGGGCTACAAAATGATGCATCTTCCATGAACAATATATTCATTGAAATGCTTTTGCAGAACACAGTAAAGTGAAGAGTCAAGTCGCAGTAAGATGCGCCTGTACTGTTATACTTTAGACCTTAGGGCGGCACGGTGGCGCAGCGGTAGAGTTGCTTCCTTACAGCGCCAAAGACCCGGGTTCGATCCTGACCACGGGTGCTGTCTGTACGGAGTTTGTACGTTCTCCCCATGGCCTGCGTGGGTTTTCTCCGAGACCTTTGGTTTCCTCCCACACTCCAAAGACGTACAGGTTTGCAGGTTAATTGGCTTGGTATAAATGTAAAATTGTCCCTAGTGTGTGTAGGATAGTGTTAATGTGTGGGGATCGCTGGTCAGTGCAGACTTGGTGGGCTGAAGGGCCTATTTCTGCGCTGTATCTCTAAACTAAACTTTAGACTATAGAGATGCAGCGAGGAAACAGGCCCTTCAGCCCACCGACCCCATGCATACCAGCGTTCACCCCGTATAACAGCACTATCTGACAGACTAGGGATAATTTACAATTTACAGAAGCTGATTAAGCTACAACCTGCTCGTCTTTGGAGTGGAATTGCATTTGCAATGGAATTGACCCACAGCTCAAGTACTGACCAACACCCCTGGTGCAACACATCATTCACACCTGTCTCCATCACCAGATTCAGGGACAATTTCTTCCCAGCTGTTATCAGGCAACTGAATCATATTACGACATCCAGAGAGCAGTGCTGAACTACTTACTATCTACCTTTTTGATGTCCCTCGGAATATCCTTGAGGGGACTTTGCTGGTTGTGATGTTTGGTGGACTGTGTGGGGTGGGAGGACCCGTTGCTCCTCCCATGCAGCAGGTGGCGCTGCACAGGGCAAAGGGAGATGTTTGTATATAGTTTATCCTGTGTGTGTGTGTGTGTGCAGCCATTTTGACTTGACTTGCTGCCAGCATTGAGTAAAGCATTAAAGACTTCTGTTGTAACTGAAGACTCTCAAATATTTATGCAGACCTAGAAGACGAACAT
This sequence comes from Amblyraja radiata, assembly GCF_010909765.2. Lineage (NCBI taxonomy): Eukaryota > Metazoa > Chordata > Chondrichthyes > Rajiformes > Rajidae > Amblyraja > Amblyraja radiata. Next base: position 4,629,655 of record NC_045988.1, read on the forward strand.
GAAACTGGCTTTACTTGCACTAAACGTTTTTCCCTTATCATGTATCTTTGCACTGTACATAGATTGATTGTAATCATGTATTGTCTTTCTGCTGACTGGTTCGCGCACAACAAATAGCTTTTCACTGTACCTCGGTACACGTGACAATAAATTAAACTGAAACTGAATTAAAACTGAGCTTCATAAAAACATAGAAAGTAGGTGCAGGAGTAGGCCATTCGGCCCTTCTAACCTGCACCGCCATTCAATATAATCATGGCTGATCATCCAGAATCAGTACCCTGTTACTGCTTTTTCCCCATATCCCTTGATTCCGTATTTACTTCCATTTATTCCTGCTGTTTGCTGAAATGTATTGGATGCCATTACTCATTGTGAATGATTTCTGACAACACTTTCCCCTCACAACCCGGGAGGATGGTCACACCTCGCGATGGCGGGACTGTCATATGTTGATAGAATGGAGCGGTTGGGCTAATATACTCTGGAATTTAGAAGGATGAGAGGGTATCTTATTGAAACATATAAGATTATTAAGGGTTCGGACACGCAAGAAGCAGGAAACAGGTTCCCGATGTTGGGGGAGTCCAGAACCAGGGGCCACAGTATAAGAATGAGGGGTAAGCCATTTAGAACGGAGGTGAGGAAAAACATTTTCACACAGAGAGTTGTGAATTTGAGGAATTCTCTGCCTCAGAAGACAGTGGACGCCAATTCTTTGGATGCTTTCAAGAGAGAGTTAGATAGAGCTCTTAAAGATAGTGGAGTCAAGGGATATGGGGAGAAGGCAGGAACGGGGTACTGATTGTGGATGATCAGCCATGATTACAGTGAATGGCGGTGCTGGCTCGAAGAGCCGAATGGCCTTACTCCTGCACTTATTGTCTATTGTCATTTACAAGTATTTGATTAGTAAGGGTGTCAGGGGTTATGGGGCGAAAGCAGGAGAATGGGGTTGAGAGGAAAGGTTAGATCAGCCATGATTAAATGGCGGGGTAGACTTGATGGGCCGAATGGCCTAATTCTGCTCTTGGAACTTATGAGACTATCCTTTAAAGTTCCAGCAGGATTTCAAAGACAACACACTGCATTAACGTTGATGGTGAAACAGGATGGGCAACTCAGCGAGTCAGGCAGCATCTCTGGAGAAAAAGGAACACCCCCTCCCTGCGTTGATTTCAGCATCAAACAGTGATAACTTCCACCATAGTCATAGAGTCATACAGCACGGAAACAGGCCCTTCGGCCCAACTTGTCCATGCCGACCATCGTGCCCCATCAGTACTAGCCCCAGTATGATAGAAGGGTCCCGACCTGAATCATCACCCATCCTTTTTCTCCAGAGTTGCTGCCTGACCCGCTGAGTTACTCCAGCACTTTGTGTCCATTAACATTGATGGTTAATGTTAAGCGTTCTGGCAGGAATTGGTGAGGTGCATTTTGTTGGCTTCTTCATCCAGGATCTGCAGAAGGCATGGGTAGGGATCACAGGTATTTTGCAACCACAGTCACCTCTTCCTTCTTGTCCATACATGACTCCAAAATGGAGCTGCTGCCCTCTGCTGGAAGATGGAGGATTAGGCTAGAGAGCAAGGAGCAAATGTTCTGAGATCAATGGCAGATTCTGCTGAGGTCCTCATGCCTTGGAAGATACAGGGCCATAGTGGTCACACACCTCTTAATCCCAGTGGATCACCAGACTAAATACTACTGAGGTCAATTTATACAGGGCTCAGAATTCAATTCATTGGGTTTTTTTTTTCTTTTCTTCGAGTCCGTTGCAATCTCAGATGTCGTTCTGCCAGTATCTGGCACAGGTCACAGCTGGTCGGGTTGGTTCAGCCAGGTCCTGGGGGCTGCACTGGGGGGCGTCGTCACACTCCAGTAGGTGGGACATTGTCTGTACTGCTCCACAGTTGCATGTGTCTTCTGCCTGGTAGTTCCATGCTTTCATAAGAGCTTTGCATTGGGTAAGGCCTAAACATCAAGGGCATGATAATGTGTAGGAAGGAACTGCATATTCTGGTTTACACCGAAGATAGACACAAAATGCTGGAGTAACCCAGCTGGTCAGGCAGCAAAGTTTTGGGTTGAGACCCTTCTTCAGAATTACAGAACTCTTATCGGAGAGAGGAAAAGAACATCTTCAAAGTCTGCAGAAGGGTTTCGACACAAAACGTCACCCATTCATTTTCTCCAGAGATGCTGCTTGACCTGCTGAGTCATTCCAGCATTTTGTGTCTATCTTCAGCATTCAATTCATTTAAACATCACGATAGAGGAGATAGAGATGAAGCAAACATTGGGTGTGTTTTAACGTTGAGGAGGAAAGCTGAGACTACCATTGGCGTCATAGTTCTACCTATAATAGTCAGTCGGACTGAACAATAGCAAAGTACACGTAATGTGGAGAAGTGAATGCATTTGGGATGGTGCAACAAATGAAGAGAACACGGGATTGAGAGAGAAAGATAGGTCAGCCATGATTGAATGGCCGAGTAGATGTGATGGGCCCAATGGCCTAATTCTGCTCCTATCCTAAATGACAACAAATAAATTGTATTGTATCATTGTATCACCACTTATGAACTGATGAACATACAACAATGGGAGTATGTTGAATGACGTAGAGGAACAGAGAGACTTCAGGAATAAGTGCACAGATCAGCAACATGAGCAGGCTGGGTGAAACAGATGGTTTTATGTGCACATTTAGACGAGATGTGAACTGTACCTTCCAGAGTTAGGCATCGAGACTCGGGTGTGGGTGTGGGGGGGGGTGAGGGGGGGGGGGGGAGGGGGGAGGGAGGGGGGTGGGGGGAAGGGGAGTGAGTTAGGTTAACTAGGTTTTCCATGTATGGTGCAAATCTGATGATCAAATTCAGGAACATTTTCTTCCCAGCTGTTATCAGGCAACTGAACCGTCCTCTCACCAGCTAGAGTGCGGTCCTGACTTCCCATCTACCTCATTGGAGACCGTTAAACTATCTTTAGTCAGGCTGTATTAGATTTTAATCTTGCACTGAACGTTATACCCTTATCCTGTAGCAGTACACTGTAGACGGCGTGATTGTAATCAGGTATAGTCTTTTCGCTGACCGGATAGCACGCAACAAAAAGCTTTTCACTTTTCACTTTACCTCGGCACACGTGACAATAATAAACTAAACTGAACTTTGATGTTACAAGTTTTCCATAATTTGGCAACGCTACAGGTAGCAGCTGATCATACTCAAAGTATGATCATACTCTTTGAAGGTAGGCAAAAGTGCTGGAGAAACTCAGCGGGTGCAGCAGCATCTATGGAGCGAAGGAAATAGGCAACGTTTCGGGCCGAAACCCTTCTTCAGACTGAACTCTTTGAATTGTGTATTGTTGATGTCCTTACTATATATTTTTTGTTTTGTTTCATTCCGCTTATATGTTTTGTAATCTGCTTACTAAATTTTGTAAGGCGTTCTTGAGTCCTTTGAAAGTCGGCCATAAGTATAATGTATAATAATAATAATAATAATAATAATAATAATAATAATAATAATAATAATAATAATAATAATAATAATAATAATAATAATAATAATAATAATAAAAAATAAAGTGCAGAGTTACCAAAGTCATTCACAATTCTCTTGTAGTGATGAAATCTACTCAAGTGTGTTCTCTCTGGCCCCGTGAGAAAGCTGTAAGCTGGTAAACTTTACATTTTGATCAATAATGGAACTATTTAAGACAAATATAATGCTGCCATTTTATTTCAAACGTCTATATCATCTTGATTCTGTGTACATTAATTCATACGTTCATTTACAATTAATTCAACATTGCCACCAAAATTGATTCCAAAAAGGAAATGGAACTAATAATTCCAAAGGGTTGCGCATCATCAGAGAAAAAGAAATATCGATACTATTTGTTATATTAGTAGTAGCATTAATTAACTAGGTTTAGTTCAAACATTTATTTTACCCCAGTGAATGAATTATTGATATTTCTGTAGACTGGATAAGGTCGGAGGAGGTGCAGAGAATAAGATTACAGCCACCTTTTATCTAATTTTGGTCAGGTTTTGCTGATTTTAGAAAACCAACTTTATTCCCAAAGCTGAAAAGACTTGTAATCTGAACAATTACATATTTTATTGCTGAATTTTTTAATTATTTCTTGTCTCAGAGTGTAACGTTTTCTTCTATCTATTTCTCCCTTACTCACCATTTCAGTTTTCCTCGTACTTCTTCTCTTTCTTTCACTTTCATTTTCTTTATTTCCCCAGTGCTATCTCTCCAAATCTGTATTTCCCCCTCTCTTCTCTCCTTTCTTGCTCGTTCTGCTTCTCAGGCGTAGATGGCCAAACGACTCTCTCAAGAGTTGCAGGTCGGTCAGTGGAGACAAGCTGCACGTTCTCCATCCTCCAGTCCCGACAAAAATCTCCCACTAAAAGCTAACGATCAACCCCCGACACTCCCTCGCTCTCTATCCCTCCCCCACTCCAATCGCACCAACTTCTCGTTTTCACCCAAGTGACCTGTTTCTTTAATCATCATTAATTTTTTGCATATCTTTCCTTAATTGTTCGTTATCTCTCCACATTATCGTCTATATCTCTCGTTTCCCTTATCTCGGTCTCGACCCGAAACTCGACTCGACCCATTCCTTCTCTCCAAAGATGCTGAGCTTCTCCAGCTTTTTGTGTCTCTCTAACGATCTAATTGTTTGGGCCTCTGCTTGCCCCACCTTTCCTTGATCATCATTGCTGGTTTTGATTTGTTCTTTTCATACCTTTCACTCACACTTTTCGTTCCTTGCACCTTTTCATGCCTCTAGTTTCCTCTGACTCAGTCTTGCTCCCTTTAAGAGCTTTTACTATCCAGTGTATAGTTGGTGCCACCAAGGAGGCCACAAACAGTCTGTGTTCATACACAGATCACGATAAACGTCTGATAAATGTAAGGCCATTAGCCCACATTGGCATATCCTGCCCGAAACTGCTTTTCATCCAGATCCCAATGAAAATGGCCATGGCCTTACTGGGAATGTGGTCGGGAATCCCCTGTTTCCATCTGCCATTCTCCCGTAGATAGACACAAAATGCTGTAGTAACTCAGCGGGTCAGGCAGCATCTGTTTGTAATGTCCCTGTCCCACTTAGGAAACCTGAATGGAAACCTCTGGAGACTTTGCACCCCACCCAAGGTTTCCGCGCGGTTCCCGAAGATTCCCGGAGGTTTTTGTCAGTCTCCCTACCTGCTTCCACTACCTGCAACCTCCGGCAACCACCTGCAACCTCCGGGAGCTGCACGGAAACCTTGGGTGGGGCGCAAAGTCTCCAGAGGTTTCCGTTCAGGTGTCCTAAGTGGGACAGGGGCAGAAGGTACAATTTTATTCCAATTGTGGATGTTGCAATCTCAAGTGGATGTTGCGTGTTGGGGCGACAATGCCTCAATAAACACTTGGAAATAACCAGGGGCACAGTCACAAAGGGGAATGTGTTTGACTTGTTAATTTAAGAGCAAGATGTCTCTGATGCTGAAGATAGACACAAAATGCTGGAGGAACTCAGCAGGTCAGGCAGCAACTCTGGAGACTTGGAAAAGGTGGCGTTTCTGGTCGAGACCCTTCTTCGGACTGGGTCGGGGATGGTGGGGGGGGGGGGGGTGATACTGGAGGTATGAAAAGGTACAAAGAAAGAATGAAAAGAACAAATCAAAACCAGCAAAGGAGGATCAAGGAAGAGTGGAGCCCACAATGGTCCATTGTTGGCTGTGGAAAAAGGAGATAACGAGTGGACACAAATAGTTTGTGCTTGTCTATCGTGGCACATAGAGCATCTAGAATGTACAGCTGTGTGGGTGTGATGACGGGAGGTAGAGTGGAGCCTGCCGTTTGCCTGGGTGTACAGTAGATGCTGACTGACCAGCTGTGTAAATACAATGTCAGCATTGGTAGAAAATGGGAGGATGATACAAAGGTTTATTTTATTAACATTGTAATTGCCTTGAAATTTAATTGAATAACTTCTCTCCCCAATTACTCTTGCTGCTAAGGGAATCTGGCAGACAAATTTAAGGCCTTTCTACTTCTTTTGTTGCAGATTCTGATTCTGTGATAAGTTTTTTGATTTCACGAATTCCAGGCCGGAGGTTTGCAACTCCTTCTTTGAATGTTTACTGGACTGCCCATTGGCTAATGTTGGTCTTTAATGCTTCCAGTTGTTGGATGATGGACGATGCAGGACGTTTGGGGAGGCCAAGGTCTTCTGCGTTGGAATGTGCAAACATAGAGACCACCATGTCCTTGAACTTGATCATCTGTTCCACCATTTGACTTTCAAGAGCTCCAAACCTCTGCTGGAGAATTTTGGTTACATTGTTGGGAAGATTGACACTTCGATTAGAAATATTCCTGAAAAAGAGAAATAGAGAACATGTCTACATTGTTTCCAAATCTCAGCATCCTCTCTGCGGCACAGGGCACGCTAATCATGATTTGCCGATATCTGCAACAAGGCAACCCATTGGGAGAACCAATTAAACCTACAAACCCGCACGTCTTTGGAGTGTGGGAGGAAACCGGAGCACCCGGAGAAAACCCACGCAGGTCACGGGGAGAACGTGCAAACTGCGTAGGGCCACGCCCATAGTCAGGATCAAACCCTGGTCGCTGGTGCTGTAAGGCAAAGAGGCTATTGATGCCACGAGGCGGGTTTTGGATCTTACTCTGCGTTCGGTCTATCGTTATCACCTCTTCCACAGCCAACAATGGACCATTGTGGGCTCCACCGTTCCTGGCTCATCGGTACCGGCTCAAATTTGTTCTGAATCTTTTCATACCTCTAGTTTCCCTCTCCCATGGCTCTCAGTCTGAAGAAGGGTCTCGACCCGAAATGTCACCTGTTCCTTCGCTCCACAGATGCTGCCTCACCCGCTGAGTTTCTCCAGCATTTTTGTCTACCTTCGATTTTTCCAGCATCTGCAGTTCTTTCTTAAACCATATAACCATATAACCATATAACCATATAACAATTACAGCACGGAAACAGGCCATCTCGGCCCTACAAGTCCGTGCTGAACAATAGAAGGGATTAAGTGCGTACATCAGTGGTTTGATCAGTTCAATCCAAGGTTGTGATCCAGGTGCCTCCGACTGCACAGGAAGAGCATGCACCTCCCATCCTAGTCAAAAAAACAGAGAACAATGGGTGTTGATGTTATTATGCATTTCAGATCTTACTACAATGAGCAAACTGCAGTAACCCTCATGGGATTTTCTGAAAGTTTAGTGCAGTTTAGAAATACAGCGTGGGGAAACAGGCCCTTCGGCCCACCGAGCCTGCACCGACCAGCGAATTTACAGAAGCCAATTAACCTACAAGCTTGCAGTGAGGGAGAAAACCCACACGGCAGAGACCCGGGTTTGATCCTGACCACGGGCGCTGTCTGTGTGGAGTTTGCATGTTCTCTACGCGACCGTGTGGATTTTCTCCAGGTACTCTGCTTTCCTCCCACATCCCAAAGGCGTGCGGGTTTGCAGGTTAATTGATCTCTGTAAATTGTCCCTAGGGTGTAAGGAGTTGATTGGAAAGTGGGATAATATGGACTACATGTGAACGGGTGATCAGTGGTCAGCAAGGACTTGGTGGGCTGATGGTGCATCTTTCAATCTAACAATTCAATCAATCTTTCTCAGGCAAACATCATTTTCCAATGAGGTATACCCAGTGCCAAATGTGGATAATATTGTGGGCATATTGAAAAATGGCCCAGTGTACGGAGTGGAGCAGGCAGCTGCCATCTCTCGCCAGGAGTGGGTGCTCACTGAACTAAAACTGCTATCAAAGGTGGCACAGTGGTAGAAGTACTGCCTTACAGCGCCACAGACCCGGATTCGATCCTGACTACGGGTGCTGTCTGTGTGGAGTTTGCATGTTCTCCCCATGAAACTGCGTGGGTTTTCTCCAAGATCTTCGGTTTCCTCCCACGACTTGCAGGTTTGTAGGTTAATCTGCTTGGTATAAATGTAAAATTGTCCCTAGTGTTAGTAGGGTGGAGTTAATGTGTGGACATTGCTGGTCGGTGCGGGCCCGGTGGGGTAAAGAGCCTGTTTCCGTGCTGTATCTCTAAAATTAAAATTAAAAATAAAACTAAAAACTTACCTTTCAAGAGAAACAGCATCAAAGTCACGATGAGTGTCTTCATTTTACCAGCAGGTGATAGTCAATCTGCAATGAATTAAACCCAGCAGTAGATTTAATCTCATGGTGGGCAAAACATGGACATGTGGAACCTTGAGTCTGTGATCATTAACTCAGTGTTTACCGAAGGAAAATCAATAATCAATAACCACAATAACAACTTTAATTTATTTAGTGACTTTGTACGAGCTTTATTAAGCCATATTTGACAAGGCTTAAATCAGGTGACTAAGAATTCGGTCAAAGGGTAATTCCAAACAAGAAAGGAGTGGGAAGCTTTAGTATATGGATCATAGAATCGTACAGCACAAGAACAGGCCCTTCGGCCCACAACGTCTGTGACGGACATGATGCCAAAACCATAACTGATCTACCTGCACATAACCCATATCCCTCCATTCGATGCATATCCATGGGCCTATCCAAAAGGGTTTTACATGGCACTAACGTATCTGCTTCAACCACCACCCCCAGCAGCACGTTCTAGGCACCGACCATGCTTCGGTGAGGTTAATAACGGTTTCGATAAATGTGAGGTTATCCATTTTGGTGGCAAAAACAGGAAAGCAGACTATTATCTAAATGGTGGCCGACTAGGAAAAGGGGAGATGCAGCGAGACCTGGGTGTCATGGTACACCAGTCATTGAAAGTGGGCATGCAGGTGCAGCAGGCAGTGAAGAAAGCGAATGGTATGTTAGCTTTCATAGCAAAAGGATTTGAGTATAGGAGCAGGGAGGTTCTACTGCAGTTGTACAGGGTCTTGGTGAGACCACACCTGGAGTATTGCGTACAGTTTTGGTCTCCAAATCTGAGTAAGGACATTATTGCCATAGAGGGAGTGCAGAGAAGGTTCACCAGACTGATTCCTGGGATGTCAGGACTGTCTTATGAAGAAAGACTGGATAGACTTGGTTTGTACTCTCTAGAATTTAGGAGATTGAGAGGGGATCTTATAGAAACTTACAAAATTCTTAAGGGGTTGGACAGGCTAGATGCAGGAAGATTGCTCCCGATGTTGGGGAAGTCCAGGACAAGGGGTCACAGCTTAAGGATAAGGGGGAAATCCTTTAAAACCGAGATGAGAATAACTTTTTTCACACAGAGAGTGGTGAATCTCTGGAACTCCCTGCCACAGAGGGTAGTCGAGGCCAGTTCATTGGCTATATTTAAGAGGGAGTTAGATGTGGCCCTGGTGGCTAAGGGGATCAGAGGGTATGGAGAGAAGGCAGGTACGGGATACTGAGTTGGATGATCAGCCATGATCATATTGAATGGCGGTGCAGGCTCGAAGGGCCGAATGGCCTACTCCTGCACCTAATTTCTATGTTTCTATGTTTCTATGACCACACTTTATGTTGAAAACCTGCCCCGCGCGTCTCCTCTAAACTTTGCTTAGGGAAGGAATTCCAAGCCTTAGGGGCGTGGAAGCTGAAGGTTCAAGTAAGCTGAAGGTTCCGGAGAGCTCAAGGGGCCAGAGTTACCGAAGCATGGATATTGCGGAGGCAAGGAAGAATTTACAGAGGAGGGAGGGTGCATCTTGAGAAAGACAGCGCGAATGTTCAAATCAAAGTGCTGCTCAACCAGAACCAGATGTTCCAGCAGATGTGAACAACATCTGTCTTTGAACAATGAACAACATTGGCGCAGTGGTAGAGCTACTGCCTTACAGCGCCAGTCACCCAGGTTTGATCTTCACTACGGGTGCTGACTGTGCGGAGTTTGCACGTTCTCCCTGTGACTGCGTGGGTTTTCTCCGGGTGCTCCGGTCTCCTCCCACATCCCAAAGACATACAGGCTTGTAGGTTAATTGCCGTCTGTAAATTGTCCCTAGTGTGAGGGATAGAACTAGTGTACGGGTGGTGATTGGTTGGCATGAACTTGGTGGGCCGAAGGGCCATTTACATGCTGTATCTCAAAACTGAACTAAACCTATTTTATCTCCCACATTTTTATGAGTCATAGAGCCATGGAGCACAGAAACTGGTCTTTCACCCTAACTCAGCCATGACCAGCAAAATGGCTTACACTTGCCCACATTTCACCCGTATCCCTCCAAACCTTTCAAATCCATGTAACTGTCCAAATGTCTTAAACGTTGTCTAGTACCTGCCTCAACTACGTCCTCTGGAAGCTCATTCCATGCACCCATCATACTCTGTGTGAAAAAAGTGCCCCTCAGGTTCACACCTTAAACCTATATAATAACCATATAACATATAACAATTACAGCACGGAAACAGGCCATCTCGACCCTTCTAGTCCGTGCCGAACACATAATCTCCCCTAGTCCCATATACCTGCGCTCAGACCATAACCCTCCATTCCTTTCCCATCCATATAACTATCCAATTTATTTTTAAATGATAAAAACGAACCTGCCTCCACCACCTTCACTGGAAGCTCATTCCACACAGCTACCACTCTCTGAGTAAAGAAGTTCCCCCTCATGTTACCCCTAAACTTCAGTCCCTTAATTCTCAAGTCATGTCCCCTTGTTTGAATCTTCCCTACTCTCAGTGGGAAAAGCTTTTCCACGTCAACTCTGTCTATCCCTCTCATCATTTTAAAAACCTCTATCAAGTCCCCCCCTTAACCTTCTGCGCTCCAAAGAATAAAGCCCTAACTTGTTCAACCTTTCTCTGTAACTTAGTTGCTGAAACCCAGGCAACATTCTAGTAAATCTCCTCTGTACTCTCTCTATTTTGTTGACATCCTTCCTATAATTAGGCGACCAAAATTGTACACCATACTCCAGAATTGGCCTCACCAATGCCTTGTACAATTTTAACATTACATCCCAACTTCTATACTCAATGCTCTGATTTATAAAGGCCAGCACACCAAAAGCTTTCTTTACCACCCTATCTACATGAGATTCCACTTTCAGGGAACTGTGCACAGTTATTCCCAGATCCCTCTGTTCACCTACATTCTTCAATTCCCTACCATTTACCATGTACGTCCTATTTTGATTTGTCCTGCCAAGATGTAGCACCTCACACTTATCAGCATTAAACTCCATCTGCCATCTTTCAGCCCACTCTTCCAACTGGCATAAATCTCTCTGTAGACTTTAAAACTCTACTTCATTACCCGCAACCCCACCTATCTTAGTATCATCTGCATACTTACTAATCCAATTTACCACACCATCGTCCAGATCATTGATGTACATGACAAACAACAGTGGACCCAACACAGATCCCTGTGGCACCCCACTCGTCACTGGCCTCCAACCTGACAAACAACCATCCACCATTACTCTCTGGCATCTCCCATTCAGCCACTGTTGAATCCATCTTGCTACTCCACCATTAATACCCAACCATTGAACCTTCTTAACCAACCTTCCATGAGGAACCTTGTCAAAGGCCTTACTGAAGTCCATATACACAACATCCACTGCTTTACCCTCATCAATTTCCCGAGTAACATCTTCAAAAAATTCAAGAAGATTAGTTAAACATGACCTTCCAGGCACAAATCCATGTTGACTGTTCCTAATCAGACCCTGTTTATCCAGATGCTTATATATATTATCTCTAAGTATTCTTTCCATTAATTTGCCCACCACTGACGTCAAACTAACAGGTCTATAATTGCTAGGTTTACTCTTAGACCCCTTTTTAAACAATGGAACAACATGCGCAGTACGCCAATCCTCCGGCACTATTCCCGTTTCTAATGACATTTGCCCTCCAGTTCGTGAATGCCCTGCCAGGGTAAAAGACATTCCCCTATCTATTCATATGGCTTATAAGATATAACTTCTATAAGATATAATATATCTATAACACTCTACAAGATCACCCCTCAGCCTCCTGCACTCCAAGAAATAAAGTCCTAGCCTGCCCAACCTCTCCGAAGAGCTCAGGCACTCAAGCCCTGGCAACATCCTTGTAAGTCTTCTCTGCACTCTAACTAGCTTAATGGCATCTTTCCTGCAGTAAGATCATAAGATCATGTGATAGGAATAGAATTAGGCCATTCGACCCATCGAGTCCACTCCGCCATTCAATCATGGCTGTTCTACCTCTCCGTCCTAACCCTATTCTCCTGTCTTCCCCCCATAACCTCTGACACCCGTACTGATTAAGAATCTATCTATCTCTGCCTTAAAACTATCCATGAACTTGGCCTCCACAGCCGTCCGTGGCAAAGAATTCCACAGATTCACCACCCTCTGACTAAAGAAGGCAAGGCAAGGTAAGGCAACTTTATTTATATAGCACATTTCATACACGAGGCAGACTCAAAGTGCTTCACATAAAAACATGTCATACAATAAATGAAATAATAAAATGAAATAAAATAGAAGAACTAAAAGAAAAGAAAAACAAAATTAAAAATGCATTATAAAAAGTGCAAAAGTTAAAAGTGCAATGTAGTTAAGATTTAGCTGAAAGCTAAAGTAAACATAAAAGTTTTCAGTCTTGTTTTAAAAGTGGTCAAAGTTGAGGCAAGTCTTAAATCTTCAGGAAGTTTATTCCAGCTATTTGTTGCATAGTAACTAAATCCTGCTTTCCCATGTTTTGTATTTACTCTGGGAATCACTAGCAGATTGGTTTCAGAAGATCTTAGCGGTCTAGAAGGCTTATATAGTGGAAGCATGTCAGTGATATACTTTGGCCCTAAACCATGTAGTGATTTATAGGTGAGCAGCAGGATTTTAAAATCAATTCTCTGACATACAGGGAGCCAATGTAAGGATTTAAGAATTGGTGTAATATGCTCAAATTTTTTGGTCTTTGTTAGAACTCTAGCAACAGCGTTCTGAACAAGCTGTAGCTGCCTGACAGTTTTTTTGGAAGACCTGCAAGGAGACCGTTGCAATAATCTAGCCTACTATTAATAAAGGCATGTATAAGTTTTTCTAAATCTTGAGCTGACATGAGTCCTCTTAATCTTGCTATGTTTTTGAGGTGATAGTAGGCCGATTTTGTTACTGATTTGATGTGACTGTCGAAATTTAAATCTGAATCCATAATGACCCCAAGATTTCTGGCTTTGTTTGAAGTTTTCAGGGACAGAGAGTGAAGGTGTTGGGTTACTTTAAGCCTTTCTTTTTTAGCACCAAAAACAATTATCTCCGTTTTGTCCTTATTTAGTTGGAGAAAATTTTGGCACATCCAGTCTTTGACTTGCTCAATGCACTGGCACAACAGATCTATGGGGCGATAATCATTTGGTGATAGCGCTACATAGATTTGAGTGTCATCGGCATAGCAGTGGTGGTCAATATTATTATATCGCATGATTTGCCCTAGTGGGAGCATGTAGATGTTGAATAAAGAGGGCCCTAAGATCGAACCTTGCGGTACTCCACACGTCACGTTGGTTGGTTCTGATACAAAGTCTCCAATGGAAACAAAATAGTTCCTATCTTGTAAATATGACCTGAACCAACTTAAGACTGTGCCTGAGAGCCCCACCCATTTTTCCAACCTGTCCAAAAGTATTGAGTGATCAACAGTGTCGAATGCAGCACTGAGATCTAATAGCATTAATATTGAAACTTTGCCAGAGTTAAGACGGATGTCGTTTACAACTTTAATAAGAGCGGTCTCGGTGCTATGAAGAGGTCGAAATCCTGACTGGAAGTTGTCGTAGCAGCCAGTTGAAGCCAGGAATTGATTAAGTTGCTGGAGGACAACTTTCTCAATGATTTTGCTTATGAAAGATAGGTTTGAAATTGGTCTATAGTTGTTAATAATAGAGGCATCTAGGCTCCGCTTTTTTAAGAGAGGTTTAATAACTGCAGTTTTCAAGGCTTTTGGGAAATTGCCTGATTGAAGAGAGCTGTTAACTATTTGCAGTATGTCTATTGCTAGGCAGTCAAAAACATTCTTAAAGAAGTTGGTAGGTAAAGCATCAAGGCAGCAGGTGGATGGCCTTAGTTGTGTCACCGTTTCCACGAGAGTTTTAGAGTCTATGACATTAAAGCATGTCATCATTGCCACGTTACCTTTGCCTAAACAGGGTGGTGATCCAACAGTTTTGTTTGAAGCGGTGATATTGATGGCACGTCTGATGCCTTCAATTTTATCTGTATAGAATAATGCAAACTCATTGCATTTCTGCGTGGAATGGAGTTCAGGTGGTAATTGTGTTGGGGGGTTGGTCAGTCTGTCAACAGTTGCAAATAGGGTTTTTGCCTTATTAGTGTTGTTGTTAATGATATTGGAGAAAAATGTTTCTCTAGCACTTTTTAAGTCTAAATTGTAGGCACGGAGGCTCTCTTTATAGATGTCATGGTGAATATGAAGTTTTGTTTTCCGCCAGATGCGCTCAGCCTTCCGGCATTCTCTTTTCTGGGCTGTTACAAAAGCAGCTTTTCTCCAGGGTGCCTTTTGCTTACCAGAAATCGTTTTAACCGTAACAGGTGCAATGACATCTATAACTTTCACAATTTTGGAGTTAAAGTTATCTACAAGATCATCAGCAGAACATGGGTTTAGAGGTGGTAAGAGGGAGATGGCATTTTTAAAGAGTACATTAGAATGTTCATTTATATACCGTTTTTTGACAGTATTTGATTTTGTCTGTATGTCGGAAATAAAAGATATATTAAAGAAAACACAGAAGTGGTCAGACAATGAAGGATCAATCACGAAAATATCAGAAACAATGAGACCCTTTGTGATAATCAAGTCAAGGGTGTGCCCATTACAATGAGTAGCCTCTTTCACATGTTGAGACAGGTCAAATGTGTCTAAAATAGTTTAAAATTCTTTTGCACCCTTGTCATTCAAATCATCAGTATGAAAATTAAAATCACCAGTTATAACTAGACAGTCAAAGTCAGTGGAGATGCTAGACAATAATTCTGTAAAGTCATCGAAAAAATTAGCATAATATTTAGGAGGCCTGTAAATAATTAATAGGAGAACTCTGGGGGAACATTTCAATACAGCACAAAGGTATTCGAATGATGGAAAATTACCAAGTGACATCTGTTTCCCCTGAAATACATTTTTAAATATAGCAGCAACCCCTCCACCTCTTTTTCCAGATCTACATACATCAAAAAAGTTATAGTTTGGAGGAGCTGTCTCGATCAGAATGGTTGCACTGTTATTTTGTTCTAGCCATGTTTCAGTTAAAAACATAAAATCCAGTTTAGAGGTCGTAATAAAATCGTTAGGCAAAGAAAGGTGACAAAACTGAACACAATTTTCCAAGCGCGGACTCAACAATGTCTGGTGCACGTATCCTAATGTCTGTATTCAATTCCCTGACCGATGAAGGCCAATGTGTCAAAATGCAATGTTTTCTCTTCCTCTCAGT
Source organism: Amblyraja radiata (assembly GCF_010909765.2). Lineage (NCBI taxonomy): Eukaryota > Metazoa > Chordata > Chondrichthyes > Rajiformes > Rajidae > Amblyraja > Amblyraja radiata. The sequence goes on from NC_045988.1 coordinate 4,645,130, forward strand.
TGCATTCAATGTTGAATGTAAATCACAGGACATTACAGTGTGAACCTCCGGTCAATTAGCACGTACATTTCCTCATATTTTATTCATATTAGGGTCTTATCATGTGGGAGCAAACCGGAGCTCCTGGAGGGAATCCACAGCACCCATAGTCAGGATCGAACCCTGGTCGAGGCACTGTAAGGCAGCGACTCTACTGCCGTGCCACAACATGTTTAATATTATGATATTCAGGTGCAATTCGAGTACTTTTATTACAACTAAAACTTATAAGAAAATACAAGAATTAAACTTTGGCACAACAGGCTAGAGATTCTATCCTACTTTTGACATGGAGTGTGACAGATTGGAAGGTTTAATGCAATCAAAGTGCAGACAACATGCATAGAACACAATGTGAAAATGTAGATCAGCCGTTCGTACAAGTAACATGCCACAGCTTTGGTCAGGAGCTACACCGAATGCAACATAGAGTCGTAGAGTTATCCAGCATGGAATCGCGCCCTTCAGCCCAACTTGTCCAACTTGTTGGACAAAATAAAAACACAAAGTGCTGGAGTAATTCAGCGGCATCAGGCAACATCTTTGGAGACGTTTCGGGTCGGGGCTGAAGAATGGTCCCGACCTGAAACGTGGCCTATCCATGTTCTCCAGAGATGCTGCCTGACCCGTTGAGTTACTCCAGCACCTTGTGTCTTTTCATGAACAAGTTCGTCATCTTTTGAACCTCCTTTGAAAGAAGAAACCCGCTCAAAAGAAAATTTTGATTAATTCCTTTGAACTGTTGACTAATGGCAAAATACTGTAGACCCTGTAAATGTTCTTACCTGCTTGAGTTAAGTTCTCTGGCTTTCTGTTATCTGCTTTCCCAACCTCTGGGATTTATTAACCTGTCCTTATCTATGCCATCCGATAAGGGGAAGAACAGTAAACTACACAGACTCGTGTGTGTGTGTTTTTTTAAGTTTTTACTAATAATTTTTGAACTCTCAGTGTTTGTTCCAAATGGACGTTGATCGTGTGTTGGAATTGATATAACAGGTAACATTAATAAGAAAAGCCACTGATCCTGTAACTAGTTGAACCATTGCAGTGTTATCCCAACCCATCAACCATGAAATACATCTACAGTACTGAACCCCCAGTCGAGCTTCTGAGAAGGATGTTGGGATTGGATTTGTTTGGAGGAAGATGCAGTCAACAACACAATCAGGATCCACTACATCGTGTGTCAAATTACGAGGGTGGTGAATCTGTAGAGTTCTTTGCCACCGAAGGCTGTGGAGACCAATTCAGTGGATATTTTGAAGGCAGTTAGATAGATTTTTGATGAGTACAGGTGTCAGAGGTTATGGAAAGAAGGCAGGAGAATGGGGTTAGGAGGGAGAGATAGATCAGCCATGATGCTAGTCGTAGGTACTCGTGGCATCAAGCAGGTCGGGGCCTTTTTTCTTGCATGATGAAAAATGTGCACGAGTAAAAAAGGTCATGAATTAGGTCGTGAAAGTGGGACAGGCCCTTAACTTAGATGAAGTCACTTGAGGGATTATTTCGAAGAAGTTATTAATATAGGAAAATTAAACTAGATGACAAGGCCATCCCTAGAGCCATCTGTCTTTCTCCACAGTAAGAGGCAATTACTATATTGTGGAGGAAGTAATTTTGCAACTACTGACCTTGGTGCCATTGCCTTGGGAAGGCCCAGCAGCGGAGACCGTCTCCCCCATTAGGTAATACCATACAACTGGGAGACTCCATCAAGCTGACCTTGAAAGTCAGAAGATTCAGATGCTGGAAATTGTACATTAAAAATTTGAAACGATATGTTCACATTCCACAGAATCTGCAACAGAATTAGATGCTGACACTCATGCACAACGAAGGGACTGTAGATGTTGGTTTACACAGAAGATAGACATAAAATGCAGGAGTTACCCAGCGGGTCAGGCAGCATCTGTGGAGAAAAGGAATAGGTGACATTTCGGGTCGAGACCCTTCTTCAGACTGAGAGCCAGGGGAGACGGAGAATGACGATATGAAAAGGTACAAAGAACAAATGCATGAAATATCGGCAAACGGACAAGTAGTTGATCAAGGAATGGTGGAGCCCACAATGGTTCATTGTTGGCTGTGGAGAAGGTGGAATAAGATACAATGGTATCTTGGTTCCTTTGTGCTTCTTCATATCTTTTGTGGGGAGAGAAAATTTTACTCCCTTGGTGGAGAATGTTACTCCCTTGTTCAATAAAGGAAGTAAGGAAACAGACTCAGCAAAAAAGACCTTCGAGTTTTACCTCAGTGGTGAGATGTCTTTTAGATACATCCTGCCATGTAAGTTTCAAAGTCACCTGAGATGAACTGATTAAATAAGGCAAGACTGCATGGATTTGCTAAGGTAAATAGCGTTTATTGTGGCCTTCATGAAGGCCCTCAAGTAGGAAAGAACATGCAAGGCTTCAAGAAGGGCCAGAGGTAGAACTGGTAAGTTATTCTGGTGATCAGTTAGCCTGTAAATATTGGGCCAAATGGCCTCCTTCGGTGCTGTAACCATTGCATTGTTACATGACTATGATAAATATCTCCTTAATTGCACATTTAACACAAACAATGAAGTCATCGCTACCCCACCTTTGAAATCCTGCTACAATTAAGGCAACTGAACCAAATTTCAAAATCCACAATAAAGACAAAAGCAAATTCCATAAGCCAAATCCACGTGAACATCTCCTAATTATACGTTTATTACAAAGAAAATGAGTATAAATAACTGTCCTTCAGTTCCTGTTTCGTCTTTAGTCAGAGGGTGGTGAATTCTTTTCCACGGAATGCTGTGGAGGCAAAGTCAGTGGATATATTTAAGGCAGAGATTGATTCTTGATTAGTACTGGTGTCAGAGGCTATGGGGAGAAGGCAGGAGAATGGGGTTAGGAGAGAGAGATAGATCAGCCAGGATTGAATGGTGGAGTGGTCGACAGGCCAAATGGCCTAATTCTACTCCTATAACTTATGATTTTATGATCTTCATGTGACCCTTTAAACTGAATCCTCATCTACACTAAGGGCGGAATGGTGGGGCAGCGGCAGAGTTGCTGCCTTACAGCATCAGCAACCCGGGTTTGATCCTGACTACGGGCGCTGTCTGTACAGCATTTGTACATTCTCCCCATGACCACGTTGGCTTTCCCCAGGTGCTCTGGTTTCCTCACACACTCCAAAGAGGTACAGGTTTATAGGTTAATTGGCTTCAGTAAAAATTGCAAAGAGTGTAAGATAGGGCTAGTGTACGGGGATCACTGGTCGGCACGGACTCGGTGGTCCAAAGGGCCTGTTTCTGCACTGTATATCTAAAGTAAAACCAAACTCTGATAAATGTAAAATTTCCTGTGGCACTCCTCTGATAAAACCTCTGCCTCTTTTAGTTCCAGTATAAATGCTGTGTCTGAGTGCATCTGTGAAATCATTACACTTGCTGAAGAAGGGTCCCAACCCGAAACTTTGCCTATCCATTCCCTCCAGAGATGCTGCCTGACCCGCTGAGACACTCCAGCACTTTGTGTTCTCTCTACGATTGTTGATCAGCTTCAGGCATAGAAGAGAACAGTTGAATGTCCAGCACCTAATGACAGAAGTCACCTTTAGACTTCAAGACTTCAGAGACACAGCGCGGAAACAGTCCCTTCAGCCCACCAAGTCCGCACCGACCAGCGATCACCCGTACACTAACTTCATCCTGTACACTCGGGCCAATTTATACTTTACCTAAGCCAATTGACCTATAAACCTGTACGTCTTCATAGTTTGGGAGGAAACCGGAGCACCCGGAGAAAACCCACGCGATCACAGGGAGAACGTACAAACTCCGTACAGACAACATCGGTAGTCAGATTCCCTGGCGCTGTAAGGCAGCAACTCTACCGTTGTGCCATTGTACAGAAATCTCAGAATGGGACCTCTTTATTTACCAAGCAATATAATTTCACATGTAGCAAACTAAAAGTAAGTATGAAAACACAAATGTTGACATCTTTGAAGGACCTAACAACATTGAAACGATACGTTGGGACGATGGGAATTGATTTAAAAAAAAGGACCCAAGGAACGAGTTAAAAACACTGAAGAAATCTTTTATTCACCAAAATGTTAAGAGAGTTGCGGAACAGGTTCCAAAGAACACCTGTGGTGAACTGGGTTTAAACAAAATTACCTGGATAGAAAAAATTGATTAAAAAAATAAGAAAAAGTTCAAGAACATGCCATTTGAATCCATCATATCTTATCTCAAGTATATATCAAATTTCCCAAGTTACACTTACAAAGCTCTCCTCCTGGAGTACTTGAATGATATTTATCTTTCAATCAACTAGTTTAGTTGAGATTAGACATACAGCATGGAAACAGGCCCTTTGGCCCATCAAGCCCGTACTGACTATCAATCACCTGTTCACACTAGTTGAATGAATATTGTCACATTTCTACAATATCCCACTTTCCTAACCATTCCCTGCACACCAGGGGCAATTTACAGCGGCCAATTAGGCTACAAATCCGTACATCTTTGGGATGTGGGAGGAAACCGGAGCCGTCACAAGGAGAACGTGTAAACTTGAACCCTGGGTCTCTGACGAACTCAGGCAACCAGCTGCTCCACTGTTCCACTTCGAGACAATCTACTCTTCATCATGTTTTGTTCCTGGGATTGTGTTGAACATGAAACAACCTCTGCATTTATTTCCCATGACTGCACAGTGACCAAACTAATAGTAGGTCCCCCTTGGTCATGACTGACCATGGGTGATGCTTCCTGGTCGGATGCAAGCCTGGGCGATCGATGTCATATGGAGGACAGGCTGTTGCCCATGCAGCACGTCCCCCCTCTCCACGTCGCTGATCGATCCAAAGGAACAGCAGGGCCGTTACAGTTTGGCACCAGCGCCATCGCAGGAGCTGCCAGAGCGAGGTTGTAGACAACGACGAACTGCCTTAGGGGCTCCGACTCCGGATTTCCTTGAGGTTTACTCCTGGAGCCTTTCCCATGACTGGATGTGGCCACAAGGCAGCGGAGGTTTTAAATCAGAGTTTTCCCTCTCCTAGCTGGACTGCCTTCCCAGGCTGACGAGCCCCATCTGCCCGAGACTCATGGGGGCGGGAGCGTCTACCTTCCCATGCAGGTCTATAGCACCTGCCCACTGCCCACTAATAAAACTAATTAAAATTCCCATAAATATCTCTTTACGTGGAAAGTTTACATGGAATCCACCACCGCGGGAACAGATGAGGGGAATAGTACCAAAGTATTAGAGAGGAATGCTTAGTTTAGATTTGTTTGGTTTTGAGATACGACGTAGAAACAGGCCCTCCGAGTCACCGAGTCCGCGCCGACCAGCAATCACCCCCGCACACTAGTTCCATCCTACACACTGGGGACAACTTACTGAAGTCTATTAACCTACAACCCTGCGCATCTCTGGAGTATGGAAGGAAACCGGAGCACCCAAAGCAAACCCACGCGGTCACAGGGAGAAAGTACAGACTCCGTACGGACAGCACCCGTAGTCAGGTTCGAACCTGAGTCTCTGGCGCTGTGAGGCAGCAACTCTACCGCTGCACCACCGTGCCGCCCACACTACGATGATCTGAGCTTGACAACGACCCAGAACAATTTGTGGATAAATGCCAGGTCATACTGTACAAAGCATGTTGTTGAAGCAAATACATTTAATTGGAATAAAAAACTGGACAAACCGCTCAGACTGGGTGTGGTGATGGTTGGACCAGCCCGCTTCTCTCAATGATGTTTGGGTGGAGTGGGCAGCTGAAGGCCTTGCAGCAGCCTGAGGCTCGATTGTATCAGGCAAAGATCCTATAGTGGAGCAAGATAGACCACTCCTGCTAAAGGCGATGGGCTGACGTGTAGTACGCAACGGAACGGAACGTGGGCCTTTTTTTCATCCATTTCCGTAACCCGACCCGACTCGACTCGCAGTGTAATCAACGTTGCGGGGGAATAGTTTGTGTTAATAAATTAAAATTCTGAAAATGAGGAGATTTTTACCAAATAGCTTTTATCTTTACGAGGATGTTTCCGTAACCGGCTTCCGTCTCCGCACTAGTATCCTACGGGATCTTTGGTGCGGAGACGGAAGCCGGTTACAGAAATGGGGCCGAAAATTACCCGTGAATCTGCCCATGACCGTACTACGTCTTTTTTGTCGAGTGGGCCATCTTGCTCGCTATAGGATCTTTGGTTCTGCCCCGCTTGGCCTGACCCCTCACAACGTTCACACTGGTGTTACCAAACTTCCCTGACCTGACTCAACTGGAACTCAAACATCTCACTTCACCATTTCATCAACTTCAATTACATCACCCCACAGTCCACATCTCTACGCCATCAAGCACCAGTCCGCTCAACCTATCTTGATAACTACAATGCTTTGTAGTGGAAATCATCCATTCCCTACTCACTCGCTGAGGTTGTGTCGTAAGAGGGGGAACACCACCAAGAGGGACCAACTGGCTCTGAGGAGGGTGGTTCGCTCAGCTGAGCGGACCATCAAAACCACTCTTCCCAACCTGCAGGACATCTACACCAAGCGCTGCAGGTCAAGAGCCAGGAGGATTATCCAGGACCACACTCACCCCAACAACAGACTGTTTTCCCTGCTGCTGAAAGAAAATTGGTTGGTACCGGCTGCTCAGGGCCAACACGGAGAGAATGAGGAGGAGTTTCTTTCCCCAGGCCATGAGACTGCTGAACGAGGACTGAGTGACATATTCTTGATTATTAGGGTTATGGGGAGAAGGCAGGAGAATGGGGGTGAGAGGGAAAGATAGATCAGCCATGATTGTATGGTGGAGTAGACTTGATGGGCCGAATGGCTTTAATTCTGTTCCTATCACTTATGAATATTTATTATAGGATATGGAACAATGCAGCAAAGGAACAGGCCTTTCGATTACAACGTCTGTGACCAACATGATGCCAAGTTCAATTAGTTTCCTCTGTTTGCACGTGATCCATATTCTACCATTTCCTGCACAACCATGTACCTATCTGAAAGCATCTTACACACCACTATCTAATCTGTCTCCACCGCTAGCCCTGGCAGTACGTTCCAGGCACCCAAGGCTTAGCAGGAAGGAGATAAAGATAAAACTAAACAAACAGTTGTTCAGCAAAGTGAGGTTGTTTACATGGCCCAACAAAAGACACGGCTACAGCAGATGTAACACCTGTCCACAAGAGAGAACGCAGCTCGGCCATGATAGTTCACCGGCGTTCATGAGACTGGTTACTGCGAATGTGGAATCACATCGCGACTGTCCTGGGCTACAAAATGATGCAACTTCCATGCTCACAATGTGGCTTTACAATGGCTAGAACAATATATTCATTGAAATGCTTTTGCAGAACACAGTAAAGTGAAGAGTCAAGTCGCAGTAAGATGCGCCTGTACTGTTATACTTTAGACCTTAGGGCGGCACGGTGGCGCAGCGGTAGAGTTGCTTCCTTACAGCGCCAAAGATCCGGGTTCGATCCTGACCACGGGTGCTGTCTGTACGGAGTTTGTACGTTCTCCCCATGGCCTGTGTGGGTTTTCTCCTCCCACACTCCAAAGACGTACAGGTTTGCAGGTTAATTGGCTTGGTATAAATGTAAAATTGTCCCTAGTGTGTGTAGGATAGTGTTAATGTGTGGGGATCGCTGGTCAGTGCAGACTTGGTGGGCTGAAGGGCCTATTTCTGCGCTGTATCTCTAAACTAAACTTTAGACTATAGAGATGCAGCGCGGAAACAGGCCCTTCAGCCCACCGACCCCATGCTGACCAGCGTTCACCCCGTATAACAGCACTGTCTGACAGACTAGGGATAATTTACAATTTACAGAAGCTGATTAAGCTACAACCTGCTCGTCTTTGGAGTGGAATTGCATTTGCAATGGAATTGACCCACAGCTCAAGTACTGACCAACACCCCTGGTGCAACACATCATTCACACCTGTCTCCATCACCAGATTCAGGGACAATTTCTTCCCAGCTGTTATCAGGCAACTGAATCATCTTACGACATCCAGAGAGCAGTGCTGAACTACTTACTATCTACCTTTTTGATGTCCCTCGGAATATCCTTGAGGGGACTTTGCTGGTTGTGATGTTTGGTGGACTGTGTTGGGTGGGAGGACCCGTTGCTCCTCCCATGCAGCAGATGGCGCTGCGCAGGACAAAGGGAGATGTTTGTATATAGTTTATCCTGTGTGTGTGTGTGTGTGTGTGTGTGCAGCCATTTTGACTTGACTTGCTGCCAGCATTGAGTAAAGCATTAAAGACTTCTGTTGTAACTGAAGACTCTCAAGTATTTATGCAGACCTAGAAGACGAACATGAAACTGGCTTTACTTGACTAAACGTTTTTCCCTTATCATGTATCTTTGCACTGTACATAGATTGATTGTAATCATGTATTGTCTTTCTGCTGACTGGTTAGCGCACAACAAATAGCTTTTCACTGTACCTCGGTACACATGACAATAAATTAAACTGAAACTGAATTTAAACTGAGCTTCATAAAAACATAGAAAGTAGGTGCAGGAGTAGGCCATTCGGCCCTTCTAACCTGCACCGCCATTCAATATAATCATGGCTGATCATCCAGAATCAGTACCCTGTTACTGCATTTTCCCCATATCCCTTGATTCCGTATTTACTTCCATTTACTCCTGCTGTTTGCTGAAATGTATTGGATGCCATTACTCATTGTGAATCATTTCTGACAACACTTTCCCCTCACAACCCGGGAGGATGGTTACACCTCGCGATGGCGGGACTGTCATATGTTGATAGAATGGAGCGGTTGGGCTAATATACTCTGGAATTTAGAAGGATGAGAGGGTATCTTATTGAAACATATAAGATTATTAAGGGTTCGGACACGCAAGAAGCAGGAAACAGGTTCCCGATGTTGGGGGAGGCCAGAACCAGGGGCCACAGTTTAAGAATAAGGGGTAAGCCATTTAGAACGGAGATGAGGAAAAACATTTTCACACAGAGAGTTGTGAATTTGAGGAATTCTCTGCCTCAGAAGACAGTGGAGGCCAATTCTTTGGATGCTTTCAAGAGAGAGTTAGATAGAGCTCTTAAAGATAGTGGAGTCAAGGGATATGGGGAGAAGGCAGGAACGGGGTACTGATTGTGGATGATCAGCCATGATTACAGTGAATGGCGGTGCTGGCTCGAAGAGCCGAATGGCCTACTCCTGCACTTATTGTCTATTGTCATTTACAAGTATTTGATTAGTAAGGGTGTCAGGGGTTATGGGGTGAAAGCAGGAGAATGGGGTTGAGAGGAAAGGTTAGGTCAGCCATGATTAAATTGCGGAGTAGACTTGATGGGCCGAATGGCCTAATTCTGCTCTTGGAACTTATGAGACTATCCTTTAAAGTTCCAGCAGGATTTCAAAGACAACACACTGCATTAACGTTGATGGTGAAACAGGATGGGCAACTCAGCGAGTCAGGCAGCATCTCTGGAGAAAAAGGAACACCCCCTCCCTGCGTTGATTTCAGCATCAAACAGTGATAACTTCCACCATAGTCATAGAGTCATACAGCACGGAAACAGGCCCTTCGGCCCAACTTGTCCATGCCGACCATCGTGCCCCATCAGTACTAGCCCCAGTATGATAGAAGGGTCCCGACCTGAATCATCACCCATCCTTTTTCTCCAGAGTTGCTGCCTGACCCGCTGAGTTACTCCAGCACTTTGTGTCCATTAACATTGATGGTTAATGTTAAGCGTTCTGGCAGGAATTGGTGAGGTGCATTTTGTTGGCTTCTTCATCCAGGATCTGCAGAAGGCATGGGTAGGGATCACAGGTATTTTGCAACCACAGTCACCTCTTCCTTCTTGTCCATACATGACTCCAAAATGGAGCTGCTGCCCTCTGCTGGAAGATGGAGGATTAGGCTAGAGAGCAAGGAGCAAATGTTCTGAGATCAATGGCAGATTCTGCTGAGGTCCTCATGCCTTGGAAGATACAGGGCCATAGTGGTCACACACCTCTTAATCCCAGTGGATCACCAGACTAAATACTACTGAGGTCAATTTATACAGGGCTCAGAATTCAATTCATTGGGGTTTTTTTTTTTTTTTCTTCGAGTCCGTTGCAATCTCAGATGTCGTTCTGCCAGTATCTGGCGCAGGTCACAGCTGGTCGGGTTGGTTCAGCCAGGTCCTGGGGGCTGCACTGGGGGGCGTCGTCACACTCCAGTAGGTGGGACATTGTCTGTACTGCTCCACAGCTGCATGTGTCTTCTGCCTGGTAGTTCCATGCTTTCATAAGAGCTTTGCATTGGGTAAGGCCTAAACATCAAGGGCATGATAATGTGTAGGAAGGAACTGCATATTCTGGTTTACACCGAAGATAGACACAAAATGCTGGAGTAACCCAGCAGGTCAGGCAGCAAAGTTTTGGGTTGAGACCCTTCTTCAGAATTACAGAACTCTTATCGGAGAGAGGAAAAGAACATCTTCAAAGTCTGCAGAAGGGTTTCGACACAAAACGTCACCCATTCATTTTCTCCAGAGATGCTGCTTGACCTGCTGAGTCATTCCAGCATTTTGTGCCTATCTTCAGCATTCAATTCATTTAGACATCACGATAGAGGAGATAAAGATGAAGCAAACATTGGGTGTGTTTTAACGTTGAGGAGGAAAGCTGAGACTACCATTGGCGTCATAGTTCTACCTATAATAGTCAGTCGGACTGAACAATAGCAAAGTACACGTAATGTGGAGAAGTGAATGCATTTGGGATGGTGCAACAAATGAAGAGAACACGGGATTGAGAGAGAAAGATAGGTCAGCCATGATTGAATGGCCGAGTAGATGTGATGGGCCCAATGGCCTAATTCTGCTCCTATCCTAAATGACAACAAATAAATTGTATTGTATCATTGTATCACCACTTATGAACTGATGAACATACAACAATGGGAGTATGTTGAATGACGTAGAGGAACAGAGAGACTTCAGGAATAAGTGCACAGATCAGCAACATGAGCAGGCTGGGTGAAACAGATGGTTTTATGTGCACATTTAGACGAGATGTGAACTGTACCTTCCAGAGTTAGGCATCGAGACTCGGGTGTGGGTGTGGGGGGGGGATGAGGGGGGGGGGGGGAGGGGGGAGGGAGTGGGGTGGGGGGAAGGGGAGTGAGTTAGGTTAACTAGGTTTTCCATGTACAGTGCAAATCTGATGATCAAATTCAGGAACATTTTCTTCCCAGCTGTTATCAGGCAACTGAACCGTCCTCTCACCAGCTAGAGTGCGGTCCTGACTTCCCATCTACCTCATTGGAGACCTTTAAACTATCTTTAGTCAGGCTGTATTAGATTTTAATCTTGCACTGAACGTTATACCCTTATCCTGTAGCAGTACACTGTAGACGGCGTGATTGTAATCAGGTATAGTCTTTTCGCTGACCGATAGCACGCAACAAAAAGCTTTTCACTTTTCACTTTACCTCGGCACACGTGACAATAATAAACTAAACTGAACTTTGATGTTACAAGTTTTCCATAATTTGGCAACGCTACAGGTAGCACCTGATCATACTCAAAGTATGATCATACTCTTTGAAGGTAGGCAAAAGTGCTGGAGAAACTCAGCGGGTGCAGCAGCATCTATGGAGCAAAGGAAATAGGCAACGTTTCGGGCCGAAACCCTTCTTCAGACTGAACTCTTTGAATTGTGTATTGTTGATGTCCTTACTATATATTTTTTGTTTTGTTTCATTCCGCTTATATGTTTTGTAATCTGTTTACTAAATTTTGTAAGGCGTTCTTGAGAGTCCTTTGAAAGGCGCCCATAAGTATAATGTATAATAATAATAATAATAATAATAATAATAATAATAATAATAATAATAATAATAATAATAATAATGATAATAATAATAATAATAATAATAATAATAATAATAATAATAAATAAAGTGCAGAGTTACCAAAGTCATTCACAATTCTCTTGTAGTGATGAAATCTACTCAAGTGTGTTCTCTCTGGCCCTGTGAGAAAGATGTAAGCTGGTAAACTTTACATTTTGATCAATAATGGAACTATTTAAGACAAATATAATGCTGCCATTTTATTTCAAGCATCTATATCATCTTGATTCTGTGCACATTAATTCATACGTTCATTTACAATTAATTCAACATTGCCACCAAAATTGATTCCAAAAAGGAAATGGAACTAATAATTCCAAAGGGTTGCGCATCATCAGAGAAAAAGAAATATCAATACTATTTGTTATATTAGTAGTAGCATTAATTAACTAGGTTTAGTTCAAACATTTATTTTACCCCAGTGAATGAATTATTGATATTTCTGTAGACTGGATAAGGTCGGAGGAGGTGCAGAGAATAAGATTACAGCCACCTTTTATCGATTTTTGTTCATCTAATTTTGGTCAGGTTTTGCTGATTTTAGAAAAACAACTTTATTCCCAAAGCTGAAAAGACTTGTAATCTGAACAATTACATATTTTATTGCTGAATTTTTAAATTATTTCCTGTCTCAGAGTGTAACGTTTTCTTCTATCTATTTCTCCCTTACTCACCATTTCAGTTTTCCTCGTACTGCTTCTCTTTCTTTCACTTTCATTTTCTTTATTTCCCCAGTGCTATCTCTCCAAATCTGTATTTCCCCCTCTCTTCTCTCCTTTCTTGCTCGTTCTGCTTCTCAGACGTAGATGGCCAAACGACTCTCTCAAGAGTTGCAGGTCGGTCAGTGGAGACAAGCTGCACGTTCTCAATCCTCCAGTCCTGACAAAAATCTCCCACTAAAAGCTAACGATCAACTCCCGACACTCCCTCGCTCTCTATCCCTCCCCCACTCCAATCGCACCAACTTCTCGTTTTCACCCAAGTGACCTGTTTCTTTAATCATCATTAATTTTTTGCATATCTTTCCTTAATTGTTCGTTATCTCTCCACATTATCGTCTATATCTCTCGTTTCCCTTATCTCGGTCTCGACCCGAAACTCGACTCGACCCATTCCTTCTCTCCAAAGGTGCTGAGCTACTCCAGCTTTTTGTGTCTCTCTAACGATCTAATTGTTTGGGCCTCTGCTTGCCCCACCTTTCCTTGATCATCATTGCTGGTTTTGATTTGTTCTTTTCATACCTTTCACTCACACTTTTCGTTCCTTGCACCTTTTCATGCCTCTAGTTTCCTCTGACTCAGTCTTGCTCCCTTTAAGAGCTTTTACTATCCAGTGTATAGTTGGTGCCACCAAGGAGGCCACAAACAGTCCGTGTTCATACACAGATCACGATAAACGTCTGATAAACGTAAGGCCATTAGCCCACATTGGCATATCCTGCCCGAAACTGCTTTTCATCCAGATCCCAATGAAAATGGCCATGGCCTTACTGGGAATGTGGTCGGGAATCCCCTGTTTCCATCTGCCATTCTCCCATAGATAGACACAAAATGCTGTAGTAACTCAGCGGGTCAGGCAGCATCTGTTTGTAATGTCCCTGTCCCACTTAGGAAACCTGAACGGAAACCTCTGGAGACTATGTGCCCCACCCAAGGTTTCCGTGTGGTTCCTGGAGATTCCCGGAGGTTTTTGTCAGTCTCCCTACCGCTTCCACTACCTGCAACCTCCGGCAACCACCTGCAACCTCCGGGAGCTGCACGGAAACCTTGGGTGGGGCGCAAAGTCTCCAGAGGTTTCCGTTCAGGTGTCCTAAGTGGGACAGGGGCATAAGGTACAATTTTATTCCAATTGTGGATGTTGCAATCTCAAGTGGATGTTGCGTGTTGGAGCGACAATGCCTCAATAAAGACCTGGAAATAACCAGGGGCACAGTCACAAAGGGGAATGTGTTTGACTTGTTAATTTAAGAGCAAGATGTCTCTGATGTTGAAGATAGACACAAAATGCTGGAGGAACTCAGCAGGTCAGGCAGCAACTCTGGAGACTTGGAAAAGGTGGCGTTTCTGGTCGAGACCCTTCTTCGGACTGGGTCGGGGATGGTGGGGGGGTGGGGGGGGTGAAACTGGAGGTATGAAAAGGTACAAAGAAAGAATGAAAAGAACAAATCAAAACCAGCAAAGGAGGATCAAGGAAGAGTGGAGCCCACAATGGTCCATTGTTGGCTGTGGAAAAAGGAGATAACGAGTGGACACAAACAGTTTGTGCTTGTCTATCGTGGCACATAGAGCATCTAGAATGTACAGCTGTGTGGATGTGATGACGGGAGGTAGAGTGGAGCCAGCCATTTGCCTGGGTGTACAGTAGATGCTGACTGACCAGCTGTGTAAATACAATGTCAGCATTGGTAGAAAATGGGAGGATGATACAAAGGTTTATTTTATTAACATTGTAATTGCCTTGAAATTTAATTGAATAACTTCTCTCCCCAATTACTCTTGTTGCTAGGGGAATCTGGCAGACAAATTTAAGGCCTTTCTACTTCTTTTGTTGCAGATTCTGATTCTGTGATAAGTTTTTTGATTTCACGAATTCCAGGCGTAACGGATTCTCGGAGGTTTGCAACTCCTTCTTTGAATGTTTCCTGGACTGTGCAAATTAAAGGGATGAAAATCTGTTGTAATTGCTCCATCTCCTGATTAAAGTCTTCTTGAACATTGTCTGGGGAAATTGCACTTGTGTTAGTGAGTACGGCACTAACTGCCCATTGGCTAATGTTGGTCTTTAATGCTTCCAGTTGTTGGATGATGGACGATGCAGGACATTTGGGGAGGCCAGGGTCTTCTGCGTTGGAATGTGCAAACATAGAGACCACCATGTCCTTGAACTGGATCATCTGTTCCTCCATTTGACTTCCAAGAGCTTCAAACCTCTGCTGGAAAATTTTGGTTACATTGTTGGGAGGATTGACACTTCGATTAGAAATATTCCTGAAAAAGAGAAATAGAGAACATGTCTACATTGTTTCCACATCTCAGCATCCTCTCTGCGGCACAGGGCACGCTAATCATGATTTGCCGATCTCTGCAACAAGGCAACCCATTGGGAGAACCAATTAAACCTACAAACCCGCACGTCTTTGGAGTGTGGGAGGAAACCGGAGCACCTGGAGAAAACCCACGCAGGTCATGGGGAGAACGTGCAAACTGCGTAGGGCCACGCCCATAGACAGGATCAAACCCTGGTCGCTGGTGCTGTAAGGCAAAGAGGCTATTGATGCCACGAGGCGGGTTTTGGATCTTAGTCTGCGTTCGGTCTATCGTTATCACCTCTTCCACAGCCAACAATGGACCATTGTGGGCTCCACCGTTCCTGGCTCATCGGTACCGGCTCAAATTTGTTCTGAATCTTTTCATACCTCTAGTTTCCCTCTCCCATGGCTCTCAGTCTGAAGAAGGGTCTCGACCCGAAATGTCACCTGTTCCTTCGCGCCACAGATGCTGCCTCACCCGCTGAGTTTCTCCAGCATTTTTGTCTACCTTTGATTTTTCCAGCATCTGCAGTTCTTTCTTAAACCATATAACCATATAACCATATAACAATTACAGCACGGAAACAGGCCATCTCGGCCCTACAAGTCCGTGCCGAACAATAGAAGGGATTAAGTGCGTACATCAGTGGTTTGATCAGTTCAATCCAAGGTTGTGATCCAGGTGCCTCCGACTGCACAGGAAGAGCATGCACCTCCCATCCTAGTCAAGAA
The DNA here is from genome assembly GCF_010909765.2 of Amblyraja radiata. Classification (NCBI taxonomy): domain Eukaryota; kingdom Metazoa; phylum Chordata; class Chondrichthyes; order Rajiformes; family Rajidae; genus Amblyraja; species Amblyraja radiata. The sequence continues at coordinate 4,660,831 of NC_045988.1, forward strand.
AACAGAGAACAATGGGTGTTGATGTTATTATGCATTTCAGATCTTACTACAATGAGCAAACTGCAGTAACCCTCATGGGATTTTCTGAAAGTTTAGTACAGTTTAGAAATACAGCGTGGGGAAACAGGCCCTTCGGCCCACCGAGCCTGCACCGACCAGCGAATTTACAGAAGCCAATTAACCTACAAGCTTGCAGTGAGGGAGAAAACCCACACGGCAGAGACCCGGGTTTGATCCTGACCACGGGCGCTGTCTGTGTGGAGTTTGCATGTTCTCTACGCGACCGTGTGGATTTTCTCCAGGTACTCTGCTTTCCTCCCACATCCCAAAGGCGTGCGGGTTTGCAGGTTAATTGATCTCTGTAAATTGTCCCTAGGGTGTAAGGAGTTGATTGGAAAGTGGGATAATATGGACTACATGTGAACGGGTGATCAGTGGTCAGCAAGGACTTGGTGGGCTGATGGTGCATCTTTCAATCTAACAATTCAATCAATCTTTCTCAGGCAAACATCATTTTCCAATGAGGTATACCCAGTGCCAAATGTGGATAATATTGTGGGCATATTGAAAAATGGCCCAGTGTACGGAGTGGAGCAGGCAGCTGCCATCTCTCGCCAGGAGTGGGTGCTCACTGAACTAAAACTGCTATCAAAGGTGGCACAGTGGTAGAAGTACTGCCTTACAGCGCCACAGACCCGGATTCGATCCTGACTACGGGTGCTGTCTGTGTGGAGTTTGCATGTTCTCCCCATGAAACTGCGTGGGTTTTCTCCAAGATCTTCGGTTTCCTCCCACGACTTGCAGGTTTGTAGGTTAATCTGCTTGGTATAAATGTAAAATTGTCCCTAGTGTTAGTAGGGTGGAGTTAATGTGTGGACATTGCTGGTCGGTGCGGGCCCGGTGGGGCAAAGAGCCTGTTTCCGTGCTGTATCTCTAAAATTAAAATTAAAAATAAAACTAAAAACTTACCTTTCAAGAGAAACAGCATCAAAGTCACGATGAGTGTCTTCATTTTACCAGCAGGTGATAGTCAATCTGCAATGAATTAAACCCAGCAGTAGATTTAATCTCATGGTGGGCAAAACATGGACATGTGGAACCTTGAGTCTGTGATCATTAACTCAGTGTTTACCGAAGGAAAATCAATAATCAATAACCACAATAACAACTTTAATTTATTTAGTGACTTTGTACGAGCTTTATTAAGCCATATTTGACAAGGCTTAAATCAGGTGACTAAGAATTCGGTCAAAGGGTAATTCCAAACAAGAAAGGAGTGGGAAGCTTTAATGTATGGATCATAGAATCGTACAGCACAAGAACAGGCCCTTCGGCCCACAACGTCTGTGACGGACATGATGCCAAAACCATAACTGATCTACCTGCACATAACCCATATCCCTCCATTCGATGCATATCCATGGGCCTATCCAAAAGGGTTTTACATGGCACTAACGTATCTGCTTCAACCACCACCCCCAGCAGCACGTTCTAGGCACCGACCATGCTTCGGTGAGGTTAATAACGGTTTCGATAAATGTGAGGTTATCCATTTTGGTGGCAAAAACAGGAAAGCAGACTATTATCTAAATGGTGGCCGACTAGGAAAAGGGGAGATGCAGCGAGACCTGGGTGTCATGGTACACCAGTCATTGAAAGTGGGCATGCAGGTGCAGCAGGCAGTGAAGAAAGCGAATGGTATGTTAGCTTTCATAGCAAAAGGATTTGAGTATAGGAGCAGGAAGGTTCTACTGCAGTTGTACAGGGTCTTGGTGAGACCACACCTGGAGTATTGCGTACAGTTTTGGTCTCCAAATCTGAGTAAGGACATTATTGCCATAGAGGGAGTGCAGAGAAGGTTCACCAGACTGATTCCTGGGATGTCAGGACTGTCTTATGAAGAAAGACTGGATAGACTTGGTTTGTACTCTCTAGAATTTAGGAGATTGAGAGGGGATCTTATAGAAACTTACAAAATTCTTAAGGGGTTGGACAGGCTAGATGCAGGAAGATTGCTCCCGATGTTGGGGAAGTCCAGGACAAGGGGTCACAGCTTAAGGATAAGGGGGAAATCCTTTAAAACCGAGATGGGAATAACTTTTTTCACACAGAGAGTGGTGAATCTCTGGAACTCCCTGCCACAGAGGGTAGTCGAGGCCAGTTCATTGGCTATATTTAAGAGGGAGTTAGATGTGGCCCTGGTGGCTAAGGGGATCAGAGGGTATGGAGAGAAGGCAGGTACGGGATACTGAGTTGGATGATCAGCCATGATCATATTGAATGGCGGTGCAGGCTCGAAGGGCCGAATGGCCTACTCCTGCACCTAATTTCTATGTTTCTATGTTTCTATGACCACACTTTATGTTGAAAACCTGCCCCGCGCGTCTCCTCTAAACTTTGTTTAGGGAAGGAATTCCAAGCCTTAGGGGCGTGGAAGCTGAAGGTTCAAGTAAGCTGAAGGTTCCGGAGAGCTCAAGGGGCCAGAGTTACCGAAGCATGGATATTGCGGAGGCAAGGAAGAATTTACAGAGGAGGGAGGGTGCATCTTGAGAAAGACAGCGCGAATGTTCAAATCAAAGTGCTGCTCAACCAGAACCAGATGTTCCAGCAGATGTGAACAACATCTGTCTTTGAACAATGAACAACATTGGCGCAGTGGTAGAGCTACTGCCTTACAGCGCCAGTCACCCAGGTTTGAACTTCACTACGGGTGCTGTCTGTACGGAGTTTGCACGTTCTCCCTGTGACTGCGTGGGTTTCCTCCGGGTGCTCCGGTCTCCTCCCACATCCCAAAGACATACAGGCTTGTAGGTTAATTGCCGTCTGTAAATTGTCCCTAGTGTGTGGGGTAGAACTAGTGTACGGGTGGTGATTGGTTGGCATGAACTTGGTGGGCCGAAGGGCCATTTACATGCTGTATCTCAAAACTGAACTAAACCTATTTTATCTCCCACATTTTTATGAGTCATAGAGCCATGGAGCACAGAAACTGGTCTTTCACCCTAACTCAGCCATGACCAGCAAAATGGCTTACACTTGCCCACATTTCACCCGTATCCCTCCAAACCTTTCAAATCCATGTAACTGTCCAAATGTCTTAAATGTTGTCTAGTACCTGCCTCAACTACGTCCTCTGGAAGCTCATTCCATGCACCCATCATACTCTGTGTGAAAAAAGTGCCCCTCAGGTTCCTACTAAATTTTGTACCTTCACACCTTAAACCTATCACGTATCCTAATGTCTGTATTCAATTCCCTGACCGATGAAGGCCAATGTGTCAAAATGCAATGTTTTCTCTTCCTCTCAGTTGCATTCAATGTTGAATGTAAATCACAGGACATTACAGTGTGAACCTCCGGTCAATTAGCACGTACATTTCCTCATATTTTATTCATATTGGGGTCTTATCATGAGGGAGCAAACCGGAGCTCCTGGAGGGAATCCACAGCACCCATAGTCAGGATCGAACCCTGGTCGAGGCACTGTAAGGCAGCGACTCTACTGCCGTGCCACGACATGTTTAATATTATGATATTCAGGTGCAATTCGAGTACTTTTATTACAACTAAAACTTATAAGAAAATACAAGAATTAAACTTTGGCACAACAGGCTAAAGATTCTATCCTACTTTTGACATGGAGTGTGACAGATTGGAAGGTTTAATGCAATCAAAGTGCAGACAACATGCACAGAACACAATGTGAAAATGTAGATCAGCCGTTCGTACAAGTAACATGCCACAGCTTTGGTCAGGAGCTACACCGAATGCAACATAGAGTCGTAGAGTTATCCAGCATGGAATCGCGCCCTTCAGCCCAACTTGTCCAACTTGTTGGACAAAATAAAAACACAAAGTGCTGGAGTAATTCAGCGGCATCAGGCAACATCTTTGGAGGCGTTTCGGGTCGGAGCTGAAGAATGGTCCCGACCTGAAACGTGGCCTATCCATGTTCTCCAGAGATGCTGCCTGACCCGTTGAGTTACTCCAGCGCCTTGTGTCTTTTCATTAACAAGTTGGTCATCTTTTGAACCTCCTTTGAAAGAAGAAACCCGCTCAAAAGAAAATTTTGATTAATCCCTTTGAACTGTTGACTAATGGCAAAATACTGTAGACCCTGTAAATGTTCTTACCTGCTTGAGTTAAGTTCTCTGGCTTTCTGTTATCTGCTTTCCCAACCTCTGGGATTTATTAACCTGTCCTTATCTATACCATCCGATAAGGGGAAGAACAGTAAACTACACAGACTCGTGTGTGTGTGTTTTTTTAAGATTTTACTAATAATTTTTGAACTCTCAGTGTTTGTGCCAAATGGACGTTGATCGTGTGTTGGAATTGATATAACAGGTAAAATTAATAAGAAAAGCCACTGATCCTGTAACTAGTTGAACCATTGCTGTGTTATCCCAACCCATCAACCATGAAATACATCTACAGTACTGAACCCCCAGTCGTGCTTCTGAGAAGGATGTTGGAATTGGATTTGTTTGGAGGAAGATGCAGTCAACAACACAATCAGGATCCACTACATCGTGTGTCAAATTACGAGGGTGGTGAATCTGTAGAGTTCTTTGCCACCGAAGGCTGTGGAGACCAGTTCAGTGGATATTTTGAAGGCAGTTAGATAGATTTTTGATGAGTACAGGTGTCAGAGGTTATGGAAAGAAGGCAGGAGAATGGAGTTAGGAGGGAGAGATAGATCAGCCATGATTGAATGGTGCGGTGTAGACTTGATGGGCCGAATGGCCTAATTCTACTCCTATGACTTATGACATGATCTTTATGGCCCTGCAGAGAACTAATGTGCAAAGCATTATGTGTAGGAAGGAGCTACAGATGCTGGTTTATTCAGAAGATAGTCACAAAAAAGCTGGAGTAACTCAGTGGGTCAGGCAGCATCTCTGGGGAAAAGGAATAGGTGACGTTTCTGGTCAGAACCCTTCTTCAGACCGAATTGAGTCTTCTTGAGTCTGAAGAAGGGTTCCAACTCGAAATGTCACCCATTCTTTTGCTGCAGAGATGTTGTGAGTGACCCACTGAGTTATTCCAGCTCTTGGTGTCTATCTTCTATGCAAAACATTACATGTACATCCCAAACTGTCCTTGTTCAACACAACATTTAAATCTCACCTTTAACATGGCAAATTGACACCAGGTGCTCTACAGGAGTGCTATCAGATCACAATAGCTACATAAATTACTCTAAGAAAATATAACAAAACACTTAGTAAATGTGGAAATGTCGATAAATACCAGCTGCCACGATAACCTGTTCCGTTACTCATTAGGATCACGGCCAGGGCCGGTGCTAGGAATTGCGGGGCCCAATTAGAAAACTGATGGCGGGGCCCCTACTCTACAAAAGTAAAAATTTATGTATGTTTATATTTCGTGTAGTATGCTCGTCTTTAACCAAAAAAAACATTAAATGCTTGATATACTAAAATTTTGAAAAACTATATGAAAGTTTTATTTTTTTTAATACAAAGTAAGGCAATTACAGACATACTGCTTATACACAGGTCTTTTAGAAAAAGACTTTTCTGGCTTTTTTATTTGCAAAGTCTCTCAAAATATTTTCAAGGTCAATGGTTTTAGCAATGTCATTTTCTATAGATATCATTGCCAAATTGTTTAGTCTCTCTTGTGAAATTGTTGACCGTAAGTATGTTTTAATCAGTTTTAGTTTTGAAAAACTTCTTTCACCTGATGCGACTGTTACAGGCATTGTTAAGTAAATCCTCAAAGCAATAAAAACATTAGGAAATGCTGTAAATCGATTGTTTACTATCAGGTATTCAAACAGAGCATGAGGCTTAATGATACTGGAGGGAAGAAAAGTTTTCAGAGCTTCAAGTTCTTCAGCCAATAGGCTATGTTTACATTCATTACAAACATTCATTACAAACAGGTGATTCCTAGCCAAACCTACCGCTAGATAAATTTTGAGTCATCTAACGAAACCAAACCAAACCTAACCTGCGATTGCACTTTTCATAATATAACATTAATTTAGGCCACATGTCGCGGATCTACTTAACCGGGCGGAATGATTTGCCGACGGTAATGCGGTGCGTTCCCCAAAAGTAAAAACTACCCTATATAAGTATCCATGGAACACGAAAAATAATCATTATATTCAGAATCAGCTATTCCACCCACAAGCTATTTTTGATGCATTGTTTACATTCATGACAGCTGATCGTAGGCTAGACATATTTCCATTTCCATGGCTAATTTCGTACTGTTCTTATGTAGTCTTTCTCTATGATATCCCAAACACTCTCTAACACTGTCATATCATTATCATGCACTAAATATATATAAATATCCATGGAACACGATAAATAATCGGTATATTCTGAACCAGCTGATCACTCACCAACCATTATTTCGTCTTCGGAGACGCACAATATTCACACTGTCATATGTCATTTATATGGCTAATTAGCCCACTCTTTCTGTTTCGTTTTTTTCTATACACTAATGTTTTGTAAAATTATGTTGTTACAGCACAATATATCCTTAAATACGTGACAAAACACGATATATCCAAAGAGCAATGATACTCACTTGAAGAAAACAGTCTTTACAAAATTTACAAGGAACTTAAAGTACGACACATAAAAAATGAGTCACCATTCAGATAATAGTCTACTTTCCTGTTTTTGCCACCAAAGTGGGTAACCTCACATTTATTCACATTATACTGCATCTGCCATGCATTTGCCCACTCACCCAGCCTATACAAGTCACCTTGTAGCCTCCTAGTTTAGAGGGGTTTAAACAGTTTAGAGATGTTTAGAGGGCTTCAGATGGCTTCAGATGGGTTTAGAAGTGTTGTAGAGGGAAATAGGGGGGGGAATAGACGGGGTTTAGAGGTGTTCAGAGGGTCCCAGAGGGGTTTAGAGACGTTATAAGCCCCCCGTAAGAAATTGTATTTCTCTGAAATTGAAGATGGGGTAACTCAGCAGGACAGGCAGCGCAGCGACTCTGGAGAGAAGAACCTTCTTCAGACTGAATTGAACTCTCGTCGGTGAGAGTACTTGTGATTGGCTGAAGAAGGGTCTCGACCAGAAAGGCAACCCCCTCCCCAGAGCCGCTGCCCGTCCTGCTGAGCCACCTTCAACTTCAGAGCCAAACAAAAAACACAGAGTGCTGGAGGAACTCAGCGGTCAAGGCGGCTGCCTCACCCGCTGGGTTTCTCCAGCATTTTTGTCTACCGCTAAACGTCAATGATTCCGGGAATGCTGAGGCGACAGAGTGATAGAGAGGGAGTGGGAGAGCTAGAGAGAGAGAGAGATGGGGAGCGGGAGAGAGAGGGAGGGAGGGGGAGAGCAAAACACAGGGAGACACAACGTGGGTCGGTAGGTGAATGACTAACCTGCACACCAGGAAGAAGCCCCTTCTCGCGGTCCGGGGCCCTCACTCACGATGGTGAGTTTAAAGAAATTCTCAATGTGTCATCGATCTACACTCCTCAGTAAATGTAATTGTGTTTTAAACAAGTATTATTGACGCCGCGTGAATTTTATTCAAATGAACATGGCGCCATTAATACTCATTCAAAACACAATAACATTTACTGAGGAATGTGGATGGATGCAGATTAATATAACAACTTGTTAACTACTTCATGTTAAGAAGTGCTAACAGTACTAGTTAACAAATCGTTTGTGTCTGATTGCCGTGCAGCGGTTGTTATACGTGTTCGTTTTTTTTTTTAAATCCGCATGGCGAATTTAAAAAAAAAATCTTTAATTAACAAAGAGAATTCGTATCTCCGTACGAAATACGGAACAGTAGTGCGGGGCCCCCATTAGGCGCGGGGCCCAATTGGGGGCAATCGGTCAAATCGGCTTAAAGCCGGCCCTGATCACGGCTGATCGTTTATCTCTGTAATATATCCCCGCGCATTCCCAAACTTCCTGCAGCAATATTAGCTTTACAGATACAGCAAGAAAAGAGGCCCTTCAGCCCACCAAGTCCGCACCGACCAGTGATCACACACTGGCGACAATTTACACAAGTTAATTAACCTCCAAACCTGCACGTTTGGCATGTGGGAGTAAACCAGAGCACCCGGAGAAAACCCACGTGGTCACAGGGAGAACGTACAAACTCCGTTCAGACAGCACTCGTAGTCAGGATCGAACCCGGGTCTCTGGCGCGGTAAGGCAGTAACTCTACCGCTGTGCCGCCCTTAGTTCCTTGGTAGAGAATGCCATAAGTTCACCACCCTCAGAGAAGAATTTTCTCTTCATCTCAGTCCCATATGCTTTACATCCTATCCTGAGATTATGAATGCCGGTCCTCAACCTCTCAGTCAGGGGACACTGACATGGTATCTGACATGAGGCTACACGGATTCAGTGACCTCTTTCTCTGCCATTTGTAAACACAGGAAACATCCTTCCTGCATCTAACCTGTTGAGCCCTGTCAGACTTTAGTGTGTTTCAAGGAGACCCCATTCTTTCTAAACCTTAATGAATACTATAGGGGTGGCATAGTGGTGCAGCTGCTGCCTCATAGTGCCAGACCTCAGCTTCGATCCAGACCTTGGGTGCTCTCTGTGTGGAGTTTGCACGTTCTCTGTGCAACCACGTGGGTTTTCTTCGGGTGCCCTAGTTTCCGCCCACATCCCAAAGACGTGCAGGTTTGTAACTTACGTGTCCTCTGTAAATTGTCCCTGGTGTGTAGAATGTAAATGCAAAAGCAGAATAACATGGAACAAGTGTGAACTGGTGATCGATGGGGGGTGTGGACATGGTGGGCTGAAGGGCCTGTTTTCCATGCTGTATCTCTAAAAAGTACCATTGTCTTTAGTATCGGTCTATTATTGCGATGTGTACCGAGATACTGTGAAAAGCTCTGCTTTGCACGTAAGCCAGGTAAACTATACTGTACATGAACACAGGCCTCTTCAACCTAATCTCTCATCAGAACAACAGTCCTGCCAACCAGACTGGTAATCATTTGTTATACTTACAAGATGGCAAATATATCCATTTTTAAATGAGGGGAAAACAGTATGCATGACTTTTGGTATGATCTCACCACGCCATGTGTAACTTCAGCAAGGCATTCTTTAAATCCTCTTGCAAAGAAGTCCAACCACCAGGTGGCGCTGGTAATGGCTGCCTCGCCAACAGTCTGTCTGTCCTTTCTTCGGTTTTGGTATTTTAAGTATGAGTTAAAAAGTATGTTTTAGTGTTCTTTGGTTTGTTTTATGTGGGGGGTGGGGGGGTGGGGATCAGGGAAAACAATATATTTTCGATATCTTACCTCGCCAGAGATGCGATTTTTTTCCCGGATCGTATCTCCGGCCACTCTGCGGCCTAACATCATGGAGCTGGTGGCCTTGCTCGAGACTGACTTTGAGCCGGGCCGTGGACTTGCCATCGGAGTCTGCGATCCCATGCCCGGGATTGACGCTCCGACTGCGGCCTGCGGATTTCAACTTTGAGGAGCTCGCAGTCTCGGGTAGAGACTGATGTCGGGAAGCTCCAAGCCGCAGGAGGTTCGACCAGCCCCGACTCGGGAGTCCGATCGCCCGGCGCGGGGAGCTGAGATTTCCCCACCCCCAATGCTGGAGCTTGATCGCCCCGATGTGGAGGGCTCGACAACCGTTTGCGGGAGTCAAGATCGCCCAGACAACGGAATGTTCGAGAGCCCCGACAGGAATGGTGGAGAACAAAGAAGGGAAGGAGATTGAACTTTTTTTGCTTCCATCACAGTGAGGAATGTGGGGGAGTCACTTTGGTGGATGTTCATGTTAAAACAATTATTTGGGTGTCCTGTTGTACATTATCGGTATGGCTGCATGGCAATCTGAATTTCACTGTAACTTAATTGGTACATGTGACAACAAACGAACCTTGAACCTTGAACATACCCGTGGTCACCCATGTTTGCTGTTAGTGCCTGGTGTTCAAGGACACTGATGTGGCTACCTACGTCAATGTTTCCCAATCTCCCACCATTGACTGTAAATAATGTTGTACCTTAATGCCCCTGTCCCACTTAGGAAACCTGAACGGAAACCTCTGGAGACTTTGCGCCCCACCCAAGGTTTCCGTGCGGTTCCCGGAGGTTTTTGTCAGTCTCCCTACCTACTTCCACTACCTGCAACCTCCGGCAACCACCTGCAACCTCCGGGAACCGCACGGAAACCTTGGGTGAGGCGCAAAGTCTCCAGAGGTTTCCGTTCAGGTTTCCTAAGTGGGACAGGGGCATTAAGGGAAGACAGAGTGACAAAGTGGTAGAGTAATTTGCAGAAGGGTTTCCACATTGGATGCGTGGCAGCTGCAGTCACAAGCAGCAATGGTGGTACAAGAAACATCAACAGAACTCAAGGGACGGGCTGTAGGAATGCAGAGGTCTGGGAGGCTTGAGGAACAGGGCGAGATCAGAGGAGCGGGCAGGCCTTAGGGTGATTTGTAAACAAGAATGAGAATGAGAATTTTTAAGCTGAGGAAGAACTAATTTGGGGATGCGTTTCAGCACCGGCTAACTTTGGCACAAGGCCCGTTTGTGAATATTACAGGATGGACGTAGGAAGTCTTTCTTAATTTCTTCCTAAGGTGTGGGTACTACAGATACTTCTGACCCGAAATGTCACCCATCCTTTTTCTCCAGAGATGCTCCCTGACCCGCTGAGTTACTCCGGCACTTTGTGTCTATCTTTGGTATAAACCAGCATCTGCAGTTCCTTCCTACTCATTGTGATCCAGAGAGTGTAGTACATAATTCCAAAGAAACCTTTATTTCTTGCTACAATAAGTACAACGCACAACTTGAAAACACATTCAGGCTCATTTCAACCATGTTACTTCAATGCATCATTCTTATTACTATCGACAATTAAATGCAGCCACCAATATTAAAATAATCTTAAATTGTTACATAGTTTCAGAAAGAAGAAAATTTGCAATATTTACCACTGGTTAAATTTCATTGTAACATCTTTTATTCATACAGCCTTTACATTTATAGATATTTTTCAGATCTGATTATATTAAGCCATGAGTGTCTTGTTCCATTTTATTGGACGCACGTTCAACATCTGAGCGGATTATCAGACAAATATTTCTCATTCTGAGTTATCTCTAACATTTAGGTGCAAATGTGCTTGACTGAAAACTGGCAAGTACATAGTGAAAGGCCTGGATAGAGTGAATGTGGAGAGGATGTTTCCACTGGTGGGAGAGTCTAGGACCAGAGGGCACAGCCTCAGAATTAAAGGATGTTCATTTAGAAAGGGGATAAGAAGCAATATAATTAGCCAGAGGGTGGTGAATCTGTGGAATTCATTGCCCACAGACGGCTGTGGAGGCCAAGTCATTGGGTACGTTTAAAGCGGAGATTGACAGGTTCTTGATTAGAAAAAGTGTCAAAGGTTATGGGGAGAAGGCAGGAGAATGGGGTTGAGAGGGAAAGATAGGTCAGCCATGATAGAATGGTGGAGTAGACTCAAGGGGCTGAGTGGACTCATTCTGTTCCTATCACTTACAAATTTAAGAACTGCAGATGCTGGTTTATCAAGGAAAGACACTTGTATCCTGATAGAGCGGGCGGTTTCGGCCCGAAACGTTCCTTCGCTCCATAGATGCTGCTGCACCCACTGAGTTTGCCCCTCCGTCATCATATCCATCAACATTCATTCTTTGATGTCTATATCAGGTTGGTGTAGGCTGGATGGCTCAATGGGGGCATTCATCCTCTACAGAAAGTACAGCTGAGAATTACTGATATCACAGTCAGAAGGTGGTGAATCTGTGGGATTCATTGCCACAGATAGCTGTGGAGGCCAAGTCAATTTATATTTTTAAGGTGGAGGTTGATAGCTTCTTGACTAGTACGGGTGCCAGGGGTTATGGGGAGAAGGCAGGAGAATGGGGTTGAGAGGGAAAGAATGATCTGCCATGATTGAATGGCGGAGTTATCTTGACGGGCCGAATGGCCTAATATCTGCTCCTACGACTTATGAACTTACAAACATGTAGATCAACCAATCAACCATATAGATGCCAAACAGGGAAGTTTTAAAAAAAAATCTAACCTTTTTAATATTTTAACCAAGAATAAAATGAATATATGTAGGAAGGAACCGCAGATGCTGGTTTAAACCGAAGATAGGTAAAAAAAAGCTGGAGTAATTCAGCAGGTCAGGCAGCATCTGTGGAGAGAAGGAATGTGTGACTTTCCGGGTCAAGTCTGAAGAAGGGTCTCGACCCGAAACATCACACATCCCTTCTCTCCAGCGATGCTGCCTGACCCGCTGAGTTTCTCCAGCGTTCTGTGTCTATGAAATGAATATATATTGGTTAAGGGGGAATCTAAAATACGATAAATGATGCTCAAAATAAAAATTTGGTATAATTTTCACGATATGTTGAAAAGATCATTGTGATGGAATTAAATCCCAGCGTAAGGGTAGGGATTGTTCATCTGTAGTTAGTCGTATCAAAATCTTGTGTTACTTCTCAATTGATAAACCTCCAGGTTTTCTTTTCTTTTTTTTACACCAAGATGACTGTAAAGGATTGATACATCAGTTAGGTTAGTGAGTGTATGGACTGTGGAGGGGCAGATCTATTGCAGACAGCAACGCCCAGATTTCCTTGCCCAGGGGGCTTGTCCAGAAGTCACCACCAGATTTTCACTCGTACAACCTTGGCACTGAATCTCTCACCGTTAAGGGCGTGTCCCACTTGGTGATTTTTTTCGGCGACTGCCGGAGTCATATCAGGGTCGCCAAAAGATTTTGAACATTTCAAAATCCAGCGGGGACAAAATAAATGTTGTGACACTTGCAGAAACACCACGTCAATGCGTCATCACATCGCAACATTTTCCGTGACCTGATCCGACAGTCAATGATGCCGGCAGTCACCGAAAAAATTGCCAAGTGGAACAGGCCCTTTCGTCCCACCCCAGACTGCAGGTCACATCCATGGGCCAATTAACGTGGCAGACTGGGATTGGAGGTGTGGATAAAAAACAAAGCATGCCGGAGGAACTCAGCGGGCCGGGCAGCATCCGTGAAGGGAAATGGGCAGACGACGTTTCAGGTCAGGACCCTTCTTCAGACCAACATGAAATGTCGGCTGTACATTTCCCTCCACGGACGCTGCCTGGCCCAACACGTTCCTCCAGCACTTTGTTTTTCCCACCACTGCATTCTCTTGAAGGAGTGAATCTTTGTGCCACAAATTTACCATTCATAAGTGATAGCTTCAGAATTAGGCCATTCGGGCCCAACTCGGTGAAATGTGTTTGGATCAATTGTAGATCACTTTTTTTCTAGATTGGGACTGAATAATACACTGTTGATATCAGGATTGGTTTAAAGTTGAAGTTATAATTTCATCAGAGTCGGGGGCACCAAGATAGGACACTCGAAGGCTCAACAGTTGGCAGCGGTGCCTCATTCCATTTTGCAACAAAGTGTTCAAGTTTCTTTAGTCTTTCACGGAGTTGTGAATGATGGGCGAGAGGAACTTCCTCAGGTCTTCGATGTGATTGCGGAGCTCCTCATGAAGTGGCTCCACATAGTCAGTGACCCGCTTGTGCCATTTCTCCACCTGCGCGGTGGTGCCCTCAAGGGTCTGGTTAAACTGGCTGGAGATGAGGATCAGGTTCTCACGGTACTGCTGGACGTCGCTGTGGATCTTCCCCAGCTTCTCGTGAATGATGCTGTAGGTTTCATTCCCAATTGCTTCGTGGACCTGAGATCCCACGGCGTCCAGCTGGTCCTGGAGCATTCTGCCCTGCTTGACGATATGCTGAGTCATTGGGACTCCTTTCCATTCCAGCTCCTTCGACAGGGTGTACAGTTCCTTTATCACGTTCTCGAACAGATCCTCAACGTGTCCCGTATTGTTTGACAGCTTTGCACTATGGGGAAGAGGAGGGGAAAATAAAATACGATGAGGTTTGCACATTTTACATTGATTCATTTTACATTCAGCACAGCATGGTGGTGCAGCGGTAGAGTTGCTGCCTCACAGCGCCAGAGACCCGGATTCAATCCTGACTACGATTGCTGTCTGTACGGAGTTTGTACGTTCTCCCCGTGACCTGCGTGGGTTTACTCCGGGCACTCCGGTTTCCTCCCACACTCCAAAGACGTTCAGGTTTGTAGGTTAGTTGGCTTGGTATAAATGTAAGTGGTCCCTGGTTTGTGTGTGGGACAGTGTTAAACCCCTGTCCCACGGTACTAGTTCATTCCAAGAGCTCTCCCGAGTTTGCCCTGATTCGAACTCGGAGATTTATGGTAATGGCCGCTCGTCGGTACTCGGGGCTCCCGTGGACATTTTTCATCATGTTGAAAAATCTTTACGAGTCTTCCCGTGCTTACCTGTCGTTAGCGAGTCTTCCCGAGTACCTGCCGTTAGCGCTAAGAGACGTCCCCGAGCTCCGACGTACCCGCTACGTTCCTTCTCCGTGCTTACCACGAGTTTGATTTTTTTTAAACTTGGGTGAGCTCTTGGAATGAACTCGTACCGTGGGACAGGGCTATAAGTGCGTGGTTGGCATAGACTCGGTGGGCCGAAGGGAGATTAGATTCTTTGGGCGACTACTCACCACCAAACAGGCGTCACGTGTCGACATGTCACAGGGTGACTCCTGTATGGTCGCGAGCAACACATTGAACATTTTCAGCCACCTGCTGCGACTATGACGGGTGCCGGCAAGTCGGCGAAAAAATTCGCGTAAGTGGGACAGGCCCTTCAAGGAACGTCCTTTAATTCTGAGGCTGTGTGCTCTGGTCCCTGACTCCACCACTAGTGGAAATATCTTCTCTGCATCCACTCTATCCAGGCCTGTGAGAGCATAACTTTCTGCTGGTTTTATCAGGAGCAGGTAGATACTTACAGAGTGGTTTTGGCCACGTCGGACTTGGACAACATGCTGACAGCCGCACTGACTATCTCATGCCCAAGTTTAACCAAGTCCCAAATAGGTTGCTCCCAGCTTGTTGATTTGTTGGTCTTGGGCACATCTTCGGGGATGGCTGCTCCCTTGGATTCTAGGCAAGAAAGTAGAAACAATGTCAGTAAGATAAGCCTATAGTGTGGTTGTAGCAAGGATGCCATGAAGCGCTACCTCCCTAATGTCACACTGTTCAGTTTAAGGTGGACAAAAATGCTGGAGAAACTCGGCGGGTGAGGCAGCATCTATGGAGCGAAGGAAATAGGCGACGTTTCGGATCGAGACCCTTCTTCAGAATGATGTGGGGGGTGGGGGGGCGGGAGAAAGAAAGGAAGAGGCGGAGCCAGTAGGCTGTGGGAGAGCTGGGAAGGGGAGAGGAAAGAGGGAGAAAGCAAGGACTAACTAAAATTGGAGAAGTCAATGTTCATACCCTTCTAAACTGGTTAGTTTTGTTTAGAGATACAGTGCAGCGCCGAAACAGGCCCTTCGGCCCACCGAGTCTTTACCGACCAGTGATCCACGCACATTAACACTGTCCTACACACTAGGAACAATTTACATTTATGTACAAAATTGTACGTCTTTGGAGTGTGGGAGGAAGTGCTATAAGGCAGCAACTCTACCGCTGCACCACCGTGCTGGTGAGTGCCGTTCCCCTATGCTGGAGAGGTGACCTTTGCTGCAGCTCAGTGGGTACAACCTTGAAACTACAAGAGGAACAAGAAGCCAGGTTGATACTTCAGTCTTCCGGGAGAAAAAATAAAACCTAGTCCCTTCAGGTAGATACAGAATGGCCCGCTTTCAAGGAACAATGTACCTGCACCCCTCGGTCACTGCTCTCCACCAGTCCCCATGGCCCAGCCATTCACTGTGAAGGTCCTGCCCTGGTTTGACTTCCCAAAAACGCCAAGCATCACACTTATCTGCATTAACCATTCCGCAGCCCACTTGCCCAACTGATCAAGATCAAGATCAAGATCCTGCTGTAATTGTTAATAACCATCTCCGCAGCTGTGAAGAGTTTGTGTTCATACCTTTAATCAGCAAGAGCACCAAAGCGACAGCGAATATCTTCATGATGATGTCAGGTCCTCAACTCTCTGTGAAGGCTGCAGAATTGAAAGGGAAGAAACATTATTGTTCAAGTTAAATAATTCACCAGCAAGATCCACCAAGATCACAGCGTTCAACAAACACATTTAGACAGGGACATGGATAGGACAGGTTTAGAGGGATATGGGCCAAATGCACACTGGTGGGACGAGTGTAGATGGGGCATATCGGTCGGTGTGGGCAAATTGGGCTGAAGGGCCTGTTTCAACACTGTGTGCCTCTATGACTCTAAGATGTAGATTTAAATCTTAATAGTTCTTTGCCAAAGTCATATCCAAATGATAAGATGCAATGCTCCCAAGTCCTGGGCAGTATTTTTTCATTCCTTTGTTTCCCTGACCTATTTAGTGTGTTGCTATAACACTACTTACTGCACTTATGATAACTTGGACTTGAAAATGGAATCAAAACCTGGCGAATCTTGTATAGTGTCTCAGTGTACCATTCCTGATCTAAGATTGTGCTTATGTATGTTAATGCTTTTACTGAACAAAAAGGATTTCACTGTACCTCAGTTACAAGGTTAATTCCCGGGATGGCGGGACTGTCATATGCTGAGAGAATGGAGCAGCTGAGCTTGTACACTCTGGAGTTTAGAAGGATGAGAGTGCATCTTATTGAAACATACAAGATTGTTAAGGGCTTGGACACACTAGAGGCAGGAAACATCTTCCCGATGTTGGGGGAGTCCAGAAAAAGGGGCCACAGTTTAAGAATAAGGGGTAAGCCATTTAGAACAGAGACGAGGAAACACCTTTTCTCACAGAGAGTGGTGAGTCTGTGGAATTCTCTGCATCAGAGGGCGGTGGAAGTAGGTTCCCAAATGCTTCTATGGTACCTGCATAAGCCAGCAATGCAGGCACACACACATAAATACACACACACACACACACACACACACACACACACACACACACACACACACACACACACACACACACACACATATATATATATATATATATATATACAAACAAACACACACACACACACACACACACACACACACACACACACACACACATATATATATATATACAAACAAACACACACACACACACATATATACACACTCACACATATATATACAAACAAACAAACACACACACACACACACACACACACACACACACACACATATATACACACTCACACATATATATACAAACAAACACACACACACACACACACACATATATACACACTCACACATATATATACAAACAAACACACACACACCCTTTGAGCTGCAGAGTTTGGATCAATTAATGCATTCTAGGCTGAGAGATAACATGGGCACTGAGCAGGAAACTGAACTAATTCCGCCTCTCCTCTATCTCATCCCCCTAACTCTCACACACTCCTCCACACTGCACGCAGCCATTATGCTTGAGAACTGAATCACTAACACATGGGAGCCACATCACATCAACAAATAAACGCCTGATGAAAAGAAGCTTAAACCATTTCCAATTAGCACTGTTATCATTTAAAATGCAGAAACAACATGTCATTTGTATTTTACTGGAGACTGCAGGCAGAATAATGCAGAATAACACAGAGTCTTGAGAAAATCCTCAAAAGAATCCTGAAAAAGATGCAGAGAAGATGTACGAGGGTGTGGCCAGGACTCAAGGGCCTGAGCTACAGGGAGAGGTTGGGCAGGGTAGGACCTTATTCCTGGGGTGCAGGAGGCCGACAGGGGGTCTTATAGAGGTGTATAGAATCAATAGAGAACTAGGCAGGGTAAATGCACACAATCTTTGATCAGAGTAGGGGCATCAAGAAACAGAGGAAGTAGGTCTAAGGTGAGAGGGGAAAGATTTAGTAGGAACCTGAGGGACAAGTTTTTCACAGAGGGTGGTGGGTATTTGGAACGAGCTGCCAGATGAGGTAGTTGAGGCAAGTACTATAACAACATTTAAAAGATATTTGGACAGATACATGGATAGGAAAGGTTCAGAGTGATATGGGCCAAATGCAGGCAGGTGGGACTAGTGTGGATGGGCCATTTTGGTCGCCATGGGCTGGTTGGGCCAAAGGGCCTGATTCTATGCTGCATGACTCTAACACTCTAATGCTGTCAGTTATTCAAATGCTCCCCCCAGATTTACCTCTCAGACTTCAACTGAATGTGAATAATCACCATTTCCTGCACACGTAGTTCCATCCATCCACCTATCAAGTTTGGTCAGGATAAATCCACCATGTGACAGTCTAGTTTTTTGTTTAGTTTAGAGATACAGTGCGGAAACCGGCCCTTCGGCCCACTGAGTCTGCACCGACCAGCGATCCCCGTACACTAGCACTATCCCACACATTAGGGACAATTTACAATTTTTCAGAAATTTTGAGTCAACATATTCCATCGTACGAACAAAAAATGCTGGAGAAACTCAGCGGGCGAGGAGAAAAGGAGTATGCGGCATCTCCATAGATGCTGCCTCACCCGCTGAGTTTCTCCAGCATTTTTTGTCTACTTTCGATTTTTCCAGCATCTGCAGTTCCTTCTTAAATATTCCATCCCATAGCCAGCTTCAAAGCACCAACTTGAGTTAACAGGCTCAGCCCAGGCACGGGCGTGACCCAGTCCCTTGTGCTGCGGTCAATGTGACTTAGTCACACCAGCAGACCTGGGCCTCAGCACATTCAGGGTGCCAAATGTCCGTAAAAATCACTGCATAGAAAGTTCCTACTTTACCAGTTTCCAAAAGTGCAGAGAAAACAAGAGAAAAAAACACCTCTTACCTGCTTGCTATTAACTGGCCGTAGATCTGGTGTCCGGGGCTCAGATCCTCGCTGTTTATTAGCTGGATGTTATCTCCCACATCTGATAAACCAGTTCCAATTCCATCTTTTCTTACTTGAGTCAGCATAGAGTCAAGGATAAGATTTGTTTGATGATGCAGTGTTTGTGTCCAGCAAATATTGATCAAATCTACTAGCTGTTAGTGCACGTTAATCTCATTAAACACAAATGTCGTTACCACAGAGGCCAAATGTGGTCACATCAGCCTGGATACCTCAGGCTCAGGGTTGGGCTGAGAGCTTCTGAAAACCATTGTTGCAATTCCTGCACTGACCAGTATCATAGAAATAGGTGCAGGAGGAGGCCATTCGGCCCTTCGAGCCAGAACCGCCATTCATTGCAATCATGGCTGATCGTCCCCAATCAATAACCCGTGCCTGCCTTCTCCCCATGTCCCTTGATTCCACCAGCCCCTAGAGCTCTATCTAACTCTCTCTTAAATCCATCCAGTGACTTGGCCTCCACTGCCCTCTGTGGCAGGGAATTCCATAAATTCACAACGCTCTGGGTGAAAAAGTTTTTTCTCACCTCAGTCTTAAATGGCCTCCCCTTTATTCTAAGACTGTGGCCCCTGGTTCTGGACTCGCCCAACATTGGGAACATTTTGTCCAGTCCTTTTATCCTTTTATCATACAGGCCCTTCAGCCCAAGTCAGCCATGCAGACCAAAATGCCCCAACTAAGCTAGCCCCGCCTGGCCAATATCCCTCCAAACCTTTCCTGTCCATGTACCTGTCCCAGTGTCTCTGAAATGCTGTTCATGTACCTGCCTCAACTTCCTCCTTTGGCAGCTCGACTCATATACCCACCACCCTCTGTGTGAAAATGTGTTCCTTTAGCCTCTTTGTTCCCCTGGGAGCATCTACGAATCCCACAGATTCACCACCCCCTGGCTAAAGAGATTCCTCCTCATCTTCATTCGATAGGCACATACATTTATTCGCAGGCTGAGCCTTCTTGTCCTAGACTCTCCCACAAGTGGAAACTAGTGGAAGGGTCTCGACCTGAAACGTCACCCATTCCATCTGTCCAGAGATGCTGCCTGTCCCGCTGAGTTACTACAGCATTTAGTGTCTATCTCCACACCCTTTCTTCTGAGGTTTCTGGATCTTGCATCGTGTGCCAATGTCCGCTGTTGTTTTCTCTCCTCTGCCCTGCAATGAGTCTTGCGCCCACACACACCCCTCCACCCGTGTCTCCCCGCTCCCCAACCTCGCCACTGCAGGGAATGGTTCCAATGTAAACTCTTGCAACAGGGTCCAAAAATGCAGCTGTGTTTAAATAAATATTGACCACCTTTCTGCAAACAGTGCAAAGAAAATCAGTGCCCTTGTGTTTTAGAAGGAATTAAAGAGGATGGGGTAACAAAAGCATTTTACATCTGAAATTCAAGTTAATTTGTAAACATGGTCAGGCTTTTGAGGACATCGCTGTAAACCATTTACCCGCATTTTGAAATCAACTAAACCTGGATTAACAAGGAATAAACTTAGTTTAGTGACACAGTGCGGTAACAGGCCTTTCCGCCTAACGAGTCCGCACCGACCAGCGACCCCCACACACTAACGTTATCACTGTCCTACACACACTAGGGACAATTCTCACATACACCACACCAAGCCAATTGACCTACAAACACCTGCATGTCTTTGGAGTGTGGGAGGAAACCGAAGATCTGGGAGAAAACCCACATGGTCACGGGGAGACGTACAAACTCCGTACAGACAGCACCCGTAGTCGGGATCGAACCCGGGTCTCTGGCGCTGTAAGGCAGCAACTCTACCGCTGCGCCACCGTGAATATCAATGGCTTCAGATCTCCACATTCCCCAGTGATTGAAACTTAGATACTTTATACATGATGCATTCATCTGAAAGACAAGGGCGAGGGTGGCAGACCTAGTCCAAACGGCAAGTGTCACAAAGCAAATGTTAGAAGATAGGAAACAAGACTGAAATGGAGAAGGCAAGAGGTGTGAGGAGTCTGACGGGATGGGGGAGAGGGAGAGAGAGAGAGGGGGAGAGAGAGGTGGAGAGTGGGAGAGGGGGAGAGCGGGAGAGCGGGACAGGGGGAGAGGGGGAGAGGGGGAGAGAGGGCAGCAGAGGTGGGTATGAGTTATGGCCACCTCGAAAGACTCAGTTCGGGTGGGAAACTGAAGAATTCGGCCCAACTTGACCGTGCCCACCAACATGTCCCATCTGTACTAGTCCCAGTCTGAAGAAGGGTCTCGACCTGAAACGTCACCCATTCCTTCTCTCCAGAGATGCTGCCTGTCCCGCTGAGTTACTCCAGCATTCTGTGTCTATCACTTTTGATCGACTGGCTTGAAGAACAAGGTATTGAGAAAGTAATCGCATTTACGTAGCCTCACGACATCCCAAAGCACATCATGAGGTGAACAACTTGGGGGAAGGCACGGTGGCTCGGCGGTCGAGTTGTCACCTCCCAGCGCCAGGGACACGGGTTCGATCCTGACTACGGGAGCAGCCTGTGCGGAGTTTGTACATTCTCTCTCCGTGACCGCATGGGATTTTCCCCGTGTGCTCCCATTTCCTCCCACACTCCAACCACCCAGACATGCAGGCTTGTAGATTCATTTGGTTCAAACAGTTCAAAGAACGAGTCTTTTTTTTAAAGCAATACAAACTCTTTGCTGAGACATTGTCAGAAGACAATACTGAGTCACGATCTACAGACTGGAGCCAGTCAATGGGACATCTTGTACCTTGTACCTACAGATTCCGCTCAAAGACACAGGTGTAACTGTCTGCAGATCGAATCAGTTGATATGTCACATTCTCTACTGCACCAGAAGCCCAACTCATCCACCTTTAGATCCTTAAAGACTCCATCTTTACTGTCCCCTTTCCATTAGTTATCCCAAAATCATGAGGCTTTAATTTTAAAACCAACCAGATAAATACCAGATGTAGGAAATTTACTGGGCAACGTGGAAAGGTTTACCTAAGTACTTTAGTTTAGTTTAGATTAGAGATACAGCTCGGAAACATGCCCTTTGGCCAACTGAGTCCACGTCGGCCAGCAATCCCCGTACACTAACACTATCGCACGCTCCAGGGACAATTTACAATCTTTACTGAAGCCAATTAACCTACAAACATAGAAACATAGAAAATAGGTGCAGGAGTAGGCCATTCGGCCCTTCGAGCCTGCACTGCCATTCAATATGATCATGGCTGATCATCCAACTCAGTATCCTGTACCTGCCTTCTCTCCATACCCCCTGATCCCTTTAACCACAAGGGCCACAACTAACTCCCTCTTAAATATAGCCAATGAACTGGCCTCAACTACCTTCTGTGGCAGAGAGTTCCAGAGATTCACCACTCTGTGTGTGAACCTGCACGTCTTTGGAGTGTGGGAGGAAACCAGAGCACCTGGGGAAAACCCACGCGGTCACGGGGAGAACGTGCAAACTCCACACAACAGCACCCGTAGTCGGGATCAAACCCGGGTCTCTGCACCACCGTGCCGCCCAAACTGTAGCTCCATAATAGGAGGAAGGTTCATGGTGTTTTGAGTATATGAGCAGGGAGGTTCTACTGCAGTTGTACAGGGTCTTGGCGAGACCACACCTGGAGTATTGCGTACAGTTTTGGTCTCCTAATCTGAGGAAAGACATTCTTGCTATAGAGGGAGTACAGAGAAGGTTCACCAGACTGATTCCTGGGATGTCAGGACTTTCATATGAAGAAAGACTGGATAGACTCGGTTTGTACTCGCTAGAATTTAGAAGATTGAGGGGGGATCTTATAGAAACTTACAAAATTCCTAAGGGGTTAGACAGGCTAGATGCAGGAAGATTGTTCCCAATGTTGGGGAAGTCCTGAACAAGGGGTCACAGTTTAAGGATAAGAGGGAAGTCTTTTAGGACCGAGATGAGAAAATCATTTTTTTACACAGAGAGTGGTGAATCTGTGGAATTCTCTGTCACAGAAGGTAGTTGAGGCCACAGTTCATTGACTATATTTAAGAGGGAGTTAGATGTGGCCCTTGTGGCTGAAGGGATCAGGGGGTATGGAGAGAAGGCAGGTGCAGGATACTGAGTTGGATGATCAGCCATGATCATAGAAACATAGAAACATAGAAAATAGGTGCAGGAGTAGGCCATTCGGCCCTTCGAGCCTGCACCGTCATTCAATATGATAGAAACACTTTCTATGTTTCTATCATATTGAATGACGGTGCAGGCTCGAAGGGCCGAATGGCCTACTCCTGCACCTATTTTCTATGTTTCTATGTTAAGATGTGCAAATTTAACTCTTGTAACAAGTGCGCAGTTGCAGGTGTTAAGCCCAGCTGGACAACCTGTTTGTGAGAGAATCACTTGCTTCACAGACGCAACTCGCTGACCAGGTAGTGAAGGTAGAGAGTGACTTCCTGGACTCCATGGTCATTGTTTTGGGGGGACCCTAACAAAGCTAACCTCAGCCGTGACCTTCCAAAATACAGACTTCATGTTACCTGCCCCACCAGAGGGGAGAGAACACTCGATCAATCAAGAACGCATATCGCTCTGTTCCCCTGGGTCTCTCTGATCATTGTCAAGTTCACCTTATTCCGACCTCCAGGCAGAAACTAAAAGCTGCTAAGCCTGTGGTCAGAACAACGAAAAGGTGGACAAGCGAGGGAGGGCATTGAGAACCTACAATCCTGCTTTGACTGCACGGATTGGAATGTGTTCAGGGAAGCAACCACAAGCCTCGATGAGTATACAGATGTATCATCATATGTCAGCTTTTGTAAGCGCAGTTGCATTCCAACTAGGACCCAGATCGGGTTCAACAACGACAAGCCCTGGTTTACTGCAGAACTCAGACAGCTCCGACAGTCTAAAGAGGAAGCCAACAGCATCCTTCTAAACTCCAGCGAGTAGCGGCCCAGAGCCGTCAAACACTGCTCATATGTTAGCCCGCTCACCCCCAGGATCATTCTCCTGTTTCAAGCCTGGGGACGTGTGGCTCCATAGATGGATGCTGCCGCTGAACTGCCTGTTTAGCTGCAGCAAGTGGGGTCAAGGAAAGAGCGTTCATGTCGATCGCGACCCTGTTTCCACCCAATCTTTCCACCACCACGCACAAGGAGCACAAGACAGACACCATTGTGTGCAGATGCCGAGATGTGTGCTCAGCTCTGGCTGAACAACTTCTAATCTTGTGTGTGGATTCGACAAGAAGAAGATGCAGCAAGTCGGAATTTCATTGTTCTATTGTACACATGATTATTAAACACCATTGACTCTTTAACTCACTGCCCAAGAAAACAATGTAGTTAATTATCACTTGTTCAACCATGATTAGGTTACAAAAAAATTCTCTGCACTGTCTTTTAGTTTTTTTTTTTAAGTTTGAGAGGAACAGCGCAGAAACAGGCCCTTTGGCCCACCGAGCCTGTTCCGACCAGCAATGTGTTAATAGTACGTTAACACCATCCTAGGGGCAATTTACATTTATACCAAGCCAATTAATCGATAAACCTGTACGTCTTTGGAGTGTGGGATGAATCCGGAGATCCTGGAGAAAACCCACGCAGGTCACTGGGAGAAATACAAACTCCGTACAGACAGCACCCGTAGTCAGGATCGAACCCAGGACTCTGGCGCTGTCAGGCAGTAACTCTACCCGCTGCACCCTTGCCCCGCTAATAATTTCAGTTTCTCCAAAGACAGCAAGAAACATACAGGGTAGACAAAAATGCTGGAGAAACTCAGCGGGTGCAGCAGCATCTACGGAGCGAAGGAAATAGGCAACGTTTCGGGCCGAAACCCTTCTTCAACAATTGTAATGAGATCTTTGTTCAAAGATTGTAAATACAACACTTTGGTATCGTGCCCCATGGATAAATAACATTGACCACATTGGTAACATTATGGGAACAATGAAACAGCAATTGAGTAAACCTAGGCACACACTGTTACTCTTTTTATGCCTTTAAGGAATGATCTACTTAATATCAATAACAATTTAAATTTATGCTGAGCCAAATGTAGCTAAACAGACGGGTTATCAAACAAAGGTTTGACATTAAGCCTCGTAAGGCAAATGGCCAAAGCCTGGATCAACTGTTGTTATACACTGATCTGTGGAGGAAGAAATAGAGGTGTTGAAGTTATCACTGATACAGTGGGGAAACAGGCCCTTCGGCCCAACTCGCCCACACTGGCCAACACGTCCCAGCTACACTAGTCCCACCTGCCTCCATTTGGCCCATATCCCTCCAAACCTGTCCTATCCATGTTCCTGTCTAACTGTTTCTTAAACATTGGGATAGTCCCAGCCTCAACTACCTCCTTTGTTCCATACAACCACCACCCTTTGCTTGAAAAAGATACCCCTCAGATTCTTATTAAATCTTTTCCCTTTCACCTTAAACCCATGTCCTCTGGTCCTCGATTCACCTAGTCTGAGCATCTACCCGATGTATTCCTCTCATGATCTTATACACCTCTATAAGATCACCCCTCATCTTCCTGCACTCCAAGGAATAGAGACCCAACATACTCAACCTCTCCCTATAGACCAGACCCTCTAGACCTGGCAACATCCTCATAAATCCTCTCTGTACCCTTTCCAGCTTTCCTATATCTTTCCTATAACATGCTGCCCAAAGTTACAGATGATATAATGAGATGATGATACGATGAGAAAGTGGGATAACATAGATCTAGAGTGAGCAGGTGATCGATGGTGGGCGTGGACTCGATGAGCCGAAGTTCTGTTCCCACGCTATATCTCCAAACTAAGCGAATTGGAATAAAGTGGCACTTTGGCGCAGTGGTAGAGTTGCTGCCTTACAGCGCTTGAAGTGCCGGAGACCAGGGTAGGATCCTGACTATGGGTGCTGTCTGTACGGAGTTTGTACGTTCTCCCCCTGACAGCGTAGGTTTTCGCCACGATCTTCGGATTCCTCCCACACTCCAAAGACGTGTGGTTTAATTGGCTTGGTATAAGTACAAATTGTCCCTAGTGTGTGCGTGCGGGATGGTGTTAGTGTGCGGGGATGACTAGTCGGCGCGGACTCGGTGGGCCGAAGGGCCTGTTTCCGCACTATATCTCTAAACTGAAAAACTAAACTAAACTAAGTCTGAAGAAGGGTTTCAACCCGAAACGTTGCCTATTTCCTTCGCTCCATAGATGCTGACTCACCCGCTGAGTTTCTCCAGCATTTTTGTCTACCTTAAACTAAACTAAGTGCTAGTTGAAGAGTTAAAAGCAGATTTGGCTAAAGTTCAAAGACAAGTTTATCATTATCATGTACACGAGGCATAATTGGCAAATCACCCTCGAAGAAAGATGAGAGGGAATCTTATAGAAACGTATAAAATTATAAAAGGGCTGGACAAGCTAGATGCAGGAAAAATGTTCCCATTGTTGGGGGAGTCCAGAATCAGGGGCCAGAGTCTAAGAATAAAGGGGAGGCCATTTAAAACTGAGATGAGAAAAAAAAAATTTCACCCAGAGAGTTGTGAATTTGTGGAATTCTCTGCCACAGAAGGCAGTAGAGGCTGATTCACTGGATTAATTTAAAAGGGAGTTAGATAGAGCTCTAGGGGCTAGCGGAATCAAGGGATATAGGGAGAAGGCAGGCATGGGTTACTGATTGTGGATGATCAGCCATGATCACAATGAATGGCGGTGCTGGCTCGAAGGGCCAAATGGCCTCCTCCTGCACCTATTTTCTATTTGATTTAAATGGAGATGGATTGGGTTTCCTGACACAGGAAGGACTCTGGTTGTCCTTGAACACTGGTTACTAAAAGCAAACAAGCAGCTGAGAGGACATGTTGAATGTTGAGCTTTGTGGAGTGAGGTTTAGGCAGTGGGAGTGAGGGCATTAACTCCACTGATGCAGCATCTTGGTGCGGCCACACACAGACTGTTCTTGTTAACGTCAGGCAGACGATACAGGAGCATGGCTGCACGTACCACTAGACTTAAGAACAGTTTTTATCATCATGCCATCAGGCTTCCGAACTCATGAACGCATCATATACATTGATTATTTTATTTATTATTGTCTTTTATCTACCAATGTCACTTTTATCTTATCTTTTTTTACCTTTTTTTTGTCCTTGTAATATTATTGCTGAGGTGACCCGTTGTCTTGTCAAACATTCCCTTGTACCGTTGACCCTGTGTTAACCTACATATGACAAATAAAACAGAACTGAACTGAATGCACCCGTTCCTTCACTACACATCCACTGCCTGCCCCACTGAGTTACTCCAGCATTTTGTGTGTATCTTTGCAACAGAGGTTCACCAGACTGATTCTGTGAGGGATGGGTCTGTCGTACAAGGGGAGACTGGATAGTTTAGTTTAGTTTAGTTTAGAGATGCAGCACTGAAACAGGCCCTATTTAAGAATAAGGGGTAAGCCATTTAGAACGGAGACGAGGAAACGCTTTTTCTCACAGAGAGTGGTGAGTCTGTGGAATTCTCTGCCTCAGAGGGCGGTGGAGGCAGGTTCTCTGGATGCTTTCAAGAGAGAGCTTGATAGGGCTCTTAAAAATAGCGGAGTCAGGGGATGTGTGGAGAAGGCAGGAACGGGGTACAGATTGGGGATGATCAGCCATGATCACATTGAATGGCGGTGCTGGCTCGAAGGGCCAAATGGCCTACTCCTGCACCTATTGTCTATTGTCCTTCACCCCACTGAGTCCGCGCCGACTGGCGATCCCCGCACATTAACATTAACCTACACACTAGGGACAATTTACAATTCTTACCGATGCCAAATTAACGTCTTTGGAGTGTGGGAAATACTAGGAGAAAACCCATGCTGTCACGGGGAGAACGTACATACTCCGTACAGACAGCACCAGTAATCAGAATCAAACCCGGGTCTCTGGCGCTGTAATGCAGCAACTATACCACTGCACCACCGTGCCTCCCACATCTACTGCATTCATTAGATACGGAGGAACGAGAGGGAATCTCACTGAAATCTATGATTGGCAGGTTAAGTGGAGGGAGATTGTTGCCCTGGGTGGGAGTCCAGGAATCACTGTCCCATGGGAGCGGGCAAGGCATTTAACACTGACTGAGGTTTCTTCACTCGGGGGCTTGTGGATTCTCCACCACAGAAGGCAGTGGAAGCCAAGATACTGAGGCATAGAGTCATATACCATGGAAACAGGCCCTTCAGCCCAACTTTCCCACATCTACCAATGTGCCCCTTCTACACTAGTCCCACATGCCTGCATTTTCCCTTTATTCTCTCCAAACCTATCCTACCCATTTACTTACCCAAATGTTTCTTAAATGTTGTGATAGTACCTGCTTCAGCTACCCCCTCTGTTGGATATTGTCTTTATTTTGTGGCTGGTCTAAAGCTTGGTGAAAAAAGACTCAAAGTGCTGGAGTAACTCAGCGGGTCAGGCAGCTTCTCTGGAGAACATGGAGGGGTGACATTTCGGGTCGGTTCTGATCAATCAAGCCGAATCATCTCCTATCCACTGCCTGACCCGCTGAGTTACTCCAGCACTTTGTGCCTTTCCTTGGTAAACCAGCATCTGCAGTTCTTAAATTCATAAGTGATAGGAATTAGAATTAGGCCATTTGGCCCCTCATGTCTAGTCCGCCATTCAATCATGGCTCATCTATCTTTCCCTCAAACTCATTCTCTTGTCTTCTCCCCATAACCCTTGACACCCGTACTAATGAAGAATCTATCTGTAGTTCCATGTTTCTACTAAAGTTTGGTGACTTGGTCTTTTAGGGTCCACACACGGACATATGGATTACAAAAATCACCAGAGGAACAGAGAGGGCAGAGACTCATCGGGCCAGGCAGCAACTGTGGAGGGAAATTGACATACAACGTTTCAGGTTGGGATATTTCTTCAGAATGAAAATCTTTTCCAGCTGCAGTCCCCAGCTCTTTGTTTATCTGCACAGGGTAGCAAAATGGAGATGTGTAGGAAACATAGAAAATAGATGCAGGAGGAGGCCATTCGGCCTTTCGAGCCAGCACCGCCATTCATTGTGATCATGGCTGATCGTCACCAATCAATAACCCGTGCCTGCCTTCTCCCCATATCCCTTGACTCTACTAGCCCCTAGAGCTCTATCTAACTCTCTCTTAAATCCGTCCAGTGACTTGGCCTCCACTGCCCTCTGTGGCAGGGAATTCCACAAATTCACAACACTCTGGGTGAAAACGTTTTTTCTAACCTCAGTCTTAAATGGCCTCCCCTTTATTCTAAGACTGTGGCCCCTGGTTCTGGACTCGCCCAACATTGGGAACATTTTTCCTGCATCTAGCTTGTCCAGTCCTTTCATAATTTTATATGTTTCCATAAGATACCCCCTCATCCTTCTAAACTCCAGTGAATACAAGCCTAGTATTTTCAATCTTTCCTCCTATGACAGTCCCGCCATCCCAGGGATCAATCTCGTGAACTGCCTCAATCACAAGGATATCCTTCCTCAAATTAGGAACTGCAGATGCTGGTTTAAACCGAAGATAGACACAAAATGCTGGAGTAACTCAGCGGGGCAGGCCGCATCTCTGGAGAGAAGGAATGGGTGGTGTTTCGGGTCGAGAACGTCACCCGTTCCTTTTCTCCAGAGATGCTGCCTGTCCCGCTGAGTTACTCCAGCATTTTGTGTCTATCTTCAGCAAAATGGAGATGCTGCCCTCTCCTGGAAGATGTGGGAACGGACCCGAGAGGAACAAATAAAATCTCGGAATAAAAGGACGTACCTTGCGAAAGGGGCTGAGGAGGATTTTCTTTAGTCAGAGGGTGGTGAATCTGTAGAATTCGTTGGAAGTCAAGGGTTGTGGGGAGAAGGCAGGAGAATGGGGTTGAGAGGAAAAGTAGATCAGCTATGATTCAATGGTGGAGTTGATGGGCCAAATGGCCTAATTTTACTTCGGAGTCACGTGGCCGACGGTGGCCGACTAGGAAAAGGGGAGATGCAGCGAGACCTGGGTGTCATGGTACACCAGTCATTGAAAGTGGGCATGCAGGTGCAGCAGGCAGTGAAGAAAGCGAATGGTATGTTAGCTTTCATAGCAAAAGGATTTGAGTATAGGAGCAGGGAGGTTCTACTGCAGTTGTACAGGGTCTTGGTGAGACCACACCTGGAGTATTGCGTACAGTTTTGGTCTCCAAATCTGAGGAAGGACATTATTGCCATAGAGGGAGTGCAGAGAAGGTTCACCAGACTGATTCCTGGGATGTCAGGACTGTCTTATGAAGAAAGACTGGATAGACTTGGTTTATACTCTCTAGAATTTAGGAGATTGAGAGGGGATCTTATAGAAACTTACAAAATTCTTAAGGGGTTGGACAGGCTAGATGCAGGAAGATTGCTCCCGATGTTGGGGAAGTCCAGGACAAGGGGTCACAGCTTAAGGATAAGGGGGAAATCCTTTAAAACCGAGATGAGAAGAACTTTTTTCACACAGAGAGTGGTGAATCTCTGGAACTCCCTGCCACAGAGGGTAGTCGAGGCCAGTTCATTGGCTATATTTAAGAGGGAGTTAGATGTGGCCCTTGTGGCTAAGGGGATCAGAGGGTATGGAGAGAAGGCAGGTACGGGATACTGAGTTGGATGATCAGCCATGATCATATTGAATGGCGGTGCAGGCTTGAAGGGCCGAATGGCCTACTCCTGCACCTAATTTCTATGTTTCTTTGTTTCTATGTGAGTGACTACGTGAAGAACCCGCTCAGTGCGCAGGCGTGGCATTACGCCAGCAGTGCAACAGCGGCTGCCACGGGTTTTAGGCACTCCCGTTACAGATGAACCGGACCGTCAGGTGAGTACCCTGAGGTCGGGTTTTCTTTTACAGGTGAGCCTTTTTCTGCTTGTGTTTTTTACAGGCAGAGAAAAAGGCTCTGGAACAAAACTGTCCCCCGTTTTCCCATTGGGGAGGGGGGCAGCAACAGGCGGTAGGAGCATTACCCGGTGTTCCGTAATTCCCCGACACCGTGCCGAGCCCAGCCCGCTAGTACCTGAGCAGCAGGCTGGACGCATAGCCACTCGAGAGGCATCCGGCAGGTGTTCCTGATGTCGGACGGGACGTCTCTCCACCCGCACGGGGGGAGAGAGAGCCGCCTGAGCCGCTGGAGCGGCTCACGGAGCAGGTGCCTGCGAGACGCGCTGCTTGAGGGGCGCTCTCGCTACTACAAGGCACAAAAGCTCCAGAAGAACCTGTCCCCCGCTCGACTCCAGTGGAGGAGCGTTCCATTGCAGGGGGGGCAGCAACAGGCGGTAGGAACAATTACCGGGCGCACCGCTATCCCCATCACCGCGCCGAGCCTAGTCCCGCTAGTGCCTGAACTGCGGGCTGGATGTCTAGCCATCCGAACAGGCATCCGGCCGGTGGCGTCCGATTCGTCGGACGGGGACATGTCTCCACCTAAATGGAGGAGAGACAGCCGCCTGAGCTGCATCCAACAGCAATTGGAGCAGCTCCAGCGAGATGCGCAGAAAGAGCGCTCTCGCGGAGGGAGGTCAGGCACCCCCTCCACAGTGCTTCATGCACTGCCCTCTGCTCCCTCATTACTGGAGGCTAGCATTGGTGACCAGGACTGGGCTGGTCTGGAACAGGGGCAGGCGGACGAATTCGGGAGTATGCCAGGGGTGCAGGAACATGAAGAGCTGTTGGGTGTGATGGACCGCTTGTAGCAACCCCACGGGCTGGAGCACCGCTGGAACCAAGAATGGCGGCCAGCATCAACCATTACTGGAAAAGGTGCTCGCTGAGGTGCTGAAACAACACAGCACCAGAAAACGGTGAGGCCCTCAAAGTAAAAAGTGTCAACAGCCAAATCTGGGGGCATGAGGGTCACACATCCGGACCCAGGAACTCAAGCTACAGCGGATCCTAAGGCTCCTGACGTCGGCCATCACAGCCTTTGCTCGTTCCGTGGAGACCACGGAGATGGATACCTGCCAGCAGGATGTGCTGGCATTAATGTGTACCACACAATTTGAGATCAACAATCTCCGGAGGGAAACATAAGACCTGCCCTCAATCCCAAATTTGCTGGCTTGTGTAAAGCCCCAGCTGCGGAGACGGACGCGCTGCTATTTGGGAAAGATTTCAATAAAAAACTGAAGGAGATGCAGGAAGCATAAAAAACCTTCGGCCTAATGAGGGCAGGCCCCGGGACGAGCAAACCAAGACCTCCGATACCCAAGCGGCAGCACCCCACGGCATCCACCAGTCGACGTCCGCAATATGGGACTGGTGAACGCTTGGGGTCCGCACATTATCCCCAAAGATCTTTTAGATCAGGGCCCGCAGTGGACCCCCTGGAAAATGCGCCTCCCCCCAACATCGCCAGCACGTCAGAACAAAATCTTCAGGAAAATGAAGAAACAGAATCGCCAATAACCATGGAGGTAGGTGGGTCTGGCCCCTACCAGCATATAGAGAATAAGGGTGCTTTATTAACAGGGGGGAGATTACACTTGTTTAAAGAAGCATGGGGTATGGTCACGAGTGACAAGTATATACTCAACAACATTACAGGATATAAAATACAATTCATGTCAGAAAAAACGCCGCCAGTTCAACAATGGCCCCAAAGGGTATTTCTCCCTCCGTCAAAGAGAAACGTGAGGGACAAGCTGAACTGGTGAGACTTATCACAAAGGGGGTCATCGAAAAGACCAAACATGAACCTTTGGAATTTGTATCGAATATATTCACTAAAACCAAAAAAGATGGTGTCTGTCGCATCATCATTGACTTAACATCACTAAACAAATTTGTTCAGTATATACATTTCAAAATGGAGACATATGTTACTGCCAAACAACTGAATTCCAAAGGACACTTCATGGCAAGCATTTATCTTAAAGATGCTTACTATCTAGTACCCATATACAAGGATCATCGCAGATACCTAAAATTTATCTGGATGGTACAAAGCATTGCCCTATGGGCGAACTTCAGCCCAAGATTATTCACCAAAATATTGAACCCAGCCATGGCAATACTAAGAAAACAAAAACATATTGTCATGGCATATCTGGAGGATATTCTGATAGTAGGGAAAACGATGGAATTGGCTGTGGCAGCAGTATCAGCTACAAAACAGCTCCTCGAAACTCTGGGGTTCTTCCTGGAGTTGAAGCCATCCACTATCATGGACTACCTGGGCTTCACAATTAACTCAGTCCATATGACTGTTACCTTGCCAAAGGCAAAAATGGTTGAATTAGCACAATCATGCAACAAATTAATGGTCAACGAGCGACCAACTATTCGACAAGTAGCAAGAGTAATTGGGGAAATGGTAGCAGCATTTCCGGCTACACAATTCGGACCTTTGCACTATCAAAAAAATAAAAAATAAAAATAAATAAATAAATTTACAGAGAGCAAAGGTACGGGCAATAAAACGACATACAGGTCACTATGATCGTGTCATGAACTTACCCACTGAAGCAATATCAGAGCTACAGTGGTGGGCAGAAAACGTTTGGCATATTTTCAGCCCTATCTTTATCACTAACCCTACTTTAGTTATTCAAACAGATGCCAGTGCTCAAGGCTGGGGAGCGACTAACTCCATATCCAGCACAAGTGGTAGATGGACTAAACTAGAGTCATCATTACTACTTACACTGGGCATTAACTATCTAGAGATGTTGGGCGCCTTTTATGGTTTAAAAGCATATGTATCTAATATGCAGCACTTGCATGTTCGGTTACAAATTGATAAATACTACGGTGATGGCTTATATTAACCATATGGGTGGCATAAAATCATTATCATGCGACAAATTGGTCAACATGATTTGGCAATGGTATGTCGAAAGACATATTTGGCTATCAGCTACTTACCTACCAGGTAAGCTAAACACCCATGCCATGAGAAAATTAAACGCCTGGGTTGCAAGTTTGAACAGACCTTACCTGGAACTGGGATTGTCCAAACAAACCATCACCACCATGTCGGCATCCCTTCGAACATCCACCAAGAGGCAGTACTTAACCAGCATCAAAAAAGGGAGAAGTACTGCCAGGAAACATGGACAACATACGCAACAGCTACAGCCACCAACATACTGGAGTTCCTGGCCATCTACACCACGATGTAGGGATCAGCTACAGTGCCATCAACACAGCGCAGAGTGCTCTTTCTGCTTATCTCAAACCAGCGCCAGGACAACAGGCGATGGGATCCCATCCACTGGTGGTAAAACTGATGAAGGGCATTTACAATATCAAGCCCTAAGCCCAGGTATACCCATATTTGGGATATCAGTGTGGTCCTGACATATCTCAGGGAATGGCCACCAGCCAGATCCCCCGGCCTCGAGCAAGCTACACTAAAGACGCTCATGCTGATGGCACTTGTATCCGCTCAGAGGGTCCAGTCACTACACCTATTGCGACTGGACAACATGATCACAGCTCCAGACCAGATCTGTCGTTATCCAGCGACTGGTCAAACAGAGCAGACCAGGAACACCTAATCCAGTCATGGCTTACCCACCAGAACCACGGTTATGTGCCATGACCCACCTACTATCCTACATAGACACAACCAGAATATTCGAGGGAGATGAAAAGCCTTGTGGGTCAGTCACAAAAACCTTATGGTGGGGTACGAGCCAAACCATTGCGAGATGGCTCAAGCAGGTGCTAGAAACTGCTGGGATAAACACTAACATGTACAAATTTTATTCCACCAGGGCAGCATCCATGTCGACGGCTAAAGAATGGACATGCCTATAGACCACATCCTGGCTACAGCAGGATGGTGGGAAGGGAAAAGACCGTTCTGAAATTTTATAATAAGCCGTTGGCAAAACCTGGTTTATTTGCAGTAAAGATTTACGAACTGCAAATATTTAATTTAAGCCCAGGGGAGCAACTTAATTCTTTGTTGTTATTGTTTAAAAAATACCATTGTGTTTTTCTACAAATAGACTCATTGGTTCATTACGATAACACTTCCTCCCTCAAGAACTTCGGCAGTGAGTGAAATGAAACTGTTACACGGTTTGAAATCACAGAACTTTGAAATCTTCACGTAGTCACTCACGTGACTCCGAAGTAAAATAGTAAGATTAAACGAGAACTTACCAGTTTGAAGTTTGATCTGTATTTTATGAGGAGTTACGATGAGGGATTACGTGCCCTCCGCTCCCACCCTCATTATATGGATCAAACTAATAAATTGATGTCTCCTTATCTTTACTATGTTTACTTCAAAATAACTGTGTCTATCTGTGATTCCACACCGCTGCTTGGAAGTATGAGCGGGTTCTTCACGTAATCCCTCATCGTACCTCCTCATAAAATACAGATCAAACTTCAAACTGGTATGTTCTCGTTTAATCTTACTATTCTTCCCATATGACTTATGAACAAGGCAATTTGTCATCAGACCTGAAGAAGGGTCTCTACCCGAAACATCGCTAACTTCCTTCGCTCTATAGATGCTGCCTCACCTGCTTGGGTTTCTTCAGCATTTTTGTCACCCTTCGATTTTCCATCATCTGCAGTTCCTTCGTAAATAAAAATAGACGGATTTGGTCTACAAAATTTGGATTCATTCAAAAGGCTGCACTTAATGGCCTAGAAGGCCACATGTGGCCTTAAGGACCATTCCTGCTCTAGGTAGAGCATCACTCAGCACTATGATGGCGGTGGTCATGCTGGTCGAGATGTGTGTTCCAACATGAGTTGCTGATGGACAGCATGTTTGCCCGCTGTATCTCTTTGGGACACGGAAAGGAAAAGTCCCAATAATGGAGTAGAGAATGCTGAACTCTTGCTAGATTCTGATGACAATGACAAGAGAGTTAACTGAAGCGCTTACCATCAGGTGCTGATCAACACCGGCTGAACTGGACATGTCTCAGCTGACTGCGAACCGGGGTCGGGTGGTCAAGGGTGACAATGCACAAATGGGGCTACATGGAGGGTACAACAACCTGTGACTGTGGCACACACACAGACCCAGACAATGCAACGCCTATTGCAATGCCCATTGCTGGATAATCCATGTACTTACTACTGCAGACCTTGCACTTAACACTCCGATAACGCAACGATGTGTACATCAGTGGCGAGCAGGTTTGTAGCAAAAGTACACGGAGGAAGAAGTGAAGCAGCAAGGTTGTGTATTGCAAGTCTTACAGTAAATAACTATCTGCACAATGTGTTGGTGTAGAATCGAATCCCTGACCCTGTGACTACTCCAGCTGTGAAAAACAGTCCACGAGGCTGATCAGCCTGATCAATAACAACATATTTAATGATATATTGTTAGGGTTCTGCAAACAGCAAAGAGCCTTCAAACATATCCAGCAACTCCCACTCACCAATACCATTTTGTTATCAAAATGAATTACATTTTTTTCTTGACCCACATTAGAAATTCTCTCATAACCACCAAATTTTCATCATTAATATAGCAAGAGAATAAAAAGTTGTATATGAAATCTTGTACAAAAAAAATCTTTTCACTGTAACCTGACCTCAGTGCAAGTGAGAATAAAAAATGTAAGTAACATTTCAATTTCAAGAGCAGGAAATGTAGCCTTTCGTATTTTTTGTCAACATGACGTTTTTTTAGCAGTCTGAAGAAGGGTCTCGACCCGAAACCTTTTTAGTTTCTTCCTTTAGAGATACAGCACTGAAATAGGCCCTTCAGCCCACCGAGTCCATGCCGACCAACGATCCCCCCCCACACTAATACTATCCGACACACACGAGGGACAATTTTACCAAAGCCAATAAGCCTACAAATCTGAACGTCTTTGTAGTGTGGGATGAAACCAGAGCACCCGGAGAAAACCCACACGGTCACAGATAAAATGTACAAACTCCTTACCAACAGTCCACATGGTGGCACTGGGGTAGAGTTGCTGCCTTACAGCGCTTGCAGCGCCAGAGACCCGGGTTCAATCCTGACTATGGGTGCTGTCTGAAGGTCTTGACCCGAAACGTCACCCATTTTTTCTCTCCAGAGATGCTGTCTGACCCACTGACTTACTCCAGCTTATTTTTGTCTATCTTTGGTTTAAACCAGAATCTGCAGTTCCTTCCTACACAGTTGAATCCCCCCTCCTGATTTTACAGTTTGCCAAGTAATATAAGCAAGGAATAAATGTCAATTTTGACGAAACCCTGCTTTGTAAAATGCCTGACCATGTTCTAATCTCTGGGCTTGTGGAACACACACAAAAGATCAAAGCACGTTTCTAGCAGTGAGATGGTCATTCTGTGTCTCAATTTTATCTTGAACGTTCCAGGACTCAGATACACCTAAGATCCATTCCTAGACTTGAGTACAACTGTTGCCACACCTCCAGTCTCCAGACTCTAGTTCACAACTAATGCCATCTGACGGGACATTCCCCTTGAAAGACCCTCAAAGAGTCTAAGGTCTCACCTGCATGTTGAGAAATGAGTGTTAGTAAGGTGGGTGCTGGAGCACAACTGACAGTATCTAATTTGATTTATCCATCAATTAATCTGACTGGGTCAGCGCTTGTGAATCTCAACTTCATTTGCCAGCCGACACTCCTCAATTACTTAAAAATCAACCCAACCAAGGTTTCATGCTCCTTTACTGATCTTGTCCAGACACATCTATACTTATCCTTACTGGCAGCTATCAAGAGTTGACAAGGTGGGATCCTCCCCATCTTTCTGTTGCCTTCGTTCCTCGTTTGGCCAACTAATGAAAGGGACACAATTCAAGGGATGATTGGATGCTGAATGTAGTCTGGCCCCAAACTAAGGTCCTGGATTTACTGGATGTGACAGAGGAGCCATCACCTTGCTTCACTGAAGGCCAGTGATTGAATTCTATCATCACCAATAAGCTAAATTAAAGATACAGTGTTTGTGTGGAACTGAACTGGCATATGTTCCCATCTTCCACACCAGCCCAGGAGTCATCTTCATGGAACCCGTGTGAAACCAGTCCCATTTGATAAAATCACCATTATTAGTGTAAAGAACATACCAGAGTGTGGGAGGAAACCGAAGATCTCAGAGAAAACCCATGCGGTCACGGGGCGAACATGCGAACTCAGTGCAGACAGCACGGGATCAGACCCAGTCTCTGGTGCTGCCAGTGCGGTAAGGCAGCAACTCTACCGCTACACCACCGTGCCACCCAAACTAGGGAGATCTGAAAACAAATCCACCTTCAAAAACATTTCATCAGGCGTAAACTAAATTGGGAACTGCACCTAGATCGCAGTAGAATCCTCTTCTTGTGTATGGCGCACACAGCCTAAAGTTGTAGGTCAACTTGTTCTATTTGATCTTGTTTGTGGGCGTCGGGTTGATTGCATTAGTTGAAACAGGGTGGACCACGTGAAGGTTGCAATCTCCCACCCGCAATCTCCCACCCGTAGTAACATTTTCAATGAAAATTAATTTTGAATTGATGAAATATGGAAAAGACAATACAGAGATTTAGATCAAAGACGCATCGTTTAATAGTAATTTTCAATTAAAATAAAGTTCTACAAGGCATAATGTCTGAAGAAGGGTCTCAACCCAAAACTTCCCCCATCCCTGCTCTCCAGCGATGTTGCCTGACCCGCGGATTTAATCCAGGTTTTTGTGTCTACCTTTGGTGTAAACCAGCATCTGCAGTTCCTTCCTACACATAAGAATTTCATTGCCCTTTATACCAAATATACTTTATAAAAATTGAAATTCAAATCAAATCAGCAATTCAGTTTGCTACAATCAAGACAGCAGCAAGCCGTGTGGAGAAACAATTCATCAACAACAGCAGCTCGTATATTTCTCGTAGGGTCTCCGTAAAGACCATCTCTCCTCGGCCATTCTTCAAATTTCTCAGTGTTGCCCGCGATTGGGTGGTTGACGGTGGTGGTGCCGGGTCTCATTGCGGTAGTGGTACTGTTTAATGTTTTCGTGGATTGCCACCAGCTTATCATGTATTTCGGCGTAGGCTTCACTGCCAAGTTCTTCATGCAGGCCTTTACCAGCAGAAATCAATAGTGATTTGAGCATATCAAGCTTGTTATTAATGTATTGCCCAATGGCGGGCTCTCGCAACATCACTTCATGTTCCAAAATTTGTAAAGGGAGCTTGTAAAAGATAAATGGTCTCCAATCGGTGTCAGGACCTGTCAGCCTCGTTCTTCAGAGGGTTAAAAGACAATGAGTTAAGCATTAAGAAAGGACACTCGTGCATGCCTTAGTTTAGTTGAGTTATACAGCATGGAAACAGGCCCTTTGGTCCACAGCGCCAACCAGCGATCTCACCGCGCCAACCAGCGACCCCCGTACACTAACACTATCCCGCACCCACCAGGGACGATTTGTCCCCTCCCCTCCCTACAACCGCGCGTTGAGGGGGAGGGACCCAATGGGTTCCACTTGATCTAGTTTTATATAATTTTATCAGCTCCCCTCAGCCTCCGTAGATCCAGAGAAACCAATCCATGTTTGTCCAAGGTCTCATTAGATTACTCTCTAATCCAGGATGGGCCTCGACCCGAAACGTCGCCAATTCCTTCTCTCCCTAAATGCTGCCTCACCCGTTGAGTTACTCCAGCATTTTGTGTCAGCCTCTTCTGCACCTTCTCCAAAGCCTTCACAGCCTCCTAGATAACTTTTCACAACTTTTATGCAGGAATTGTTATCTTAAAAATATTCATTAATGCCTCTGTCCACTTAGGAAACCTGAACGGAAACCTCTGGAGACTTTGCGCCCCACCCAAGGTTTCCGTGCAGTTCCCGGAGGTTTTTGTCAGTCTCCCTACCTGCTTCCACTACCTGCAACATCCGGCAACCACCTGCAACCTCCGGGAACCGCACGGAAACCTTGGGTGGGGCGCAAAGTCTCCAGTGGTTTCCGTTCAGGTTTCCTAAGTGTGACAGGGGCATAACTCTAAATATCCATCACCCTTTGCGCAAGTGTGATTCAGGGCACGGAGAGAAGATATCGCTCCTCCTGGAGTCATAGAGTGATACAGTGTGGAAACAGGTCCTTCGGAAATGAGGAAACACTTTTTCACACAGAGAGTGGTGAGTCTGTAGAATTCTCTGCCTCAGATGTCGGTTCTCTGGAAACTCAAGAGAGAGCTAGATAGGGCTCTTGAAGATAGCGGAGTCAGGGGATATAGGGAGAAGGCAGGAACAGGGTACTGATTGGGGATGATCAGCCACGATCACATTCAATGGCGGTGCTAGCTTGAAGGGCTGATCAGCCTACCTATTGTCTATTAGACCAGATGGCAACAAGGTTAGTTAAAGCAACAAGTTCCAGATCACTTTGAATACTTACACAAATGTTCTGAACAAAGTGTAACTCAACAATTTATCCCAGGCAGTGTCAACAATTTCTACACCGATCTTTCTCAGATCCCAAAAAGGTGTCTGCCATTCCGTTGAATCTTCCTCCAGACTCTCAACTGCAGGGATGGCTGCACCCAGCGATCCTATGGAGAAACATTGGAAAACACAGAGAGGCACGAGAATCCAGGCTGTTGCTATAGTCTTTTGGAAGAGAAGAAAACCCTTGTGTCTTCAGGTGGGTACGGAAGGTCCCTTGCCCCTGTTCTGACGAAGAACAAGGAGGTTCTGAAGAAGACCAAGGAGGTTGCGAAGAAGAACAAGGCAGTTCTTCCTGTTGCTCAGGCAATACTTGAACTCTCTCTCTCTCAATATCAGATGAGCAGTTACCTGCCCCCCCCCCCTCACCTTGATGTGCCACCAATTGGTAATTGGCTTGGTACGAATGTAAAATTGTCCCTGATGTGTGTAGCATAGTATTAATGTTCGGGGATCGCTAGTCGGTGCGGACAAGGTGGGCTGAAGGCCCTGTTTCCGCGCTGTATCACTAAACTAAACTAAACTGCTCCCTTCATCAATAGATGCTACAAATTGAAAGTCAATGAGGGCAATCAATACTGGCGACTTAGTACGTTCACATTTTTCCGTGTGCTTTTTCATGATTGTGTTTACGTTAGTTTGAAGAGTTTGTCTTGTGTACCTGTAACCAGCAAGAGCACCAAAGCAACAGTGAATATCTTCATGGTGGTGTCAGGTCCTCAACTCTCGATAAAAGCTGCAGAAATCAATGGATAGAAACATTGCCGTTCATTGAGTACACAACTCATTACCAAAAAGGTTGATATTTAAATCGTGAAGTTTATTTCTGGAGTCGAGCGCGAGTAATTAGCGATGCTCGAAGAAACAAGAAACAAACAAGAAACCATTTTGTCCATTTTCCTTGGGTTCATTTCCTCATATTATAATTTTTAAGTTTCTCTTTACCACTCACCTTTTAACTTATCCAATATTGATTTCTCAACACATTGCAGCTTTGACCACCTTTCCCTTCAATCTTCCTACTACCTGTCTTTAAAAACTCAGCCTTTGTCCTTCATCATGAGGGGAATAGATAGTGTAAATGCAAAGCCTTTTATCCAGGGTAGGGGAATGAAGAACCAGAGGGCATAGGTTTAAGGTGAGAGGGGAACATTTACTAGAAAGCAGA
Organism: Amblyraja radiata; assembly: GCF_010909765.2. Lineage (NCBI taxonomy): Eukaryota > Metazoa > Chordata > Chondrichthyes > Rajiformes > Rajidae > Amblyraja > Amblyraja radiata. Next base: position 4,702,185 of record NC_045988.1, read on the forward strand.
AGGGTACCTTTCTTTACATTCAAGGAGGTAGGTTTATGGAAAGAATTGCCAGAGGAGGTAGTTGAGGCAGCTGCTTTAACAACATTTGGACAGGTACATGGATAGGAAAGGTTTAGAGGGATATGGGACAAAGGCAGGCAGGTGGGACTAGTGTAGATGGGACATCTTAGTCGGCATGGGCAAAACAGACCCTTCGGCCCACGGAGTCTGTGCTGACCAACAATCACCCAAACACTAGTTCTATCCTCCACACTAGCGACAATATACCAAAGCCAATTAACATACAACCTCGCACATCTTTGGAAACCGGAGCACCAGGAAAAAACCCACACGGTCACAGGGAGAACGTACAAACTCCGTACAGACAGCACCCGTAGTCACCTAAACCAGGGTATCGGGCGCTGTAGGGCAGTCGCTGTGCCACTGTGCCTTCCCTGTAACTTCAACATTAGCTGCAGGATCTGCATACTTACAGGATCTTCCTACTTTACCAGTCTTCTTCCCGTGTAGCCTGAAGTAGAAAAAATCCCTCTTACCTGCTTGTTATTGACTGTCTGTCGGTCTTATGCCTGGGGCTCAGATCCCAGCAGTTTAATAGCTGGACGTTATCTCCCACATCTGATAAGAGATGGTCAACCAGTGCAAATTCCATCTTTCCTAACGTGCGTCAGGCTAGAGTCAATGATAAACATCTCTCAGTGTTTGTGCCCAGCAAACAGTAGTGGGAAATTGACACAAAAAGTTGGTGTAACTCAGCGGCTCAGGCAGCGGCTCTGGAAAAAATGGAATAGGGGAGTTGCACGAGTCTGAGGGTCACTTAAATAAAAAAAAGGATGTCAACAAAATAGAGAGAGTACAGAGGAGATTTACTAGAATGTTGCCTGGGTTTCAACAACTAAGTTACAGAGATAGGTTGAATAAGTTAGGTCTTTATTCTCTGGAGCGCAGAAGGTTAAGGGGGGACTTGATAGAGGTCTTTAAAATGATGAGAGGGATAGACAGAGTTGATGTGGACAAGCTTTTCCCTTTGAGAATAGGGAAGATTCAAACAAGAGGACATGACTTCAGAATGAAGGGACAGAAGTTTAGGGGTAACATGAGGGGGAACTTCTTAACTCAGAAAGTGGTAGCGGTGTGGAATGAGCTTCCAGTGGAAGTGGTGGCGGCAGGTTCGTTGGTATCATTTAAAAATAAATTGGATAGGAATATGGATGAGAAGGGAATGGAGGGTTATGGTATGAGTGCAGGCAGGTGGGACTAAGGGAAAAAAGTTGTTCGGCATGGACTTGTAAGGCCGAGATGGCCTGTTTCCGTGCTGTAATTGTTATCTGGTTATATGTTTGTTATATGGCAAGGTCACTGGGTCATAGGGCTCGACGCACGGAGCCGCTAAATCCAACTGGAAGACATCCGTCACTTCCGGTATATGTTATTAATGCTAGAAACGCGTACTTTCCTACCTGTTAAAAACCGCCAAAATGTTGACTTTTTGCGCTGGAAAAAAATTGTGGGAGTTGGGGTAAGTGTGAGAGACATGTACCCAACTTTAGAATTCCAAACGTGAAGCGAAATGAAGGTATAGAGAAACGAGAACTGAAGGGACAACAGCAGCTAAAGTGCTTGGCAAACATTGAAAATATTGGGAATGATCGCGTTTGCTCACTGCATTTCATCAAGTAAGGCATTATTTGTGTTTTTTCTTGATTCCTTTGGTATCTAAAAATTCTCAGAAGTGATAAATCTGGTTGTAAATTTTTCTTCAGATGCGTTTTCATTTTGTATGTAAAAACCCACTTGGGAAACATGGGCGATTTAAAAAAATTACAGCCAGATTTATCACTTCTGAAACTTTTTAGATGCCAAAGGAATCAAGAAAAAACACAAATAATGCCTTAGTTGATGAAATGCAGTGAGCAAACGGCCAATGTTCCCCAAGCACTCTGGCTGTTGTTGTCCCTTCAGCTCTCGCTTCTATCTACCGTCATTTCTCCTCACTTTTGGAATTCTGAAGTATGCTAAATGTCTCACACGCTTATCCCGATTTCCATAATTATTTACAGCGCAAAAATTGACAATTTCAGCGGGTTTTAACGGGCCCGCTACGCTGGAAACAATGGTAAGTGCCTACCTGCAGTTCATCGCGTGTAATCCATTTGGAGTAGCGTAGCAACAGTACGGGTCATGGGTCGTGACCCGACTGCCATGAAACCTCCCTATAGGTGACGTTTTGGATCGAGACCCTTCTTCAGTCTGAAGAAAGGTCTTGATCCGAAACGTCACCCATTCCTTCTCTCCAGAGATGCTGTCTGACCCGCTGACTTACTCCAGCTTTATTTTGTCTATCTTTGGTTTAAACCAGCATCTGCAGTTCCTTCCTACACAGTTGAAGTCCCCTTCCTGATTTTACAGTTTGCCAAGTAATATAAGCAAGGAATAAATGTCAATTTTGACGAGACCCTACTTTGTAAAATGCCTGGTCATGTTCTAATCTCTGGGCTTGTGGAACACACACAAAAGGTCAAAGCATGTTTGTTACAGTGAGATGGTCATTCTGTGTCTCAATTTTATCTTGAACGTTCCAGGACTCAGATACACCTAAGATCCATTCCTAGACTTGAGTACAACTGTTGCCACACCTCCAGTCTCCAGACTCTAGTTCACAACTGATCCAAAAGTTGCTTGTACATGGAATCTTGTACAAACAAAGGGTTTCACTGTAACTGTACCTCAGTACATGTGACAACAATAAACTAAACTAAAATTTCTATTTCAAGAGCAGGAAATGTTCTGTCAATTTTTTATTCAACATGACGTTTTGTTTTTCAGTCTGAAGAAGGGTCTTGACCCGCTACCATTTTAGTATTTTTATTTTAGAGATACAGCACTAAATAAGGCCCTTCAGCCCATCGAGTCCATGCCGACCAGCGACCCCCCCCCCCCCCCCCACACTAACACTACCCTACACATACGAGGGACAATTTTACCAAAGCCAATTAGCCTACAAACCCGTAAGTCTTTGGAGTGTGGGATGAAACCAGAGCACCCGGAGAAAACACACACGGTCACAGGGAAAATGTACAAACTCCTAAAGTTCCTACTTTACCATTCTTCCCGTGCAGCCTGAAGTAGATAAAATCCCTCTTACCTGCATGCTATTGACTGTTTGTTGGTCTTGTGTCTGGGGCTCAGATCCCAGCTGTTTAATAGCTGGACGTTACCTCCCACATCTGATAAGAGATGGTCAACCAGTGCCAATTCCATCTTTCCTAACGTGCGTCAGGCTAGAGTCAATGATAAACATCTCTCAGTGTTTGTGTCCAGCAAACAGTAGCGGGAAATTGACACAAAAAGTTGGTGTAACTCAGCGGCTCAGGCAGCGTCTCTGGAAAAATGGAATAGGTGACGTTTTGGATTGAGACCCTTCTTCATTCTGAAGAAAGGTCTTGACCCGAAACGTCACCCATTTTTTCTCTCCAGAGATGCTGTCTGACCGCTGACTTACTCCAGCTTTTTTTTGTCTATCTTTGGTTTAAACCAGCATTTGCAGTTCCTTCCTACACAGTTGAATTCCCCCTCCTGATTTTACAGTTTGCCAAGTAATATAAGCAAGGAATAAATGTCAATTTTGACGAAACCCTGCTTTGTAAAATGCCTGATCATGTTCTAATCTCTGGGCTTGTGGAACACACACAAAAGGTCAAAGCACGTTTCTAGCAGTGAGATGGTCATTCTGTGTCTCAATTTTATCTTGAACGTTCCAGGACTCAGATACACCTAAGATCCATTCCTGGACTTGAGTACAACTGTTGCCACACCTCCAGTCTCCAGACTCTAGTTCACAACTAATGCCATCTGACGAGACATTCCCCTTGAAAGACCCTCAAAGAGTCTAAGGTCTCACCTGCATGTTGAGAAATGAGTGTTAGTAAGGTGGGTGCTGGAGCACAACTGACAGTATCTAATTTGATTTATCCATCAATTAATCTGACTGGGTCAGCACTTGTGAATCTCAACTTCATTTGCCAGCCGACACTCCTCAATTACTTAAAAATCAACCCAACCAAGGTTTCATGCTCCTTTACTTGATCTTGTCCAGGCACATCTATACTTATCCTTACTGGCAGCTATCAAGAGTTGACAAGGTGGGATCCTCCCCATCTTTCTGTTGCCTTCGTTCCTCGTTTGGCCAACTAATGAAAGGGACACAATTCAAGGGATGATTGGATGCTGAATGTAGTCTGGCCCTAAACTAAGGTCCTGGATTTACTGGATGTGACAGAGGAGCCATCACCTTGCTTCACTGAAGGCCAGTGATTGAATTCTATCATCACCAATAAGCTAAATTAAAGATACAGTGTTTGTGTGGAACTGAACTGGCATATGTTCCCATCTTCCACACCAGCCCAGGAGTCATCTTCATGGAACCCGTGTGAAACCAGTCCCATTTGATAAAATCACCATTATTAGTGTAAAGAACATACCAGGTGCAGCAGAATGCTGCCAAGGCAAATATCAATAGAAACTTTCTGCCCACCAAGAATTATAGTGTTTAAGAAGGAACTGCAGATGCTGGAAAATCGAAGGTACACAAAAAAGCTGGAGAAACTCAGCGGGTGCAGCAGCATCTATGGAGCGAAGGAAATAGGCAACGTTTCGGGCCGAAACCCTTCTTCAGACTGATCGGGGGTGGGGGGCGCGGGGACAAGAAAGGAAAAAGGAGGAGGAGCCCGAAGGCTGGGGGATGGGAGGAGACAGCAGGGGGACTGAGGAAGGGGAGGAGATAGCAAGGACTAACAAAATTGGGAGAATTCGATGTTCATGCCCCCAGGATGCAGACTCCCCAAGCGGAATATGAGGTGCTGTTCCTCCAATTTCCAGTGCTGCTCGCTGTGGCCATGGAGGAGACCCAGGACAGAGAGGTCGGAGACGGAGTGGGAGGGGGAGTTGAAGTGCTGAGCCACCGGGAGGTCAGCTTGGTTATTGCGGACCGAGCGGAGGTGTTCGGCGAAACGATCGCCCAACCTCCGCTTGGTCTCACCGATATAGATCTGCTGACATCTAGAGCAGCGGATGCAATAGATGAGGTTGGAGGAGATGCAGGTAAACCTCTGTCGCACCTGGAACGACTGCTTGGGTCCTTGAACGGAGTCGAGGGGGGAGGTAAAGGGACAAGTGTTGCATCTCTTGCGGTTGCAAGGGAAAGTGCCCGGCAAGAATTATAGTCCCGTTTCTAAACACTGGACTATAACATAAACCCTTGTTTAAGAAGGAACTGCAGATGCTGGAAAATCGAAGGTAGACAAAAATGCTGGAGAAACTCAGCGGTTGAGGCAGCATCTATGGAGCGAAGAAAATAGGCAACATTTCGGGTCGAAGTCTGAAAAAGGGTCTCGACCCGAAACGTTGCCTATTTCCTTCGCTCCATAGATGCTGCCTCACCCGCTGAGTTTCTCCAGCACTTTTGTCTCCCTATAACATAAACCTGCTCCATTTCTCTCTGCTTCCTGCTCAAATGCTAACTTCTATTCACCGTGATCTTTGTCTCCTGTGGGTGTGACTGACAAAGAGGTTTGGCAGGATTTTCAGCCAAACACTGGTTCCTCCGTGATTCCAGACTGACATATGTGCTTCTGAGGTTTCTGGATTTTGCGTTGTGTGCCGGCCTCCACCTTGTTTCTGCCTTGCAATTGATTTCTCCCCACTGCTGGACCTTACACCCACCAAAATGCTTCCAGCCACGTGTCCCTGATCCTCAACCCTTCCAAGCACGAGATCGAGGGAACGGTTCCAATACAAACTCTTACATCATGGTCAAAATAAAATGCATCTGCACTAAAATAAATAGTGGCAACAATTTTGCTAATGATAAAAAAAAACATGCCCTTGCGTTCATGAGAAAGGGCTACGAAGAAAAACAGATTTCTGTTAATATTTGAAATTCACATTCACATGTAAAAATAAAGCTAGGGTTATGAAGGTACCTCTTTTAAACTATTTAGCTGCATTTAATAATCAGTGAATAGAAACAAAACGTGCCAAATGGTAGCAGGGCGGCATTGCGCCAGAGGCCCGAGTTCGATCGTGACCACGTGTGCTGTCTGCAAGGAGTTTGTACGTTCTTCCTGTGACCATGTGGGTTTTCTCCGGGTGCTCCGGTTTCATCCCACATTCCAAAGTTTGTCGGTTAATTGGCTTCTCCAAATTGTCCCTCGTCATTCTTGCCCTTCGCCTCACAACATTTGGCAATGATGGCAAACGTACTAATTGATCTCTTCTTGCCTTCTCTTCCTGCGTGTTGGCTCTCCGGCGTGTTGGCGTACAAGGATAGCCAGGTCTCTTTGTAGCGCAACATTTCCCGGTCTGTAAAATTTAAAACATACTCTACATTTCTACCAAAATCCCCCCCCCATGTGCTTAACTTTTGCACACCAATCTCTTACATGGGACACAAGCAAAGGCCTTCTGGAAATCCAGATGTAATATATGCACTATTTCACCTTTATCTCCTGTTACATCCCCAAAGACTTTGCTAGTTTGTCAAACATACTGTAATTCATCTTTCATAAATCCACCCTGACTTTGTCTAATCCTGTTAATACCCTGTGAACATTTTATTTTCCCTTCCTAATTAAGTCGTGCTAATGGTCTGCAGTTCCCTGTTTTCTCTCTCCCTCCTGTTATATATTTACCGCCTTCCAATCAGCAGCAAATATTCCATAATCTATAAACATTTGAAAGATGATAACAAATGTGTCCACTATTTCTATGCTTCTCTCTTTAAATAGCCTGGATGTAGATCATCAGGCCCCAGGATTTACCAACAGTCAATCCCATTATTTTATCCAGCGTTACTTTTTTTTATCATTCAGACTAATTTCCTTTCCGTCTTCCTTTTCATTAGTCTTTTGAATCTGTAGTATTTCTGTGGGATGTTATTTGTGTTCTCTTCCATGAAGACAGAACCAAAATATTATCTCTATCATTTCACTGCCATTTTTTTTTTTGTTAGTTCCTTTCAGTTCAAAGATACTGCACGGAAAAAGGCCCTTCGGCCCACCGAGTCCACACCGACCACCTATCACTTGTTCACACTGGTTCGATATTATTCCATTTTCAGGCCAATTAACCAACAATCCCACATGTCTTCGGGATGTGGGAGGAAACCGGAACACCTGGAGAAAACCCATGTGATCACAGGGATAACATGCAAACTCCATACAGACAGCAATCAAGGTCATGATCGAACCTGGATCCCTGTGAGGCAGCAGCTCTACCAGCTGCACCGCTGTGCCTCAAAGTTCATAGTATAATCTTGAATAGGGAGGAACTGCAGATGCTGGTCTCCACCGACATTATGGCTTGCAACATGGACACAAATTGCCAGAGTAACTCAGCGTGTCAAGCAGCATCTCTGGAGATATAGGATGGGTGATATTTTGGCTCGAAATCTAGGGAATTCTGTTGCAAGGTTTCCAGTTGTTGGTTGACCATCTCATGAACTGATTTAGCATATGGGCTTACATTCTTGTTAAAGTCTTCAATGTTGGTCCTCATCTTCTCCTGGAGCTCTTCAGCTAACGGGGTCAACTTTTGCTGGAATCCCTTGGCATTCTCCTTAAGATCGTCAGCAACAGGACCTAGCATGATACAGTACTCTTCAACGTTGTGGTTGACTTTGTTGTGGAGACCTTCAGTGTACTGAAGGACTTTGGCGTTGAACTCTTTCAAGCCCTCCCGAAACTTCACCTCGAGCTTTGTGCTGTCTGCTGGAATCTCTCGTGAATATCATCCGATAGAGGAGTTACTATCTTCTGCAGCTCCGCAACATAGACACCGAGGTTCTCCCAAGTTCTCTGAAATCCTGAGGCTACATAGGAAACAAAGATTAACAGTTAGATATGCGGAGAATGTTTTGTTTTTTACACAGAGAATGCGAGGTGCATGGAATGCGCTACCTCGGGTAGTGGTAGTAGATGATACAATAGTGCTTTTTAAGAGGCTTTTGGATAGGCACATGGATATTGAGGGATATGAATCATGTTCAGGCAGATGAAATTAGTTTAACAGGGCCTCATGTTTGGTATGGACATTGTGGGCCGAAGAGTCAATTCCATTGCAGTACTATACTGTACATTAATAAAAATACATCATGTAAGAAGTACAGGTTTGTAGGCTAAATGGCTTGGCTAAATAGTAAATTGTCACTGGTGCATGTAGGATAGTGTTAGTGTACGAGGATCGCTGGTCGGCACGGACGAAGGGCCTATTTCCACGCTGTATCTCTAAGCTAAACTAAACAGGTTTCCGAGTAAAGAGAACCAACATGATAACAAGATGACACGCTGATTGGAGATTCTCAGGCAAAGTACAGAACAAATTAAGTTGGGAAACATTTCCATGAACAGAGGGCAAAGGTAATCTAGAAAACAGCAATCGCTCAGTCAATAATTAATTTTAAATCTTTGATCTCCAAGGTTGAGAAAAAGACAGGACATGTAGTCAGGTCACAGATCATGTAGGATCTCATTGAACAGTAGAATAACCTCTGTGTAGAAAGGAACTGCAGATGTTGGATTATACCGAAGATAGACACAAAGTGCTGGAGTAACACAGCGGGCCAGGCAGCATCTCTGGAGAAAAAGGATGGGCGACATTTCGGGTTGGGACTCTTCTTCTGGTCCCGACCTGAAATGTCACCAGCGATGTTGCCTGACCCGCTGAGTTACGACAGCACTTTGTGTCTATCTTCAGTAGAATAACCTCTACTGTTATTGCTATTTTATAAAATAACCTCTTCTTGCTATTTTATAAAATAACCAAATGATTTGAAGGAATATCAGCACTTACTTAAGCTGCTTGCCGATCTTAGAGTTATTTATCTGATCAAAGGCGCCTCTAGCTGTGTCACTCATTTGGTTGAGGCAGTTATGCAGAGAACCTCTGTCTTTACCCCAATTGGTTTGCAGGTCATCTTTCATCAAGACTGCACTATGAGTTTCTGTACAAAAGAAAATGACATAAAAGGGTGCACTGGCAAATACTAAACAAGGTCACAGTAATATTTTATTTTTATTTAATGTATATTTATATAACTCATTTAGATTTAGATTTAATATTTTTATTTTTTTCAAATATGCTCATTTAGCCTATTTTCACCAGATGTCTGATGTTTTGAGCATTTATAAAATATTTTTGGAAGACCATCCAAAGATTGGCAACATACATGTGTTCCAGAGTGCTTTACAGATCATAGAGAATGTTTCAAGTGTATCCGCTGTTGTAATGCAGGGAACAAGAGAGTCGATTTACATATTCCACAAACTGCAAGGGCAATGAGGTTGATTGAATGGTAAATGCTGTATAGGATAGGATCCTTTTCCTTCCCTTTCATCATAAATTTTCAATTGGATTTTTTATAGAATTGATTGATACAGCAGGAAAACAAGCCCTTCGGCCCACTGAGTCCAAGCCGACCATTGATCACCGGTTCACCTAGTTCTATGTTATCCCACTTTCTTATCCACTCCCGAATACATTAAGGGTAATTTACAAAGGCCAATTAACGTACAAACTTGCACGTCTTCGGGATGTGGGAGGAAATCAGAGACCCAGAGGAAACCCAGGGAGAATGTGCAAACTCCACACTGTCAGCACCCAACATCAGTATCGACCTGGGACTCTGGCACCGTGAGGTAGTTCTACCAGTTGCACCATCATGCTACCCTATCTTGTACATACTATGGGGAAGTCGTGATTGAAATGAAGAGGGTGCTGACAAGATTCACCTGGGTTTTGCAAGGGATGGAAAATTTCAGGTGAAGACCACGAGGGGAGTTCTGAGGTGGAGACCTCAGGGGGACTATGGAGGTAGCTCCAAGGTGAAGACCACGGGGGAACCTCGTGATATGTCCAATTATATTTAAGCTTTAAACATGGAAAACAATTGCATGTCTCACAATTGATATCATTCATTCTAATAACTGTTTAAATCCAATTCAACATTATTATACATCCACACAAAATTCGGGTTCACGGTTGAAGTCTTGGAAGCTTACCGCATGCAAACAGGCCGTTCTGCCACCAAGTCTTTGCTGACCATCAAGAACCCATTTATACTTACTCCAAATGTTCTTCTCCCCACATTCTCATCAACTTTCCTCCTTAATTCACCCATGGTTTGTAGTGGCCAATTAACCCACAAATCTACACGTCCTTGAGGTGTGGGAGGAAACCGTGCAATCACACAGAGAATACGGAAACCCCAACATAGACTAGAACAAAATAGCAGGTTAATAACTTGAAACCCATAACAGAGTTTGGGATATTTAATGGAATATGGATGACTATATTTGTTACATTTACTGGACGCTTCCTTGTATGCAGATACTTACACCTAGTAATTGTATTTTAAATCTGCACAGTCTAAACTGACAATGGTATAATAAATGAGACCATCTTGAAACTTCACAGAATAATGAAGAAGCTAAAATGGAGGGGAAAGGAAACAAGTTACAAGCGATTGTGCAAGTGTTTCAGACTTCAGTGTTCTAAGGTATTCTCTTCCTTGGTCCAGTAACTTTTAAATACATACTGATTAAAAAAAATGTCATGGCAACAAAACGCTCAAGATATCGCAAGCATTTGTGGTTTGGATACGTTTCACATTTTTAATCTAATATTGTGGATTAATATAAATGGTTATAACATATTGCAAATTGGACGACTAACATCTCAGACACAGAGTCAAATACTTTAATGTGTGGACATACTGTTATCATTAACTATCAAATGTGTATCCCATTGCCAAAACAGGCCAATTAAACAAGCCAAGAACAAGTAACATATTTTGGCCCAGTGTACTTGTAGGAGAATAACATAAATGTATTATGATATGTGTAATATGATTATAAACTCAAAAAACAATGTTGATGATAATCTAACGAAATAATAACAATTGTCAAGTCAAATTACATAGGTTTTATTTGTCATGATCCCACTTTTCAACTAAATTACTAGTTGCAAGTGACCCACACAGTGTACTAGATCACTGAAACTTTTGTCCAACATAAACAAGAAAAAAGTACTTTCAACATTTCCGAAACAGAAATAGCAAAGTATATTAATATACATTCAACATATACTGCGTATTGATTACTACAATACAAAGCAACATTAAAAATGTGTTACAGATGAGAGATGGCACTGCATTTCTGTTCTTATTTTTTTTCCCTTGGATTGGCAGTTGACTCTCCCATAAGTACAGTGTCATGTAAACAAAGAAAAGATACATACAATAAAAGCTTTCAGTGTTTTCTTGGTACCTTCCCGTTAAACATCTGAATATCAAGTTTTTGACATTTTTTTCATCAAATAAATGTAACAAAAAAATTTACAAATGACAAAAGTTGGACAGATATGTAGTTTAGAAGCAGATAAATGGTTGATATTTTAATTTTCAATTAGGTCTAAAAAATTTCTGTCCTAAGCTACATTTTTTGTTTTAAAAAAAAAACCATGATTACTAAAATCACAGTTCAACACTGCTTGACTGGGTTAGCTGTAGTCTCTCTATCCATTCGTGCAAATTCCTTTCAAAGTCCTGCTTCTTATGCTTTTGGAAGCAGATAAATCTTTCAATCTAAATTTATTTTTTCTGATAAATTTTTAGAGTTCAGAAAGTGGCCCAAAACCTGGTCTTTTTATTTTTTTGGCAGGCTCTAGGTGTCTTATATATAAAAAAAGACATAGAAACATAATACGCACTGTGATATTTCAAAGGGTTAACATTAACAAGTTTCACCTGGCACAAGGAAACAAGTCACAATTACAATGCCATAAAAAGGGTAAAATACTTTAACAAAGGTGCAAGTTACAATTCAAATATAACAAAATCATCTATTTTGACAATTTCCTTTTTAACACAGTTCATTTAATTCATATCTTAAAGTAACATAACAGGTTCTACTTGACTGGGAAATAAAAACCATAAAATCTAACTTGCTTTAAAAGAAATGGCCGTACACTTTTTTTTGGTAAATGACGCAGATATTAACAAGAGAAAGAAAGCAGTGATCAACACAGGTAAAGAAACATGAAAACAAAGCATATTGCACCACTGTTAGGCAAAATAATTGAAAATGGAGGAGTACCAGAGGGACAGCAAGCAGTCTTATTGCTCACAGAGTAAGTTAGGCGTCAGGGCGCATACTGAACTACTCAGTTACTCTCCCTGCATAAAGTGACATCACAGGGCTTGGTGGCTTCTTTATTTCGGCAGGCCCAGGTCAGGAGAGGGCTTGACATATCAGACTGCCTGGGAGCCACGGCTGTTTGCACTTTCACTTCTGTAATCTTGAAAACTTCAGTCTTCTCTTCTCCACATGACTGGTACTGACAGGTGTGGCAAGTAGCGCAACCACTCAACTGACAGCGGACGAGTCACGATATTGTGCTGGAAAGAAATACAATGAAGTTTGGGCGTGATGCTGATAGATACTGTTGGCAAAATGGACCTTTCACCTCAAAGCTGAACACACTCGTCTGCAGAAGAACAAAAATACATATGATTAGCTTGATGTGATGAATGAATGAAAAAAGCATTTTTTTAAACTTTATAACTAGTTTGTGAGCTGAATCCAATACAGCTACAAACAACCAATTTTAATTCCCATCAGTGTAAAGTTGTCAAGAGTCTTAATTTAAGCAGCACTGAGTTAGTATTAGGAAAATAATAATCAGAAAAAGACTTCAGTGGAACAGTACCTAGCAGTAGACATGGCAAGATTAAACTTGACTTTGTCTGTGAAGATTGTCTGCAAACATATGCAGATAAACACTGCACAAATACATCTTCAGCACTGGTGCCCCACGAGGATGTGGACTCAGCCCCCTTCTATATTGCCCATGTACTCATGATTGTGCAGTTAATTACCAATCCAACTCAATCTACAAGTTCGCAGACAACACCACTGTAGGGGGCTGGATATCAAAGAAAGACGAGACCGAGTACAGGATGGAGGTTGAGAACATTGTAACTTGGTGCCAAAACAACAATACCTCCCTCAATGTCAGCACGACAAAGGAGATTGCGATTGACTTCAAAAAGTGAAACAGGACACTTTCGCCAATATCCAGTCGAACTTCAAATAGCCCTGGCTTTCCCTCTCTCTCCATCCCCTCCCCTTCCCAGTTCTCCCACCAGTCTTACTGTCCCCAACTAGATTCTATCTTTGTCCCGCCCACTCCCCTGACATCAGTCTGAAGAAGGGTCTTGACCCGAAATGTCGCCGATTCCTTCTCTCTAGAGACGCTGCCTGACCCGCTGAGTTACTCCAGCATTTTGTGTCTACCTTCGATTTAAACCAGCATCTGCAGTTCTTTCCTACACCTCAGTATCCATTGATGGCACCAAAGTAGAGATGGTCAAAAGCTTCAAGTTCTTATGAGTATATATCACCAGCAATTTACCCTGGACCAGCCACATCAATGCAATGGCAAAGAAAGAACACCATCTTTCTTAAAAGGTTTAGGATGTTCGACATGTTCCTCACAACCCTCACTAACTTCTACAGATGTGCTTATGGCTTGGGAACAGCTGCATCCAAGACTGCAAGAAATTGCAGAGCATCGCGGATGTAGCCCAGACCATCGTGCAAACCACGGTCTCCATCTACACTTCACGCTGCCTTGGCAAGGCCACTAGCATAATCAGGGTCCAATCTCACCCCCTGCCCACTCGCGCTACTCCCCACTCCAATCAGGCAAGAGTTGCAAATGCATACCTCTAGATTCAGGGACAGTTTCTTCCCAGTTGTTATCAGACAACTAATGTGCCAATATTTTAAAAAAAAACACTTTTTATTACTTCAACAAAGGCAGAATTTCAAAATATGACTGTTGATGAATGGTCTTGAAGTATTAACTCTTCTCTGGTGAGGCCTGGCTTGCTGAGTATTTCTACCATTTCTGCTTTTTTTAAATTAATGACACAATGCCCCCCCCCCCCCCCCCCCCTCCCAAACTCCTTACACACATAAAATCTTCAGAATAACATTGCAGCTCACCACTCTATCCGCTACACTCCTGCTTGCTCCATTCCAAAGCCCAAATCAGGATGTTTGTAGGGACGCAGTTTGTTGTCAAATGGTGGATTCAGTTCTTTGAGGATGTCAGTGATACATTTGGCAGGGTAGCAAGAACTGTTTGAATGTGAGCCCTCCCCTGGATTTAGATCAGCAGAACTCTGCGAACATCCATCGTGCTCTACGAAAAGCAAATAAGAATCAAAGAGAATGTTATTTAACTCCAAATCTTCATGGGTGTATAAAGTTCACAATAATTAGCTGGTTGCCCTGCTATAGGAAGGATGACATTAAACTGGAAAGAGTGCAAAAAAGTTTACACGGATGTTACTGGGTCTTGAGTTATAATGAAAGGTTGGAGAGTGAACTTTTCCCCTGAAACATAGGAGACTGAGGGATGACCTTATGAAGGTTTATAAAGTCATGAAGGGCATAGATAAGATGAAGAGCTGAAGTCTCTTCCCCAGGGTAGGAGAATCTAAACTAGATAACATGGGTTTAGGATGAGAGGAAAATTATCTACTTTGACTTTCAACTGCCATTTTGGGACAAAGGGAGGCTTATTACTTTGTTTCACGTCAGTGTTTAGTTTAGTTTAGAGATACAGCATGGAAATAGGCCCCTTGGACCACCAAGTCCACACCGACCATGGATCAGCTGTTTACCCCACTTCTATGTTCTATGTTACCCCACTTTCTCATCCACTCCCTGCATTTTACAGAGACCAATTAACCTACAAACCTGCACGTCTTTAGGATATGGGAGGAAACTGGATTACCCAATGGAAACCCATGCGGTCACGGGCGGACATGCAAACTCCACACAGACAGCACCCGAAGTCAGGATCTGACCCTGGTCTCCAGGGCTGTGAGGCAGCAACTGTACCGCTGTGCCACTGTTGCTGACAGCTATCATGCAGAGAATGTCCATCACCAGCCAATAACAGTGATGAAGTAACTCCCACAAGGCAAGTAGTATGGCTCACCCACACCTTGCCTTCTGATTATATCTCTTTTCGTACAGAGAGGCATCTCCTCGCAATATTTCGGACAAAATCTAAAATTCTTGGCCATTGCACTCACTTTGTCTTCATTCTACATAGGACTCTTCACATGTGAACACCACTAAAGGGGAAGAAATATTCTACTCATAAAAGTCCCACACAACTGCTTTGATAACTGAGCATGGTACTAATGTGATTTAAATTCAGGATACTATGCATTTAAAAAAATCACAAAAAAATAAAATTGAAATTTCACTTTGATTATATCCAATTTTAAGCTAAATTATTTCATTCATATAAATCATAATCACCCAGCTAATAAATTAAATAACATTGATTGTGGGGACTGAATTGACACCCAATCCTTTTTTGTAGTTGGAGAAAAGGATTAATCATAAGAATGGAGTTTGTCACCCCAAAGCAGTCTCTCAAACACACTGATGAACAGTGAATATAGATTAACACAAAATGCTGGGGTAACTCAGTGGGTCAGGCAGCTGAGTTACTCCAGCATTTTGTGTCTATCTTCAATATAAACAGCATCTGCAGTTCCTTCCTACGCAGTGAATATAGATTGTACACCACGTGGTATACAACTCAAGCCATCGCAACAAAAACTTCTGTCTTTACTAAAATTAGAGTGCACAGAACTGTATCTTCCTTATTCCATTAGATTAACAATATTTCAAGTAATTATTAACACACATATACAATTTCAAAACAAAAAAAACAGGTTAATCCGGCTTAAATGTAGATGTGCATTTTAAAATATAACGTATTTAAAAATCACTGTTTAGCACATTGCAGAAGTTCTCACCTTCACTCTCTCTGTTCTGCAGCTGTTGGCTCCCCGTGAGTGATGACTGGCTAAGAACATCTGACATACGAGCAGAGCTAAGCACCTTTCCAGCTAATAAACTCATCCCCGACAACTCTGCCTGGTCCTTCAAGATGAATGATAAGCAAAATTAACTCTGGCAATAGATATAGAATGGAACTGTAAAATTAATGAATCAATAGCATAATCAGTAATTTAGTTTAGTTTAGAGACACAGCATGGAAACATGGCCTTCGACCCACAGAGTCCATGCTGACCATCGATCACCTGTTCACAATAGCTTTGTGTTATCCCACTTTCTCATCCACTTCCTACACACTAGGAGCAATTTAAAGAGGCCAATTAACCTACTAACCCACACATCATTAGGATGTGGGGGAACCCAAGCTACCGGAGAAATCCCGCACATTCATAGGGAGACAGTACCTGAGGTCCGGATCAAACCCGGCTCACTGGCACGGTGATCCAGCAGCTCTATCAGCTGTACCACTGCTGCCCATTATACTTTAAAAATTATAAAGATTTTTGCATTTAAAAAGAATCTGGGAATGTTGGTGACATCACATGAATCTTCAATATTCCAAATGAAAGCCGTTACGTCCAGCAGTTTTGAACCACTATTATTTAAACAACATCCCCAATGGAGTGCACAGGTTTAAGAGTTTTAGAGGAAGATTTAGTTAATGTTTTGAGGACCACAGTAAAAACTCAAGTATATTTAATTATTTGGTGATTCCTTGTCATATAAGTCACTGGTTGTTTACTACTGGGACAATTAAAAAAGTACCATTGTTTCTGATTTTATTTTATGTGAAATACATTAAACAAAAGAATTTAATATTGAAAAATGTACATAATTTTCTTCAGAACTTCTCTATTATATTATAAATCTGGCGAATAATTGTCCATTTAATGGTTAACATTGGACCAGAATTAAATATTTACACATACATAAGCATCTTCACTGGTCTGAATGGTGTGATGCCTTTGGAGGGTTCTTGTTGACTGTCTTGTCGTGTAACCAACTCCATTGTGATCATTTACTTCCATCGGCTGCATAGGAGCCCTTCCATCCATTCGATCCCCTGTCATGGATTCTGGAATAAGCAGGAGTTTTTTTAGTTTCAGTGCAAGCACATCATCTGTTATACTTTAATGGTTCTCCTCAGGTTACAATAGGGTTCCCTTTCTGAGCACTGTTTGTAACTGAACAGTTCTAAGTTGGAAATATAGGTACAAACTGTGTTCCCACACAGCAGAAGATGCCTGCCGAGGTAGTTTGTCCCATAGGAATAGATAATATGGAGAAACGTTTTAAATCTCATTTTGCCATTCTTAATACTAAATCTGATACAAACAACCCTATCTTGGGCTGATAATGTTCTTTCGTATATTTTACTGCAGACACAGTTTGAAATGCTATTAAATGCTGGTTTTTAAAAAATACATTAACGCTGGCCCGGAAAACGAGTCTCCAGATAGAATTTGCAAAATGGACATCAGGGTATAACTAGAATGTATACCTCCTGAGTTCAATGTGGCAAAGTTGCAGTTGGTATCAAGAAGATATCTGCAGTTGCACAGCAGCCAGCAAATACATCCTCTGAAACACTCAATCGTAGGTACAGGATGCACTTAAGTTGGTGTTCGTAAACTGTAGACGACTCGAACCAAGCTGCAATGATAGTTAGTTATCATGGTACTGTTCAGGATTTTATAGCATTTTCTCTATTAACATTTCTCTTCTCCATCAGTGTTTTTTGTCACATAACAGCATCCAATGGCTGACTCAGTCCACGTTTTGCTGTAATGGTCCAGAAATGGTGAAATTACAAAAACCCTGGAGCCCATATATGAATCTGGAGTTTTTGTGCACATCTTCAACCTCCCGAGGCTCCCACCTACTTTAAAATGGCATTGATAATGCCGGTGTCCAAGAAAGTGTAAGGCGACAGGTTTCGATGGCTGCCAACTGGTGGTATGAACGTCCATGGTGATGAGATGATTTGAGAGATTATGGCGCATATCAACTTCTACCTCAGCAGGAACCTGGACTCACTAGAATTTGCCTATTAGCACAATAGATCAACAGGAGATGCAACAGAAGAATTACCGCACAGGGATACAAAATTAGACAAAGAGTTGTTAATCTATTTCAGCTCTCCTCTGAAACAGTTCTTGCCAAAATATTCTATTTACTTCCCTATTTATTTCTGCTTTCTTAAATGTTGAAGCCTTTGCTCCCACCATATGCCCCTCTCAGTCTTTATCACAGGGACGTCCACATCACATATCCACAACAGTGGTGTGGTTGCCCCACACACCACTACTTTAATGTGGCTTTTCAGGCCATAACCAAGCATTGGAGTCAGGGATTTCCGAAATGTCACCCATTCCTTCGCTCCAGAGATGCTGCATGTCCCGCTGAGTTCCTCCAGCTTGTTGTGTCTATGTTCATGGAATTTAAATGTTTTTTAAAGCCCTGTCCCACGGTATGAGTTCATTCCGAGAGCTCTCCCGAGTTTGCCCTGAGTCGAACTCGGAGATTTACGGTAATGGCCACTCGTCGATACTCGGGGCTCTCGTGGACATTTTTCAACATGTTGAAAAATCTTCCCGAGTCTTCCCGTGCTTACCTGCCTTTAGCGAGTCTTCCCGAGTGCCTGCCGTTAGCGTTACGAGCCGCTAAGAGACGTCCCCGAGATCCGACGTACACGCTACGTTCATTCTCCGTGCTTACGAGTTTGATTTTTTTTTTAACTTGGGAGAGCTCTTGGAATGAACTCGTACCGTGGGACAGGGCTCTTAATAATACAAATTTGCTGTCATTCCACATCTCATTTTATCTGTTCTCTGATCCTTTGGAACCTTACACCGAAATTCTCCCCACCATTTAGTAAAACTGTAAACTTAATATATTGTCATATCTTATCCAATAAAGTGCTACTTGTTAATGTAATATTCAGTACAAACAGCGTGCAACGCATCAAGCACCAGTCCCACTCCTCAATGAAATCATTCCAGTATTGGATTTTGGAATTCAGAAATAAAAAATAATTTGCTTAATGTAAAATCACAAAGTCTCATGGGACTGCAGATGTTAGAATTTTAAGTAAAAAGACAAACCTTTTTTCACTAATGTAAAATCATGTCAGGCTTCATCAATAAACAACAAAACTATTAAATGCCACCCAATTGTTACAGTTTTAAATAGTTAAATGAGAGATTGTTATTCTGGACCACAATTGTTTATGCTAGACCGGCATGTATATCATCATTTAAGATGCTGAACCACGAAAGTTTTCCTTCGGTAAAAATCAAGTGTCAAGAATGTTCTGTAGGAAGTCACCCCAACTAGTGATAAATGTTACTTCTCAAAGCTTACCTCTGCTTGGTGCTTTGTTTCCGGCAAAGCCAGGGACTGCCTGATGACTATAAGGCTGTGAAACACCCATTTTGTGCACATGATTCACATTTGCTAGTAGTGGCTCTGCAGCGCCACACCTAATGGCATTGAGCAGCACTGTATTCTCTTGGCAGCATTTGGTGGACGTGTCAGTTGAGTCTGTATTGTCCTGATACCCTTCCCTGTTCCCCTCACTCACACAGTCCTCCTCCATGCTCTCTGAATGCATCAGTGGCGGGTGATGTACAAAACTGTGGCCTTGGGATGGGGGTTGCGGAATATGATCTTGGCCTCTGACCTGTAGTAAGCAATGCTGATGATACGTTTCTGTATTCTGATAAGGCATAGTTAATGTTTGTCGCTCTGATAACGTCTGCTGCTGCCCACATAAGTTGGCAGTCATATTTCCAGCATCCCCCACCCCTTGGTTCATGTGCCTCAGCAAATCATATTCATGCTGTTGTTGTTGTTGCTGCCGCTGGTGACGTTTTAAAATACGTGACATTTCAGCAGGAGGTAAGCGCAGGTCCTGTTGGCCTGTCAAAGAGTGCCTGGGTGATAGCAGTCCCTGAATCATATGGCCATACTGCGGTGAAACGTGCTGGTGTCTTGTGTAGTCAGATGGCGTTGGAGAAAGCAATGCCTGATGTAGTGATGAAGCTGTGAAATCCTGTTGCTGATGTTCATGCTGCATGACGGCCTTGCCAGCTATGTTCTGGTTATAGTTTGAAAGGGAGTCCATCTGTGCAATTTTCATGCCTTGGGAAAACATTGCTGTTGCAGGGTTGAAGTTGTTAGTTAAAAATCGGAACTGCTCCGGGAAAAGGTGAGGGTGCAAATGCGTCTGATCGTAGCTCAAAGGAGAAAATCGACTAATAGGTCGACTGCAAACAAACAGAAATCAGTGTTAAAAACGTTGACCATTACGAATCAAATAAACAGTCACATTTTAAGCCAATCCAGGGTGGACATTATTGAGCATTGGGTTTTTAAATCACGATCTGGACACAAAAGTTATCATATTTATAGAATTCAACTCCAGATCTGTACAGGTGGAATTTGAAACCATGAGCTGTGTTCTTGCTTTGAATATAATCAGTGAACTTTCATACTTGTCAGACATTTGAAAAGGCTCAAAGACAGACGAATAACGTACTTTAATGATGTGATCACACCTGTTAACGCCTATAACGTCAGAGCTGTTTGGTAAGTAGGGGAAAGGAGATTGTTTTGCTTGGGAAATTCAGGTCCGGTTTCCCTGCATTTCATGCAATTTTAACCGTACATGGACAAATTTGACCTTTCCTATGGAATTTGATCATGTCTATGGAAGTCAATCTGATTAGCAGGCTTGGTGCCCAATTTGTTGGGCAGCACTCCAGGAAAGGAACTGGCAGCTGTTACAGTAAAAGTTGCAAGATGGTGGTTGGGTATATTTGGGGAGCAGTTGTAAAAGCAGCGATGGAAGCAGTTCATCACCAACATGGTAGGAGGGAGGAAATCCGTTCGCCAATTAAGATTCTGATCCAATATTAGGAGGTAGCTTGGGAGGATATGAGGAAGTACTGAACTATTCCATGCACAGTGGTATAGTAAAGCAAATTACATTATTTCCAAAGCTCCTCCCTTTAACTGCTAGGAAGCCAAGGAAATTAAAGGCGTGGCTCCCAATTTCACCAAAACAATTAAAAGGTCATGCCACCTCTTGGGATAAAATAATTGTGTGTTTTTTCCTGTTGTATCAGAAAGAAGAGAGTTTTAAACAGTTTGGGGTTGGGTTTAAGAATTTTAGCAACCTACTAAACTAAACCAACCTTCCAAGGCCTTACCTGTCACTATCTGTGCAATTCCCTGCTACAGTTCTGGCCTCTTAATATTAATCACTCTGGCTCTCATGTCCATTCCTTCAGCTGTTAAGGCCCAAAGTAGCTGGAATAACTCAATCCAACACTACTTTCCTCCTGTTGAGTAATTCTTAAAACCGATCTCTATGATTACCCGTCTTGAAATTTATTTTGTGATTCGGTTAAATTTATATGAAGCTTGTACAAGCTTGTTCAGACACTTGCATGAAGCACCTTGGGATGTTATACCATTTTACTAGTGTTGTATAAATTTGTTGCTGTTGAAGCAGTTTCTTCTCTGATTTTTTTTAAGGTTAAAAGTTTATTTTGTTGTTATTTACAAATCATGAAAATCATAAGCAAGATAAACCACATGGCACAAAATTGTTGACAGATTTTTCTTCTTCTGTGCACTTGTTTTCAAATACCCAGAAGCATTATGTCATCCATTATTTATCTTAATTTCACGCTAAATATAATATAATTTATAAATCTCGGTAGGGAATTAATAATGAAAACAATTTTTAAACATCAACTTTCACATGTCATGTGGTGATTTCCATTTGAGGACAATTATTAATCATATTTAAATGTGAATTAAGAATAAAATCAAAAAGTGCAAATGAAAGGTTAATTAAAAATATTAAACTGATCATATTAAATCTGTGATACAGAGATAGTTCTAACTGGCAGCAGAATCTGCCTGTATAACTATGGAGGGTCATACATTCCTTACTAATTTTAAATTCAAACCAGCTAGAGGATTAAAACTTGGCAAACAGATTCAAATATACTCTTACCTGTTTACCTCTGCACTGTCCGCACTCAGTTGCTTTGCCAAGACCCTGTGTTGTCCAAGCCCAAGAGATGGCATGTGCATCCCTCTCTGTTGAAGGGGCATCTGATTTCCTGAACTGATAATTCCGCGGGGATGCGTGGTGTGCATATTCTGCCCAGCGCCTTGTAGCAAGTTGTTACTGTGTATTTCAGATGGTTCCTGGACTTGAATTGTAACTGGCTGTGTTTGCGGCTGTTGTGGCAATCCAGGCTGTAAATTCATTCGAGGAAGATTAAGGTTTGGGGGAGGGGGGCTATTACTGGGCTGTTGATACAGGGCATGTTGGGATGGTATGCCTTGAAACTGGGATGGAGAGGCAGCACAACCTAAGAAATTGAAAATGTAAAAACAAGCATTTCAGACAGTGAACTCTTACACTGTACAAGCGATGGTCTAATCCAGGAGTGGGGAACCAGCGACCATCTAGGCCATTAAGTGCGACATTTTGAATGAATCCAAATTTTGTACAACAAATCCTTTTATTTTTATTAATATGTTTTTGTTCATCTTTTATTATTTTTATTTTAATCTTAAAATGATCATATTTAAAATACCAAAGAGTAAAAGAAGATTCAACGAAATAATCCTCCCCGACTGACAGCCACAATTAAAACATTAGTAAGTCATGAGGGCTATTTTAACAAAATAATGTACATTTTGAAGTATATCTAATTGAAGTTTCTTGGATGCGGCCTTATTAGATTACAGCTAACTTAACGCGGCATTCCAACATGAAAAGGTTCTCCACCCCTGGTCTAATCAATACCTAGTCCAGGTATGATCTTGGTTCGCCAATGACAGATTTATCTCCCATTAATCAATCAAGCAGATGGTCAATCAATGGTGTCCTGAAGTATAGAAGTCCGAGTATACTATTAAGAGTGAACAGTTCCCAAAATCTTGGAATCGCCTCAATTTCACTGAAATGGTTGAGGGCAAAAAATCTATCAATCAAATTAAAAATACAGTACAGAGAGATGTTTAGTCTAGCGAACCTAGTCTCTAAAATTGACATTGGCTCATACTTACTGCTGGACTGCATGATGGCTGTGGTGCATGGTGGAGGACTGTTATTAGACTTGTTAAAGAGATGGTTGTTGGGATGGTTCGGAGGGGGACTTGACTGTTCATGCTGAATTCGTAACCTGCCAAGAGTAATTTAAAAAATATATATAGCTCGGAGACAGACACAGGTAGTTTCAGTTCATCAACCGTCTCACATAATTCTTAAATGCTGCTTTACCTCAACTGTGGAGACGCCCAATTAATAAAAACATATCGCACCCAAAATAAACGGGATTTAATGAACCCATGCAATATGTTTAGCTTATGGGTCATGCTTCATATAATAGATTTTAGATCTGGTTTTGTCAGATAGTGCTCGGTGTTGTTGGAAGTAAGCTTATAAACATACTTTCGCAAATCCTTCAGATGTTATATTTCTGAGAGCATTGACTATATTCCAATTAATAGTTTAAGATGTACTTAAAAAGTATATTTATTAAGACAATTAATTAAACTTGGCACATCTTTAAAATCTGTTTTAGAATGTTACAGCATATTCCAAATTTGGTACTTTCAAACTAATTCCATGATTAATAACAGGTGCCATTTTTTCTTGTGTAAAAAAAACAAACCACATACTGCCTTATTGATGCATTGTTCCGTAAGTCATTTAACATGTAAGCTCAACCATTCCAACTTACATGGCAGTTTATTCTTCATCAAAATATTTTAAATCATTCACACACCATAATATTATAAAAAATCATTATCCCTCTGTGAGCAATGATTTGTTAACATTATTTTCAAAGAAATGTCCTGGATACTGGGAGAACTGCATGACCTTCTTTGCACATTGAACCTTTAATGTTCACTTGGACAAACTGAGGCCTGATATCTCATCTATCAGCCACATACTGAGAAGCTGGTATGAGACTTGAATTAATCAAAAGAATCACAGGTGACAGTCAATTAAAAACACAATATTAATAAAATTATAAACATTCAATAGATACAAGATTTTAAAAAAAAAGAGGACTATTATATATGTGATCAAGCCACTAAGAAATGCTTGGAGTGCTCACCTTTGGAGCTGGTGAGTGATTAATGCTGGCTGGTTTTCCACATGTTGTACCAACGATGCTGTTGACAATGGAGGTGAAGGCTGAGCGGGCCGAATACATTCCTGTCGGGGAAAATAAATTAACAGTAATAGAAAATTAAACAGGAGTCCAATGTAGTAATTCCTATCTGGGACTAAAATAGTCTCAATTTAATTTTCGGTAACCCAAATATCCTGCCTCTGACATGCCCGGAAGACTAAAAAAAGGCTTTTGAAGAGACTGGGACATATTTTCTGCCACTGAACCTCACAAAATATCCATGCATAATAAATCTTCCTATTCTCACAAACTGTTGCTATCATTCAACAAGACGTAATGTTCAAAGTTTACAGGTGTAGTCTCTTTAAAGCCTGATATTCTGAATTGTAAATCATCCAGTTCAATAGTACTCACAGCACAAGGAACATTTTAAATCACCATCTACCTGAATCTGCTGGTGTCGGATTTGTTGTTGCTGTTCTTGTTGGTAAAGTATGTGTTGTTGTTGTGTCTTCTCAAATATATTTTCATCCATTGCATTCCCATACATCTTTTGCAAATGTTCACATTCCTAAACATGAAAAGAGCTTAGTATTGGTCACTTGGAGACAAGATTTTGAACTCTGTAGTAATCAAATCAAGATCAATTAAAATATTTATCTTATCGATCAAAATACAGATATCATTAGATTTGTATGACAAGGCTAACCTGTTCAGTGCCACCACCGAGTATACTTGTGTCATGGCCGATAGTGAAAAATAAACTTGGCAGTGAGCAGTTTAACATTGCACATTCTGATTTTCAGTTTTGGAACACAACACTCACCATCTAACACCTGCATTACATAACATTTATGGCAAATGTTTACTTCCAATCCAATGTGCACATTTTTTGTTTAGTGC
Organism: Amblyraja radiata; assembly: GCF_010909765.2. Lineage (NCBI taxonomy): Eukaryota > Metazoa > Chordata > Chondrichthyes > Rajiformes > Rajidae > Amblyraja > Amblyraja radiata. The sequence goes on from NC_045988.1 coordinate 4,727,203, forward strand.
CCAAGGGTAAACTATACTAAAGACCTTCAGTATTAAGAGTTTTTTAAATTCACTAATTGTAGTTTAGGTCTAGCTTCTATATTTGCTATTAGTGGATAGTCATGTAGTGGTTCAGGAAGCCAGCTGTGCATCAATTTCTCAAAGGGAAATAAATGAAGGGCAATATATGCTGCTCTCACCATGTTGTAACTTATTTAAAAAATCCAGTTAGACTGCGATTGAAGTATTGTGTGCAGAGAAAATTTATCAGGTGCAAAAATCAAAATCAAACTGTTGGAGGAACTCTGCTTGTCAACCATCGCTTTTTGATTTTCACAGGGATCATTCTCCTTGTGATTCCCTTGTTCCCCAATCACTCCACACCCAACCCCTCTTCATCTCTTGGCACTTTCCCCTGCAACCACAGGAGGTGCAACACCTATCCTTACACCTCCTCCATGAGCATCAACCAACCACAGCCCTTCCAGGTGAGGCAGAGTGTCACATGCACCTCTTCCTACCTGGTCTTTTACAGTTTGTGCTTGCAATGTGTCCTTCAGTTAATCAGCGAGACCAAGCGTAGACTAGATGATTGCCTTGCTGAGCACCTGCATGCCATTTCAACTCTCCATTCTAACACCAACAGTCTGACCTCTCCATGGCAAACTAGAAGAACAATACCTCATTTTCCTACTGGCTAAATTACAACTTAATGGAATGAACATTGACTTTTTCAATTTTTGCTAACCCGCACAATCCATGTTGATTTATTTCTCTTTCTGACCCACCCAAGTTTTCTTCTTTCCAAACTACACTTCCCAGCCCTCCATTATTAAATTTATTTCCCCTCCCTCACTGGTTCCATGCCCATCATCACTCCCTTATCTGGTTCTATTTATTAACTTCCTTATTTATCAGATTCCAGCATCTGTGAGCTGCTTTGTCTCCATCCATCACCTTCCATCCTCCCCTTCCCACATCCAATTCCAACTATCACCTCACCTGTCCATTCTAGCCACCTCCCCCTTTACACGCTCAGTCCTGATCCAGGGTCTTGACCCAAAACACCAACTGTTTCTTCTCCACAGATACTGCTGAGTTCCTCCAGCAGTTATTTTGTGCTCCAGATTCTAGCATCTACAGTCTCTTTATCTCGAGATTCCACAGGATGCTGCCTGAATTGGAGAACTTTAGATATGGGGAAAGATTGGATAGGCTGGTCCTGTTTTCCTTAGAGCAAAGGAGGCTGAGGGATGACCTTATATAACTCATACAATTATGAGAATAAATAGGGTGGGTTTTCAAAACCTTTTCCCATTGTAGGGGTTTCGAAAACAACATGGATAGGTTTAAGGTGCGAGGAAGAAACTTTAAAGGGTCTATGCGGGAAGGTTGATTTAATCTGTGGTTGCTATTAGGAATGTGTTGCTAGAAGAGTTGGTTAAATCAGATATAATTGCTCTGTTTAAGAGGCATTTAGACAGGCATTTAAATAAGCAAGGCAAAGAAAGACCTAATACAGGCAAATGAGATTAGTGTTGAAGGCAAAAAGGACGGCGTGGATGTGGCGGACCAAAGGGCGCGTTTCTGTGCTGCACGACTCTGACTCTCTGTGATTCCATGCCATCACTGGTAATAAATAAGATCAACTAAATTACTTCCCAGCCTTGAGTAAGCTTTAAGAACCTGTCTCACTTGGGCGTCATTTGCGCATCACGCAGGTGGCGCGCAAGGATTTTGAGAATCCCCAAATCCTGGGCGTAAATAATGCCCAAGTGGGGCAGGCCCTTTACTCTACCCTTGCCTCCGTGATGTTTTCTAATCAGTGCTGTTGAAAATGCCTACCTGCTGCAGCTGCTTTATACTACTGTTTGTATTTGTGCTTTTCTCCATTTTCTCCAGATGAGCCTTGAACGCCTGTATGGTAGCAGCGCCATCTGAGAAACGGCGAACTGGAGAGAATCTTTCTGTTGGAAGGTGCAGGGTGTTGGGGTCTTTGTAGCAAACACTGCAAAACAGACAAAATAGAGAAAATATATCATAGTGGGTAAATTTGCCAATCCATACTCTATGGTCCTACAATAAATATTTCTACTTCCCAGCCTCACTGCAAGCTAATTGGTGAATTTACCCATAACGCACTAAAATGTTCTATTTATTTTCTACCGTAAGAAATTGCTTTGATTGGTTGTTTTATGTAAATATAAATTTAGTCATCATACCCCCATTAGATTGCCAAAAGAACAATTTGGGTAAAAATTGAATTCCAGCTGCACCTGTACCAACAGCACCTTAGTATTTGATGTTAGGCATGGCACCCCCTCAAAGAGCAATTATTTCATCATTGTATACTTGCACCAGCATTAAAGATTAATCAGAATTACAAATAATGTAAATTCTAGTTTACGCACTCTACAATTGAAGATGATGTCCATAGCCTAAACATTCTCTACTTTTAAGAAGGGAAATAGGCATAATTCAATAAATTGTAGGCTGGTGAATTTCACATCATTGTAGGGGGAGCTATTAGAAAAGACTCTGAGGGACAAGATTTCCTAGTGTATGGAAGAGAATTGACTAATTATGGACAGTGAGTATAGTTAGGTACAGGTTAGGTCACTTGATTTTTCAGAAGTGAGAAAGGTGGTTGATGAGGGTAGGGCAATCGATGTTGTCTGCATGGACTTTATTAAGGTATTTTACTCGGTCCCACATGGTATGTTGATGCAGAAGATTAAGATGTATGGAGTCCCTTGTGACTTGGTGGTTTAGATTCCGAACTGGCTTACACCATAGAAGACAGTGTAATGTCGGAAGGGTCTGTCTGGATGTCCTTGACCTGTAGTGCTCTACAGAGATCAGTGCTAAACCTTCGTTATTTGTGGTATATATAAAGGATTTGGACAAAAATGTTGGTAAGCTGGTTAAAACTTTGTAAAATTACAAGAGGCACAGATAGACTTTGCCTTCCATCACAGTGGGTTCACTGTGATGGATGTTTGTGTGAATTAAATTGTGTGTATGTCTGTAGGAAATTGTCTTTGTTTGTATGGCTGTGGAAATGGAATTTCGTTTGAGCCTCACTGAGGCTCAAATGACAATAAATGTTGTATTGTATTGTAGATAGGGTAGACAGTCAGAATCTTTTTTTCCCAGGATGGAAATGTCAAATGCTAGGGGGGGGGGGGGGGGCATATGTTTAAGGTTAGACAGGAGATGTACAGATTGAAAAAAAATGTGCAGGGCAAGTTTTTTTTATACAGAGATTGACAGGTGCCTAGGACACACTACTGTGAGTGGTGCTGGAAGCAGATATGATAGTGGCATTCAAGAGTCTTTTAGATAGGCACATGAATATGAAGGAACGAGTGGAGGGATGTGGAGCAAGTGCAGACAGCAGGGATTAGTTTAATTTGGCATCATGTTGAACACAGACATCATGGGCCAAAGGACCTGTATCCTTGCTGTACAATTCAATGTCTTGTTCTCTCACATGGCCGCAAAATATATCTAATTATTATAGGAGTTGCCTTGATGTGACACTATTTTTGAAATTAAGGGATTCAGAGCTCTGACTTATAGTAAAAAAATAAACAGTAGATTATTAAGTATTCTTCTATGCTCTGTGCTCCATCGTAATATTTTTAATGTTGGGAGAATATTTAACATAAATTGCTAATGTGTTATGAAAAATGCTGATATTAAATTATAATTTAATGAGTTTTAGTTCCTGTACATTTGTTTTAGATATATTGCACTCAAATCACATCTAAATTCAGAAGGACTTTAGCATTATTTGAAGATAAACTGAATAAAACTACTTGGTAATTAAATATTATGATGTTATCATGAATAATGAAACATGACTATAGTACAGGTTATAAATAAACAACTAAAGTAACAAATACTAGCCTTATTAAAAAAACAAACTAATATAATCTACATTACGTTCAAGGTTTTCTAACAAATGAACAAAGATTACTGAGCTTTAATATCGTGGTTCAAAAGTTAAGTACTTGATTGCTCTGACATTTCTGTTAAATCAATAAGAAGAACCACCGAGCCTTGGCATAGCCACTGAATTCCAAAGTAGTTAGCAATTTGCTGCTATCAACAACTTATATACCCTCATCAGTTATCGCCACTACAGAGAAATCCAACGTAGCAGCCTTATGAATGAAGTTCTTGTGAATACCAATTGTAAAATACATGAAATGTGTGCTTTCAGATTTTAGTTCTGTTATTCTGTTGCATTATATCTGATGGAATAACAAATGAATGTTATGAGGACTCACACCAAATACAAATTAACATTCCAAGATTTAGATTAAAAAATTTTCAAGCCCAATTTAGTTTGCTACATTTGTATTTTAAAAATTGTGCATGATATTGTATAAACATGTACAAGTATTTATTCTCCTCAGATAAAGGTACAACAATAGGACTTCTTGTGAACATGGGGTTTAGACATCTGTGTACCATTTAGCCTGTAGAAAACGTAATTTTCAATGTTAATGATTATTATGTATAAGAAGGAACTGCAGATGCTGCTCTGTCTGAAGAAGGGTCTCGACCCGAAATGTCACCTATTCCTCTTCTCCAGAGTTGCTGCCTGACCCGCTGAGTTACTCCAGCATTTTGTGCCTATCTTCTTTAATGATTATTATCTTTGTGCACAATTTCTGTAATAGACAAATAACCAAGATCATTCCAGGTATCCGATTCTGGTATCTTGTGGATTTGTCACTTTGGTCGCTCCATGTCTGACAGACAAACTTTTCACTGCCAAGGCCCTTAAAGTCTGGAAGTTTTCTCTTTGAATCATTCCACCTTTGCATGTCTCTCCTCCTTTAGAAACCTACTATTTTGAACAATGTTCATGTCATTTTAAGCAATATCTGTAGCTGTCAAATTTGATAATACCACTTGACCTTTTATTAGTCAACAGTACTAAATGACGGCAAATTTTTGTTGTATTGGAATATTAATAACCAATATTAGATTAAAAGATTAAGAAAACACTGATTATTCTCTGATAAAAATTCTCAAAACTATATACATTAAAATATCACGCTATTGGAAAACTGAATTAAAAACTAAGTGTTGAAAAGAGTCAGCGGATCAGTCACCAACTATTAAAAGGGAAACAATTAATACATCAGATTGATGAACTTTCAACGCACACTCAAAAATGTTTGCAATGAAGCAAGATGAAGAGAAATTAAGAAATGAAAGCGAAAGTCTGACAGAGTGAATAGTACAAATAGCAAAAGCGGTGCTTGTGAAAGACCGACAGAGGAGGTTAGAGAATAAGTAAAAACACAAAAATGAATCCAGAGATGTATTACATGGAAGTAGCAGAGTCATTAGAAGCAGCTGTTTGTCAGCGTTGATTCAGGTAAGCTGTAACACATTAATCAAAAATGAGGTCCTTTGCCTCACACATATTAAATATTATTGGATCAACCTAAAAAGCCAAGGATAGAGAAGTCAGTGTGTGAGGTTGAGGAAGTAACGAGAACTAAATAAGGTCAGTATATAAATATAGCATCTATTGCTGCAAGGGTTATGATTTGTACCATATTATGTTCAGCTGCGATTATCAAGTGTTTCAATACAGCCCCACAGAGCGGCAGTGGTGCAGGTGGTAGAGCTGCTGTCTCCCAGCGCTGGAGACCCAGAATTAATCCTGACCTCGGTGCTGTCCGTGTGGAGTTTGCATGTTCTCCCTTTGACAGCGTGGGTTTTTCCAGTTGCTCCAGTTTCCACGGCAAGGCCAGCAGCATAATCAAGGACGAGTTGAACCCTGGCCACTCCCTTTTCGCCCCTCTCCCATCAGGCAAAGGATATAGAAGTGTGAAAACGCACACCTCCAGATTCAGGGACAGTTTCTTCCCAGCTGTTATCAGGCAACTGAATCATCCCAACACAAACAGAGAGCAGTGCTGAACTACTATCTATCTCTTTGGTGACTCTTGGTCTATCCTTGATGGGGCTTTGCTGGCTTTACCTTGCACTAAACGTTATTCCTTTATCATGTATCTATACACTGTAAATGTATCGAGGCAGATCGAGCAACTGTCCATATGGTGCCAGCGCAATAACCTGGCCCTCAACACCAGCAAAACCAAGGAACTGATTGTGGACTTTGGAAGGAGTAGGAGGGGGACCCACAGCCCCATTTATATCAACGGGTCGATGGTTGAAAGGGTCAAGAGCTTCAAATTCCTGGGCGTGCACATCTCTGAAGATCTTTCCTGGTCCGAGAACACTAATGCAATCATCAAAAAAGCACATCAGCACCTCTACTTCCTGAGAAGATTACGGAGAGTCGGATTGTCAAGGAAGACTCTCTCTAACTTCTACAGGTGCACAGTCGAGAGCATGCTGACCGGTTGCATCGTGGCTTGGTTCGGCAATTTGAGCGCCCTGGAGAGGAAAAGACTACAAAAAGTAGTAAACACTGCCCAGTCCATCATCGGCTCTGACCTTCCTTCCATCGAGGGGATTTATCGCAGTCGCTGCCTCAAAAAGGCTGGCAGTATCATCAAAGACCCACACCATCCTGGCCACACACTCATCTCCCTGCTACCTTCAGGTAGAAGGTACAGGAGCCTGAAGACTGCAACAACCAGGTTCAGGAATAGCTACTTCCCCTCAGCCATCAGGCTATTAAACCTGGCTCGGACAAAACTCTGATTATTAGCAACCACTTTCTGTTATTTGCACTATCAGTTTATTTATTCATGTGTGTATATATTTATATCATGGTATATGGACACATTTATCTGTTTTGTAGTAAATGCCTACTATTTTCTGTGTGCTTAAGCAAAGCAAGAATTTCATTGTCCTATACAGGGACACATGACAATAAACTCACTTGAACTTGAACTTGAAATGGCTCGATTGTAATTATGTATTGTCATTCTGCTGACTGGATAGCACGCAACAAAAGCTATTCACTGTATGTTTCACAGTACAAGTGACAATAAACTAAACTAAAGTCTCGCATTCTAAAGAGTTGTGGGTTTGTAAGTTAATTGGCCTCTGTAAGTTGTACCTGATGAGTAGGGAGTGGATTTGAAAGTGGGATAACATGGAGCTAGTGTGAATATGCGACTGATCGGTGTGAACTCTAAACACTGCACGTCACTAAACTCTCTGAGCTGGGCAACGAAATATATCAGAGAAGAATTTAATAACTTAGACTGGAAATAATAATTTATTGTTATCCCCCATTTCCCTTTACAACTCTTTTTGGAAGCACTATCCATTGCTCATCATTGATGGGACGGGATAGGGAAAGAGGTGGACAACCGGTAAAATAAATCGCTATCCTACCCCCCTCCCAATATTCTCTCCTATCCTTTCCCCCACTAAACTGGGCATTGATGTCTGCATCCGCAGATCTGTCTACAGCATTGCCAGTGTTCAAGACTAATTCAAGTGCCCTGGCTCTCTGTGTACAAAGACAAGGAAGATCAATTAGTGCTGTCATGTACAAAGAGAAATTCTGAATAACATACAGTGCCCTCCATAATGTTTGGGACAAAGACCCATCATTTATTAATTTGCACCTGTACTCCATAATTTGAGATTTGCAATAGAAAAAAAATCACATGTGGTTAAAGTACACATTGTCAGATTTTAATAAAGGCCATTTTTACACATTTTGGTTTCACCATGTAGAAATTACAGCTGTGTTTATACATAGTCCCCCCCATTTCAGGGCACCATAATGTTTGGGACATAGCAATGTCATGTAAATGGAAGTAGTCATGTTTAGTATTTTGTTGCATATCCTTTGCATGCAAAGACTGCTTGAAGTCTGCGATTCATGGACATCACCAGTTGCTGGATGTCTTCTCTGGTGATGCTCTGCCAGGCCTGTATTGCAGCCATCTTTAGCTTATGTTTGTTTTGGGGGCTAGTCCCCTTCAGATTTCTCTTCAGCATATAAAAGGCATGCTCAATTGGATTCAGATCAGGTGATTGACTTGGCCACTCAAGAATTGGCCATTTATTAGCTTTGAAAAGCTCCTTTGTTGCTTTAGCAGTATGTTTGGGATCATTGTCTTGCTGTAGAATGAACCGCCGGCCAATGAGTTTTGAGCATTTGTTTAAACTTGAGCAGATAGGAATTCATTATGCTACTACCATCAGCAGTTGTATCATCAATGAAGATTGTGGAAATTAACACCAATGACGTTCTTAGGTGTAGTCCGTATCATTATCATATGGTGAATTATGTTTTCAAATTTAATTAATTGCCATTTAGCTTTGGAAATATTTCCTCTACCTTCAACCTCACCCTGCTCTTCAAGATGGACTTTTTTCACCAGCATTTCATTTAGTAATTTTCATTAGAATCTCAGCACAAAACGAGGCCATTTGAAGCACTGTGTCAATACTTTCTCGACAATTAAAGGGCCTGTCCCACTTAGGCGACTTTTTAGACGAGTGCAGGAGACTCTGCGCTCGCCTCATGATCACCACATGTTTGCTGGTGGTCTCTGGTGAGTCTCCTTCATGATCGAGAGGAGTTCCCGCATTCTGGGAACTAGTCGCGGCCTCAGTATGGTCGCAGCAAATTTTTCAACATGTTGAAACATTTTCTGCGACCAAAAATTGGTCGCCATGGAGAAAATCGATACTTTTGTTTGCCATGTCGTTGTAGGTAGTCGAGGTGGCCGTAGGTAGTTAGTTAATCTCCTTTGCTGACCGGGCATTTTCACAGGCTCATTGGGGAAAAAAACATAAACACGAGTTTTCAGAACCAAAGAAAACTGACCGGTGATGTTAAATGCCCGTTAAACTTCACACTGAACGTTGTCTGCTTCTTAAAAGTGTCTCCACTCCTTCTTCCCCCCCCCCTGCTTAACGTACACTGTGCTAGCCATCTTTAACCTTCCTGTTCATCGCGTCTGTATCACCTTGGCTTTGCACTGTGTGAATTTCACCCTTAAGTGATCTTACCTCATTCATTTTCTGTACTCTTCTTGATTATATTTTCACTTAAATTTTTGCACATAATCTACCAACTGTCTTTCAAGATTATATGCAATATTATCAATATTTGTAAGATAATAAATATGTATATTGTATAATCTTACAAACCCTTTTTCTTCTGATCTCCCCTTTATGTTACCAGTCTGAACAATGTGTAAGAAACAACAAGAAATAAATGTACACATTGTTCACTGCATAAATTATGCAACTGTTAATGATACATTAACCAGTTTCTTAAATCTGCTAACTATTTGTATTCTTCGATATTTTCCCAGCTTTTACACTATTCTCTACCACAAAGGACAGGCAATTGAGAGATTCTCAATGTTTGCTGCTCCATAATTGATTGCTTGGTGATGGTCAAGGATATTCTGGGATCCTTTGCTAATTGATGTACTACCTCTGCCTCTCCAAAGGATTCAGTTGGATTGGAAACATGTATTGTTCATAAACTACTCTCTAGTATTTCAGACTACTCTCTGAAGATAGGCATGTGGACAACTATATATTTTTTTCAAGTTTGAATGGGGCACATGCGATCTCTCAAATAATCTTAATCAGCTTTGTCAGGAATGCTGAAACCAGCAGTAGTTCCATATTAATATCTGAGGTATAGACTCAGATTTCTGTGCAAAAGCCACTCACCGGCTGTGCTGCTCAGGGTGAGGAACCCAAGCCCGTGAACGGATTGCCTGCTGCTGTCCCAGCTGCCTCTGCAAATCTAGGGGAACCTCAGCTGTAGGATTGGTCATTGCGAGAGAATGACGTTTAGACCTGTTAGCCAGATACCTGCAACACAAGTGTATATTGATGTTGAAAAATATCTACATAAGGTAGATACTGTAATACTACAGTCTAGTAGATAGGCTACAGCTAAATTTAGTTTTTTTAATGTCACTAACTACAATTAGTTTAACTTTATTTTTAGAAGTGACATTTACTCTTTAAAATAAGAGTTTTGTGTTTATTAAGGTTCATTAAGTGGAGCATCTAGCATGCCCAGGGAAGTGTTAGTTAATGGTAAGAATAATATATTTTATTATTGTTATCTGTTAATTTAATATATTTTTTATGGTTTAGCTTGATTTATGATTATATATTGTCAAATAACCTTTGTTTCTCTATGGACTTATTTGCCCTGAAGAACCACATTTGCAAGGCAGTATTTCTGGAGCAAGCAAAGACTAAACTATTTTTAGTTATCAAAACATGGAATTGATTATTTAAATAAAAGGCATTTATTGGAAGAATAAGAGCCCAAAAGCCACCTAACAGGAATCCTAACAGAAAAGCCTGCAGCAACCCTCAAAGTGTAATGACGCTATCAATAAAACTGATCTCTTCTTCGTACTATTACCGAACATCATCTGATCTCTGACATTGCTCAGGGTCATAAGCTATAATAGATATGCTGTTTCATTTCAACAGCGATGTTTCAGTATGTAATGTGCCATATATTATTGTAGAACACAAAACATCGTTTGATTTTATATGCTCAGCGCAGGTTCTAGATTGGAAATAATAGAAGATATTTGACAATGTGATTGTTGTGGAAAGGTTGCTGGTTCATCTGGTGGTGATAACTTTCTACCTGTGCATAACGATATATATCTCAACAATTGAAAACATTTACCTGAGCACAGACTATTAGAGCAGATCATAATTAGGTTACTATTTTAATTTTAAATGCAAGACTCTTAGCTATGTACAGATTTAAATATGAGCACTTCTCCCTTGGTGGTAGAATTTTCTCTAATTAACCTATTCCATTTAATTTTGTTTTAATATTTGAACGAGGGTTCCGTTCGGCACTTAACTATATTCACCCACCAAGATGAATGATTCTGCTCCTTTCCAAGCAGCTGTGTCTGAAATATCAACGGCAACTTGTACAGCATCAAAAGCATAGAGGGACATTGCAAGATGCTTTAGAGAGGCATAAACAGGATTCCAAGCTAAAGAACAGTTTGAGCACATGACCTAGATTACCTAGAAAGGTGGATTTTAAGGAAGGACGAGGAAATAAAAATGGTGTAGGGTCTGAGGGTTTTAAAGTGAAGCAGAGTCAAAAATCAGACTATCAGCTGTCAGTAAATTGAGGAAGAATTGGTAAAAGTCAGAGACACAGAGGTGTGTATAGTGAAGAGATTTACAACACATGGTGAGATGGATTTTGTACACCGAAATGTAGCAATAGAACATAGGATGAGTTGAAGCTGATGGAAGATTGAGGTCAACCTAGAGAACTTTTGCAGTTGTTTCCAAGGAATCATGAAGCCATGTTTGATATTTTTAGCAGATGACAGACTGGGACAAAGCTACGGCATGACTGCGAAGTCGAAGTAAATCCTGAGAATGTCCAATGCACATCTCCTTCTGATGGAAAGTTGAGAGTTGAAAGTGAGTAAATGAACTCACCACCCCTGTTACATACCTTTGCACAGCTTCCTGATCTGGCTCACCATCTGAGCCCTCCTCATCCACTGGTGTAACGACTGGTACAGCATGCTGTGAGAAAAAGTACACACTGACGTATAAGGCATAGAGGAGCTACAAGGAAAATTAATTTACAGCTTGATAAAGTTATTCTAGACTACATTCACAAAATCATACAAATATACAGCACAGAAGCAAGTACCTTAGGGTCAATCACATCCATGCCAACCGTGATGCCGAACCACACTAATCCTATTTGCCCACATTAGGACCATCTCCGCTACTCCCTTCCTATCCTGGCCCAAATGCCTTTTAAACGTTGTAATTACATCTGCTTCCATCACTTCCTCTAGCAGCTTGTTCGAAATATTTATCACCTTGTGTGAAAAACATACCACTCAGAACTTCTTTAAATGTATCCCCTCTCACCATAAACCTGTGCCCTCCTCTGTCCTGAGAAAAAGATTAGAATTATTTATCCTATGTTTCTCACATTTTGTAAACCTCTACACGGTCACTGCTCTGCCTCCTACATTCTAAATGAGATTAAACCTAGCCCATCCAATCTCTCCTTATAACTTGAATCCTCCAGTCCAGGCAAACAACCTAGTGAATCTCTTCGGCACTCCCACAATTTCTACCACATCTCTCCTGAAGTGCGACAACAACAACATTCTAAATGCAGTCGAACTAGTATTTTGTACAACTGCAATATGACATCCTAACTCTTAGTTTGGTTTATTGACGTGTGTACCGAGGTAAAGTGAAAAGCTTTTTTTGCGTGGAGACAATACATGGTTACAATCGAGCTATCCACAGTGTGCAGATACATGATAAAGGGAATAACGTTTAGTGCAGGAAGAAGTCCAGTAAAGTCCAATTAACGATAGTGTGAGGGACTGCAATGTGGTAGGCCCTTGGACTATCTTTAATTAAGACTTTACCTTGCACTGGTGGTAATAACACATTATTTTCTCTTGCACTAACTGATCATGGCAAATACACATCATCAGTGAAATATAGGAAATGAAACTTTTAGAAGCAAATGAAAAGTGCCACCACCCTGCTTACTAATTCATCCAATTGCCAGCTCAGTGCTAGTACTCCCTTGGCAAGTACTGCATGGTTCAGATTTGCAAAAATAATAAAATGTTTTACGTTTGACCACACTCCTGTCTATGAAGATGGAATGTTTCATACTAAATAATAATACCAATTTTTAATTTCCTCTTGTTGATGTCAGTTTGCTAACTGGGTGCCATTGGTTTACCACTTACCGGATTCATGGTGACCAAAGGTGAAGGACCTCTTGGACGCTTTAGTAACTGTTGGGCGTGCAGCTGTATGTTGGCCCCACCATCCGAAGCACGTCGGCCGAGGGGTCCCATACCATTTAGCAACTGTAGCGTTGGAGGTTGAAGTAAGGATTGTTCCTAAGGAATTTAAAACAGAGATGCAGGATCATATGTACATAAAATTACAATTCTGTTTACTGAATGATGGTAACTACCTGACTACAAACCACGAGAGACAGCCAATAAACAATTGCACTTTTCCCTTAATTATTATCTTTCATTCTAAATTTATTTTATCATTATTTGATCTGAGAACATAATTATTTTTTTTTTCTGAATGAGTGAATTGTACAATGGGAACAATTTAAGATCAAAATGGAAGGTACAAAAAGGAAAATACTGTGGGAAGCAAAACAAACAAAGAAAGTCAAGGTTAAGAAAGTAACACGGAACTTAGAATTAAATGTATTAAGAATGTATGCAATACATGAAAATCATTGTGCTTGGTTACATAGAGGGAATTTTTGTTACTTGCTCTAAACATTTGCAAATAACTACAGTGCCATCTCTGGGAGAAACAAAACAAGCAGGTTTGCTCGTACTATATCACAGATGCCTCAATCCTGGCAGAATATTTGGCAAATAAGAATCAATCATGTTGGTGGTTCAAAGCTATATTTAGGATGGGAGATTTCCTTCCTGAAGGCCCCTAATGTATGTATTTTACAACAGTAAATCATTGTCATTCAATACTGATACCAGCATTTTATTACAAATGCATGAAGATGTTGCCAGGACTCAAGGACCCGCACTCTAGGGAGAGGTTAAGTAGGCTAGGATTTTATTTTTCAGTGCAGAAGGCCGAGGGGTGATCTTATAGAGGTGTATAAAATCATGAGTGGAATAGATAGGATGAATGCACAGAGTCTTTTACCCAGAATACGGAAATCAAAAACCAGAGGATATAGGTTTAAGGTGAGAGGGGACAGACTTAATAGGAACCCGAAGGGCAACCTTTTCCACATACATGGTAGTGGGTACATGGAACGAGTTGCCAGAGGAGTTAGTTGAGGCAGGTACTATCACACTGTTTAAGAAACATTTAGGTAGGTGCATGGACAGGTTTAGAGGGATACGGCCAAACGCAGGCAGGTGTAGATGGGACATGTTGGTCGGAGTGGGCAAGTTGGACTGAAGGGCCTGTTTCCACACAGTATGAGTCTAAACTCCATCTTCACATTGTTGATGTTCCAGCAGGCAACATTGTTCAGTGAAGTTAAAGAAGTTGAAGAAAATGTTATGACCAATTTTAACCCACTGAGGTTCCCTCAGACCAGAAGTTTAGGTCTAAACATATTCTGTATTATGGTGATGAAGGCTGAGCAATGAATGGTCAATGAATAGCATCCTGACATATTTGTTCTTATTGTCAAGGTGATCCAAAGCTGAATGTAGTGAAGAGAGATGATGTCCTCCGTACATTTGTTACAGTGAAAGATTTCCACTATCTCCCATTACATGTGACATCAACCAATTCACACTTTACTCGGTGCTGTCTGTACAGAGTTTGCAAGTTCTCCCTGTGAGTTTCCTCCCACACTTTACCTGAACATAAATTGCAAGGGGTCAAGATTATCTGGGAGACCGGTACAGGTGTGAACCATTAGCAATCTTTCAAAGCACTTTGTTATGGTTGATAGGGCGGCACAGTGATGCCTTGCAGCGCCAGGGACTCGGGTTCGATCCTGACTATCGGTGCTGTCTGTACAGAGTTTGCAAGTTCTCCCTGTGAGTTACCTCCCACACGCAAGAGCCATACAGATTTGTAAGTTAATTGGCTTTGGTAAAATTGTACAATTGCTCCGAGTGTGTATAGGACAGTGTTAGTGTATGGGGTGATCGCTAGTCGGCACGGCCTTGGTTCGCTGAAGGGCATGTTTCCGCACTGTGTGTCTAAAGTCTAAAGTAAAGTTGATGCCAGAGCTACTGGCTGAGAAGTCATTGAGATCGGCCACTTTATTTTTCTTGGGAACTGGAAAGTTTCCTTGAAGCAGGTGGCGATAATTGACCATTGAAGTTTGAAGATGTCAGTGAAGACTGTGGCCAGTTGATTGGCACACGATTCCTGAACATGTCCATCTAGGCTGGCCGCTTTCCAAGAAAGCAGATCCGACTTCTACCACCGAGATGAATGGGACAGATCAAGCGGGGACAGGGGAGACACATCTTGATGAAACTTTGCCTTGTTTTCAAGAGAGTTAGATTTAGCTCTTAGGGCCAAGGAAATCAAGGGATATGGGGACAACGCTGGATGCTGGCTCGAAGGGCATACTCCAGCACCAATTTTCTATGCAAGAGGAGGGAATGGACAAGGGTTTCTGTGCCTGAGTTGGCAATTGTATGGGTAAAGATTATCACATGGTCAGAGGAAAAGGTTCAAGGATGTGCTTAAAGCTTCCTTCAAGAAATGCAACATAACCATTGACTCTGGGAATTGCTGGCTCATGACCACTCAAAGGGAAGAAGGAACAGTTGAGGCAATGAAAACAGACCTCTCAGGGCAAATAAAACAAACCCCCCTCACAGCAAATAAAGCAGCACCTCTCCAGACAAAAAAATCAGCTCCCCTCACAAGACCCATCAGCCGTCAACTGCTCCTCCTAAGGAGGAGGTTATGATTCCCATTATGGCCTCGTTAGTTATCTCAGAACCCACAAAACAGAGGTGGAAGTAAGTCACCTCAATCCCAAGAAAATGTCAAAGAGCAAGTCATGTTTATTCCTCTAATGTACACATACTTAGATACAATTTCCACAATTCAACTACTTTCATCTTATAATAATTTAAGGAATGGAGATTTTAAATTGCGCTATTTATATTTTGCAGTACGGCTGAAATCCTCGGAAAGGCAATGTTGATGTATGGATCGGTGCAGAAGCACCGTGACAGATTTGCACTAATTAAATTTATAATGACATGGAAATCTTCTGACTGAGAATTCTGGTTACAGATGTCCACACCAACAGTGGTTTGCATGTTCAATTACAGGATATTACTGATATTTAGCTTGGGAACTACAGGGCGTTTCAGTTCAATCTTATTCATTATCTATTAATAAACTTTAAGCAATGGCATCCATACCTTGTACTCCAGCTGTGTGGCTGGCTGTAAATTCTGCATGGGAAGCATGTTCTGCATTAAATTAACATTTGGAACAACTTGCAGGAAAGGAGCCTGAGGCACAGTACGTGGAAAACCAGGCAGGTGGCATTTCTGTAGATCTTCTGGAACTTCAGTTCTACATTAGGGAAAAAATCAGAACTTTAGTTTTATTATTCTTTATATGCTTCACCACCTTTCCCTCAAAGCAGGGAATTTAGTATTTTAATTTTGCTCATACACAATGGTGGTAGCTTCAGCTGGTATTCTAGATGCTAGAGTCAAAGGGTGAGTATCTGCAACTAGTCTGTCCACTGTTTTGCAGAGAGGGTGGGGGTACATGGAATAATAGCTGTGCTTGGTCATGTTCCTATAATGCTCTCATGTAGAAATTTGCTTGAAAGGATCACGTAATTGCGATTAAAGACAGGAAACATACACACTTTTCCTTCTGCGTGGCACCAGATCACTGACCTCAGGTATAAACTCTCCATCGTTCTGGCAGAGCATATTGATCTGATCCTGTAACTGGAACCTTCTTGCATCAGTACTCCATGCTACACCAAGTCATGCTTTCTGCACTAGACCACAGGGGGCACTGTAACACTATTTTTTCTAAAAGATGAAGGCTGTATGTTTTCTAGCAAAACTACATTAAGCTGTCGAATTACAAAATTGCAGTTCAAAAAGTAGTTATTTCTCCTCTGTTCAAACTTCACAAATCCTAAAAAATTTCAAGGATAACCAACTCCTTCCACTGTTCCTACCCCACTTCTGCATGGCTCTGTTAATTCACTGAAGC
The DNA here is from genome assembly GCF_010909765.2 of Amblyraja radiata. NCBI lineage: Eukaryota > Metazoa > Chordata > Chondrichthyes > Rajiformes > Rajidae > Amblyraja > Amblyraja radiata. Next base: position 4,743,883 of record NC_045988.1, read on the forward strand.
TTTTTCATATCGTCTTTGAACACATCCAGTTTGCCTACATGCCCAGTAAAGTATATTTCTCAACCTACACAACTTATTTTCCCTTTCTTCTTCTTGCCTCGCCCAGTCTTGGCTGCAGTATGATTTTCACATCTGCATGGGAATTACAAGTTTGTTGTTGAAAATGCATCTCCTAAAATATCATACAAATCCAAAACAAAATTTAAATCCAGTGTGGATTGCATTAAACCTCCTCATATTAGCTACATCTGATCCAAAAACAATGAGGAATAAAATCACCTTTCCTGTCTCACTGAATCATTGAATATGTTTGAGTCTTATCACATTTCACATAAACAAAAGCCACCAACCCTATGTGTAGGGATAAGTACATTCGGTTTGGATTAAATTCAAATGTATAGGCATCCAAAACTGTTTTTTTGTTTAGTATTGGTTGCATATGAGAAATTACTAAAATGCTAGTACCAACCTGGGATCAGCAACACCAACAGTATGTCTCCTCATTGAGAGATATCGTGCCAATGCTTCTGGTGACGGTTCTTCACCTTCATCGCTGTCTAGATTCATGTTGCCATCAGTCTGAGAAAGAACGCACACAGATAAATGGTGAAAATAGCAGAAATAACCCAAACCCTCAGTTTGATCTCACTTATCACAATAAGATCTAAACTGGTATTTAAATGCCAATCTATATCTTATCTTGGAAAAAAATCTCAATCTTAGTGATTCTCCAAATTTATATATTTTTAAACAGGAGAATTTAAAACTAATATTTTGGAGACACTTTCGAAAGTCTGTTCAAATTAAAAATTATACTTTAGCACTGGTAATTTACGATTGAAAGGAAAAGGCTCTGGAAATGAAAACAAAATTATAAAATATGACTCATGCCAGTGACTATCCTGGAAAATACCACAGCAATAGTAGTCTAATCTGAATTAGAATTATAGGAAATAATAATAATTAAGAAGATTATGATCCACCAAGGTTTGCTGGATCTCCCGGTTGCTAACCATTTTCCCTTCCCATTCCCATACTGGTCTTTCTGTCCTGAGCTTCCTTCATTGCCAGAGTGAGGCTACTTGCAAACTGGTGGAATAGCACCTCATATTTCATTGAGTAACTTACAACCAACGGTGTGAACATTGACTTTTCAATTCTTGGTAACCATCTATGTTTCTATGGGTTATTGATTGGGGACGATCAGCCATGATCACAATGAATGGCGGTGCTGGCTCGAAGGGGCGAATGGCCTCCTCCGGCACCTATTTTCTATGTTTCTTCTATGTTTCAAGTCCTCTCCCCCCCCCCCTTTTTTTCCTTGTTCCCCAGCAGGATGCACATGCATTTCTTCATTTCCCCTTCCCCCTGTCCCTTCCACCCACATTCCTTCTCTGGCTTCATATTTCCCACCTCTTCGATCTTTATCTCTTTCTCATACATTTTGGGTTTTTTTAATCTCTGGCCTTAGTTCAAGCATCTACCAATCAGAAATTCCCCTCGCCCGTGTCCCCCTTTCACTTGCCAAGTTTTGTCCCGATGCCATCTCACTTCCAGCTTTCTCTCCTCCCCCCCACTACAATCAGTCTGAAGAAGGGTCCAGACCCGAAGCGTCCATGTTCTCTGGAGATGCTACCTGACCTACAGAGTTAGTCCAGCACTTTGGGTCTTTTTAAGATTATGGTTAACCTGTCTTTTTAAACACAAAAAGTAAACACAACCCACAACTGTATGTAATAGCGTCTTTGGTTTATAGAAATACAATTTACAATGTACCTTATTAATTGCACTGAGATGATAAATAGTGATTATCCATTTTCATACATACAGGCAAATATCTGTGCTCATTTCTCAAATAATAAGTACCCAATGTAAAAACTTTGCAGTGAGTATGGTATTATAGAACACCCTTTACATTTTGCAATACTATTTAGTTAACACATATTGACATTACATTATCAAAGCATCTTCTCATCAGAAAAGGAGATTCTTTTTATTTCAAAGCTTGATGGCATTAATGCCAAGACCAGCAAATTTGTCATATCTAATAGCCCCCGAGAGAGAGTGGTGGTCATCTGCCTTCCTAAACCAGGCCAGTCCATGTGGCAAAATCACTCCCACATTGCTGTAGGGTACTAGATTCCTGGATTATGACCCAGAGATGATAAGGCACTATATTTCCAAATTAGATTATGTTAAATATACAAGGATACGCTGCTGGAGGTTACTTTACTATGTCATTGTTGCTCTTGACTCTTGGGGGGAATGTTGTCATAGAAGCCATGTCAAACTGATAAGGAAATCTTGGAAAAAGTAAATACTGAGCCAACAATGGATTCTTGGTGGAGGGTGTGAATATATAAGGTGGTTAGGAGATCAATTAAGCACAAGCATTGTTCTGGGTGGTGTCAAGTGTCTTGAGAGTTGTTAGAATACTCTTTAATTTTTAGAAAAAATGCTGTTCTATCATATTCCCTTTTACTAGGTTATAAATGGAGAAACAGTTTTGGGGAGTCAGACAAATCATTCGCTACAGAGTACTCTGCCTGTAGCCTGCTCTCGTCACCGAGGCACACATATGGGTGGTCTGGTTATGTTTTTGAGATGGCATTTGGCACTGGTAATGCTAGAGATGTTTTGAGAGAGAAATTCAATTCTCTCCTGGTGGAGATTATTGCCTGGGTTTTGGGAAATTAATGGAGTGAGCTTGTTGATCTGGTCTTTTCTCTTCAAATGCTCTGTCATTTTTACCTTTTTTTTGTTACCCGTAGGTCTGATATCAAAGTATAAATTTGTAGGCTCTGATACTCTCTACTGGCCATCAATATGAAGCTAACTCGTGTAGTCGTTTTTGCCACAAATATAAAGATCTTTCAAATCCATTGCATAAAACCATTTTAAATAAACTCCAAAAAGAAACATTTTTGTTATCAACAGTGAAGCTTCGTGACTTTAACATCCTTTTATATACATGAAAGAAAGAAACGGAAGTATTTCATCAAGATTACAGCAAAATCAATTAAGTATTTTCAATTTTATGCACGCATGGGCAACATCACAACAAATGTACAATGACTCAATAGCATGTAAATGAGTCACATTGGAATAGTAGACATTTACCATAAAACCACAATGACGTAAAAGAGTTTCATAACCAACCTGTACTATCTGGTTGTCTGGATTAATGAGCTGCACCTGTGGCACATTTAGACTCAATGTGTTACCCGTCTGCTCAGCCTGGTTTATTGATCACAGGGGGAAAAATAGAAAATAAGCCATCAGTTCCTCTACGCTTCCAACCTCAAGATGAAAATCAAACAACCTAACATCTAAAGATTTCCATTCAGATATCTGTGAAAATATTAACTTCAGTAATATAAATACTGCAGACAAAATAACAGATATTTACTAATATTTTTACACCAGTATTCATTGGAGAATTATTCCAATTTGCTGTTCACTTTGTTAATATCCATAATGCTCCAGAAAATCTTGGAATCACCATATCCAAGACGTAGGCTTGCTACAATTTAAGGTCAATGAGAACTTCAGACAAATTATTGTAAAATGTCCAAAGTAAAGGGAGTCTAGGGAAAAAAATTATATGAGCAATTGATGGACGTGAGATTTTCATTTGGCTGGAAATGAGCTAACATTATTTACACCCTGCAACAATATCCAAGCATCAATAATGGTAATGTAATGGAATCTATGCTAAGGGATAAGCTAAAGGAGTACTTGTACAGCAGGAATTCCTAACTATATTCAATTCCACTTATCTCATTATTAATCTAAAATACTGTTAAACATTTTGAAGCTAAAACCAATAAAAATAATGTACGTCTGTCAAAAATAACTTAATAATGCCCTTGCAAAACCACAGTTAGTGTGGTGTAATTTATGGTACTATGTCACAAAAAATCTATCCATAAATTTAAAAGGGCATAAATACAAGGAAGATAAATCATGAAGGTAGATCAAAGCCTTACAGGCTAAAATGGATCTCTTTGAAATGGGTAAGGTAGGCAGGAAAATGGGGTTGAGAGGGAAAGATAGATCAGTTGTGATTGAGTGATGAAGTTGACTCGATGGACTGAATGGCCTAATTCTGCTCCTATGACGTAAATTTATATTGATAATACATTGATAAATCCATACTATTGCTTCAAAGTAACAGAAAAGAAAGACAAGAATAATGGAACCAAGTAGAAATTAGCATTTAAGCTTAAATTTAAAACTAACTAAAAATTCTTAAAGACTACTGTCAGTTTAAAAATGTTTGCCAAGCATAAAAATGAGGCAAAAATACTGTTGTTGAAGATGTAGTTTGTTGCTGGAAGGGTAAGACTAACTGGCATAGCTTCAATTATTTAAATAGCCTTTTTTGCCTCTAAAGTTGTTATGTTCGTGTAACAAAGCACTCCATACATAACCTAGCACAGGCAATGACCATCTGCTATTTTGTAAAAAGCATGTTTCATGGACAAAATTTAATTGTTTTGTCAAGGTCCCTCACTACAAAGGGAAACGATGGCATTGAGCCACGCCAATACTTAATATCTGGTGTATGAAATTCTAGGAAATCATGCAAGTCTAACATGTGACAGTTCACTTACAAAATTAAATTGCACAAGCAAATATTACTTGAATCAAGCAATGGAACAACATCTCAAATGTCATTGCTGAGAGTTGTGCCTCTCTATTAGAGAATTGTTACAAAAAGCAAAAAGAAACTGCAGATGCTGGAAATTTTAAATACAGACACAAATACTGGAAAGACTCAGCAGGTCAGGTCAGGTCAGGCAATGTCTGTGGAGAGGAAGAAAAGGGAGTTAGTTTCAAGTTGATGACCTCTCATCAGTTCTGATTCTGATAAGAGGTCATTGATCTGAAATGTTAATTCTGTTTCTGCTTCAGCAGATGGTGCCTTGCCTGTTGAGTATTTCCAGCATTGTCTGTTTTATTATCAAACTGGTTAATGTCTTCTTTACTGACATTTTGTGCAATGATTGTTATACTGTTATTTTTCTTGTCATAAAAAGCTCGAAGTGTATGGATTTAACATCTTGACATATTAAGACACACTAAGTTGATTAGTTAGATCATAATTTTTTTTTAAAACGTTATTAATGTACGTTTATTTCTCACTGATATCACTACTTTTCATTAAGAATATGTACTATGTACCTAATGTTCTGATATTAATGAGATATATACACACATTTAATATGTCATACAAATAAAGAAAAATGATCAGCGATCAAACGCACTAACAGTGTGTGAAGACAGTCAATTGTTATCCTCACCTCTCTATGCTTGGTTTCAATTACTCCAGTGAAACTGAACGTGTGGAGATGAATATAATTGGTGGTTGATAGTCTCATACAATTTTTGTTGAGGAACAAAACATTTATGTGAAGGATAGTAAATTCAAAGAAATGAATAAAAGTTTGGAAATACCAAAAAAAAACCTCATGACGCCTAACCGTGACTCCACTGGACTGCCATAAAATGCTATCTGGTTCACTAATGTCCTTCAGGAAAGCCGCTCTCCTTTGCTGGTCTAGGTGCAGATATGCTAGTGACATTTACACAACTTTTGGATAGGCATATGGATATGCCGGGAATGGAGGGATATGGGTTATGGGTTAGGTGCAGGTAGGTACATGATGGTCTTCACATCATGTTCAGCAGCGTCATTGTGGACTGAGGGCCTCTTCTTGTGCTGTACTGTTCTATGGTTCTATGTCAAGTAAGAAGCACAGGGGTGTTGGCAAGGTGGATCTAGAGAGAATCTTTTGGGACAATCTCAAACTAGGTGTCACTGTTTAAAAATAATGTTCCCATATATGATGGTATATATTTTTCCTTGGAAGGTTATGAATCTTTGATACTTCCTGCCACGAAGGGTTATGAAAATAGAACTGTTATATCGCTGTTGCAGAGTTTGATATATTCCAGAGAGCAAACCAGCCATCCCTGGACCAATTCTATGTGAATCTTTGCTACCTATTCTGAATGAAGCTTCAGGTTAATTTGAAAATAGACACAAAAAGCTGGAGTAACTCGGCAGGACAGGCAGCATTTCTGGAGAGAAGGAATGGGTGCCGTTTCGGTCAAGATCCTTCTTCAAAAGAAGATCTTTCTTCAGAAGATCTCGGTTTAAACCAGCATCTGCAGTTCCTGCTTATACATTTCTTCAGGTTAATTTTTCCAAAGATAATTATGCAATATTAGACAAGGATCTATGAAATTCACGGGTATTTTACCTGGACGTTAGCAGGTGACTGGAAAGGCATAGAGCGAGGAACACTTGGAGGTGCAGATATGCGCAACGTCTTGTGCCGCTTTAGTTTGTCGCACAGCAGACTGTAAATTGCACTGAAGTGATCATAGGCATCTGTCTTCAATGACTGAAAGTAAAATTAAAACCCATGTGAAACTGACCTGTATGGAAACTGATTGGAAATATATCAATTTACTCTTATTCAGAGCGAGATCAATTTGTTAATGCATACAGCATTCAACAAGCCAAGTGTTCTGATTATGTTACCAATGGTAACCTTATACTGGCAAACTAGTTGTTGTTGACAATACAACAACAGTAAAAAATCAATGCTGACATAGATTAAGGTACTAAAAACATGTATCAAAAATAATTAAATGTAAGAGTTCAAATGTTAAAAAGTGAATAACTCTACACAGTTTGGGCAGTACACGAACACAAAATAAAAGATTGCTACAATACCTGTAGTGTGCGTTCTCTTTCCAAACCCAATTCCGTCATGTACATGAGTACTTGTTCATTCAGAGGCTCCGTCTTGATTTCCACTTTGACTTGCTTAGATTCTGTTATTAACTAAGAACACCGTTAACATAATTAAGCATATAACTTTGTCTTCAATTAACTTTACAGCAATTTGCATTTTAACTGCATTAACTGGAAGTTTTATCGATGTATAGCATGCATAAAAATAAGAGTTGCTTAACACTCGTTATTTGTTTAGAAAATTTAAATTTGAATCATACTGATGTAAAACAGCAGAATCGCTCAAATTCACTGCAAGTTTAATTAGAGGTTTTTATAGCATTTTATATCTCCTCAGAACTTCCCAAGGCACATAACAGTCAATTAATTACTTTGAAGTCAATTCATGTGATGATATGAGCAAATGTTCATAGCAAATAAGTATATAGCATGGTCTATGGAAGCATTCTTATTTCTGAATTAAAAGCCTATGTTTTAAGTTATAGTCCTTTAAGTTAAAAGCCTAACGTTTTAAGTTATAGTTCAACGAAGTGCTCCATATCAGCATTGTTATCTTTCACACCAGGAGAACAAGAGATTTGATGCTCCTTTTAAGGCAAGGGATTTCTCGCTGTTTTCAGATCAAAAAAATCACCTACGATCACCACTAAAAACCTGTCATTTGTTTGTCTGGTGTACTTTACAATATGTAAAATGGTTGCCATTTAACAGCGATTTCATTTCAAGTACTTGGTTGGCTATGAAGCACATCTGAATCTCCTGAAGCTGCAAAAATTACACATGCAAACATTTTTCTATTTGATAAGATTTTGGTGAGATTGGATGCAAGATGAATGTTGGGCGGGACACTGAGAGACCTCTCGTACTCTTCCTCGTACTCTTCGGTCATTGACCTTAATGGCCAACATGACCTTGGTTTAAATTATTATTTGATGGCAGCATATCTAACAACTTATGTACTGCACTGAAATGTCAGCCTATTGTTCCGGTTCTTGGATTTGAATCAATAACATTCTCATAGGCTAAGTACAAGCATTGAGTGAAACTGACACAATAAAGATTTTACTTGTATCTAATTATTTTGCTCACAACTTTGGCACTCATTACTTAGCCGTGATGTTTTAGATATGAAAATCCAAATCCTCATCATTATAACCTTTAATCTGTATTAAAGTGCATATATATCATAACTGTCATATTCACCAGCAGTGGAAAAGCTTTTTCATTTACCTCCCAGGCAAGTAGCTCAGATTGAACTCCACGTTTCACAACCTTGACAGTAATTGATTTAATGAAATATATCTGCTCGCAAATTATTCACCCATATATCATTGCAGCTATATCTATTGCTTTCCTCACCTAACCTTTACAAGATTATAAGAACAGGAGTTTTTTTCCCTAAGGTTAGGGATTCTGAGGCCAGCTGTGGAGATGGTAATATTTAATCAATTAAATTAGCAAGGCTTGCAGATATAACCTGAAGCTACTTGGAGGAAAAAATAACCGAGGCTCGAGCAGCAGAGCAGAATCCATTGATGAAATATGTGGATCTAAGCCACATCAATTGATTGTATCACATGACTTAGAACTTTCTTTTAATGAAATGGGCAAAGTTCTTTTTAGAAAATGGAAATGAGCTAAAGTAAGGTAGTCCACTATTGCAATTTCATCTTCAAATGTAAAGAATTAATTATATCTTGACTGAGCCACTGATTATTTTAGACTTTCAGCCAAATAAATCAAATTAACTGTCAAACTTTCTTGCTATAAAATCTCTTACCATACAATAACACTGACAGTACAGTCAAGCAACAATCTGAACATTATTTCAACGGCAGTGTTTTTTGTTTTTTTTAAAGTGAACATTTTGGGGTAGGAGAGAGGAGATCCAGGGATGTTTTACACATTCTCTCTGTGGTTGTACGAGTTTCCATTGTGGTGCTCTGGTTGCCTCCCACATAGTCAAACTTATGCAGGTACGTTAATTGACTAAATTTCCACTGATGTGTGGTAAGTGGCAAAATAATCAAAAAGGGACACACAAGAAACTAATGATGCTGCGATCTTGAGTAAAACACAAAGTGCTAGAGTAACTCAGTGGGTGCCACAGCATCTGTAGAATGAATGGATAGACAATATTTCAGGTTGGCACCCTTCTTCAGTCTGAAATAGAATCAAAAAGGGAGTCGTGGGGCAAGTGAAAGAACAAGTTACAGGAAAATAAGAGAGGTAAAATAGGATTGGTGGATTGCTCTACTTGGAGCTAGCAAGGAACTAATGGGCAAAAGGCATATTTCTAGATCATAGTAAGTAGGCATTGAATTATCCTCACCCGGTCAAATTCTGGATCAGGATCACCTATTTTCATCCATTTATGTTTGCAGATCTGTTCCACAGATAGGCGTTTACTTGGTTCTAACACAAGCATATGTCGGATCAAGTGTTCACATTCTGAAAGGAAACAAGTGTAATCAGCAAACAAACCCACATAGTTAGCTTCAGTTATTTTGTAGATTACATTTAAAATGATCAAAATTGCACTGCGTCTTACATTGGAATAAATGAATAATTAAAAATAAATACAATGACATTTTGTATGGTGGATACAGGAATGTTTTGCAAGGATTTTAAGGAAGGATGTTGAAGATTATAAAGAGCCTGCTGCTGCATGGGACAATATGATACAGGATTATTCTGGAAAAAGATGCATATTCTATAATCTATTGATAATTCCACACTATTTTATTGCTATTAAAACAGCACCGTGGGCCACCCAAATCACTAAAAATCACATAAAATCAAAACTTACAACTGCAAAATTTACACAATTACATGTCAGGTTTTTCTGTGTAACAATGCCCTAAAACTGGCATTATCAATTTTAGTGTTGCCTTCTGAAGGGATGTTCTACAAGTTCTGGCAATCCTCAGCATAATACAGTAGGTATGACCGTTGCAGCCAGTTCTTTATGGTCATAGGGATTGGAGAGACCAGTAAAGGATAGTGTACAAGAGATATGCTTTTCTTTTTGCAATGGTCCATTAAAACCCTCCAGGTGCAGTTCTTTGTTAAGCCCCGTCCCACTTTCACAACCTAATTCACGACCTCTGCCGAGTTTGCCCTTGACTCATACTCGCAGCATGGTCGTCACGTGGTCGTAGGAGGTCGTAGGTAGGTCATAGGAGGTCGTAGGTACTCGTGGCATCAAGTAGGTCAGGGCTTTTTTTCTAGCATGATGAAAAATGTCCACGGGCAAAAAAGGTCGTGAATTAGGTCGTGAAAGTGGGACGGGGGCTTTAGGGGGACTGAACACATTTGCTCAATCTACCTGCTCATATGAGCAATAGGGAAAGCAAATAGGTTTCCTCTCCTAAAGTGCGGTCAGGGTGATACCCCCTCCTCAGTTCAGCAGTGAGGAACAAACTGCAGGACGTGAATAGTCTAGCAATGGTTTGTACAATTCTACAGCTAGGTGGCTAAGTGCAATCATGATCCTCACCTTTTGGATAAGGCAGTTCAGATATATACGATGTAATAGAACTTTATTTATCCCAGGAGGGAAATTAATTGATATGCCAACAGTTAGGAAAAAAACAGAATACATGAAATTAAAGTGCGAGTACTCCTCAGGTTGACCAGTGTGTCATGGAGTGGGTGAGCTGTATTGTCCAAGATGCTCCGCAGTTTGAGGAGCATCCTCCCATCCAAGACCACCTCCCATGAATCCAACTCCACCCCCAGGACTGAGCCAGCCTTCTTGATGAGTTTGTTAATCCTATTGTGGTTGTATTTGAGGTCACAAGGAATCGGGGATCTTTATGACGATGAAGAATGCAGTTTGAGTGTTGTCCTTTAAAACACAGGTTTCAGGGAATTAGGATTCACAAAATACGATTGTTCTGCGAGTAAATAAGTTCCGTTTTCAGACCAGTGAGCATTGCACTACGCTTGATGTCACTTGGGGAATTTTTACCTCAGAATAAATGTAAAGAAAAAACAGCAAAAACCTTCCAGAAAAATGGGCAGATAATTTTCACAGTCAGGTACCTGAAATATGCTCAAAATTACATTAATTCAGACTAACAAGATTTTCAACAGAAAATTCCAGTTTTTGAAATTGTGTAAATAATTGTTTAAATAATTTTCTTGCCCAAATATTCTAAGCAATTCTGAGAATTTAATTTGCATGCTATTGCTTAAGTTCAATGGCTGTTGGACTTTTGGCCTAACTCGCCCATACCGACCATGATGCCCAATCTACTCTAGTCCCACCTGCCCGGGTTTGGCCCACATCCATCTAAACCTTTCCTGTTGTCATTGTACCTGCCTCAACTTCTTTCTCTGGTAGCTTGTTCCATAAACCCACCACCCACTGTATGAAAATTTTGCCCCTCAGGTTCCTATTAAATCTTCCCTCTCTCACCTCAAACCAATGTCCCCTAATTCCTGATTCCACCTGTTCTGGGTAAAAGACCGTGCATTTACCCTATCTATTCCTCTCATAATTTTATACACCTCTATAAAACCACCCCTCATCGTCCTGCACTCCAAGGAATAACGTCCTAGATCCCCAACCACTCCCTATAGCTCAGGCCCTCAAGTCCAGGCAACATTCTCATAAATCTCCGCACTATTTCCAGCTTAATAACATCCTTCCTATGTCAGGGTAACCAAAACTCAACATAATACTCCAAATGCAGCCTCAGCAATGTTTTGTACAACTATAATATAACATCCTTACTTCTATACTCAATACCCTGACTGATGAAGGCCAATATACCAAAAGCCTTCTTGATCAGCCAATCTACCAGTCAGCCACTTTCAAGGAACTATGTACCTGGACTCCTAGATCCTGCTCTACAACACTCTGCAGGGGCCTGCCATTCAATGTGAAGGTCCTAGATTGACTTTCCAAAATGCAACACCTCTCCACATCTGTGTTAAACTCCATTAATCATTCCTCAGTCCACTTGCACAAATGTTCACGATCCTGCTGTAATTTTGGATAACCATCTTCACTATCTATGATACTATCCACTTTAGTGTCATCAGCAAACATACTAATCATGCCTTTTCCAAAGTTGGGCAGTAAATTATTGTCTTGTAACAATATGAGTTGTGACCAGTGTGCACTGAACGTTGAGTATGAGCTTCTCAATCACATGGACACTGCAATGAGAAGGTCAAAACATTTTGAATACAGCAAAGCTTCAGTTTCTTTGTAAATGTCATGTGCTAAGGTGGGGAGAGAGAAATTCAGTTGCAAACTGTCAATTTTCATTAGCATTGGTATATTCATTCTTACCACAAAATATACATTGTCCATCCATTAAAATGGCTCAGAGATACAATATATACAACATGATGGAAAATGAGAATCAGATTATGCAACATTTAAATTTTTTTTTTAGTTTAGTTTAGTTTAGAGATAGATTAGCATGGAAACAGGCCCTTCAGCCCACCAAGTCCGAGCCGATCAACAATCATTGTATACTGGTTCTAGTCCTATACATTAGGGACAATTTACAGAGGTCTATTAACCTACAAACCTGCACGTCTTTGGAATGTGAGGGAACTGGAAGACCCGGAGAAAACCCACACGCCCACATGGAGAACGCACAAACTCCATACAGAGAGCAACCATAGTCAGAATGAAATCCGGGGCTCAGGCTCTGTAAGACAGCAACACCACCGCTGCGTCACTGTGCCGGCCTAACTATACCTCACAGTATGTAACAACTACAACAACATATATTTTACCTTACTATATATATCACATGGGCATCAAGTAATGAATGGCTTATTGGCACTTAGCAGAATCCCTGGTGTCAAACAGGATCAGTAAACAACAAATAATTTCTAACAAACTACGTTCTTTTAGATCTGACTGTATTATGTATTTCTAACATAATACCTCACTCTATTTATTCCCCTCTGGACTCTAATTGAAGTAAATATATGAAAAATCTGCATCAGAAATAATCAGTTATGCAGCTTGCATTTGCTCTCACAGCAACAGAAATAACCATGAAAGCATATAAAATGTGGTTTTTTATATTTGGTAGAAATATTTTTAATATTTAGGTTTAGGTGGTATAGCAAGTTACCATAATGCTCTCTTAACTCTTTGAATTGAGTCTGAACACAGCTCACAATATGATGAGTACCTCTTGTAAATGGTACTTAGAAGGATGAGCAGTTTCAATGAACAACTGGGGACAGTCACACTGTTCTAGGACAAAAATACTATGCACATACACACATACATGCATACTTGCATGCGTACACATTTAATCTGTGTTACCTTTCAAAAACAATTCATTTTATTGTACAGTAACAGATTAGGAACTACAAAAGTTAAATTTTCATGAGTGCATGTGACATTATATGTGTATTCATTCTTTGTTTACAAGTTGCTAATTATTGACTCATGTGCCAGTGTTCCTATAACGAATCCAACAGCAATGATGGACAGCTGCTTAGCCAACTGGGGTGCACAAGTCCTGATGAAGGTGCATAGAGTTCAGAAAGTTAGAAGCAGAATCTGCTGTGTGCTTGATTCAGAAGCAGAATTAGATGTATGCTTGATTATTTTGGGGCTGAAGTATACTATTCCTTTCACAGGCCTTCTTCAAAGCAATGAATACCATAATTGGCAGCTACTGCTCATGCTCCTTGTCCTCAGCATTATGGTGGACGTTAATGTGCAAACATAGGCGAGTGGCATATTGCAGATATCTTAAATTCTCTCTCCTGGATAACCATAATTCTTCTCCAACTAAGTTGTAATACCATGTGCATGTCGGCAGTTAAGTGATGAAGACAGCCCATGTGTGATAACATCATCCAGTGGAAAAAAGGCCACTTAAGATCTGCATTCAGAAGCAAGCCGCAAGCAGATATCAGCACATCGAACCTTCACTGTAAATCTGCTGACCATCAAATTCCAATTCATGTCATTGTCACCATAGCTCTCGGTGTTATGTCACCAAATCTATGTCACCAAATGTTCATGCTGCCGTTTCATAAAGGTGCAAGGGGTGACAATTTGTATCCCAGTGGCTCGTGCTCCTTCGATGATTATCTTCTCCTGCAAAGAGGAAAATTGGGATATTATGAATATAAATAAACATTTCTAAATTTGAGATTGCAGCATTACATAAATAATTAAGGGAATGAATTCTCAGTGTTTACAATGAAAATACTGTTAAAAGTATAACAATTGGCTTTTAAATAACTGTAATTCACTGATTCTCAAGATCTTTGAACATACATTTGCTGAAATTAGTTCTGCATTTTTGATTAAAGTATGCTCTCCTATTTGGTAATTTTATCTTTCGGCAGTGTTAATCGCTACATGGTGATTTGGAGCATGATTTTCTTTCTATACTACACTTTACCTATATCTTTTTTTATTAGCAAAGCTGACTGGTGACATATTAAAACGTAAACTCAGCTTTTTCCTCCATGTATATAAATAGTAATTTTTTAATCTATAATTTTTGTGTTACTAGAATATTATTTTCATACCTTAGTGTTTTTTCAAGCGGTGGAACTTGATCCTGGCCTCTTTCCAGGTCTTCGAAGTATGTGACCGCAAGCTTTGTTTTAACACCACAGAGTTTGTCACCAGAATATATTTGCAGGTCTACTTTTAGGCATTGAAATGTCATTCTGTTTCTTCATAATGCAGACAATGATCTAAAAGGCCTGATCTTACGCTGCAAACAATTTCTCCAAACTTCACAGATGATATAAAAACATAAAGTACAAGAACTTTAAGTAACTGTTTAAGGTACAAGTCCATTACCCATCCGGAAGATAAAAACTCAAATACGCAGTAAAGTTTTAAGTAGACAAGTTTAATACATCTAGGAGGCCAAGCAAATTGATAACATAGATGAGCAAATAAAACTTGAATAAGAAAGCTGAGAGATTAGGGATGTAAGTGAAAAGAAAATACGTAATACTCTAAAAAAAGAATATAACTAGATGTAATATGCATGAGTATAAATTGCAGAGCTAGTGCTTCATCTTGCAATAGAATTTTATGTTTGGATATTAGAAAGAATGTCAAAGCGTTGAAGTGCCACTAAAAGCTTTGATTAATTCAAATTAACACTGAGTACGAGAGTGTTTAAAGAAATCAATAGGTTTCTAATAGCATAGAGAAAGGTAGAGGTAAACTGATTAAAATGTTTGCAAGTATGAGTTTTTAACACAACTTAAATAGTACAGATTCAAAGCAATCAACTACAGTATATTCATTAAATATTTTCATCAAAAGAGCACAAGAACATAAGAAATAGATTTGGCAACATGTTCACACACATCCTTAAGCTGGCACGGATATTCAATGACAGTGCTGACATAGCTGATCCCTATATCTCAAATCCATGTTTTCTGACCTTGAATTCCCTCTTATCCAAAAGCCTATTGATCACAGCACTGATTTTACATCTGTGATACATATCTACAATATGTGTATTGTATGATATTGAAACTCCAGGGATCCAATAATTTTAAATCCCCTTTGAGAGAAACTTATCCTTATCTTGTTCCCAAATGGCCAAACAATTATCCTGAGCTTCTGAATCCTATTTCCAAACCTTCCAGGGGGAGGAAACAGCCTCTCAGTATTTGTCCTGTCAATCCCTCTCAGCATAATTTATTTACTTCTCATTTTTGTAAACTTCAATGAATGAAGATACAAGCCAAACGTGTTCAATCTCTCCTCCTAGGACACCCACATTGCTGGCATCACTGTGGTGAATCTGGTGAGTTTCATTGTCTGTATAACTAGCCCACAGACAACAATAGACCGTTTCCTTGATCATCATAACTTTTTTTGCATTTCTTTCATTCACAATGCCCTCCATAATGTTTGGGACAAAGACCCATCATTTATTTATTTGCCTCCGTACCCAACAATTTGAGATTTGTGATAGAAAAAAAATCACATGTGGTTAAAGTGCACATTGTCAGATTTTATTAAAAGCCATTTTTATACATTTTGTTTTCACCATGTAGAAATTACAGCTGTGTTTATATATAGTCTCCCCAGTTCAAGGCACCATAATGTTTGGGACACATCGCTTCACAGGTGTTTGTAATTGCTCAGGTGCATTTAATTGCCTCCTTAATTCAGGTATAACAGAGCTCTCAGCACCTAGTCTTTCCTCCAGTCTTTCCATCATATTTGGAAACTTATATTGCTGTTCATCAACATGAGGACCAAAGTTGTGCCAATGAAAGTCAAAGAAGCCATTATGAGACAGAGAAACAAGAATTAAACTGTTAGAGAGATCAGCCAAACCTTAAGCTTACCAAAATCAACTGTTTGGAACATCATTAAGAAAGAGAGCACTGGTACTCTTACTAATCACAAAGGGACTGGCAGACCAAGGAAGACCTCCACAGCTGATGACAGAATTCTCTCCATAATAAATACAAATCCCCAAACACCTGTCCGACAGATCAGAAACACTCTTCAGGAGTCTGGTGTGGATTTGTCAATGACCACTGTCTGCAGAAGACTTCATGAACAGAAATTCGGAGGCTACACTGCATGCAAACCACTGGTTAGCTGCAAAAATAGGATGGCCAGGTTACAGTTTTTCCAAGAAGTACTTAAAAGAGCAACCACAGTTCAGGAAAAAAGGTCTTGTGGACAGATGAGATGAAGATTAACATATCAGAGTGATGGCAAGAACAAAGTATAGAGGAGAGAAGGAACTGCCCTAGATCCAAAGCATACCACCTCATCTGTGAAACACGGTGATGGGGGTGTTATGGCCTGGGCATGTATGGCTGCTGAAGGTACTGGCTCACTTATCTTCATTGATGATACAACTGCTGATGGTAGTAACATAATGAATTCAGAAGTGTATAGACACATCCTATCTGCGCAGGTTCAAACAAATGCCTCAAAACTCATTGGCCGGCGGTTCATTCTACAGCAAGACAATGATCCCAAACGTACTGCTAAAGCAACAAATGAGCTTTTCAAAGCTAAAAAATGGTCAATACTTGAGTGGCCAAGTCAATCACCTGATCTGAACCCAATTCACCATGCCTTTTATATGCTGAAGAGAAAATTGAAGGGCACTAGCCCCCAAAACAAGCATAAGCTAAAGATGGCTGCAATACAGGCCTGGCAGAGCATCACCCAGCAACTAGTGATGTCCATGAATCGCAGACTTCAAGCAATCATTGCATGCAAAGGATATGCAACAAAATAGTAAACATGACTACTTTCATTTACATGGCATTGCTGTGTCCCAAACATTATGGTGCCCTGAAATGGGGGGGGACTATGTATAAACACTGCTGTAATTTCTATATGGTGAAACCAAAATGTATAAAAATGGCCTTTATTAAAATCTGACAATGTGCACTTTAATCACATGTGATTTATTTCTATTACTATCTCAAATTGTGAGGTACAGAGGCAAATAAATAAATGATGGATCTTTGTCCCAAACATTATGGAGGGCACGGTAGTTGTTCTATATCTCTCTATATCACCGTCTATAATCTCTCTCTCACTTCCCTTTTTCCTAACTCTCACTCTGAAGAAGGGTCTCGACCTGAAACGTCACCTATTCCTTTTCTCCAGAGATGCTGCTGACCCGCTGAATTACTCCAGCTTTTTGTGCCTATCTTTGGTTTAAAACCAGCATCTACAGTTCCTTACTAC
This sequence comes from Amblyraja radiata, assembly GCF_010909765.2. Taxonomy (NCBI): domain Eukaryota; kingdom Metazoa; phylum Chordata; class Chondrichthyes; order Rajiformes; family Rajidae; genus Amblyraja; species Amblyraja radiata. Next base: position 4,761,351 of record NC_045988.1, read on the forward strand.
ACAATAATGCTTATTATTGAAAATACTACATGGCACTTTTAGCAATGAAACTTCTGACTGTTATAATGGCATAAAAACACACAAGATGTCACAGCGATTGTGACAAGGGCATCTAAATATTGATATATTTTTTTCCTTTACTAACATTTAATTTGTCATATACAATCATTGTTAATTCATCATTTACAAGTTATTCAAGAGAAAAACAAATACAAATAAGAATGTTTCTGTAATTTTAAAGGGATACAACAGATTAGATAGATGTCAAATTTAACGAAATCAGATACAAGATTCTCAGACTAGAAAGGCAAGTTGGAAACATAGAAAAACATCGAAAAATGGATGCAGGAGTAGGCCCTTTGGCCCTTTGAGCCAGCACCGCCATTCAATATGATCATGGCTGATCATCTAAAATCAGTACCCCGTTCCTGTATTTTCCCCATATCTCTTGATTCCTTTAGCCCTAAGAGCTAAATCTAACTCTCTCTTGAAAACACCTGGTGAATTGGCCTCCACTGCCTTCTGTGGCAGTGAATTCCACAGATTCACAACTCTCTGGGTGAAAAAACTCAGAGATTGCTTATAACTATAATTAAAAATTACCCAACATTAAAGCAACTAAGTCTCCAGTTGTTGTATTAATGTCAGTATTAATCGATGTCAAATATAGCCCGTGACTTGAGTACGCTATTGCTTTCAAACAAACATTACTGACTGCTGGACTATTGAGAATATGACATTATAAGGATGTTAATCTCAAAGAATGGAAACATTGCCTTGGGAGGTTAATAATAATGGTCTATTATTTTGACTAATTTACTGAATGTTAGAGTAATCCTCTATAGACTGTTGAGTATTCAGTACAAGTACTTATTTACAGTTTAAAACAGGTGATTGTAAGTGGAATGCAGTTCTTCCATTGGGCTCAGTAATCAGTCCTTTGCTTTTTGTGCTATGTATCGATAATTTAGATTTGAACGCGAAGGACACGATAAACATACTAGAGGGATGAAGAAAATCTTGTTTTGAATTTAATCTGCAGGAAGATTGAGTTTGATCAGCTGGACAGAGAAGTGGCAAAAGGAGGTTAATCTAGAGAGGTGTGAGGTAATGCATTAGGAGTGGTGCAACAAAGGTAGGAAATACACGTTGGGAGGATTTATTGTGCATTTCCTAGCTTTGTTGTAGCTTAATGATGTGAAGGAACAAAGGAAATTGAGTTCATACCCACAGTTTCTTAAAATTAGCAAACACCATCGGAATGCTTTCCTTTATTAGCCATGGCATAGAACATAAAACCAGAGAAGCTCTACTAAAAAAATGTACAATGCAAGTCAGGCTATGTTACTAGTATTGGGTACAGATCTGTATTCAAATATATATATTTGGTGGGTTTGATATTTTGGAACACAGGGTATTGAGGGAGACTTAATTCTCATGTATAACAATATAGAGACAGAGAACATAGCGATTTCCATGTAGGGAGAGGCTGAAATCCTGAGACAAAGATTTTAAACTGTGAACAGGAGGATTAGAAGGATGATGAAGAAGATATTTTCACCAAGAAGCAGCTAGGGATTGAAGCACTGAGGGAGAAACCCTCAACACATGCAAATAGATACTTCACTATAACCTGCAGGGCAGCAAACTGAATATTCATGCTGCAATTAGACGATGAAAATGTTTGTCGACTGCTACACAAGCAAAGGGTCAAATGAGATCCTGAGTTATAAATTTTACACATTTTCATTGCATAAATTATTTCTCGTTAAAAATAGCCGATTAATTTTCAAACTGCACGGTTAATGAAGAAACTACCATTTTGAAAGAAAGCGTTATCTCATTTGTCCAGTAAATGCAGCATAAAGCTACTGATTTAGATAATATGTGTACGAAGGAACTGCAGATGCTGGTCTAAACCGAAGATAGACACAAAAAGCTGGAGTAACTCAGCGGGACAGGCAGCATCTCTGGAGAGAAGGAATGGGAAACGTATCGGACCTGAAACATCGCCCATTCCTTCTCTCCAGAGATGCTGCTGTCCTGCTGAATTACTCCAGATTTTTGTGATTTAGATAATATGCCATCTGTGGAACGAACTGCAATTTTACCATTAACTTTGCAGCACTATGAATTAAATTTAGAGAAATTTTACAATTTACAATCATGCATAACATTCACTAAAGCACAAAATAAATCAATATAAAATATTGCTGGTAACAATATTCACATCCCAGCTTTGAACACAAAATTGTGGTATGCTAATATGATGCTATAACACGACTCCTTCTCTGCAAGCATTGACTACTGTGGATGGTCGCTCCACAGCTTCAACAATCTTTTGGTGGTTAAATCCTTAAGTGCGGACAGACAATGAAAGCCTGCAGACAATTTGGTCAAGAAAGCCAGGACCTTCAACCCACTTAAATATCAATTTGATATCCAAATCCTGACTCCCCCACTCGTCTGCCACCCAAATATCCAATGTGACACTGTAATTCCTCTACTGTCCAATCCCAAAGACATATCTAATATCCTTCCATTGATATCTCATGTACAACCCTGCCCTCCGCAAACTCCCGTTCCGTTCCTCTATCCCCACCTTTTAACCGCCCAGAATTACCCTCCCCTCTCCACATAAGAATCACCTCTGCACAGCTGGCTGCCTTCCCATCCATATTGTTGGCTTTAGCCAGGAAGATAATTTGATACAAAAATGGTGGAAGGAGTTCAAGGGCAGTCGCCATACAATAGGAAGGATGTAATTAGCTAAAGTAGATGCAGAAAAGATTAACAAGGATGTTGCTGGTGCTGATGACTTGTGTTATAAGGATAGACTGCATAGGCTGCAATTGTTTTTATTAGAGTAAAGATGATTGAGGGGTGACCTTATAGAGATCTATAAAACCATGAGATAAGATAAGAGCACAGAATAGATGAATCGTCACAGACTTTTTCTTAGGGTAGGGACATCTAAAATTAGAGGGCAGAGTTTTAAGATGAGAGGGAAATTTTTTAAAGGGGATCTGAGGGGAACAATATCCACACAGAGGGTGGTAGGTACATAAAAAGGGCTGCCAGAAGCATTGGTAGAGGTTGGTACAATTACAAAGACTAAAACATATTTTCACAGGTAGATGGTAGGAAAGGTTTAGAGGAATACTGGCTAAATGCAGGCCAATGGGAGTCGCTCAGAAAGACAACTTGGTCGACATGAACAAGTTGGGCAGACGGTTCTCTTTCCATGCTGTACAACTCCATGAAAAAATATTAAATATGTTCTTTACGTTAGACTCACTAAAGTTTCCAGAAAATCTATGGTTCTAACTTTCTAGGATGCTAAACCACTTCCAGATTTGCGCGATGCTAAACTTTCATCTCTATCAAGCCCAGACTCTTCCCCAGCTGCTTTACCTGCTAACATGTAATACAGATTTTTCTGTGTCTGCAGCAATGCATCCCCAGCAAAAATGAAAGCAACATACTATTCAAAGATACACTCAAGTAGTCCTGCCCTAACTAACTTACTTACTTACCTAAGAAATGCTGAGATTAGACTTTTTGTGTTTTCACATTCCTCAAAGGCAGAATACTTAAGAATGAGAATCCAAGTAAATTTTTGTGAGACCAATGTTGTGATTTAAAAAAAAATACGCATCCACAATTTACAATGAATTCAACATTCAGCATGTTATACATGTCATTTTCGGCTGCATCGAAAACTCTGAAATAGAATACTGAACACAACTGTTGGCATTGAAAATGTGCTGTGCAAACCAAATTGGTATTCAAGACGGAATAAATCCTTCCGACATCTCAAAATAATTAACAAATATAATGTATCAGGACTTTGGCGAATGCCTAAAGTTCCAAATGCAGGCATGTAGCCACTTAAATGTTGTAGGGTTGACTCCACGGCACATGCATTGTCAAAGACAGAAGTTCTGACATCTTTAGATTCAGAATGCTAAAGCTGTGGGCTTGCACTGCCACTGATCCGATGGCAAACTGCCATCTTTCTGAGATTCCCCAACATTTGTGCTGGGGATAGACATGAAGTGCTGAAGTAACTCAGCGGGTCTGGCAGCATCCCTGGCGAAAAAGGATGGGTGACGTTTTGAAGACAGAAATTGTCTTTCAACTTCCGGACCAGTTAACAGAGCGACCCAATTGATTTCAATTGGATTGGGATATTGTTGACTAGAAGACATAGGGATGGGTTATATCCCTTAATTTTGAAACAATAATGTTAAGCTTAATTGTTGGTGTAATCCTTTCTTTTCTAATTTATAATAAATTGTTTACTTCAATTTTAGTAGTTTAAATGTCACTGAAAGTTAGTAACATTTAAACAGTCTCATTTAGAATATTTGGAGATGAGGCTTTGCCACTTCATAAGATCATGTGTTAGGAGCAGAATTAGGCCATTTGGCCCATCAAGTTTACTCCGTCATGCAATCATGGCTAATCTATCTTTCCCTCTTAACCCCATTTTCCTGTCTTCTCCCCATATCCCTGATACCCGTACTAATCAATACCCCTACTGTCAATGCTTTTAAGGTTGATTCTTGGGGGACAGGGCTTCCTTTGTTCACAGCCGGAGGCCCAGCTGGGGTTCAAACCAAGTAGCTGGAATCCAGGATGCTTCAGGCCAATAAAATCAGCCTCCACATCTTGATGTGGTAAGAAGTAGTCTTCATGTGGTCATTCTGGGCAAATGCCTAGGCTAGCAAGATGTGCTACATTTCATGATTAGATTTCCTACCCTAAAAATTACAGTTAAGGTAGCCATTTAAACAATGATGCCTGCTTTTCAAGTAGCATCATAACATTTGATTACATTTTCAGAGATTTGTCCGCATCAAAATAATTCCCTTCACGTTAGGATTCTTAGAGAAATATTAAAAACAATGAAAATTACTCAGAAATCAAAGCAACTTTCAAAATTCTCAATTGCATACGCAAGTGCCAATTTAGCTAATAGTCAACATTCCCATTAAAAGTGAGGAAAGTGCTGGAATAGTAATAGTCCACATCTTTAAATTGTAAAAGGCAAATATCATATAAATCTACAGTTATTCTTTGTGTGTACAAAAACTACAATGGGATTTAGTTTAAAGCCACATTCAAAAATATACTGGCATCTGCTTCCTTATTGTCTCCATACAGAATAAAAGTTTACATCAAAACCTAAATACCCTGCATCACAAATGATGCCTTTTCAACTTGTTGCATTAATTAAACCTCAGAATCAATAATTCTTGAATAATATTCTCATGATTAGGTTTACTCCTCACCAGTTACATTGCAGAATTCCATCAATATTTCAAAGCCCCTTTGTACTCATTGATTAATGTAAAACAATGCTCTTACCTGTGGACATGAAGAATGGAATTCGAAATTTTCCACTTAGTACCCTGGCCCGCAAGTTCTGGAGTGTGTTGCCATCAAATGGTAATGCCCCACATACTAGCACGTATAACACCACACCCAAGCTCTGATAGAAAAAAATGAGGTAACTCAAATTACCATAAATCATACTAGGTATTTAACTATTTATTCTGTTCTTTCTTTCTCTACTGCTGCTAATATCTGGTGCAAACACGCAAAAAATAAAATCGCAAACTCCTCAGCAGCACTTCAATCTGTCTGCCACTTTCAACTCTAGCTAGACGAATATCTCCATTGACAATAAGGTGTGATTAGTTACATGCTTATACATCTTTCAGGGAATTGAAAGCATAACAATACATTACTCAGTGTTGAGATTATTGTTTCAAGTATAAACTGATGATTTGTCACAATTCTCTCCGATCAGACAAAACATTTATCCTACACTCAGAAAATATGTTTCTTATATAGGTTGATATTCTTATTTTTGTGCATGAAATATAGAAGTTATTTTATCTAATGCAAAGCTGACTGTGAAAAGTGCAGTACAAGGGACAGAGTGAGAGGGTGAGAAAAGTTTCTGAATAAGACGTATGAGAACACGGAAATTAACTTCAAAATTGATATTAAACGCCTCCGTTTGTCAACACTAGTGGAAACACATGTGTTCTTTGATTACTTAGTAAAACAAAATCATCTTTCAATTACTTAATACACACTAAAATGATACATAAATTCATCAAGGAGTTAACAATAAATCAAACAGGTTTCATGGATATTTTATAGATGTTATGTCAGTTTGGACAAAGCAGTCATATCAAAGAGCAAACGAAAATATATCAAGAATACCTGAAATAAGAATATCTAAAAATATAAAATAGTCCTTAAAACTTACCCAAATATCCACTTTTGGGCCATCATATTCTTTTCCTTCAAACAGCTCAGGAGCTGCGTACGGTGGACTCCCACACCATGTTTTCAGCAACTGTCCAGGTGTAAAGATGTTACTGAATCCAAAGTCTAAAATATAAATGAATTTAGTTTAGTGTTAAGTAGTGTCGTTACAGATTATGTTATCTTTAGATAATAGTGTCACAAAAAGAGACATGTTTATGCAGCTTCCTGGTATTTTGCAATAAAGATTTTTCATTCATTTTATGGGATATTATTCTTGCTTGTAGCCCAGTGTTAACTGCACTTGATAATGTAGAGGTGAGTCCACTTGAACTGTTTAAGTCCTGCTGGTAAAAGCATTCACTGTGTTGTTGGGTAGAAAGTTACAGACTTAGACCCAGTAACGGTGAAGAAACAGCAATACATTTCTAAGTGATGAGCAACTCTACAGGGATATGCAGGCAGTGCTGTTTCTTGTGCTATCATTTTCCAACCTTACACTGGTGAAAGGACAATATCAAGGATATTTACCAAGTAGTAGATTTACACATAGCAATCAAATACAATGTTGAGGAAAAGCAGTAACATGTCTGGAATAGAACATATTACTGTTTTAGTCAATATTCTCAGTTATTACTCCCCAGGTATTTTATCATTAGGATCCCTAAGACAATGTGCATAGCTAAAAAGGCATTGTTTTGAGAAAATGGGCACAAAGACTGCTCCTCTGCAAATGGCCATCGTATTACATTGGTAGAGATCTTCAAGGGAATTCATTGAGGCCGGGAAAACGAAAGTCAGCAGAAAGGGGTGGGCAGGGGATTGTGTGGAGAGGAATAATAGAATCACTGCATAGTAGAGGTAGAGACAGAGAACATCTTAGAAGGTAGGGAACTAATTGAGAAGGTCATAACACAATGGTCCTATTGTAGAAATGGTCAAATTTAGGGAATGGAAAAAATATTATATCCTGGAAGAGTTGATCAGAGAGATATCAGAAGATTGATGGGAAGATAGTGTCAAAGCAGTTGAGAAGCTGATCAGATGGGTTAGGGCCAAAAACATTGGCAACACAGGAAGAGATGGAAAAAATAATTGAGAAAATACAAGATAAACCCTACCTAGAGGAGATGGGCTCCCAACAGCTGGTCATATAATGTTTGGCCATTCAAATAAAAGTCAAAAGCAAATGTCAAATCTTATTCAACACCTGCGATATGAGTGAAGTCACGGACTGCAAGCCTCATCTGCCCAGCACGATTTCTTGCAAATTATTCCAAAATGTGCACTGTTTGACGTCAATGTGCAAGCCCAGCAGCTTTGGTGCATTGGTATTGTTTGGATAAATGATGTGAACCTAACCTCCAGAGTGCACAAAGCTCACATTCACTTTCTAAAAATATTTTTTGTTCTAAAATACTGGCACTATATGAGAGAATTTCCAGGCCTTTGTTTTGAATCTGTATCCTTTTTCTTCAATATAATTAAGTGGTATGCATATGCAAGAGATTTGGATTGTGTAGCTGAAAATAGAGAATGTTGTTGTTGGTCAATGGTTATTAAAAGGACAGTGAAAGATGAAGTAATTAGTGGGGAACCCAGCAGCTAAAACAGCAGGTGAGAAGTCCCTCCGTTCTGTGCTCTTTTGAACAAAGCAAGCCATCTCCATGTGAATTCTTTGGTTTGGTATTATGCTGACGTTTAAAGGATACTAGATTTTCCTCAGCTACATCATATTGGCTGCAATAAACTGTTCAGAGGGCCTTTGTTGAAAATGGGTAACCATCTGTCAGCTTTTGTTTGGACTATGCTCACCCACACACCGACAGTATCAACAGACTACTGTAAGGAACTGATGAGAAAGATCAGACAAGCAGGAAAAATGTCAATTGCAAAAATTTACATTCCTTAATGTAAGGCCATAACTGCACAATTATGTAATGCACTATATTGATGTATTCAAATTCATAATAATATTCTAGAATTTGCATGATGAAATTGAAGGGCCTATGCAGATATTTGTACTCAGCTTTCTATTGCAACACTTGATTATCTATCACCAAAGAATGACACACGATTGGGAAAAGACTATGATAGAAATTGCTCTGACATATAAACATGTTTTCAAAAATATTGTTAATGCCACAATAAAAATCACCAAAAATCAAAGATAAACACAAAATGCTGCAGTAACTTGGCGGGCCAGGCAGCACCCCTTGGAGGAAATGGATAGGTGTCTTCGAGTCTGCAGAAGGGTTCGAACCCGAAACGTCTCCTATCAATTTTCTCCAGAGATGCTGCCTGACACGCCAAGTTACTCCAGCATTTTGTGTCTATCTTTGGTATAAACCAGAATTTTATCATCAGGAATCAAACCTGAGATCATCTGAAAGAGTCCCACACAGAAAACTCCAAAAAAGACAATATCAACAGCAGTGGATTACAAAAGTGTTAAGCACTTGGTGACATTTCAACTACATTGAGCTCAATAATTACAGTACACGTATTGTTCTACCACCAATCCAAAATAAACCTAATTTCAAAGGACCATTGAGGCAGTGATTTATTCTGTGATAATGAAAAGCCTGGAATTCAACTCGTATTTCATTTTCCCCCTGATTTTCAGTTTGAAGTGGAGAAGATGCGTAGTTCTTATTGAAACATCATCAGAAGAGTCGAGGACAATAAATGGAGGTGTTTGGCAAAAGCGACATGAAGAACATAATGCAACAAGTGGATAGAATCTGAAATGTACACCAGGAGGGATAGTTGAGGCAGATTCAATACCGGCTTTTGAAAGAGAAATGGAAAACTACTCAAAAGTTGCTGAGTTATGGGGAGACGGCACAGCACTAAGACTAGCTGGATTTTTCTTGCATAGAATTGACGCGGTCCTGATAAACAAAATAGCTTTATGTGCTGTAACTATTCTGTGATATTTACTTAATCTGAGGTCTCTTCTTTTATGATATGCTTATATGCTTAACAGTCACTTGTAAGCTGTATCTTATTAAGTAATGTTAAACAGTTGCAGATTCATGCTCTGGTACACTCAAATATAGTTTCAGGCACTGAAATCATGCACAGTTCTCATGAAACAAAAGATGGTTTCAGGGTACAGGTATATGACAAATCCAAAGGGTGGCCACAATGCAGCACTGTATTCTTACTTTATGTCCATTCTATTAATTAAGCAACCTTAAACGATAATTCAAAACTCATATTTCAACTTAAATTGGTCTCTTTATTCATTTTAGTGAAAGGAAAATTAATCAGACATATTTTATTTTCCATGTCAGTAATTACTAGGTCTGTCATTATAATTTAACACACACAGCAGTATGTGGTTTGAATACTTAAAGCATTTCATAATGTTGTATTTAAGTATTAACTGGCAGTAATACATCAACAAAGATGTCCATCATTAGAAATAGGGAAAGATGGAGTAGTGGTGACTGAAAATGGTGAACTGAGGGAGAGAGGTGATAATCAAGCCTCTGTGTACTTTATAGAAATCAAATAAGAAAGTAAAACTTGTCAAAATTCTACTCCCCCTTATTTAATCCATTCTCATCCATCTATTAAGTATGATTCTTCAAATTATTTTCTTAATCTTTCATTTTCTCTGTTTACCCTCTCCTGCTTCCTCCTTTCCTGTACAAATTATATGATTGCAATTTGCAACATAAACGGTATAAGCTCAACACATAACCGTTACACTACTTTGTTGCAGAATATGTTTCAATAGGCATCCTGAAATTATGAAAATGTGCACTTTTCTTCCAACAAACCATGGCAACACAGGACAGCTCATAGCACTAATATTACAAGGGATTCTCTTTAAAATTTCACTTTAAATTTAAAAAAAGGAACAAAACAATATCACAGGGTCAAAACATCAATGAAATTAAAAGCAAGATATGAAAATTGTTGATTTTCAACTTTGATTCAGTTCAGTGTGTTATTATTGTTATTGGGCAAAATCAGGTATTTTCAGTCAATACTTCAGTCAAATGCATTAACCTTTGGTTTCTATAACAAAGAGCAACTAAATTAGGAGAACAATAATAATAATATTTATTTCCAATAATAATATACCTTCATATGCAAAGGCACCTCTTACTACCTGTGTTAGGTACTACTATGTTTTCTCCCTAATTTACTCCAGCAACGTCATGGCTATTCTATTAAGCGCCAAAAAAATGATTGAACAGCAGTTTATTCACAATATTGTTAATTAAGTCAAGTCAAGTTTATTCGTCACATACACATACGAGATGTGCAGTGAAATGAAAAGTGGCATGAAAAATTAACAGTAGATGTTGTGCTTCTGAAGTGCATTGAGTGGGTTAAATTTCAATGATCTCTGCACAATATTGCTTCAACTACAAACTAATTTTAAGAATAAAGGAGTTTAATTTTGAATTTCATTCTCCTCTTCACTAACTGAACTCACTGTTTTGCCAAATGAATGAAGAACTACATCAGAGCTCCAGTGACCAGCTTCAATCCTGACCTCCTGTGCCATTTGTGTGGAGTTTGCACGTTCTCCATTTGACCAAGTGGATTTCCCCTGGAAACTCCCACATCCCAAACAAGTGTTGGAGGTAGGTCGATTAGCTATTGTAATTCACCCCAGTTCCAGGTGAATGGCAGGGGGGAATCAAGTGTCAGGAAATGGTCAGTATTTGAGACAGTATAGATGTTTGAGACAATCAAAGTTACTGGGACGGAAGTGCGGAATAGGATTACCCTGTGAGCTGAAATAGACTTGATAGGCTGAATGGCTTTCGGTTATTGTAAAGAAATACGAACCTAAAAATATGAAAAATGCACAATTTAAAAGTCACGTTATCAAATAAAAATTAAAGACATCATATGTAATACCAAAGGATTATTTTATTAGAAATTCCTGAAAATTGGAAATGTAAAAAAATACCAGGGTTTGGAAACACAGGGAGTGAGTAGTCGGATTTTTAAGGCATAAAATAAAAATCAGGGAACCAGTTAAAAATAATTAGTTTTTTTTGGAAATGTAATATTCTCAAGGAGCATGAAATATAATATTCCAGGAGCATGAAATCTAATTAATTATTACAGAGGTATTTCATTTTTCCTTCCAGCAATGGAAATTCTGGATAAATATATTTAAATTCTCTGCAAATATGTTAAACACCCTAGATATGAAATAATATTCCATGAGTGGTTCATTTCAACTGAACATCAAAAATAAATATTACATCAATTATGTCCAGAGTTTTCAATGTGGGGGGAATTTTACTAGAATTGGTCACATTACATAAACTTCAACTACACAACAATACAGGCTCTTTCTCTTGACAGCCACGGAGTTAATAGCAAGCTGATCAATGTATTGATTTTGCCAAAAGAGCTGTAGGTGTCCAAGTAAACCATTTTTCAGTTGCTACCCAGCTTCTACATTCTCAGTAGACCTTGCACTTTGTTATCCTGTAGTGTGCACCATTGATAATCAACTAACTGCAATAAAGTAGATTTACCTGAACACACAATATCAAATGCTGCAAACTGAATATAAACTGTTGTATTCTAGTCATGTAAAATGCATTCAAACCTGCATATAAAACAACTTTGTTTTGTATACTGAATTTCCTTTTTAAATGAAATTATGCAAAGAAATAGTCACTGGAGGAAATATGTTCATCTCTACAAGGAAAATTGAGATCAAAGAACAAAGGAGCAGGATATGCAATAGGCCCCTCAAGTCTGTCGAACTCTTCAATCCAATCATGGTGATTGGCCCCAGATCGCAACTCCTTCACTGCCAGTTACCCATAGACCACAATTCCCCCATCTTTTACAAAAACATCTATCTCCTCTTTAAATACTTTCAATAATCTTACCACCACATTTCACTGGAGTAGAACATTTCAGAGATTCACTATCCTCTGCGAGAAGAAATTCCCACACACCTATTTTAAATGACCATCCTCTTATAACTTCTTAAAGGAAAAGAATGCGTGTGCATCAACCTACATTTACGTGCACTGTCGTTTTATAGTAATTAAACATGTGTCTTTATATTATACCTTACACAACTCGTTCCCCTTCACTCATTTGAGGCCAAAGGCAACTACGTGCTGCCATCCAACGAGTTTGTAGCTGAACTTTATTAATGCATTTTTCCCCATATTCTATAAGTGCACAGAGATTTCTTAATCGCAGTCTTAAATATAATCATCAACTCAGCATCCATAACCATCTGGGGCAGAACATTTTGTGAAGAGGTGTCTTCACATTTCTTTTCTAACTGATCGGTTCCTTATCCTGGGACTATTTTAATTCTACAACCAGGTTAAACGGCGCTGTCAGTATCTGCCTGATAAAGCATTTGGGGAATATTATGTTTTTCATTTGGATCACCTCATTCCTCTGAACTCCTGAGATAATCGAGATTTTTTTATTCAATAGGAGCATTTTCTCATGAATAATCTTTGTTGCAACCCCTCTAAGGGATTCTCTTTCTGGTGTTGTTTCACCAGGATCCCACATTTTTGCAGCGACTACTTCACCTCAAAGGCATTTCAATTTTCTTGCAATAAATTCAATGTGGTGGGCATATTGTATTGCCATAATGCTAGCAATGTCTTAAAGTTAAGGTCTGGGAAAATTGGTTTCAAGCTCCCAACTCACACTTATATAACTGAAATATTTTTAATAGGCCGTCAAAAAATATATCTCGTGCTACTGTTGATTTCTACCAGTAACTGTAACTGCAGGCAACCCCCCCACTCCCCGTTACAGAGGAGTTGCATTTCTAGAAAACCTCTGTATCGCGACTTTCTATAATTTTCCCCTTTTCCCCTTGAATCCCATGTTACAAGCCGTGTTCCTATGGGACATTTTTCTCTCATGTTAAGCCATTTAACATGGTGATGATGAAGTGTACCACAATTGGTATTTAACAGTTGAGGCCCACATTATGCTATGGGGAAATGGTTCATTCAAAAGAAACAAAGTTTGTCATTTTTTAAATTTTTAGTCACTTAATATAGTGGGGCAATAAGATTAGTATAACGCCACCTCGTTGATTGGGTTGGCAACAAAACAGCTACCTCCTTTCCAATCCAAGGACATGTGAACAGATATCTCAGAGTGCAGCAATGTCGTGCTCTTGAATATGCAAGGCATTTTCGCTGACATATATGGAATAGGAAAGGAGTTTGGTAATGAGGGAAATGACCATTGCAGCTACGCACAATGCAGCACATCAGAGAAGGCCTTGTAGATGAAGAGTGTGGTAGTGCTGAGCTCTGAGATTCCTGTTCTCAGTCTGGAGAGGACAAGAAAATGGAGAGACGTGGCTGAGACTGTTAACCCAATTGATGCAGTGAGGTGAAATGTTACTAGCATGCGGTACTAAAAATAAAGTTGACAACATTTACTGTTTCCTTTGTCTTTTCTGTTTATTTTTTTCCCACATAATTTTCATAAGCGTGAATTTTTTAATCTACTGGACCAAGTGGGACCCGTTGGGTCCCGTCCCCCAACGCGGGTGGAGTGTTTGGTGTTTTTAAAGCTTTAAACGATTAAAACAAAAAACTTCGGAAATAGAGGTTGGAATGCGATGGGAAGGTGTTTATCGAGTCAAGGGGAAAAATGTCATTAGGATGGTTAAATACCAATTGTGGTACACTTCATCATCACCATGTTAAATGGCTTAACATGAGAGAAAAATGTCCCATAGGAACACGGCTTGTAACATGGGATTCAAGGGGAAAAGGGGAAAATTATAGAAAGTCGCGATACAGAGGTTTTCTAGAAATGCAACTCCTCTGTAACGGGGAGTGGGGGGGTTGCCTGCAGTTACAGTTACTGGTAGAAATCAACAGTAGCACGAGATATATTTTTTGACGGCCTATTAAAAATATTTCAGCCTTCCCATGGTTGAAAATGGGAAGGCTGTGGCCTAGCGTTTGGAAGAAAATAGGAAAACTAACCAGATTTTCACACGCACACACCCACCCATGCACACACCCACCCACGCACACACCCACCCACCCACGCACACACCCACCCACGCACACACCCACCCACACACCCACCCACACACCCACAGAGAGTTTTAGTTATAGATAGATTTCACATTTTTGAGTAGTGATTTGAGAATTCCATAAGGGTGGATTTCCGTAACCCGAGAGCAGTAACAGGGAGGTGGCCTGCAATGTTCCTCAATTCATTTTCACACTTGAGTGATAATTAAACTGACACAAACTGTTCCTCTTGCATTTTAGCAAGCTGACAAATCGGCCTCATCTGTGATCATTTAGCAGAATTTTCCAATTGAATTTGCACTGTACACCAAACACATGTGTGACATGTGAGCTCTTACAGCTAACAGCCTTAATGTTTCAAGATCATTAAATGAACAGCCCACACAAATCCTTTGAGGGCTACAATGCACAGCCTGCATAAAAATTAAATATTATCAGCAGCACACTGGAATACAAATGTGATAAAATCAAATGTGTTCCTTCAATTCCCAAGACAATCAGTTCTAACGCAAGTTGCCAAGGGAAACAAAATTAAAATGAAATGATGCCATTTTTGACCTCCATCTGGCTCACCAACACAGATAATGCACACTCGAGATGCAAGTGACTGCAGATGCTGGAATCCTGAACAAAAAACAAACTGCTGGAAGAAATCATATGATCAGGCAGCATCTTTGTAGGAACCCTGTCCACACAATTAACTGTATTTATTTCCCTCATTCTCCTTAAATAATCATACTATAGATGTAAAGAAAATCACATCAACAGCAATTAATCGAAAACGGCACAAGAACATTTGGTTAATCTAGACGCCAAAGATGAAAACAATTGTAATCATAAAATGTTACAGTCTTTGTAGTAATACATTTAAATTAAATTCATATGATTTCATTGTACTGGTTTTGTGGAAAAGTCCATTAATGCAAATCCCTGCAATTCATTGCACCAATTCAGCGGTACAATTGGCTTGTTCTGCAAAAACTGCTGCCGAAACAGGCTACCACCGGGTCTGGGATTGTGTGGACAAATGGAAAGCCCAAGGTGTGTGGAAGAGGAAGGTCAGAAAACCCAAGAGTAGACGAGTTGATGGTCAGCAATTCTGAAAGCAGTTTACAATCGCAGAAGAGATCTGATAATGTGGAATTGCAATTTCTACAGCGCCATATTAATTGTCCATGTGTTCTGGTGAACCTTGGTATACCTCTGATAATAGGAATAGTTTCCTGCAGTCTACCCTATCAATATTCCTCATAATCATTTTATAAAATTACCACAATCATGTCCCCTCTTAATCTTCTCAGCACCAGGGGAAACAGATCCAGCCTTTCTATTCTCTTCCACATTAAAAACATCCTAACAAGGAGCAAGGGGAGTATAGCTCCAACATCACTCAGGAATGTGTGTAATGACAACCAATCCTTTCCAACATGGAAGCAGTAACCAGCACTATTACAATAGAATAGAATGCAATTTATTGTCATTCAAACCTAGGTTTGAACTAAATATCATGCATGCCAACCAATTATCGTTATACATCACTTGATGCCTGATGTCTCCACTAACTTCATCACAAGTTGAAGCCATCGAATACCTAAAGACAGCAGTGGAAGATCAGATTTCTGCCACACTATCTCAGATCACTTCCGTTATGGCACCAATACTTGTAGGCATCATGGCACTTCACCAAGATGTCTACCAATGCATTATAGAGAATGATATAGCGCTGCCGTGGGGAGGTAGCAGTAGAGCACAAACTCGGTATCCACTTAGTCAGATACCATTCATAATTTCATAACTCCTATTACGTCAATACCTTTGCAAATGCAAAATTTGCAAACGTCAACTAACATAAACTTTCCACCAATTTCCCTGTATTAAAACTACTCAGCGCAAAGAAGATTTTCAAAGCATTCAACCTAGATAATAACAATTACAAAGTCCCATTGGATGCCTCCCCACCCCCTCACCTAATAATAGGACAAAATTACAATACAAAATTTTCCTTTGCTACGTCAATTATTTATATATTTTCAGTTAATTTGCTAAATTTCTCTATATAGTAGACAGAAATTTTCTGTCAACGAGACTATCTTTGCATTGTATTTATGCCAGTTCACTTAAGATGTATTGTTATTGGCAAAATCGATGCATATATAGTTAAAAGCTATTCTGCCAGTTACTCAATCTGTGGACTCTTCACATGATAATCAAACCAAACATCAATTTGGTCTCCAGAACTTACGTTATCTTCCGCTCTTTTCCTTCCATTGATTTCCTGTGTTCACCGCACTAATCATTTACATTAAACAATTGTCTTCTAACAAAGGTCAACATTTACAAAAAGTTAATTACTTTAGGTAAAGCATGTCGTGTGCAAATACACAATGGTTGTGTGTGTGTGTGTGTGTGTGTGTGTGTGTGTGTGTGTGTGTGTGTGTGTGTGTGTGTGTGTGTGTGTGTGTGTGTGTCTGAATCAAACTATTCATCTATGCAACAATCACACTGTATTTTAACCCCTTTAATCAGCCTATTGTCAAAAGCTAATCAATAAACATCTTTTTATGTTCGTTTCCCAACAGAAATGCTATAAATCTAATAATTTGTCACGTTATAACAAATGAGCGAATGTTTTGGAGTTTTGTCTAATTCTTTTTTCCAATTTTACTATGGATATCCATTTACAGAAACATTTTTGCAAAAATATGAACATATATATTAGATATTTAATATAAATTAAAAATGCTTATTTTAATTATTTCACATGAATTGCAATTTCAAAGGATACATCTATTTATTATTTGCATTTCTAGCTTTAAAGTCCTACTCCCAGAAACTGTAACACATGTAGGAAATATTTGATAGCATCTGTGAAGAGAGACAATCATAGCTGATGAAAGATCGGACATTTGAAATATTAACTCTTATTCTCTCTTCACAGATGGTACTTTGACCTTCAGGAATATTATGCTTCTGTAATCATGAAAGTAAAATTCATGACACTAAGTAGTTTAAGCAGAAAAAAATCTGTGTAATGTTCATCTGACATCTAGCAATAAATGTGGTACATTATTTTGTAAAGGAAATTGACCCCAAAAAAAGTCTGCAACCGTTTCTCCCACAACAAAATGAGGGGAGATTTGTCAGAAGTAAATAAAATGATGAAAGGCATAGATGGGGCAGACAGTCAGAACCTTTTTCCCCAGGGTGGAAATGTCCAACACAAGAGGGCATAGCTATAATGTGTGACGAGGAAAGTTTAATGGAGATGTGCAGGGCAAGTGTTTTTACACAGAGTTGTAGGGACCTGGAACACATTGCCAAGGGTGATGGTAGAGGCAAATACTATAGTGACATTTAAGAGGCTTTTAGATAGGCACATGGAAATGCAGGGAATAGAGGGATATGGATCATGTACAGGAAGATGAGAACAGTCTAACTTGGCATCATGTTCGGCACAGGCATTGTGGGCTGTGCTGTACTATTTGTTCTATGTTCTATGTAATTGTTTAAAAAAAAAACATTTTTCATTCTTGTTGTAGTCCACTTTGGGTACACACTTTTACATTTCAAAAATACATGATTTAAGTCACAAAAAATGAAGTGAACAAAATGAATCCATTGAATGGGTGCACTCAAGTCAGGAAGCACCGACAGTAAGCACAAAAGTTGAGCAGTTGAGAACTGTAATTAATTATGTTTACATTCCTGAGTCCATTTCCCTAAATAAATGGTTTAATTTTTCGATTATGTAATACCAACTGGCCCAATGTTTATTCATGCAGAGTAATGACTTGTTAATAGAAAAACTCTGCAGTCTTCATTGCAAATTTCATGATTACAAATAATGAGAACCAAACAACTTGGATTTAAATAAATAACACTTCTATGATTTCAAAATTACAAAGCTTTGGCGGTTCAGGAATGTAGGCCTAAAATGTAACACATGAATATTCACTCAGAGTTTTGCAAAAATGTTGATTTTCTTAATGAGTCTCGCACATGGATGAAGAGGAAATAAATAAAGACAACAGAAATGGCAGATGCTGGTATCTGGAACAACAAACTCAGTGCTGGAAGAACTGAGCAGCTCAAGCAAAATCTGTGGAGGCAAAAGGTGCATGTCAACCTTTCCGAGCGAGACCCTGCTTCAAGACTAAGAAAGATTGCTTGCACGAGAAGAGGGTGGGTACAGGCTGGTAGGTTATTGATGGATCCAGATGAGGTGGGTATGCAACTGTGTAGAGGGGAGAATGGAAGAAGAATACAAAGGGAGAAAAGAAACACTAGGTGAGTATGTATGTGGAGGATGAACACTGGGGTGTGTGCTACCTGGAATTGGAAAATTCGATGTTCAAGCCATTGGGTTGTAAGCTATCCAATGGAAAGATGTTGTTTTTTCCAATTTGAGTTTGGACTCTCTTTAGCAACGGAGGAGGGTGAGGACAGGCAGATGGTGTAGGAGTGGGAAGAAGTGTTAAAATGCAAGCCAACCGGAAGCTGAAGATGGATTTTGAAGACAGTGCAGTACTCCACAAAATGGTCATCTTGGCTATGCTTGGTTTCACCAAAGCGGAGTCGGCCACATTGAGTGCAGTGTGAATGCAGTAGATCAGGTTGGAAGAGGTGCAGGAAAGACTGTTTAGGTCCTGAATGATGGCAAGGGAGGAGGTGAAGGTATAGCTGTTGCACTCCAATGGATTTCAAGGGTAAGTACTGGGGAACGGTAGGGGTGGATGGGGAGAGATGAGCAAACTATGATCATGGAGATAGTTCCCTGCAGAAAGGTGAGGGGGAGAGTGCAACAGGTGGTGGGATCACATTGGAGCTGTCAGAAATGGCAGAGGATATCATGTTTATCATAGATAGACACAAAAAGCTGGAGTAATTCAACGGAACAGGCAACATCTCTGGAGAGAAGGAATGAGTGGCGTTTCGGGTCGAGACGTTTCAGACTGGTTAGGGATAAGGGAAGCGAGAGATATAGACAGTGATGTGGAGAGATAAAGAACAATGAATGAAAGATATGCAAAAAAGTAATGATGATTAAAAAAATAGGCCATTGTAAGCTGTTTGTAGGGTGAAAATGGGAAGCTAGTGCGATTTGGGTGGGGGAGGGATAGAGAGAAAGGGAATGCCGGGGCTACCCGAAGTGAGAGAATTCATATTCATACCACTGTGTTGTAAGCTGCCCAAGCGAAATATCAGATGCTGTTCCTCCAATTTGCGTTTAGCCTCACTGAAAATGGAGGAGACCGAGGATAGAAAGGTCAATGTAGGAATTGGAAGGAGAATTAAAGTGTCCAGCAACCGGGAGATCAGGTTGGTTCACGAGGGGTGAGCAAAGGTGTTCCGCAAAACAATCGCCCAGTCTGCGTTTGGTCTCACCGATGTATAAGAGTCCACATCTTGTTATCTCTCCACATCACCGTCTATATCTCTCGTTTCCCTTATCCCTAACCAGTCTGAAGAAGGGGCTCGACCCGAAACGTCACCCATTCCTTCTTTCCAGAGATGCTGCCTGTCCCGCTGAAGTACTCCAGCTTTTTGTGTCTATCTTCGGTGTAAATCATGTTGTCTCCCTACCTTCTTGAACAAGGGTATCACATTCGCTGTTTGTTAATCCACTGGCACCTTCCTGAAACTTTGAGTTTTGAAGATCTTCAACCTACGGCTTTATTATTTCTGCATTTACTTCCTTTAACACCCTTGAATGCATGGCAATCTGTCTGCCTTTACGTCCAGTATTATCTCCAATATTTGGTTCTCTCTGACAGATTGCTTCCTATTTGAAAATAGTCCATCTGTTTTCCTTGGGATATTTGTAGAGTCCTCCATTGTGAAGACTGATTTAATGTGCTGGTTTAAATTATTGATTAAATTGGTTTTAATGTTTTGCATTATTAATTCCCCAGTCTCAGTCCCCAGGGGTCCCACACCTACCTTAGCTATCCAATTCCTTTTTATACATCTATAGTTTTCTTGGTGTTTTTGTACCTAAAATGTCAATTTACTCTTGAAATCAAATTTCTCTTTCCTCATTAACTTTTTAATCTTTTGCTGCTGGTTCTCTGGTCTACAACTAGATTTGATTGGTCATATGCTCGAGTTTTGATTTAATATTTTCTTTGACCTCCTTTGTTAATCACACATCTTTCTCACTGAGTTCCTCTTCTGTTTGAGAAATTTTCTGCTGAGCATTATGCAATAGCTGCTTAAATATCTGCCATTACTCATCTACTGACCTTGCCTTTGGCCTATTTTCGCAGTCCACTTGCAACAACTCAATTTATAGTGGACAATTAACCTAGCAACCCATATGCCTTTGGGATGTGGGAGTAAACCCAGCACCCAGAGGAAACCGTGTTCAAAAGGGAACTGCAGATGCTGGAATATCGAGGGTACACAAAATTGCTGGGGAAACTCAGCGGGTGCAGCAGCATCTATGGAGCGAAGGAAATAGGCGACGTTTCGGGCCGAAACCCTTCTTCAGACTGATGGGGGGTGGGGGGGGGAGAAAGAAGGAAAAGGGGAGGAGGAGGAGGAGCCCGAGGGCGGGCGGATGGGAGGGTGGGAGGAGACAGCTAGAGGGTTAAGGAAGGGGAGGAGACAGCAAGGGCTAGCAAAATTGGGAGAATTCAATGTTAATGCCATACGGACGCAAGGTCCCCAGACGGAATATGAGGTGCTGTTCCTCCAATTTCTGCTGTTGCTCACTCTGGCAATGGAGGAGACCCAGGACAGAGAGGTCGGATTGGGAATGGGAGGGGGAGTTGAAGTGCTGAACCACCGGGAGTTCAGGTAGGTTATTGCGGACTGAGCGGAGGTGTTCGGCGAAACGATCGCCCAACCTACGCTTGGTCTACCCGATGTAAATCCCAGAGGAAACCTACAGCATCACAGGGAGAATGTACAAACTCCATGCAAACAGCATCTGAGGTACGGATTGAAGACGGGTCTCTGCAGCTGAGAGGCAGTGGTTCTATTAGCTGTGACACTGTGCTGCTTTTAACTAGAATTCTCACACGCTCTGCTCACGATTCCCAAGAGGATCATTAACTACATAATCTCTTCCAAATTCTAAATGGAAATCAACAAAACTAGAGATGTTGGAAATCTATTAATACTAATATTTAACAGTTAACAGTTAATGTTTCAGGTCGAAAACCCTTCAATAAAGGTTTTGCACCTGAAATCTTAACTTTGATTTTCGTCTCATCCAGGGAATTCATTCTGATCTTTTCTGAGAATGAGTCAAGTTCAAGAATCAAAACCTAAAAAACAATTTCTGAAAATTATTATAAGTAAATTGGATAGTTTATCCAGGATGGTACACAAAATTGCTGGGGAAACTCAGCGGGTGCAGCAGCATCTATGGAGCGAAGGAAAGAGGCGACGTTTCGGGCCGAAACCCTTCTTCAGACTGATGGGGGGTGGGAGAAAGAAGAAAAAGGGGAGGAGGGGGAGGAGCCCGAGGGCGGGCGGATGGGAGGGTGGGAGGAGACAGCTAGAGGGTTAAGGAAGGGGAGGAGACAGCAAGGGCTAGCAAAATTGGGAGAATTCAATGTTAATGCCATATGGACGCAAGGTCCCTAGACGGAATATGAGGTGCTGTTCCTCCAATTTCCGCTGTTGCTCACTCTGGCAATGGAGGAGACCCAGGACAGAGAGGTCGGATTGGGAATGGGAGGGGGAGTTGAAGTGCTGAACCACCGGGAGTTCAGGTAGGTTATTGCGGACTGAGCGGAGGTGTTCGGCGAAACGATCGCCCAACCTACGCTTGGTCTACCCGATGTAAATCCCAGAGGAAACCTACAGCATCACAGGGAGAATGTACAAACTCCATGCAAACAGCATCTGAGGTACGGATTGAAGACATGTCTCTGCAGCTGAGAGGCAGTGGTTCTATTAGCTGTGACACTGTGCTGCTTTTAACTAGAATTCTCACATGCTCTGCTCACGATTCCCAAGAGGATCATTAACTACATAATCTCTTCCAAATTCTAAATGGAAATCAACAAAACTAGAGATGTTGGAAATCTATTAATACTAATATTTAACAGTTAACAGTTAATGTTTCAGGTCGAAAACCCTTCAATAAAGGTTTTGCACCTGAAATCTTAACTTTGATTTTCGTCTCATCCAGGGAATTCATTCTGATCTTTTCTGAGAATGAGTCAAGTTCAAGAATCAAAACCTAAAAAACAATTTCTGAAAATTATTATAAGTAAATTGGATAGTTTATCCAGGATGGTACACAAAATTGCTGGGGAAACTCAGCGGGTGCAGCAGCATCTATGGAGCGAAGGAAAGAGGCGACGTTTCGGGCCGAAACCCTTCTTCAGACTGATGGGGGGTGGGAGAAAGAAGGAAAAGGGGAGGAGGGGGAGGAGCCCGAGGGCGGGCGGATGGGAGGGTGGGAGGAGACAGCTAGAGGGTTAAGGAAGGGGAGGAGACAGCAAGGGCTAGCAAAATTGGGAGAATTCAATGTTAATGCCATATGGACGCAAGGTCCCTAGACGGAATATGAGGTGCTGTTCCTCCAATTTCCGCTGTTGCTCACTCTGGCAATGGAGGAGACCCAGGACAGAGAGGTCGGATTGGGAATGGGAGGGGGAGTTGAAGTGCTGAGCCACCGGGAGTTCAGGTAGGTTATTGCGGACTGAGCGGAGGTGTTCGGCAACATCCGACCTCTCTGTCCTGGGTCTCCTCCATTGCCAGAGTGAGCAACAGCGGAAATTGGAGGAACAGCACCTCATATTCCGTCTGGGGACCTTGCGTCCATATGGCATTAACATTGAATTCTCCCAATTTTGCTAGCCCTTGCTGTCTCCTCCCCTTCCTTAACCCTCTAGCTGTATCCTCCCACCCTCCCATCCGCCCGCCCTCGGGCTCCTCCCCCTCCTCCCCTTTTCCTTCTTTCTCCCACCCCCCATCAGTCTGAAGAAGGGTTTCGGCCCGAAACGTCGCCTCTTTCCTTCGTTCCATAGATGCTGCTGCATCCGCTGAGTTTCCCCAGCAATTTTGTGTACCTTCGATATTCCAGCATCTGCAGTTCCCTTTTGAATAGTTTATCCAGGAACCTGGTTCAGGTTTAAAAACAAACTTACTTAAAATATTTATTTTTATTAAAACTAGTATATTCTTAGGCATTTTGAGGACTCAACGCAAATGCTAACAAATAGTTAGACAACCATTTTCTATAAATCTGTGATGCTTTATTGTCTGAAAACATAATATTTTAAAGGTATTTTGCTGATATCACCAAAGCATGAAAAATTTAACTTTCAGGAGAAAGAATGAATTTGAACAGAAAGAAAATGACATTTTGTCACCAGACAGATCTAAGCATGTACAAAAGAGAAAGGGAAATACAAAATTCTGATTTATAGGCACTATAGCAGCAGTTATGGAATGCTTCAGGGTTTGTGGAAAATAAAATTCTCTGTACACTGCAACTCCTTTTAGAACAGGAGGGATGTTAGCAAGTTTCCTTTTACTTGCTCCAATGAACATAATTACTCATAACTGGAGGCATATAGGTAGGAACATATCTCATAATCTCCTGAGACTAATACACCAGTTTGAATTTTAAATGCATCTGGATTTATAGGCAACATTTTCCATGAAAAATAAAATCGCTTGGTCTTTTAAGCAAAACATGCCAGGAAATAAACAGAAGATTTATAATTCAGGAAAGTTCCTTCATATCAAGTAAGATGGAAACAAAGTTAAAAACATACTCCAAGTCATCCAGTATACCATGATGGCAAGTACAAAAGATTAAACTGATCCAGATTACTGTAGATTCAGTTTGCTAAAGTTAACACATCAGTGGATACCTGCTGTCAATGTGTAATAGTCAGTGTAATAGGCAGTGAAAGTATGAATTTTATCAGTCACTTTCAATAGAATTATTACTTAAAACTGCCAATACAGAATTCATAAAGATAATTTCTGAGACATAATATTCCTTTGCCTTATTTTGCTAACTTTAATTTATCATGACAGAAGATGAACAGTGGTTTGGTTCCAAGTTAAAAACAAATCTTTCCGGTTATGCAACAGATTTTGAGAAAAACAAAGGGAGCATGTGTCAGAAAACAAATGCCTAGAAACTTTTAATCACTTCAAACACATGGTAAACCAATGCTGCACAAAGAACTCATGCCAGTTTCAGGGAATAATCTCCCTGCACGCAAAAATGCAAGACGCCATGGGCATAAGTATCACGGAAACCACGCAAAAAACACAGTCAAGTGTGAAACATAATTCCCTCATCTTATCGGCGCTCTTAAAGTGATAGTTCTCAATACTCTTAGTAATACTACTATAACTAATTTTGTTTGATTAAATGTTAATTGACATCTTTAAGTTGAAAAATGTTATTGTAATAAAATGCCCAAGAATTGGGATGTACAAGGTCGTGGCGGACTGGGTTACATTGTGCCAAACGGTCAGGCATATTCACAGGCCTTATCTGCACACAATCTTGCACAATTTGGGGTTTACAGTGTATACGACTCCACTGAACATGGCAAGCAGTTTGCAGGCATTTCCATGACGGGGGCATAGCTAACATACATCTAATTTAAGAAAGTATGCTACTGGCACATTTAGCATCCAATTAAATTTAATTATTATATTTTTGATTAATTCAATAGTGTTTTGCACACGAATGGTAAACACTATAAAATAATTTCTAGGCCACAATGCTGAAAGATTGTGAGATGAAAAGTGTGAATTGCACCCAGTTGGAACCTTGATATCACGATCCAAAAAGCGTATTTCTTATTCTTTCCCCATTCCCTGTCAATCGGTTCAGTTCTTCAATATACCATCTGTGTAAATGTTCTTTCCCCACATAATCTTTGGTGAAGAATCATTCTCATTCTTACTTTGTTTGTTTTCTGATTAAATTGTGTCCTCTCTGTGTTGCCCAACTATGCTTGATCAGCGTATCACTGAATGCTACTTCCCATACAAACTAATACTCTTCACGAGAGTAAATCCACAATTCTAGATCGTCACTACTGCATGAATGTGCCCACTTTGTATTTACGCTATTTCTGTCATATCACAATATTACTCAATTTGAACAGGTGAAAAGATGGCATTTACTTTTTTTTTTTTTTAAATACACTGAACTTTAGTTGTTTTTATGGTGTTTAACAGAGTACTATGTTATCAGTATCAGTATATCTTTATTGTCATTTTCCTGAGTACTCACATACCCAGAGGAAACAAAAAAACGTTGCTCAACCAGTGTCCATTCAGTGTGCAGTACAAATAACAACAAATAACTAGAAATAAAAAAACATATATCATGAACAAATTAAATTAAACACTCTACTCTCTACTAAACATCAACAGGCGTTCCGATCGACAGCTGCTGCAGTGTGTCCAGGTTGATGGTTGGTGCGCGATTACATATCTGTTGTGCTGCTGCAACTAAGAATTTCATTGTTCCGCTTCGGGATATATGAAAATAAAACACTCAAGATTCTTCAACTCTTCAATATTTTGGTGATATTTCTAGTACTCAATAGAGTCGTCTTGATTCCTTTATCACAATATCGCTTTCTAAGCTTCCCTCCAACAATTCAATTCCATTCAGTTAGTATAATGCATCAAACCTTCTATATTTACATTTATTTGATAGGTTTTTAAAATCTCATTGTTTGCATTAGCAAGATTTTTCATTAAGAAAGAGAATTTAAATATCTGAATTTACAAAAATAATTTAGATTTAGAAAAGGATGAAGCACAGTGGTGCAGGTAGCAGGACTGCTGCTGTATAGCTTCAGCAACCTGGATCCAATCCTGACCCTTGGTGCTGTTTGTGTACACTTTACACATCCTTTCCCCTGACTAAGTGGGTTTCCTCCAAGTGCTGCAGTATCCTCCCATGTGTAGTTAGTAGGTTAACTGGTTTTTGGAAATTTCCCCCAATTTGCAGTGGTGGAATTGGGGGGGATTGATGACAATGTAGGGAGATTTTTTTTAATGAGATTAGTGTAAATAGACATGTAATGGTTGTTGCAGACACTTTGGGCTAAAGAGCTTGTTTGCTGTTATTCTATCATTCCAAGAGTGCACCATTTTACATTACATTACATTCCTTTATTGTCATTCAGACCTTTCGGTCTAAACGAAATTATGTTGCCTGCAGTCATACACAGAACCAATAAAAACAAAACATACAATAAACACAAATTAAACATCCACCACAGTGAGTTCACCAAGCACATCCTCACTGTGATGGAGGCAAAGTCTTTAGTCTCCGTCTCTTCCCTCCTTGTTCTCCCTCTGCGCTGAGGCGATCGATCCAGGCCGGAGATGCCGCCCTCCAGTCCAGCGGACCTCCGTGGTGATGTCGCCACCGCCGAAAGCCGGAACGCCATCTCCGCTCCGAGACGGCCCACCACAGCATCAGCTCCGGGCAGCCGCCCCAGCTCCAGGCCGCCGCAGTCTCCGCTCCGGGCCGCCGCCCCAGCTCCGGGTCCCACAGTCTCCGCTCCGGGCCGCCGCCCCAGCTCCGGGTCCCGCAGTCTCCGCTCCCGGTCCCGCAGTCTCCGCTCCGGGCCGCCGGCCCAGCTCCGGGTCTCGCAGTCTCCGCTCCGGGCCGCTGCCCCAGCTCCGGGCAGCCGCCCCAGCTCCGGGCCGCTGCCCCAGCTCCGGGTCCCGCAGTCTCAGCGCCGAGCCCCGCTGCATCAGCTCCAGGCCGCCGCCGAAAGCCAGAACGCCGCACCAGCAAGTCGGGCCACCGCTGCCTTAGCCCCAAAGACGGCCAGCCTCTCGTTGGTGAGTCCTGGTTGGCTCTGCCTCCGGAGCCTCGGGGTCAGTCGCAGGCTGGAGGCCGCCAGCTCCGTCATTAGGCCTCAGCGCAGACGGAGGCAGAGAAGGGGGATACGACACGAAAAAGTCGCATTCCCCCGAAGGAAGAAACAGAGAACATGTTTCACCCCCCCTCTAACACAACCCAACAAACTAAAACTTAACCAAAACAAGACAAAAAAAACAACAGAAAAAAGCAAAGACAGATGGACTGCAGGCGAGCCGCAGCTGTTAACAGCGCCGCCACTTCCGGAAATATTGTAAGATTTACAATATTATTGCTCTAGTTATTGTTTATCTTTTGGAGTACAATCCATACCTCGCTGAAAGTGGCAGCAGAAGTAGATAGGCGTTATAGTCCACTGAGTATAATGTGATGATAAGGTTTTTTTTTCACACCTAGAGTAGTAATTGCCTGGAACACACTGCCAGGGGAGATGGTAGAATGTAATACTGTAGAAACGTGTAAGAACGTTTAGAAGTCCTTTTAATGGCTGGCTCCTGAGTTCGCAACTTTAAGTATGTGTCTGGTCTGCAAAGTTTTGCCACACCATACAATGAAACAATGCTGTTATGAGAACCTCACAATTGACAACTGAATTCTTCTTGGGGATTAGGACAATAAAATATTGTTTTAATCCCATTAAAATAAAGGACAGCAATTCCAGAGGTGACATTATCATAAAAGTTATTTGCAATGAAAATTTGTTTCTCTGGTGTATAGTTGTAATGACTGTAAAATTATGTTTCATCAAACTAAAAACGTGGAATACTGAATATTCTTTTACAACAGCATTAAAACCCAAAGGAAAATAGGAGAGGGGATCAGAATGGGAGCATACAACATTGTAAATCAAGAAAATCTATTAAATTCAGTCCTTATTTTAAACACTTTTCTCAAGCAAACATCCAAATGATTAATACTGGTCATAGCCACTACTTTTTGAGACTCAACAGCAATTCTTAGTTTCTATGGTCAAAAAATATTTAAGTTACTTTAGCAGTAAATATATTTATTTAGTGGCAAAATATGCTAATGCAACATTTTACTGTTACAGTATAATAAAGCAAAATGCACCATTAAAATATACAATTAAAAATCTATATTATAGAAAACAGTATTCTGTGACAATTGGTATACTGTGGCCATTGTACAATGTCTTTCTGTTTTCTTCATTACATTGCTGTCATCATTATCCTAGCTCTTCAATGTTTGTTCTGACGTTACAAATGTTACAAACACATTCCGATTTTTGCAAAGAAGAAATTGAGACAATTTGTAGGATTATTCTTTGAAGCTGCTTCTATCAATCATTCAAAACAATACATTTCTTTGAGGAAATTACTTAAACTGATTTTAAGGGATTCAAATGTATGTGAAATATTATCAACAGTGTGCTTTAACAGACCTGGCAAGAGCAGAATTTAGATTTGGCTATACAGGTGCACAACCTTTTATCCGAAGATCCAAATAACGAAAACCTCCGAATAACGGACATTTTTTCGGTCCTTGAAGCAAGGTCCTTGAAAACGTTCACCGAGGGCGGCCCGCAGAGGTGACAGTGGAACCTCCGGTCGGTCCTCGAAGAAAGGGGAACTAAATCCCCATTCATAAAAGAGAAGGTGAGGGTATATTGCGCGGGAGGGTTAATAATTGACAATATGCTGCTGCCTGCCCGCTGAGTTAAAAAGTTCCCACGGTAGACTCACGATACACAGTGTATCGTGAGTCTTGCGTGGGAACTTTTTAACTCAGCGGGCAGACAGCAGCAGATTGTCGCTCCCTTCAGTTTCACCCCACCTACACCCCTTTGCTTCCCGGCCATGTGTGTGACCCCTTCCCTCCCCTCTCCAGCTCCCCGCTCATTGCACCGGCGCGGGGGCTTTGCACTGTCTTCACGTCGGCGATACCAGCAGGTCAGTGCCAGTCACCGGAGACGTCAGGACCAACGGGACACCGACCCCCAGGCCCACTGCAAACACGGAGATCCCAGAGACCCACAGCCAGCAGCAGCCCAGCCCCGTTTCAACTCCAGAGGAAAACTGCAAACTGGCCGGAGACGTCAGGACCACCAGAAGCCGTTCCCCGAGCTGCGCCCCCTCATCGGGACACCGACCCCCAGGCCCACTGCAAGCACAGAGATCCCAGAGACCCACAGCCAACAGCAGCCCAGCCCAGCCCCGCTCCAACTACAGAGGAACCTGGGTTGCGGATGACGGGGCGCAGCTCGGGGCGTCGTAGGGGCCCATCGGGGAGCGGGTTCCTGTTGGTCCTGACGTCTCCGGCCACCTGCCATCCTCCGGGAACTGTACCGCCCTTGCAGGAGAGTGGGGTTGTTTGCAGTTGCAGAGGGAGGGGGCAAGGGCGGTACAGTTCCCAGTCTCAGCTCCAGTCCAGGGGGGTGGCCGGAGATGTCAGGACCAACGGGACACCGACCCCCAGGCCCAAGCACGGAGATCCCAGAGACCCACAGCCAGCAGCAACTCCATCCCAGCCCCGCTCCAACTCCAGAGGAACACGTAGGGGCAGAAGCTGATGGTGTGCAAGGTACGTCTTGTTCTTGGGGTGGCGGATGAGGGGGCGCAGCTCGGGCTGTGGGCAAACTGCCACTTGTCGCCGTAGCGGCCCATCGGGGAGCGGGTTCCTCTGGAGTTGGAGGGGGAGGGGGGCATTGTGCTGTTTGATCGCCCCCTGCTATCCCAGGGACAGGGAGACACAGCGGCTTTTTAGACTGGTGGGCAATCACTTCCAAAGTTCTACCCACACAGTCAGTACACCTCTCCTACACTGCATTTCATACAAACATTTATTCTGCAAGAAAAAACTACATTGAAGACTCAAACTCGCGACCGAGTAACTGCCGGGACCAAGGCGCAAACTCGCGACCTTGCGGATATGAGCCGAGCACTCTACCACTGAGCCAGCCATTAAAATCTACGCTAAAAAATTTCCATTCCGAAGGCCGACAAATTCTGAATTACGAAAAGTGTCTGGTCCCAAGGCTTTCGGATAAAAGGTTGTGCACCTGTACATTATGGCAAAACAGTTTATAAGAATTAAGGTCTGGTTTATAGAACAGTAGAAGCCATGTACTTCATCAAGGCTGTGGTGAGGGACAGAGGGGGAGACAGAGAGAGACAGAGAGAGAGAGAGACAGAGAGAGGCAGAGGCAGAGGACATAGAGGCAGGGAGGCATAGAGGCAGGGAGGCATAGAGGCATAGATGCAGAGACACAGAGGCAGACACACAGAGACAGACACACAGAGACAGACAGAAAGAGAGACAGAGCGAGAGACAGAGAGAGAGACAGAGAAAGAGACAGAGAGAGAGAGAGAGCGAGAGAGCGAGAGAGAGAGAGCGAGAGACAGAGAGAGAGACAGAGCGAGAGACCGAGAGAGAGACGAGAGAGAGAGACGAGAGAGAGACGAGAGACGAGAGAGAGAGAGAGAGGAGAAAGAGAGGGTCGAGAGAGAGAGAGACAGAGGGAGGGTCGAGAGAGACAGAGGGAGGGTCGAGGGAGACGGAGAGGGAGAGAGAGGGGGAGAGGGAGACAGACAGAGAACAGAGATATATGCCAACATGATGAATGAGGTCTTAAATTTTTTAGATTGCTAATGAAGGATGTCTAATTATCCTTAAGATGCATGCTTGCACTAATTGCACCTGGTTTATTTCAAGTGGATATCTTACCTAAACAGCTAGCTAAGCAATCTGATCAATTGATTCCATGTATAAATTATCATAAAACTTGATACCACAATCAAATCAACCATTAAGCTGAGAGCAATACTTCTGTATCTGGAAGTAGGAATTAAAATGGATTAGGATAGCATTGTGCCCATTGTTCATGTAGTTATCAAAACTACAGCAGTTTCCAAGGAGTCATACGTTTCTTACACCAAGCAGAAACATCCAAATAGTTGAAGGTAGTTTAAAATCTTAAAATCTTTTAAGCTGTTGCTAGTTTAGATCACATATTACCTTGATAGTCAGATAATACATTATAAAAACACGTAGAAAGCCAAGCTGAGATAGCAAAACACAAATACAAAATCAGTATGACAAAGGATAGGAATAATTGATTCATCACGATCTTTCAAGGGAGCTGCAATAAGAAGCTACTTAATGTAGGTGAAAATATTTTTAAATTCATTTTCAGGACATGATCATTGTTGGCACACTGAGTAAGGAAGGCAGATTTCCTCCCCTTGAGGAAATTAGTGAACCAGGTGGGTCTTTTTATGACAATTCAATTGTTTTGACATTGTCATTACCAATCACTAGTACTTTTTAGATAATTCCAAGCTGTTGTATCTTGTATCAAGTTGTATCTCTGCCATATGTAAGGTGACACTAACATTGTCACTAATAAATTTAATAGGAAATTATAGAGAAGTTTCTTTATCAAACAACTGGTGGAATTTTCTACCACAAGATGTGGCAGCAATGTAATTAACGGGAAGCTAAGCAAATAAAAAACTGAAGGTAATGTTGATATTTGGTGTGGAAGGAAGCATCTATGGCATATAAACATCATCACATGCTAGACTGCATTGTTCATTTTATGTAATGATGTAATGAATTAGAGCAAATGGTAAAGTATTATTTAATAAAACAAGATTTAGAGATGCAAAAAATACTACATCACTGTGAAGTCAAGGAGATAAAGATGTACTTAAAGAACCATTGGTTGATGTTGGTAAATATATGAAGATATTTCTTAATGCTATTTACATCTACACCAGGTGCAAAAATAAATATCCTTGGCTGTTCTTTGATTAATAGTTCCTCTTTTAAATACTTCCCACTTCATTCTCTGAGGAAACAGTGCCCTCCATAATGTTCGAGACAAAGACCCATCATTTATTTATTTGCCTCTGTACTCCACAATTTTAGATTTGTAATAGAAAAAAAAAAATCACATGTGGTTAAAGTACACATTATCAGATTTTATTAAAGGCCATTTTTATACATTTTGGTTTCACCATGTAGAAATTACAGCAGTGTTTATACATAGTCCCCCATTTCAGAGCACCATAACATTTAAGACACAGCAATGTCATGTAAATGAAAGTAGTCGTGTTTAGTATTTTGTTGCATATCCTTTGCATGCAATAGCTGCTTGATTCATGGACATCACCAGTTGCTGGGTGAATTATCTGGTGATGCTCTGCCAGGCCTGTATTGCAGCCATCTTTAGCTTATGCTTATTTTGGGGGGTAGTTCCCTTCAGTTTTCTCTTCAGCATATAAAAGGCATGCTCAATTGGGTTCAGATTGGGTGATTGACTTGGCCACTCAAGAATTGGCCATTTTTTAGCTTTGAAAAACTCCTTTGTTGCTTTAGCAGTATGTTTGAGATCATTGTCTTGCTGTAGAATGAACCGCCGGCCAATGAGTTTTGAGGCATTTGTTTGAACTTGAGCAGATAGGATGTGTCTATAAACTTCAGAATTCATTATGCTGCTACCATCAGCAGTTGTATCATCAATGAAGATAAGTGAGCCAGTACCTTCAGCAGCCATACATACCCAGGCCACAACACCCCCATCACCGTGTTTCACAGATGAGATGGTATGCTTTGGATCTTGGGCAGTACCTTCTCTCGTCCATACTTTGCTCTTACCAACACTCTGATATAAGTTCATCTTCATTCCATCTGTCCACAAGACCTTTTTCCAGAACTGTGGTTGCTGTTTTAAGTACTTCTTGTTAAACCGTAACCTGACCATCGTTTTTTTTTGTGGCTAACCAGTGGTTTGCATCTTGCAGTATCTCGGTATTTCTGTTCATGAAGTATTCTGCAGACAGTGGCCATTGACAAATCCACACCTGACCCCTGAAGAGTCTTTCTGATCTGTCAGACAGGAGTTTGGGGCTTTTTCTTTATTATGGAGGGAATTCTTCTGTCATCAGCTGTGGAGGTCTTCCTTGGCCTGCCAGTCCCTTCGCGATTAGTAAGCCTACCATTGCTCTCTTTCTTCTTAATGATGTTCCAAACAGTTGATTTTGGTAAGCCTAAGGTTTGGCTGATGTCTCTAACAGTTTTATTCTTGTTTCTCAATCTCATAATGGCTTATTTAACTTTCATGGCACAACTTTGATTCTCATGTTGATTAACAGCAATAAAAGTTTCCAAAGGTGATGGAAAGACTGGAGGAAAGACTAGGTGCTGAGAGCACTCTTCTACCTGCATTAAGGAGGCAATTAAACACGCCTGAGCAATTACAAAGGCCTGTTAAGCCATGTGTCCCAAACATTATGGTGCCCTGAAATGGGGGGACTATGTATAAATATTGCTGTAATTTCTACATTGTGAAACCAAAATGTATAAAAATGGCCTTTAATAAAATCTGACTGTGCACTTTAATCACGTAGGGTTTTTTTTCTATTACAGATCTCAAAATGTGGCGTACAGGGGCAAATATATAAATGATGGGTACACAAAAATGCTGGAGAAACTCAGCGGGTGCAGCAGCATCTGTGGAGCGAAGGAGATAGGCAACGTTTCAGGCCGAAACCCTTCTTCAGACTGATGATCAGTCTGAAGAAGGGTTTCGGCCCAAAACGTTGCCTATCTCCTTCGCTCCATAGATGCTGCTGCACCCGCTGAGTTTCTCCAG
This sequence comes from Amblyraja radiata, assembly GCF_010909765.2. NCBI lineage: Eukaryota > Metazoa > Chordata > Chondrichthyes > Rajiformes > Rajidae > Amblyraja > Amblyraja radiata. The sequence goes on from NC_045988.1 coordinate 4,795,126, forward strand.
CATTTTTGCGTACCTTTGATTTTCCAGCATCTGCAGTTCCTTCTTAAACACATATATAAATGATGGGTCTTTGTCCCAAACATTATGGAGGGCACTGTGTATCTCCTCTCTCTTTTCTCTTCTCCCACGCACAGATACCATGTACAGGTTAACATGTCAAATTTGGACATCTGTTCTCATCAAAAAAGAAATAGCAAAATAGTGCATATCATACAATGGTTATGAAAAAAATAAATGGCACAAAAAAAAAAATCAGCCAACGGTAACAGTGAAATATGACATCTGTATTCTACTTTCACCATAATTTAGTGTCATATGTGCTCTGTCACAAAGCAAAAGTACTTAATATAGAATTCAGTAGTTTATAAACAGGCAAATGAAAGTCTACATACCTGCAATCTTTATGTTAAGGTTGGCATCCAGGAGCAAGTTTTCAGCTTTCAGGTCTCTATGTACAATGTTTCGACAGTGACAAAAATGGACAGCTGCAACAATTTGCTTGAATTTCTTTCGGGCTTCTTTCTCTGCCATTCGTCCGTGGGCCACAAGATGATCTATAGTTTTCAAAGGGATGGAAAAAGGAAGCAAAATGAGAGGTACGTTAATTAAATAGCAACTTCAACAGGTGATACCTCACACTTTTCTGGCTCACAGCCAATACATTGTTATGATACCAAACAAAAAGTGAAATGTACTTGTTGGTAACTTTATCAAGAGCAAAATCTACATACATGGAGTTCAGCTATAAAACAATAGTTGCATTCCGAAGAAACCTTGTGTTATGAAAAGATAGAGTTATGAAGCCAATCATGTTGATTGGCGAAAAGGGATTCGGAGCCAGGAGCTTTCTTTTCCTGCCTGTCAATTTCCAAAGTAATTGGTAATTCCTTCTTGAAATAGTGTTATAGCTTATTTGGGGCTCGTAGTGCATATAATGCTCCCTCATTCACCACTCGTGTTGTAGACAATTCATATTATGGAAACACGTTACAGCAGAACTACCTGTGCTTTTTCATTGTGCTCCACTTTCACTATTGCATTACCTCCCTGAACAACTGACAAATCTTTTCATAGATATTTTATTTTGGAACCATATCCATCCAGTAACATATTTTAGAAAAGCCAACTATAACTAACATTCAAACTCAAGCCACCAAAAGCAAATACTGAAGAATGTTTTAGTAGTTAAAACCAGAATATTGAACCCTTAAGTATGTATAATTTGAAGAAGCATTCTGTCCCCTGTGACTATTACCATTACTTCCAAATCGCAACCCAACCACAATAAACACTGCAGAATCCCTGTTCTATGCAAGATCACTGGTGTATAGGTTCATTGCATTCAGGTTGCTACAGAAGGAGATGCCAAAATGTAGACAGCTACATTGAGGCTCAGGGAGAAAAGTTAAATAGTAGTTCTTTGCCGGACTGAACTTTCATACTTCCTGGTAAATTTTCAAAAGCAACATTTACAGCAACTGGGGAAACTGACCATGTACAATGAATGGTTGGCTTTCTTTTAGGATATTTTGTACATTCAACCAAAGAGAAAAATCACAGCGATGCCAAATGCACAATTTAATACTCTACAGCAGTGCTACCCAAAGTGGTGGTCCGCGGACCGGTACCGGTACGCGGACCATCAGTTGCCGGTACGCGGCGAGTTTCCAGAAAAGAAAGGATAGCACCTTCAGAGATCATACTTTTGTTTAATTAAGAGTCAAAACGTAGGAAATTTATCTGTAATAATTATAATCAAAGTTCCCAATCTATCTATCCTTTCTCTCTCTCTCTCTCTCTCTCTCTCTCTCTCTGTGTTAATTTCGTTTCATATGCAAAACCAATCATGCTATTTTTCTTTTTATTACAAAATTAATCAAACATTTTATTTTCATTTCCGTTGTGTACTCGTTATTTGTATTATACATCAAATAGTGGGTGCTACTATAGCGTGTGGGATGCAGACAAAATGGGAGGGTGTAAGGACGAGGGGAGAATCTGGAATAAGTGAACACGGCATGTTTGCTGTTTCCCCGCCAAATTTCACCCCAATCTTCTCAAGCTTCTCTTTCTTGGGGGTTTGTGTGGGGAATTCCTCAGTTATTGAAGAATTTATGCTTCAAGACGAATTCTTAGGAAACGAAGTTGCCTCCACGAACAAAAAAAAAGAGAGAATATATTATTTCATTTCTCCTAACGTTTAAAGATGTTACACCCACCCCAACAACCGTACAACGGGTCACCCGTGACCCGCAGCAAGGATTATAATATTAGAGAAGGATGGCCCACTCCAATTGGCGAACTTGCTCCCGCCGCGACGGTAGCGCCTGTAGCGGTCGACAAGTATCACTAATACAAATCTCATTAGATTTGTTAATAATAGGAAACTCCAATGCATCACTATTAATATAAAATAAACTTTAAAAAATGGTTTGATATTAACAAATCTAATGAGAGTTGCGTGTCGACCGCTAGAGGCGGTACCGTCGGCTATTATTGTGGTAATAAAATAATTAGTTTCTATTTTTAGTATTACGATATATTTTCAATTGTTCTGTCTACAATTGAACGTTACCTATTCCTTTCAATCTTTGTGTTAACATCTCTATTCATTGCGGTTTAAAATAACTACAAATTTTGCATATTCTTTAAAATTAACCTACTGTACTTCATTCATTATATATTTTTTTTAACTTATATATTATGTGGTAAAATATCTTTGTTAGAAGACTGCTGGCTTAATTTTTTTTTATATTGTAATATTGTATTATTTGTTTACAAACTTTAATATAAGATAAAAACTAATTATCAACTTTTCTTATATTCATTATATATATTGTTTCCTGTATAAATTAATATTACTACGCATATTACCGGTACGCCACATCAGATAGTTTGGGAAGCACTGCTCTACAGCACTGTTTTGACTTCAAAGTATATTCTTACCAATTTCGGACATATGGCAATATCAGAAACTTCCTTTTTCCAAATTCAGTTGAAGATTGTTGATATTATATATATATATATATATATATACCTTGTATAGGTATACACACACACACACACATATACACATAAAAAAGACAAATAAACAAACAATAATAGTGCAAAGTAAAAAATAATGGCCCCAAGCTTATAGAGTACGGAGCCTGTTTGGAGGTTGTAGGGAAGAAGCTGCTCCTGAAGCTGGGCGTTAAAGTTTTCAGGCTCCTATACCTTCTTCCCGATGGCAGAAGTGAAAAGAGCGAGTGGCCAAGGTTGTGTGGGTCTTAGCATTGAACCAACGACTCTTGTAGATCCCTTCAATGGTAGGAGGTCAGTACCCGTGATGGACTGTGTAATGTTCACTACTTTTTGCAATCTTTTTCTTTGGGCATTCGAGCGGCCGAACCGGGTTGTGATACAAAGAGTCAACATGTTCTCTACTGTACCACTGTAGAATTTGAAGAGAGTATTTATTCACCGACATACCAAATCTCCTTAATCTTCTAAGGAAGTAGAGATGTCGATAGGCATTCTTTATGATTGCTTCAATGTGCTGGGTACAACAAATCATCACAGATATGCAGGGCCAAGAATTGGAAGCTTTTGATTCTCTCCACCAAAGTCCCGTCAATGAAGACATGTTTATGGATCCTTGTCCTTCCTCTTCCAAAGTCCACAATCCGTTCCTTGGTCTTACTGACGTTGAGAGCAAGGCTGTTGTTCTGGCACCATTTGGTCAGTCGATCTATCTCCCTCCTATAATCTGACTCATCATTATCTGTAATGCGTTCAATAACGAAGGTGTCGTTGGCGAACTTGAGATGGAGTTTGAACTGTGTCCGGCTAGAGTGTGTAGAGCAGGGGCTGAGACTGCAGTCTTGAGGTGCTCCTATGCTGATGGTTATCAAGGAGGAAGTGCTGTTGCCAAATCGTACAGATTGTGATCTGATGATGAGGAAGTCCAGGATCCAGTTGCAGAGGGATGTACAGAGACCCAGTTCCGTGAGCTAGGTAACCAGCTTGGAGGGGATGATGATGTTAAAACACCGAGCTGTAGTCTACATCTTTCTAGGCTTACTCTGTGAACTGTTGCATTCCTTGAATCTCTGACACTGGTACTAAATATAAAGTGCAAGGATGCATACCTAACAACAATAAATGAACAATGACAGTATCTAACTCAGGACAATTTACAAGATGGAGAAAAACGTGAGCTAATGATCTTCTTGGTGGGGGGAAAGTCATAGGAAGAGTAGTGACACAAAATGCTGGAGTAACTCAGCGGGATAGGCAGGATCTCTGGAGAAACGGAATAGGTGTCATTTCGGGTCGAGATCCTTCTTCAGACCCGAAACGTCACCTATTCCTTTTCTCCAGAGATACTGCAGCTTTTTGTATCTGTCTTCAGTTTAAACCAGCATCTGCAGTTCCTCCCTACACATTGTAAGAAGTGTAGAAGAATATATATGCTATGGGTCTTTAATATTTTGGTTTTAACTAATAAAAACATCCTTTTTCTGTGTAAAACCGGATCCTTCCACTCAAAGGGCCTTCTTGGAAGAATCTCTTTGCACCCAACTGCTAAAATTCAATGCTGGCATTTAATGACAATCATGCCGAATACTTAATTTTCTTTCAGAATATGATGTATGGCTTTCAGAATAAGCATATGGACTACTGAACAACCATTTATACACATATCAGTGGAATGGTGATGGTGAAGAAAAAACTATAGAATACAATCATGGAGGAAATTGGGTATAAAAACAAAAGTTTGCATGATTGCACGGAAGGAAAATAAAATTTAAAAAATAAAGAAATAATAAAGGAAAAGCCTGAAGAAGTCTATATATACACCATGGAGTTATTATTTTCTATGGTTATCAACAAAACTGCCTGATAATTTAGGGAACACTTTATGAATTACACAAAATCCAAATGTCCTGTCTCGACATCAGATACAGTGCATAGTTCCCAGAAAGTGGTGTGGTGAAGAAGGCTTTTCACATGCTAGACTTTGTCAGTCAGGGAATTGGGTATAGAAGTTGCGACTTTGTTACAGTTGTACACGATGTTGATGTAACCATACATGGAGTATTGTGTTCAGTTTTAGTCACTCTGCTACTTATATCAGATGTCATTAAGCTGGAAAGAATGGAGAGACGATACATGAGGATGTCAGGACACGAAAGCCTAAGGTATAGGGGGAGGTTGGCAAGACTAGGACATCATTCCTTGGAGTGCCGAAGACTGAGGGGGTGGTCTTACAGAAGTTTATAAAATCATGAGGTGAATAGATAGGGTGAATGTACTGTTAGTTTCCAAGAACTAGAGGGCATAGGTTTAAGTTGAGAGAGAAAATATTTAATTGGAACCCGAAGAGCAATCTTTTTCACAAAGATGGTGATGGGATATGGAATAAACTGCCAGATGAATTAATAGAGACAGGTACAATCAAGGCAATTAAAAGACACTTGGATCGACAGGCACATTGATAGGAAAGAGGATATGGTCCAAACACAATAGAAAGAAAGAATATGTCAACACAAATGGCTTTATAAGGGCATGGTGCAATTAAGGATCACATAGATAGTCTTGTAGGTGATTTGCTTTGTAAAGAGCCATGACATGAGAACGCCACAGTACCTACACTGGCATTACAGTTTGAAGAAGGGTCCCAAAACATAATATCACCTATCCATATCATCCAGAGAGGCTGCCTGACCCGCTGAGTTCCTCCAGCACGTTGTGGTTGTTTTTTCTCAAACCAACATCTGCAGTTCATTGAGGCTAGCATTGCACAAAATATTAGCCAGTGGCATTTGAAAATGATTTGCATTCCATTGCAAGAATGATGGGTAATAAAGATAGTCATTATGCATGAGGAAAGTCGGTCATACCTGGCAATCCAGCTGTAAATGTACAGAATGCACACGTTGCTATTTCAGTTTAGTTGCACATATAGATTGAAAGATTATGCATATTATTTATTGAAGTTTTTAAATTGAATCAATCTATTTTTAAAATGAAAGATTCAAGCCCTTGCAAACTGCACAACAATGAAGTCTGAAGAAGGGTCTCGACCCAAAACGTCACTAATTCCTTTTCTCCTGAAATGCTGTCGGACCCGCTGAGTTACTCCAGTTCTTTGTGTCTATCTTCAGTTTAAACCAGCATCTGCAGTTCTTTCCTATAAAAAGAATTAATCTATTTGGACTTTCTACAACAAGTATGACAATCAAGATTCAAGATTCAAGAGAGTTTATTGTCATGTGTCCCAGATAGGACAATGAAATTATGTGTCCCAGATAGGACATATGAGTGATGGCAAGAGCAAAGTATGGAGGAGAGAAGGAACTGACGAAGATCCAAAGCATACCACCTCATCTGTGAAACACGATGGTGGGGGTGTTATGGCCTGGGCATGTATGGCTGCTGAAGATACTGGCTCACTTATGTTCATTGATGATACAACTGCTGATGGTAGTAGCAAGTTCAAACAAATGCCTCAAAACCGGCCGGCGGTTCATTCTACAGCAAGAGTCTGAAGAAGGGTTTTGGCCCGAAACGTTGCCTATTTCCTTTGCTCCATAGATGCTGCTGCACCCGCTGAGTTTCTCCAGCACTTTTGGTGATTCATAGAGGAAGAGGACTTGGCTTTTTGATGCCTTTCCCCACAGCGGAAATTTTTGATTCTGTTGTGGGGGGGCGTTCATGTTGAATTCTATAATGTGTTGTGTCATTTTTTCTTATTTTTAATTTTTCTATGGATGTACGGAAACCTAATCATTTCTTTTATGTAAAGCACTTTGGTTTCAACGCGAGTTGATTTAAACGTGCTATATAAATAAAATGTACTTACTTACTTTTGTCTACCAATGATCCCAAACATACTGCTAAAGCAACAAAGGTATTTTTCAAAGCTACAAAATGGTCAATTCTTGAGTGGCCAAGTCAATCACCCAATCTGAACCCAATTGAACATGCCTTTTATATGCTGAATAGAAAACTGAAGGGGACTAGCCCCCAAAACAAGCATAAGCTAAAGGTGGCAGCAATACAGGCCTGGCAGAGCATCACCAGTGAAGACACCCAGCAACTGGTGATGTCCATGAATCGCAGACTTCAAGCAATCATTGCATGCAAAGGATATGCAACAAAATACTAAACATGACTACTTTCATTTACATTACATTGCTGTGTCCCAAACATTATGGTGCCCTGAAATGAGTATAAACACTGCTGTGATTAAAATCTGACAATGTGCACTTTAACCACATGTGATTTTTTTTCTATTACAAATCTCAAATTGTGGAGTACAGAGGCAAATAAACAAATGATGGGTCTTGGTTCCAAACATTAAAGAGGGCACTGTAGGTTCTATGTGAACATCACATAAACTGTTTATCTGCTCATTATCACTATGTTAGAACAGAGAACAGTACAGCACAGAAGCAAGGCCCTTCGGTCAACAATGTTTGTGCCAAACCTGAGGCCAAACCAACTTTTATCTGCCTGCATATAATCCACATCCCTCCATATCCATGTGCCTATCCTGAAGTCTTTCAAATGTCATTGGAGCATTTGGTTTGTACACTGGCTACCAGCATCTCCATTTCAAAATCAATTAATTGATTGTGAGGTGCTTGAAGTGTTGAGAAAGGAAAATCCACTAAATAAATACGTCGTTCTTTCCTTTTCAAAAACTCCTTTCAGAAAAGCATTGCTAAATTGAGGCATTAAGTCGACATTCGCAACCATACTGTTTTATAATGTGAGCTAGTACAATCAGGAAACACATTTTCAGTCCAAGGCTGGTAGTATTTCAATATCAATGGATGCTAGGACAACTAGAGCTTTTAAGACTGAGAGAGAGAGAGATTTCTGTTAGGTACAGTTGTCAAGCAATTTGGACCAAAGCAGGAAATTGGATTTGTGGTCCAGATTTATCACAATTTTACGAATAGCAAAATAGGCCCTTGACTGGAACAATGGTTTATTCTTGTTCCTATATTTCTATGTTGATTTGATCCAAATTCAAAGCATTCCAGATGTTATGAAAAAGGATCTCATGATATCAGCCAAGTCAACAAAACAAATGTTTAACCTTTACGTGGAATGCTAAACTGGCAAAATAACTCAACAGACTTAAGCTTCACTCGTGGACTGAAAAAGTGATAGATGTTATATTTTAATAAAAGCACAAATGAATCACAACTACTGAAAAGTTGAATTGCGCTTAGGTTAACAAAATCTGAAAGCAAAGCCATCCACAATACTTGTTCCTGTGCAGCTGGAGGACTGCTCCAACAAAATTTTGTTGTCTTGTACAATGACAATAAAGATTATCTATCTATCACAAGCAAATGTACAGACAGGTTCATAAGTTTTAGGAGCAGAATTAGGCCATTCGGCCCATCGAGTCTGTTCCACCATTCAACCAAGGCTGATCCATCTTTCCCTCTCAAACCCATTCTCCTGCCTCCTCCCCATAATCATTGATACCCTTACTAATTAAGTAACTGTCAATCTCCGCTTTAAACATAACCAATGACTGCAGCCGTCTGTGACAACCCGTGAGTTACATGCTAAAATATTCTGTACTGCAAACCAGTTTTTCACCATTGAATCCCAGGTTATAAGCATTCTATTTGGATGTTTTTCTCTGATACCAAGCCATTTTATTAGCAATGACAAAATGAGCCTCCGCCGTTATGTCACAGCTGAGGTCAAAATTGCATTCGGAGGTAGACATGGCCCATGCAAAAGAAACAAAAAATCTTGTCCATTTTAATTTCAGTCCACTCAATATTACGGGCCAATAACACTAATATGGACATGCTAATCAACCAAAAGTGAAATTGCAATCTGTGGTATTGGAACATTTATTTAATTCACGGAGAACAGGTGCAAGGCCTGGAACACACTTTTGTAATCGTTTAGAGAAAATTCCATGATACTATTATTAAAAGACATTCTACGCTCACATAGCCTTGGTTAGGATTGGATAACATACTTCAACATGCAATTTTTATTAATGCAGGTCCACATTGAGGAAATTATTTGCAAAATTATCCGACTCTTTTGTATTACTACTTAAAAACGGACAAACCAAAGGCACACAACAGATTTCTTACAATTTATGTATTGTTTTCACTTCAACTAATATAATAATCTGTAGAAGGGTCTCGACCAGAAATGTCACCAATTCCTTCTCTCCATAGATGCTGCCTCGTCAGCTGAGTTTCTCCAGCATTCCCTCATTCCCTTCCTAACAGCAGTATTATTTTTCTCTTTTGTTATTAATATACCCCTGAAAATGTACACCACAGAATGTGCAGAGGAAAATGTACTATGTACAATTCACCCAATAACTGCAATGATTGCAATTAAACTTGGGAAACTGCGTCTGAAGAAGTGTCTTGACCCGAAACGTCACTCATTCCATCTCTCCAGAGATGCTGCGTGTCCCGCTGACTTAATCCAGCATTTTATGTCTATCTTCTAATCCCATCCTATATGACTTAGAAATTGAGATAGAAATTAACTTTAGCTTGCTTGTGCTAAATGGGCACGATAGTAGTGGTTGCTAAGCCTAAATTTTAATCTCATTCATTCAAATGAACCAAATATTAGGCAAATGTTATTACAATGTCCATTTAGCACCAGTAACAAAAGATACATTTCTATCCCTGATAGGAATTAATTGAGATCTTCTAAATTTAAAGTATGGTGCTCTAAATACAGAAAACCCTGTGCATTCTCCTTCATGTGACTGTGGAATTTCTGCAGTATATGCCAAAGTGCTGTATGTGTGCCGTTATAGATGGGCCTTTGTACAGCATTCAATTAAGCAGAGCTAAAGGAATGTGACACATGCTGCTCTGTAAACATGGCCATGCTAGTTTCCATCTTTCTTCTATGCCTTTATTATTTATTTTTTAACAAAACTTGAGACAAGGAATTACTTATTATAGAATATAGTTCCAGGTTAGAGCTAAATAAAAATACCGTGCCAGTAGCAAACAGGTCAAAATGTGCTTGAAGGATAGTATTTCAATATGTAAAATATGAATTTTGCTGTTTTAAACACTTGCACTCTTGGTTTCTGAATAATTAAAAAGTCAACGATTAAAAATTAAAAAAGCAAAACATATTCTCCAGAATCATTTCGCCTCAAGCAAAGCCAAATACACTTACTGGGTGGCATTAACGATCATGAAACAGTTAATTTGATACAAAACTACTGCTGGCATCATACCTATATGTGAGCATTAGAGAAAGTACAGGCAGGATTTGCGAGGGTGATACCAGAAAACCAAAGGAATACATATCATTAAAGAATAAACAGTCTGCGTCTCTTTTCTCTTGTGAAAATAAGACTAAAGTCTTTAGAATTATTAAGATTTTCACAGGGTGGATCCAGGGAGAATATTTCCATCTGTGGGAATGAACATAACTAAAGCCCATCTATAGTGGAAAGTCAATAAATGTAATGAGAAATACAAAGGCAATCTCTACTTTAAGAAAGAATGGAGAACATGATCCATAGGGTGAGATTGAAGCAAATAGGATAGATGCATTTAGGGGAAACATGGACAGACATATAAAGGAGAAGGGAATAGGTTACTTTTTGATAAACTTTGCTAAGAAAAGACAACGGGTTTAAATACATTACAAATTCTCACATGGACTGATTGCCCAAATGGCCTGTTTCTGTGAGGTTATTCCTTATTATACAATGTAAAAGCCAAAATATTCTGTCACAAGACCCAAGTTGTTTTACTTTGGCTGCTGAGGATAAACAAAGGGGTCATTATCAGGAACGAGGGAATGGTGCAGTGGGAACTGCGAAGGTTAGGCTTGCATTTAAAACAAGGATGGGCTAGTGAGATTGAACGAGAAATGGTGGATTTGTGGAGCCCAAAAGAAGAACTATTACAATGGACAAGCATGCTTAACGAGGCTCTATCTGAGGAGGTTCGCAGACAGTGGATTCAGTGGCTTAGAATTTCCTCAGGCAGAACATTTAAATTACACCAAAAAATGCATTGTGAAAGTGGTTTATGTGCGAGTAACCTTGCACTTTCCACGTTCAAAGCCCGAGGTTACATCTAAATGCATGTAAGGCACCACTGGGTGCATATCTAAGGGCCTCCATTCTTAAATGCATGAAGCACGGAGAATCTGGGAAGTAAGTTGGAGACTTTGTGAACCAAATTTTCAGATTTTTTCTAGCAAGGCATTATCATAGAAATTCAATTAGCAGCCCACATAATACACTGAATGTGATAGTATTTCTCAGTCATGAACTCAGTTAATGACAAAGAAAAGAAAAATACCGATTAAAATGGATTTCAAAATTTAGCACTTTGGATTGAAATCAATATTATTCCATTTTGGCAGGAATTGATATAATTTTATTTTAGAAATATTCCGAGCCACCAAATTGTGTACTGTTTTCAACAACTTTAATGATCTAAATATAACACCCAAGTACCACTTTATGACAACAGAGGGAAAAATAAATGGAAGGATTGGTTACTTGCCAATGAGGCACTTATTATCAACTGCATATGGTGAACTAGTTTAGTCTGGGTAAAATTCTGATTAAAAATGCTCCATCACAGATATTGGAATTTGGTGAATTATTCAATATTTTGATAGTAACAAACATTTTATTAAATAATGGTAATTCAACTCAAAAGGAACCCATTTCCAAAATAACTTTTTTTTTTTTTAAAAGATGCCAGGCTCAATTTCTGTTGCAATAATAACATCTTCATTACACAAAGCACGTTTCTTAATAGCTGGACTTTGCTGTTAAATACCTGTGAGCTATGGTGCTCCGTTATTTATGAGAAATGCCACAGCAACATCAGGAGAGGACCGGATGAGTGTTTAAAAGTTACTATGCAAATATTGTAATCACATTGTGTCATCTTTGCTGTTAATTTGCAAAACAAGGTATCTCATTGACCCCCCCCCCCCCCCCCCTTGAAATGCACTGAACTGCACAAAGCCCATGAGCCTGTGTGGTAGACACCAACTAAAGTTGCCTCAAAAAAGTTTTCATATTTCACGTGTGTAAATATCCTCTTACCATTATGACCAAGGCTGGTCGCAGGAGAATGTTGTGCCTCCATTTAGTAATTTGATTGCTCTTAAAATCTCATTGCTCCATTTGCCAGTCCCTCAGTCCTGTCATGTGCAACAATTGTTGTGATCCTTTTCAGCAATACAGACTCTGCCTAGATGTTTTTAGTATACCTGGATTGCTGAGTGACAAGAAGTGTCTGAAAGAGTGAGAACTAGGAAAGAGACAGAGGTCTGTAGTTCAGTCTCCAAGTCAGAGAAGGGTGAGGCAGAAGGGACAGTTGCAGAAGGAATTGAGCTTGGTCAAAAGGTGTATGCTTCCTCCCAGGTGACTGACATCGAAAATCTTAGTTAGACTCAGTGGGTAAGGCAGCATCTCTCAAGAAAAGGAATAGGTGACGTTTCGGGTCAAGACTCTTCTTCAGACTGAGAGTCAGAGGAGACATAAACTAGAGGTATAAAAGGTATAGGCATGGAAATCTTAGTAACATGTCTCAGTTAACAGTGCTCAGGCTCCTGCATCTTCTTCTGGATGGTAGGTGCAATAAGAGAGCACGGGCAGGATGGCATGTCTTTAATGACATTAGTTATCTACTTGAGGATGTAGAGGCATTTGTGAGCTTTCTTGTCATTGCATCAATATCAGATCTTTGGAGTTGAGTACTTTTAGGAACTTGAAGCCTTTGACTTTCTCCATCACTGTCCCTGCAATGAATACATCTTTCCCTTTCTGAAGTAAGCATTAATACCTTTGTCTTGCTAACATTGAGAGCAAGATTGTTGTTCTGGCACCAGTTAACCAGATTGTTGATTTCGCATTGGTACTCTGATTTGTTGTTACCAATTATTCATCCAATGACAATGGTATAATTGACAAAATTAAAGATGCATTGGAGCTGGTTCTGGCTACAGTTATGGGTATAGAGAGAGAGTAGACCAATGAACTGAGCACATAGCCCTGAGGTGCCCCTGCGTTAGTCAGCGAAAAGGTGTTGTTTCCAATGTGTACCCAGTTCCCTGATTCCGATGATAGCTTTAGAAGTGATGATGGTGTTGAATGCTGTACATGACCAACGGCCTGACATATATATTGCAGTTGTCCAAGTGGTCCAGTGCAGAGTGAAAGCCAGCAAATCGTCAATCTCTTGTGGCGGTAGGCAAACTAACGTAGGTCCAGATGAATACTGAGGCAAATTTTGATTTGTGTGATAACCAAACTCTTGAAGCACTTCATCACAATGGATGCGGGTACAATTGGTCAGTAGTCATTGAGGCAAAGACTCTTCTTGGGTACTGGCATAATGGATGACCTTTTACCCATGAGGTTAATAATAACAAAATTATATAATTTTCGCTTCATTGTCATCTGACGTTAATCTCAAAAGAGAAAAATAATGAATTTAAAAGGATTTTTTCAAGATAATGGTGTATTCATCAAGAGAGAAAACGACTCCTAAGGATCAAAAGATTTATACTCTGAAGAGATCACGTAGGATAGAATGCTAAAATGTTACTGAAACTCCTTTAAGCCAACCAGAACCACAGATATCACCCTTTCAGAGGGCGTAATGCCAAATGTGAGGGATAGCATGCATAGTATGTGAGATTTGGTAATATCCTATTCACAATAATAAAGACCTGCTTTGTTGCCTGCCCTAAATAGCAGGGTTTATCCATTATGCAAGCTTCCAGCTCAAAGGAAACAATTCACAGCACAAAATAATTGCCACAGAATGTATGTTCATAATTCTTGTCTATGTGAGTCTTTTTCAAAAAATACTGTAAAGGTACCACTAAAGGAATGATGGAGTATTTACCATGCATCCATGTATCTAATAACATAATTTTGTGAGAGTGGAATCATTTTCACTGTCAACAAAATAATTCTTAAATGAACAAGAAACAAGCCTTTGTTTACGGAAAGTCAAAACAGCTAAAGTGAGGATAGAAAGCTGAATGGAAAAAGTTCTGCTTGATCACTAATTCCTTTAAGTGTGAAACTATTCCTTCTGACGTGGGTTAGCAAAAGCAGGAAAGGAATATTAAGTAGAATGATGAGAAGCAAAAGAATGAGAACTTTGAACTGTAGATATTTGGTACCTCTCAGAATCACACAAAACATAATTTGTTATTCAATGTTATTGCATTAACTGCTTCTGATCAAAGATGAGATTAAATGCAAACATCTTTGAACCAGAATAGTCACACAGTAAAATCAAATGATTGTGAAAGTTAAGTAACAGCCCAGTCCATCATTAAAACCGACTGATAAGAATTAATTTATTGCGTATTAAATGTTTTTGAAATTATATTACTGTCAATACGATTTGCAAAACTCACTTTTCTAAAATAATTTCTTTCTACTTAAGTCATGAAAAAAAATTACTTTTGATAAAGTACCTTAAAAATTGGAAGACATTTTATCAAAGAAATGTTATCCGATTGTCACAGTAGTTCAAAGACAAGCGAACTCTCCACAATATTTTTTTCCCCTGATATCTGGTTTTAGGATGGATTGATATATTCCTCCTTCATGACACAATGTTTTTTCAATCTATCTAACACTATCCTAGAGTTACAGTGTTGTCTAGATTGTTTTCACAGTTCCTGGTGGGAATCATCTGTATTCAATTCCACTAATTTTCTTAAACAGTCTCAAGCATAGACACTTATTGTGTTCGAATACAAGAGCTTCATACATGCAAAAAAGTAATTAAAATCACCACTGCATCTATATCTGCGACATAGGACAGTCAAAAACTAAGAACCCAAGTACAAGTTTTCCTTTAATGTCTTTCATTTATCCATGTTTTGTATCTCTAGTCAACAATAATTATATTGGCATCTTCCCTTGGTAAGGATAACAAACTAATTAGGCGACAGTGGCATAGCGGTAGAATTGCTGCCTTGCAGCGCCAGAGACCTGGGTTTGATCCTAACTATGGGTGCTGTATGTACGGAGTTTGCACGTTCTCTCTGTGATCGCATGAGTTTTCTCTGGGTACTCCAGTAGGTTCATTCGCTTCGGGAAAATTTGTCAATTATCTCTGGTGCATAGGATAGTGCTAGTGATTGCTGGTCGGCGTGGACTCGGTGCGCCGAAAGGCCTGTTTCCGCGCTGTATCTCTAAAGTCTAATATTCCAATCTCTGATATGCAAGTTTACTTTCCACATTAACTTCGGAAAGAAAACAACTTGTAATGCAGCAATTACACCTGCTATCACAAATTTGACTACTTTTGTGCATGTCAGGTCATCAGCGTAGTTTAAGAAATATTGTTACCACAAAATAAGACATACTGGATAAAAAATGTTTAAAAAGGCTCTTCTTCGTCATATCATGCGGCACACACCTAAAAATATGTAAATGATAATTTGATTAGGCAAAGATGTACTAGCTTCAAAAGACTCTGACAAGGGACTAATCCGGTTGGGTCATAAGTAAAGAAACGCAAACTAAATATACAATAACATAGAGGAAAGTTAACTCGTCACATCAGAGCACTATCATTAAAATTAACAGTGTAATTGTGTTAGTACTCGTAGATTAACCAACTGCAAATTATTTGTTAGTATGGGTGAGTGGTAAAAGAATCAAATAGCAATTGTTGGGCTTGTGAAAGAGAATTAGTTGAAGGACTACAAGGAAATACTTAGGGAGATAAAATAAACTAATGGGATTACTCTGCAGGGTGCCAGCATAGACTCGATGGGCTTCTGTGTCATAATAAATAATTAATTAGAAACATTTGTTGATCTCATTTTATACATAACAAAGTTGAATATAATCAGCAGTTATTTAATTCAACATGTCTGATTTGATACAAATCCTTGGGAGCATAAAAACAGCTATTAAGCACAACCAGATTATAGCATCCATTACAAATCAAAGATAAATACGCTTACCAAATATCTCCCCACCACTTGCATACTCTGTCACCAAATAAATCATTCTATCCGTCTCCATAACCTGTGGCATAAGGACATAACAGAAGCCAAACTTAATACAGCAAAATTAAATAATACATTTTGTAAAAAACAAGCAGGTGGTTAAATAGATAGCAATTAAATTTAAAAGTAATCCCCTTCAATTCATATTTATAGAATAAAATGATCGTTTTCCTTTGTTGCTCACAATTAAAAAATACTCAAACCAAATAACTTAACATTCCAACACGTTAACAGGGAAAGTGAGATTTAGACTGAGCTAGCTGCAATACGAGTTGGAACCCCAGTGCATAACAGTGCCCGGAGAGGAAATTCCAGTTATACAGGCTCTGTCACTTAATACCCGAGGTTTGCATGCATGCGGTAACAGCCTCTCAAGTGTTTCACTGGTGCATTGTTTAAGGATAAAACATTAGTGACATTAAAATACTGTAAGTGAATGAACTGAATTGTTTGGTGCATTGAGTAGGGATGATGACATGTCAGATGGTATTATTCTATTATACAGTGTTTTTGGAAAAAAGTATGCTCTTGACATAATAACATAATCTTTTTGAAATAATTTGCTTTTAATCTAAATGTAAGGTTTGCACTTTAAACAATTTTTTAATATTTAATCTGACCAGAATTGGACAATGCAATGAAAACACAGCACAAGACAATGGAAAAATTGGATACATTTAACAAAATGTAGATTTCACTAGATTAATTTTATTCAACCCACACAAGAATTATAATAAAAATAACGTTTTGCTCCAAAAAATAAATAAAATATAAGCATTTTGAGGAAATTATACAGTGTGGTTCTTTTACAAGAAGTAAACAGAATATATGGAAATGACAAACCAGGCAGCATCTGCAGAGAGAAATAAAGTTAACATTTCAGGTCCTTTATCAATTTTTGATGAATGGCTACATAGCTGAAACCCTAGGAAATTGTATCTCAGAATAAGGCCATTTGGACCATTATTAACACTAGTTAATTCTACATCCCAGCTCTTGTTCCATTGCTGTGCGGTTCCTCTGGGCATTTTTTGTAAATGTTGCTGGCGTTTATGAGGTATAGCGTTAGATGGAGGTTAACCTTAACATCCATCGTTTCAGCCAGCGAGTTCCACAACCACACTCAGTTTGAGTCAAGTGAAATTTTCAGATCCCCTTTAATTCTTCCACTAATTAACACAGCTATGTTCTTCAGTAACTGACCTTTCTGATACGGGAAACGGAGTCTCTCATAATTTTAGGTACATCGAATAAATCTCTCTCATTTCCCTTTGTTATAGTGGAATGAAATCCAACACGGTCAGTTTATCCTCTTAATCTTAATCTTAACCCTAATCGTCCTGGCAACAACTTCATAAATTAGCTCTGCACCCTCCCTGACGCTATTATGCTTCCCTCAGTTTGTTGACTGGAAGTGTGTACAGTCCTTCAGCTGTCGGATAACTGGTGTTTTATACAGTTCTTGTGTGACCTCCATGTTTTTTTCGGTTAGTTTGGGTCAGATTCCCAGAGCTATTTAGACTACGCATCCTTCCTTCGAGGACAACAATCTATTCTCCCAATTTCTCAGAATCCACATCTGTTCTGATAAGACTTTCCACACCAGTGCTTCTGAGAAGTCTTCCTTTTTCCTTAACCCTGGGTTACCATCTCCCCTAGGTGACTGGGCTTTTAATCATTATCACAGCTCTAATTTCCAGTGCTTCAGCTTTCACCTCCCACTAGTGGCCATAATTCAATTAGTTTTAAAATAGTAATGCAAAAAAACCCCAAAAAACATTTCTAAATTGGGGCAAGGCTAATTTTGAAGCCATCAGACAGGAACATGCAACGATTGAATGGGAGAGGCTGTTATCTGGTAAAGAGACCTTGGGTAAGTGTGAGACTTTTAAAAGCAAGATAGGAAGAGTTCAGGGTCAGCATGTTCCTGTAGAGTGAAGGGGAAGATTATGGGACCCTGGTTAACAAGGGACATTGAAGTTCTGGTCAGGAAAATGACAGAGGAACATGGCAGGTTTAGGTAGCAGAGATCAAGCAATTCGCTTGCACAGGAAAAGGGATGTGGAGCATAGAACATAAAACAGGCCCTCCATCACAATGTCTGTGCCGAACATTACACCGTTAAACTCCAAAGATGTGCAGGTTTGAGGGTTATTTGGCATTTGTTAAAAAGTGTAAACTGTCCTTAGTGTATAGGATAGTGTTTAGGGTACGGGATGATCGCTGGTCGGCTTGGACACAGTGGGCCAACTGGCCGATTTCCACGCTGTCTAAAGTCAAGTCTAATCTCCTCTGCCTCTGCAACCCTCCATTCCCTGCATACCTATGTGCCTATCTAAAAGCTTTTTTAATGCCACTAGCGTATCTCCACTAGCATCACTGGCAGCGTATTCAAGGCGCCCGCTATTCTCTGTGTATAAAACCTACCACCATATCCTTAAATTTTGCCCCTTTCACCTTAAAGCCATGCCCTCTGGTCATCAACATTTCTACCCTGGTGAAAAGATTTTGACTGTCTACCCAATTTATGCCTCTCATCATTTTATATACTTCTATCATGTCTACCTTCAGCTTCAGACACTCCAAAGAAAACAATTCTAGTTTGTGCATCATCTCCTTCTGCTAATATTCTCTAATCCAGGCAGCATTCTGCTAAACCTCTTCTGCACTTAATAAGAAATTAGAATGGCAAAATGGGGACATGAGATATTATTGGCTGATAAGACAAAAGAAAATCTCAAACGGTTCAACAAGCATATTAAAATCAAAAGGGTAAACTGGGGAGAGAAGTAGTTCTTAAGGATTAATGTGGTAATCTATGTGTGGTGTGGGGTAAGGTCTTAAATGGGTTCTTCTCTATATTTACTGTGGAAAAGGACATGAAAGATATTGAGTTCATGAAGGAGAACAGTGATATCCTGAAACATTATGAATGAGGTGTAGAAGAGTGGTCTTGAAGTGCGTGGAAAGAGGATAAATCCCTCGAGCCTGACCAGGCGCATCCTTCCCAGTTATATTATATTCAAAGATAAAAATCAAGAGTTTTCCTTTCTCATGGATATTGTCTGACTGGGTTATTATTTCTATCATTTCTTGCTCATGGTTCAGATTTTGTAGTCTTCCAACTTTGTAAAATGACTTTTAAGGATAAGCGGTTTAGTCACAATATTAGTTACATTATTAAGTTCCAGTAAAATCAGTACAACTAATATACCCAAATATAATAGCTTATTAGAAAATAATAGCTGGAAATTAATCCTTATAGGAGTACGTATCTCACCTGATATAACCTAATAATGTGAGGGTGCCTTAACATTTTCATGATTTGAACTTCTCTGAAGATCTTCTTCAAGTTTTCCTCCTCCAGCTGTGTCTTATCTACTATCTTTATCGCAACCTGAAAAATAGAATTTCTGAAGATTAGAAAACGCAAAAGACTTTGTGCTATTATCATGGTATTTTAAATTGTATTTCCTTCAAATCTTGCAAAAGCTGCAGGTGAGTATGGCCCTTTCCCCATAAATCCTTTTATTCTCAGACAGCAGGAGCATCTGACTGCAGCTTATTACTCTGGCAATTAATCCCTGCACATGTCACTAACACTTCCACAACAAAATCCCATGGTTACTCGATAAGGTGCAGGTATAAAAGCTGACACCAAGAGATATGTCAATTCCACCCATCACAGGAGAAAAATCATGCAAATTACAAAAGGATTCAAAAAGACTATTAAAGTTGATTAGGTGTTCACCATTGTTAAAAGCATTCTTCCAAGTTATCACCATTGGTGAGCTAAAGACTATTGGGTGCAGCATCTCTTCCAGCACCAATATCCTGAAAGGTGGACATCATAATTTGTACCCATTCCTTTTCCAAAGAGGATAATTAGTACAAACCTTTCATGTCACAAAATATTATGACCTATTATTATTGATATCACACAGTTAATAGATTTCCTATACTACCATCAGAGCAAGTTAGAGAATACAATTTTACTTTGTTAATGCAAGGTAGAATTGTCAGTGGCTCTATATTGCATTGTTTAATAAAGGATAATTGCAATGTCAAAATAAGCAATTCTTATCAATTTCAACAACCACCCCTGGTGAAACTAACAGACTATTCTGAAGAGACTATTCTGAAGAGACAATGGCATCTGATTATTGTGTGAAGGCTACATGGAAACATTCTCAACTGTTTTTTTCCAATTCAGCTTTTTTCTCTGCTTGTCAATTTCCTACGTAATTCTAGTTCCCGATAGCAGTGAAATACCAATACAGATCGGTTAGTGGCCACTAACCTGCATCAGATAGGTTAGTGGCGGCGCCTAACGGCAGCGGCTCGACTACAGTCGTCTGTCTTTTTTTATTTTTGTCTTGTTAAATGTATGTCTTGAGTTAGTTTTTATTTATTTTTTTAGCTGTGTATATGTGGGGGGTGGTGAGGGGGCTGTGGGGGAAACGGTTTAAATCTCTTCCCTGTGCGGGGACCCGACTATTCCCTGTCGGGTCTCGGATGTCGTTGGGCCTAACATCGTGGAGCCGGCGGCGACCTCCGGCCGGGACTAACCTGGGGGCTCCAGTTGCAGAGCCTGCGGAACTGACATCGCGGAGCTGGCCAACTTCGGAGCGGGAAGAGCTGTGGTGGCGTGCGGCTGCGACCCGACTTTTGGAGTTCGGAGGCACCGGCCGCAGACCCGGTGGAGGTGAACATCTGGAGCTCCAAGTCCCTGGTGGGAGACCGCTTTTCCGAGCTCCGCAACGGCGACTTCTCCCGCTGGAATGGGTTTAAGGACATGGAGCCGGGGCCTAACATCGCCCGGCGCGGCGTGGCTTAAACGGCCTCAGGACTTACTATCGCCCGCCGGGGGCTTTAACATCGGAGCCCCAGTTCGCCTCGACACTGCAGTTGGACTGTTGGACCACGGGAGAAGGAACAAAGGGAAGAGATAAAGACTTTGCCTTCCATCACAGTGAGGAGATGTTGGAGACTCACTGTGATGGATGTTTATGTAAACTGTGTTAAGTGTGGGTCTTGGATTGTTTTGTAATGTAAAAAAACTGTAAAAATGATATTTTGTTCAAACCTAAGTTTGAATGACAATATATCGCATTCTATTCTATTCTATATAAATGGAGATCTCTAATTCATCAATCCTGTTAAATCCAAATTATGCGCTATGGCAGAACTACCTGCACCCACTGTTGAGAGTACAGAACAAATAGAAAATTCCATTAGGGACATTATCCCGCTCAAAATGGTATGTGCTCAATTTACTTGTATAACTTTCCAACTGACTTTATCTTAAATCATGTGACACAAGGTAGAAATAAACTAATCGTAACTCCGATTTTATACAGAAACAACAAGATTAATACTCACTCTCTTACAAAAAATAGACCTTTAGTTAAACTCCCTGGCCTAGAAATTCAAAGGCCAATGCTTTTTCATACACTACGCAACTGAATTAAGCATAAAACTGATCACTCTAGCACTGCCAAGTACATAAAATACATATTAAAAGCCAATTCAACATTCCAAAATATCAATGCACAAGACCTTTTGCCATACAACAACATCTACATGCATGCATTGCATATTTAACACCATCGCTAAAACGCTAACATTCATATACATGACTGAGAAACAAAGTTGGCCTCAATCTTAAAAACAGATTTTAAAGAAGGCCTGCTGGGGTTCCACTTGTCCCTTCAAGTGGAACCCCAATGTCCACGCAATCATTGGAGAAATAAAGAGTACATTCCTCAGTCCAAAATGGCATTTCTGGCAACAGTTCAGTCAACGCAAGTCCATTCAAAACTGCTTATTAAGAGTTTGAGAAGGAACTGCAGATGCTGGAAAATCGAAGGTAGACAAAAGTGCTGGAGAAACTCAGCGGGTGCAGCAGCATCTGCGGAGCGAAGGAAATAGGCAAAGCTTCGGGCTGAAACCCTTCGGTTTCGGCCCTCCGATTTCCGGTGGAGCTCACTCTGGCCATGGAGGAGGCCCAGGACAGAAAGGTCGGATTCGGAATGGGAGGGGGAGTTGAAGTGCTGAGCCAACCTGAGATCAGGTTGGTTAATGCGGACCGAGCGGAGATGTTCGGCGAAACGATCGCCAAGTAGATCATATAGACTAAGCTTATGCCACTCATGCATTTTCTGAATTATATATGATTGCTGTACTTGATTACAATAAAGGCCAGCCAATTCTTTACATTTATGTGATTAAAAAATCCTCCTGCACAACCTTGTTACCATAGTATATCATGCAAATTAATTTGTAGTGCCCAATTAACAATAATAACATTGTATCTTTAATGTTGAATGAATTGTGCACCTTTTCTACACTAAAATATGATTTTTAAAAACTGAAACTGAAAATGGGCATGAATAACATTTTCAATCCTGTCCAGGTGGAGTCACTGAATGGACTGAATTTCAATTCACGGAATGTTGGTGAACAAAATATCTATTCAATGTGTTAAAGATACCAGTGACTAGTTATTAAATTATTTGTCTCTGTGCACAAATCTAATTTTAAATAAATCTGTTTATTTTTGCCTGATATTGAAATGGTCTTCTTGCATGATATGTAAAATCTCTTACAATAGACAGATGGATGTGATCTTCATTGGGATACATTGCAATGAACAAATACTTATCAGTCCCACATCAATATATTCTACTCGGGGCCATATATATATAAATATGTTGATCTCAGTTTAAAAGAGTCTGCGTGCTTATGAAAGTAGCCTTTGTGCTCTAAAACAAATCAATCATTTTCCAGAAAAGCCAGCATGTAACACCTGGCTTGTTTTATTAGCAAATAAAAGCCATTTACTCGCTTGGCCTCTTTCTCTGGAAATATATACTGGTCACTGTCAGTAGATCGAAGTACATCAACAGTCTGAGTAACTAACAATCTTCAAACATTTAAGAATTTGACAGCACATCACAGAATCATTCAACAAGCATTGAAGGATTGCAAGAAACACTGACTGATTCACACACTCCTTACAAAAGAAATGCTTTTTTTTCTTCTTCCCCAATAATTGATGGAATAACTGACTTCAACTACTACTTTGTTTATGTGCACGTAATTCCATTGAATCAAGCCAGTGATACAGTTCACTGCACTAAGGTATTACTATCTGTTCCCTTGCTCAAGATAACACTCGCTAAAATTGGCTAACACTTTACCACTGCAAGCAGTATTTCAAGAACTTTTTCAAGTCAAATGGGCTTTTCATCAATATTAAAGCTTCTTTCATGTTCATATGCTTTTGTTTAAAGCTCTGAAAAATATGAATTTTCCTAAAAGTTCAAATGAGGGCAGCACAGTTGTGCAGCTGGTGGAGCTGCTGCCTCACAGCACCAGAGACCCAAGCTTGATCCTGACCTTAGGTACTGTCTATGTAGAGTTTTGTTATTCTCCTTGTGACTGCTTGGGTTTCCTCTTGGTGCTTCAGTTTCTGCCCACATCCCAAAGACTTTGTAGGTTAATTGGCCTCTATAAAATTGTCCCTAACATGTAGGGAGTGGATGAAAAAGTGGGATAAAGTTGATCTAGTGTGAACGGGTGATCAATGGTCGGCATGGACTCAGTGAGCCAAAGACCTGTTTCAATGCTGTATTTCTAATATCTAAACTAAACCAAACTCTAAACTCACTTAAATTTGATGATGGTAGAGAGGTTCTGCATACTTACAAGTTAAAAATTCATCATTAAGTCATACTATCATACTATCATGTGTTGAAGGACATTTACCTCCTTCAAAAAGTGGGAGCTTAACTCTGGATTTTTACGTAGCTTCAAACCGAACTGAAAGTATATATGTTGATGCGTCATGGATCAGGAATCGTAAGCCACAAGACAGCTGACTTAATAACTCTTGTAAGAGGCTCAATGACAAAATGCAAGAATAGATCAGAAAGAAAATTCTAATCATTCATTTTGTTCATACTATACATGGTTTCAATTAATGTAATTAGAGATTGGAAAAATTACATTTATTACTGTAGGTATTGCTGTTTAGATTGCAGTGTCATTCTCGATGTACAAATGCTCAGAGCATGAAATGAACATTTTAGTAAGATGATTACAATACATTGCTCATGGAACTGCCTACTGCAATGGAAAACTTTGAATGCAGCTTAGTCAGAATTTTCTTCTTTTTTTTTTAGACCCTTCAAGCTCATTAAAATAAAGTCCCGCCTAGGCAACAATATCTTACCCAACAAGTCACAAGAAAGGGACAATTGTCAGAAATAAAAAAGGTTAGTCAGAAATACCAAATCTCAACTGATGATATGCAAGAAAAAGTTCATGCTGTTAACTGAACTTCAGAAAATCAGACACTAAAATTTGTATTTGTATACTAATATCTAATGAAGCATACAATATTGTATGTTGAACTGAATATTACATGGAAACAGATTTCAAATCCAAATACTCACCATTTTTGTGTAAAATAGTACTCAACAACCTTGGAGTTCAGCAGAAATTATGTTTCCTTTTCAGTTTCAGCTGTATGCCAAAAAGGTGGCTAACATGATATAACAATCTTGGAGTTAGAATCCTGCAAACACTCTTCTTCATTTATTTAAAGAGAGAAATGACATTTTTACTACAGGTTCAGAAATAGCAGGACTATTTATCATATCGTCAAAGGTACTGGGAACTCAATTAAAATATGAAGATACTGAATTCCACAAAAACACATTTTTGATAAACATTAACTGGCAGCATCAAATAGGTGAAACAAAGGATGTTAATTCTCAGTAAATAAACTTTATTCCATTGATACATTTTTATTTTTGGTGAAAAAAATTGCTTATTTGAAGAACAACTCCATTTAAATTGGAACGGGGGGGGGGGGGTGATTAGAATTCATTAATTCACTTGTGAATCTGAATTGGTGAGTGAATTATTACCCAGCTCTCTGGATGATCAATGCAAGTACTGCTGAGGCGGTTTCCAGTTTACTTTAGCTCACTGTTAAAAGAGAATGGGTCAAACTTACTTGCAGCTTCACTGCATGACAAGCACAAACGGACTGTTAAGAACCATTCATACACATAGATGTTTTGTGTTAGTTTCCAGCTACAACATAAATTGGGGTTCTCTATGGCTACCACTGAGTTTGGAAGGAAGTTGGAAGAGGGGTGCACAGAAAGCCAGATATCGTGCTCAAAATAAACGCCAAGATTATAAATACTTTTCAATGCTGTTGCAAGACGTGCAGTCTAAAATAAAACTGTACCACAATCCTAATTTCTGAAGACATTTTAAGCCCCTTGGGGCATGGCTTTGCAGTCCTATTCACAACTTATTGTAATTTGTCCTTTTCTCCTGTGCAACAGCCTGTCAAAGTAGGATCAGCGTTAGTTAATGCCTTTCTGTCACATCATATTGCAAACTGCTCCCAGGAATTCAAGTTGATATCACAGTCTCCTTTTAATAAATATTGTTTGAACAGACCACTGTGAAATATGTTTCTCTGTCAGCCACAGAAAACAATCTCATGCAGCCTGTCATCAGATCTCCTTAGAGAATGCCATGGACATGCCAGCTGAACCGTAATGTCTTGATCTGTGCCATTATAGCATAAGCCAAGTTTTGAGAGATTGGCATCTCGCCATGTATTATGCACAATGGTGCACAGGTTGTCATGGTGGAAAATTGCAAAGTCTTTTAAAAATAACTGATCAGTTTCATAAAAGTTTGTACGAGTGCCGTAAAGATTTTAGCCAACACCTTGCAGAGTTTAACCACTATGAAACTGGTTTATACTTTTCACAAAAAGATTGCTTATTACTGTCTTTTAGCACAATAGCGTAGCTAGATACCAAATTCACTCGCTGTGCTTCACATTAATTTCAAACTAAAGATAGAATGGAAGCAAATATGCAGGCCATAGGCTTACTAATTTATAAACATTGGAATAAATTACTACTTGGAAATCAAATTACATTGCTCCTAGTTTTGTACACATGATATAAGTTTTATGAAAAATAAACCATATTTATAAATCAAGAATTTCAACTTTATGTTTTGTTCTTGCATGTTAGATGTGAAATTTAAGATCTAATAAATCACTATGGCAGGACAAAGCACCAAATAATATCACATGCAGATTAATACACCAAAAATGAAATCATGTAATTGCACTATCATGAGAACTATTTGTCCTATTTAATAAAAATAACAATTTCAGTTCATTCAGAACATTTTTCTACCAAATCAATCATTCCAGATCACTGATAGTCAATGAAACTAAATTTGAGTTTCACTGTACCTTAATTGGTACACTAGACAATAAACTGACCTTTGAAACTAATAAAGAAAGTAAAAAAACGTACAGGCACAATTGCATGCCTTTTTTCCCTGCGAAATGGAACATGCTTTAATGTTCCAAATGCCTAATGATCAATGTTTACAGTGAACACTGTGATAATGTAAAAAAGAGTGGCCAATTTGTACAGAGCAACTTCCCACACACTCGCAAAGAACTGCAATAAAACTGCACAGGATAAAAAACAAAAAGGGAAATCAATTTGCTCCCTATAACTTTAAAACAAGTTGCAACCAAGGTATGCAAGATATGTAAATGCCTGTCAAAATATTTCATTTGAACATTTATATTTCTATAAAACCTACGTTTTTAAACACCAATCTGTTTCATCACAAAAAGGATAATTATATTGAGGTGTGGATGATGTCGATTCAAAATTGCAGCACAGCATCCTATAAAAATAGTAATAGTTGTCACCTCTGTTCACCTTTATCTTTCTTTTAAAATAAGAATAAAGGTCAAAGGCTTGGAAGCTTCAATTTATCAGTTTTTGTTACTGATCAAAATATTACTGCCAAATATAATTATCTTTTAAGCCATGAAATCATCTCCTATAGAAGTTACAAATGTTAACATTTTCAATTTTTTAATCTCAGCATCTTTTGATAATTCTTTAGTCACATTCTTATTCTGCAATAGAAATGTATAATAATCCAATCCAACACAATATAAAGCAATTATAAAACAAACCATAGTACGTCTAATACAGTCCTGATATTAGATACCTGTTATTAATTTTGCTCTGAAGAATGCACTGCCACAGTACATTTATCATAACATTATTACATTATGCCAATAAAATCTACTGTTTCACTATGGCTGACAAGATTTTTAATATCTGCTTTGGCATCATGATTGTATAGTTTCACCTATTTAAGGGGCAAAATTATTTTGTTTTAGTTGCTCCAATATTTTCCACAGTGATATTAACTCTCAAACTAAGTATTGCTGAATAAATGAAAAGGAAAAGCAAAAGAATGGACCTTTGATGCAAATTAAAACTGATTTGCTTGACACACTCATTCAATTCCCCTACATTGCAAGACCACAGTAGCTAAATATTGACCAAGTGGTGGAGATGATTACACACACATTTGGTAATTATACTGAAGTTCTTCCAACAAGTTTGGGTGCATATAGACTTGTGGACAATTTGAGAAACACCTGATGTCCTTGCCAATATTCCTCCATCACATATATCAAGTTGTTTACTGACCCAAAACATCACCTATCCATGTTCTTCAGGGATGCTACCTGACCCTCTGGGTTACTCCCTCATTTTGTGTCTTTCTAGTCATTAATTCATTGTTTACAGTGTAAAAGTGCACTTCAATGCATATACCTTGGGGCATTCACAGATGTAATAAGGTGCCATACAGATCTTTTCCCTTTCATTTCATCGTCCTGGCCAATACACGGAAATTAGGTAACTTACAGAAGTTTAACTTTTAGCACAGGCTCAGAAGTATCTGGAATGTGCTACAAAAATAGAAAACACTGGAAAGAATCACCCAGCGATGCGGCAAATTCTGCCTGTGTGAAAAGAGATGATGCAACTGATGGGAGAGGAGCAACTTTTCTCTGTGAACTTGTTATTTTCTGGTCATGTTAATACCAATTTGCAGACCTCATCATCATGACGCTGTAATTTTGCACTTTAGATCCACCAGTGTTGGGCACATGTTGCTTGTCAGCAGTCTACAAAGAGATGAACATGTATCGAGGCCACCATTAAACCTCTCATAGTGCCTCGGTGCCTATCTTTGGTCTTGGTTAGTAGAAGGCAGATGGTGGGTGGATAGTTTAGCCAATGCGATAGTGTGGCCAATATAACATCTGCAGACTCGATAGGATGGGGGTAGGTAGATAGTGAGGGAAGAGGTACATGCCTTTCCACTTTCTCGCTCGGTTTCCACAAGCTCTTAATGAAGATACTCAAAGTTTTCAGTAAAATCCTGGATGTTTCTTCTCCAGTTTGAGCACTCCTAGTCCAGAGGTTCCCAAAGGTCAGTGAGAATGTTACATTTTGTCAGGGAGGTTTTTAAAACATGCTTGACTCGTTTCCTCTGTCCTCCCAGTAATATCTAGCCATGACAAAGCTCAACAGTACAGTGCCTGTTTCAAGAGTCAGGTGATGGGCACGTAAACAAGATGGCCCATCTATCAGAGTCAGCTGTGTATAATTAGAGCCTGTTGCTGGGGATCTTGGTCCAGAAGAGAATGGTGACATTGTTTCACTTATCCTACCAATGGCTTTAGAGGATTTGTGGAGATAGCATATGTTGTTCGTCTTCAATACTTAGCTGTGCCTTATATAGGGAAGCTGCATCTTTGAATCATATAGGAAGCCAGGGATCAGCGCTGCCTGTTAGATTCCAAAACGTTTGTCGAGTTGGAGCTCCTAATCTTCAAGCATTTTTTTTTCTCAGGTGGCTAAAGTCGTTACTCATGCTCTGGACGCAGTGTAGAACCTCATAGAAACATAGAAACATAGAAATTAGGTGCAGGAGTAGGCCATTCGGCCCTTCGAGCCTGCACCGCCATTCAAAATGATCATGGCTGATCATCCAACTCAGTATCCCGTACCTGCCTTCTCTCCATACCCTCTGATCCCCTTAGCCACAAGGGCCACATCTAACTCCCTCTTAAATATAGCCAATGAACTGGCCTCGACTACCCTCTGTGGCAGGGAGTTCCAGAGATTCACCACTCACTGTGTGAAAAAGTTCTTCTCATCTCGGTTTTAAAGGATTTCCCCCTTATCCTTAAGCTGTGACCCCTTGTCCTGGACTTCCCCAACATCGGGAGCAATCTTCCTGCATCTAGCCTGTCCAACCCCTCAATGATGTTTGTTCCAGGTGGCTCCTGGGAAATGGAAAATGGTCCACTATAAAACCCTAAATACATAATCCTAGGAACTAATCTTCTTTGTTGTATCCTCCCATGAAACCAAGATTAAATACATGGTTTCCCAGTCCAATTCATACTTTACAACCTCTGATACAGTTATGAAACAAGCTTCTAAAACTTAAATTTGTTAACGATTATCACTTCTTTGTTTAACTAGTTCGCCTTCTACTTTTTTAATGTTGATCACATTTATAAATGTTATATATCGTAGCACTTCACTTAAAATTTTTGATTTAGAATAGAGGCCCTATTTTTGTCGTCAACTTTGCAATAAAGATTACCTTTTGTTTACAAAATTATTTAATAAACAACTACAGATGTTGGTTAATACCTAAAATGATACAAAGTGCTGAAGTAACTCAGCAGGTCAGACAGTATCTCTGGAGAACAGGGATAGGTGGGGTTATAGGTCAGTACCCTTCTTCATACTGTTTCAGTCCACTGAGTTACTATAGCACTTTGTGTCATTTCACCTTTGAACTAGGCGCCAATGGTGCTGGTCTGCATCAACGGGCCCTTCTTCACCAGGTGCCGCGCCGTCTGGTTGACAAGGCTGTTGTTGCAGCTTATGTTGTAGGCCCTGGCTGACAGAGCTTTCTTCAGCCCGCCACCACCGACAGGACGTGCTCCATCACCATGGGGCTCCCTCCCCTCTTACTAGCTGCCGCTTCTACCTGTCGACTGTCGCTTCGTCTGCTCTCTCCTCACCCCCCCCCCCCCACCACCTTCTCCTTCTCACCTGCATTCACCGACATCTTCCACCTTGAAATATGTCAGCGACTCCGGGGGAGGATAAGGAGGCAATGGTGATGGGGGAATCGGGAAAGTGGACAAAGCAATGAGAGAAGGAGGAGGAGGCAGCGGTGGAGGAGGGGGGAGCGGTCAAAGCTATGGAAGACAGGAAGAAGCAGAAACTGGTGAGAGGGGAGGGACTCCCACGGTGACCAAGCTTGTCCTGTCAGTGGCGGCAGCCTGAAGAAAGCGCTGATGGCCGGGGCCTACAATGTGAGCCGCAAGAACAGCCGTGTCCACTGGACGGTGTGCAGCAAGTGAAGAAGGGCTCCCTGGTGCACTTTGTGCAACATGTCGACTCTGCAAGGACTTGCTCTGCACCGCCTCCCTTGTTCGCGCTTGCCTGCCCAGCGAGCCCGAGCGGGAATTTCATATCTATGAAACGGACAGGAAGCTCTCGCCATTCTCCAGTTGCAATAGCACGGGTCATTCAGGAAACAGGACCACCTATTGTGAATTGTTTACACAAGTGTGAGTTTACATAACTCGCCTATTACCTAAGTCGGGGAGTGCCTGTATATGAACATTCGATACTCTAGTTTAATGGTTGCTGCAATACTTTTATAGAAATAGTTTATAAGCACTAATCAAAATTTCTATTTTTGGAAGGCTGCAGAAACCTAAAATAAATTTCAGAAAATAAACATGAAGCAAAATACAATAGATGATAGCCAAATTAACTAAAATAGAAAATGCTAGAAAAGATCAGCATCATGCGGTATCGTTGGACAGTGAAACAGTTAATATTTCAGTTCAATGACCTTGCATCGGAACATACTCATCTTTGCAACCATTTTGATGAAGGTCAGAGAAGTGAACTGTTAAGTCTCTCCACAGATCCTGCAAAACAAGCCAAGAATTTTCAACATGTTTTGTTTTTATTATGCTAACATAAACTCCAAGGTCTTCTTGTGATTATACCACTGAAATTAAATTACTCTATCTTTGTACAACACACCCTAAGTTAACTTGGAATGCATGCACACAAATATTTAGAAAGTAAGATCCAAACTTCAAATCAGATACATTTGAACTATGAATGTGTGAGTGCAATGTGCCAAATCTAGTGTTTGCAAAAATGCACAAATAATATTTCATACTTGGATAAAATAAATCATACAACTGAATTGTTCATTTGAATGCTTAATGTGAAACACACTTAGTATGAAATAGGCCAAAGGAAAACATCAAGGGGAGCAACAGGACTGTGCCACAGGAAAAAGGTAATTAAAAATAAGCAGGCAACCAGCTATGTTTAGTAATTTCTTTTTTCACAAACTAGTATTAATGCATGTTAACTGACCACTAAATACTGTTTCCATTGTCAGAGTAATAATGCTTCAGGTTGAACAACAGGAACTTGCAGTGTACAGCAGTATTTCCTGTTGTTTGTCTTTTGACTAGCTTGGTTCCTTTGAATGAACAGTGTTACACAATTTGTGAACAATGCGCAACAGTGCACTGCATTAACAATTATTTTTAATAGGTGATGAAACTATTTCTGAAAATACTCAGCAAGATTAGTTTATAATAGTAACTAACGTCACCAATCATTTAGCTGAAATCATGTCCAAACAAGGCCAAGTTAGATCTAACTTCAGCAAATCCACCATGGATATACAGTGGCTTATCTTTGATTTAAAATACCTGCTCAAAGCAAACAGGGACAAATATGCAGAACATATTTTTTCTGCTATGATGCCATTTCTCAGAAATTATATGGGGATTCTGCATGAGACAATTCTTCCAAAGATACCAATTAGGAATTCATACAACAATATTCCACTGCTACCGCAAGCACTTTAATATCTTGAACTTAAGTTTTACATATGCGAGGTAAACATGTGAACAGAAAACTATTTTTTTAAAACATCAGCATTTAAATATATTATTTCCTCTTAGCAGAACACTCTAATTTCTACACAGATCTTTTAAAGTTTTAAGATTATATATGTATAGCGATAGCATTATTAACGAAGCAATTGCAAAGACCCACGTTAATGTAGCCAGATAAATGTCACCACTCCACAGCAATAATATGCTGACCTACAAACACTATGTTGACTGAATAGCTATCAGAAACCATGCAATATAATCACATGCTTTAGTGTCAGGCAATCTGTCCAGCCAACAATTCCCAGTACTACCCCTGGCACAATTTAGTACTGGCTACAAACTTTCCCAGCTATCTTAAGCATTCAATCCTTTCTTCCAAAGGCTGGATTGTATTTAAAAAATATGCAGTATGCTAAATTAGATTTTCACAAATGGTACTGACGACCCTAATCTAATGGATATAAAATATAATTGGCATCATCAAATCAATCAGTTGTAAATTTAAATAAAACATGCTTCTTGCTTAAGAATGGTGAGACTATTTATTGTGAACCAGTATTTCCAATTCAATGACTCTTGTCTTGTGATCTAGGTTTATCTATGGGAGTGGCTGCGCTGCCTTGCAGCTGCGGCTCACCTGCAGTCCGTTTGTCTTTTCTGTTTTTTGTTTTCTTTTGTCCTGTTTTTGCGGTTTGTTTCGGTTTGTTTGGCTGTGTGTGTGTGGGGGGGTGGGTGTGGTGTGTTTTTTGGCTCTTCCTTCGGGAGGGGGATGCGACTTTTCCTGCCGTATCCCCGTCTCCGTGTCCGTCTGCGCTGAGGCCTATCGCAGAGCTGGCGGCCTCCAACTGCGACCGACCTCGAGGCTGTGGAGGCTGTGGAGCAGAGCCAGGACTTACCAACGCGAGCCTGGCCGACTTCGGGGCTGTGGTTGCGGTGCGACACAACTTCCGACCCGACTTTGGAGCCTCGGAGGCTCGGCCGCGGGTCAGTGGGCCAGTGGACGACATCATCGGGAGCTCGAGTTCTGTTTTCCGGAGCTCCCGCAACTACAGCTGCGTCCGCTGGACTGGAGGACGGCAGCTTCGGCAGCTTCGACCGCCCCGGGCCGCGGAGTTTGAACCGGCCCGTTTGCGGAGCTCGGATTCAGCCTGCGGGACTTACCTACCATCACCCGGCGGGGTCATAACAGCGGAGGCTTGGATTGCCTCGGCGCAGAGGGAAAGCAAGGAGGGAAGAGACAATGACTTTGGGACTTTAAACTGCGTTGGGTGTTTGTTATTTATTCTATGTTATGACTGCAGGCTAAACCATATTGTTTGTTTTGTTTTTGTTTTTGTCTTTTGTTTTTACCTTGTTTGGGATGTGTTTACCTTGTGTGGGACTAAAGATGGAAATTAGCTACTGGCTACAATCTTGCGTATTACATGTAAATGTTTATTAATATGCACTGTTCCTAATAAAATCAATTCAATTCAGTTCAATTAACACAGTTCAGGAAAAACTGCATTTCCATCAATGCAGTACAGTCATGCTAATAAGTTTCCCATATTAATTTCTTAATCCATCCGTCCAATTTCTCATTGTGCAACTAACATCTGGGACTACTGTTGTGGAACAGAGAAAATAATTTCCAGATACACCATGGAGATTAAAAGGGAAAATGTATTTCTTGACTCATAATTCGAGTCAGATTGCGTAAACTTTGCCAGCATGAACAATGTGTTAATGAGTGCTAATGCTGAACTTTATGATTGTTTTATAAGACTTGACAAAGATTGAACATAACCAGCCTGACCTTGAGCAAAGCAATGAATCTGATTCAGATTAGTTAATTGGAATATACGCCAGGGTGCAGTAACATTTCTGTGCACATGAAGCTCAGAGTATACGGTATGCACACAGTGATGGTAAATATAACAATAAACAAAATGATCAGTGAGTAATGGAATAACCAATTGAAATAGAGTTAAGAGTACATAGCAGCACTCTGGGAAGGTGGTATGAAAGAGATGATTGGTTCAGGAGTGTGAGAGCAGTGTGGAAGAAGCTATCCTTAAGACTAGCTGTCCGGCTCCTGTATTTTCTCCAATAATTAATTGGTATATCTTCAAACAATAACAGAGTGTTGGCATTAATATTTTTGATCCAAGTCAAATTGATAACGTGG
Organism: Amblyraja radiata; assembly: GCF_010909765.2. Lineage (NCBI taxonomy): Eukaryota > Metazoa > Chordata > Chondrichthyes > Rajiformes > Rajidae > Amblyraja > Amblyraja radiata. Next base: position 4,829,220 of record NC_045988.1, read on the forward strand.
CCAATATTTGTGAATAGATGCTAGTAGTTCTACTTCATTTCCACAAGCAGTGGCACAATCAGCTATTTAGAAAGTTGTCAACGTTCGTTAAGAAGACAACTGCAATAGCGGGATAGGTGATTTCATTGCAATGCTAGCCAATGTTTGAGATATTTATAAAGGAAATGAATAAAGGAATTAAATAATCCAAAATGATGTTACTGAAGGAAGGTGAAAGTCAGCCATTATTTCATTTGAATTTCCATTCCAGTGCAGAGAGAAATTTAAAAAACTACATTTCTATAGCATCGGGGATTTTCATAATCACTCTGTAAGCACCTCATTACTTTTATTAAATGCAATCCCTACAGTTAACAAAGACAAGTGGCATCCAATTGCACACAACTAGCTCTACAGATTACACTTGCAAAGTACAGATCCAAATATTGTTTTAAGTATGATGAAGAATGTCTGATTCTCACGTTCTGATGAAGGGTCGCTAACTTGAAACATTAACTCTGTTTCTTTTCTTACAAATGCGGCCTAACTTGCTGAGCATTTCAAATTTTTGTTGATTGTAGGTTTTATTTTGCCTCTGTTACTCTTCGAGGCAACAAGTTCCACGCTCCCAACATCCCCTGGGCGGAATGTTTTTCCTCATCTTTTCTCTTATACTTTTGCCAATGTCATTAATCGATAGCCCTGCTTTATTAAGATCTTTAACGATGAAAAGGTTACTTCCCATTCTCTATTCAAACCCCTAGTAATTTTATGCAATCAAATATCCCCTGATTCTGCTCTGACACAAAGAAAATAACTCAAACTTATCCAATCTTTCCTCATAGCTAAGAGATTCTTTTTTAAATTTAATTGAGAGGTAAATACTAACCAAGACATTTGCTGGTTCTATTAGATACTATTAGATTCTTAACTTCTCATCAAAGTCCATTGCTGTGGGTACAGAATCATACCCACTGCAATGGATGTTTGTGTTAAATCTTATGGTGTATTGTGTGTTCTTTTTAAGTGTATCGCTGCTGGCAAATTCATTTCACTGCACCTTTGGATGCATGTGATGAATAAAATTTACTTTGGCTTTACATGCAAGTTGCAAGGAACAGAAACAAAGTGCATCTGGTTTATCAAATGGCTGGCACTTTAACTTTCTATAAATATCGCTGCATGCCAAAAAAAGTCTCATAAGACAGTCCTTATGATTATAAAAGTCTCAAAAGTAACAAATATTCATAATATTACATAATCCAATGGATCAAGATTCTTTCCAATAAAGGTCGACGTGGTAACTTTATTGTGTATTAATTTTTCCAACATACCCCAGAAAGAACATTAAATTTTGAGAAAGATCAATAACTTCTTACATTCTCTGTACTATATCATAGCCCGATCGAAGAATAAAAACATTAAAAAATACATAACTGGGTCACGCAAAAAGGAAAGGGACAAGGTTACAAGTTAAATTAAGTAGTTTTAGCCAAAATTTGTATTATCACGCAAACTGGAGGAACAGAACATCATATTCCACTTGGGGAGCTTACAACCGAATGGTACGAACAATTAATTCTCCAATTTTAGACACAAATCTACAATCAACACTTTTTTTCCTTCCTTCACCCTCTTTTCAATGTGCTATACCTGGACTCACTCATTTCTCCCCTTCCCCCTCCCTTTCCACCTATTCCTCTGGCTTCAGAATTCACTTCTTCGATCATTATCTCACACATCTTGTCTTTTCATCTCTGGACATTGAACCATCAAAAATAAAACCCTCACCTGTATCCACTACCACTCGCCTCTCTTCCAGCTTTTCCCCCGCCCCCACCACAATCAGTCTGAAGAACCTAACCATTTTCTCCAGAGATACTGCCTAATCCGCTGAGTTACTCCAGCTCTTTGCATCTTTTATTGTATAGCAGCATCTGCATTTCCTTGAATTTCCTTCGTATCGTAATAATTATCAAATCATTATACATGGGACATGTTGGCCAGAGTGGGCAAGTTGGGCCGAAGGCCCTGTTTCCATGCTGTATCACTCTATGACTGGATGTGTATCAACAGCTGCTCTTGACAGTCTTTTATAACAATTCACTCCCTCCCAATTCAAGAGTTAAGCATTAGATAGCTTCTGGTACTAATGATGCTCAAATTGCTACAGGTGAAATTGAAAAGTTAAAACTTATCCAGCAGAAAACAAGACTCTACAGCAAAATAATCCAAACAAAAACAAAATTAGCCATTTACATTTAACTGTCAGATTATATAATTTAATAATCATATCCAAAAAGATGTGACGTCAATAGAGAAAACTAATTTAAAAATCATTATTCTGCTTCTATAAAAATAAAATCATATTTAGCAAATTGATCTGAACTTTTGCTCTACTGTTCAAGACAGAGAAAGGACCACGATTTCACAATGATCTGTATGCATTTAGGATCCTAATTATCATACAAAGTTCAATGTAATTAAATGAATGAAATATGATGCCCATCTACAAATTCTATTATTAGAAGTCTTAGAGTTAATCCAGAAGTGAATCCTCTTAAGCAATTGCCATTATGCATGAATTAGTTGCACAGCTTGTCCTTGGATGAAACTAGCCTTTACAAATTATCAGTCTAGTTTATACCAAAGATACTCCACTCTATAATCTTTGGTTTATAAATTATTTTATTTTCTGGATTTCTTTCCAGAATCCAGTAGGTGGTGCTGTAAATGTGACTATTTTAGCTAAGATATACTCCAATTAAAACAATACTTCAGCTTTATCAGGAGCTTTATCATCTGGGGCTTTATCAAGTATATCCAAGTACACAGTGGAAACGACCGGAAGAAATTGCAGGAGGCCTGGTTGATATCAATGCATTAAAGAAAAATCTGGGGATTATATACCAGTAAGCCTAACATCTGTGGTAGGATGTCACTGGAGGGGATTCTGAGGGATAAGATATACATGCATTTGCAAAGATGGGGTCGATTAGGGATAGTCAGCACGGCTCTGTGAATGGGAGAACATGTCTCACAAATTTGATTCCATTTTCTAAAAAAGTAACCAAGAAGTTCAAGGAGGGTAGGGCCGTAGTTGTAGTCCGTGTAAATTTTAGCAAGCGCTTTGGTAAAATTCCGCATGCTACACTGCTCTGAAAGATTAGATTGCATCCATTCCAGGGAAAGCCAGCTGATAGGATACATAATTAACATACAAAGATTTTTATTCCACAGTATTAGGGAGTTAAGAACCAGAGGGGATTGTTTAGGAGAGAGGTAAAAATGTAATAGGAATCTGTGAACTTTTTCTACAGGTGATACGTATGTGGATGAGCTGTCAGGGTATCTACAATAACAACATTTAGAAGACATTTTGGACAGGTACATAGATAGGAACGGTTCAGAGGAACATTTGCAAAACACAAGCAAATGTGACCTGCTTAGATGGACATACTGTATAGAGCAGCCTAGGCGAGTTGGGCCACAGGACACATTTCTGTGCTGTATGATTCTATGAAAGGGAACGTTAGAGAGTATAAGAAAGGAGCACAATCGATTTATTGCCCTTTTTTCAAATAAGAAATGAAATCAAATTCCTGTTTACCCATTCATGTCAGGATATAAAAAAATCTTATGGAATGCAGAACTGTGTTCTGATGTCTGGCAAACATCAAAACAAATTATCTGCTAATTTGTAAATCCTTCACAAGGACATATAAACATAGGAAACAGGAGCAGAAGTAGGCCAGTTGGCCCTGCATCCTGCTCCACCATTAAATAAGATTACAGCTGGTCCAATCTTGGCCTCAACACCACTTTCCCATTCTGCCTCCACCATGTTCTCTGGCAGCTTGTTCTCTTGAACCAACTCAACATTTCTTCATTGCAAGAACCAACCTACTAAATCTATCTACACTGCCTCCAATGCCAATCACATGGTCCTGTAAATATAGAGGCCAAAACTATATGTAGGTGTGGTCTCACCAATACCGTGGAAAGAATTGCTATAATCATGTAGAAGAAGTGGTAGAATCTGATGGGGTTGATGAGAATGTGAGCAGAACAACAATGGGATTAATGTAGGATTAATGACAAAGGGTGGTTTATGCTCCATATGGAATTGTGTTGAGACCTTTTCCAGTGCTGTATATCATAAAGAACAGCACTGAAAAAAAGTGCTTTAACCCAAGTCCTCACAGAGCATAAACTACCCTTTGGCACTACATTAATCCCGTTTTCATCTGCTCACATTTTCATCAACTCCCACCAGATTCTACCACTTCCCTTACACACCAGGGATGATTTACAATTGCTAATTAACCTACCCAAGCCCAACATTTTTAGAATGTGGGAAGAAATCCATGCAGTTACAGGGAGAACATGCAAACTTTGCACAGACAGCACTTGAGCTCAGGATTGAACCCAAACCTGTAGCACTGCAATTCTACTTGGTGTGTCACCATGGTACACCATAATGTGCATCAACACCTCTCTTCTTTTGCATTCTTTACTAATTGAAAGGTCAACATTCCATTAGTCTCAAGGAAAAACAAACAGTTGGAGGAACTCAGCGGGTTAGGCAACATCTATGGTGAAAATGCGCAAACTATGTTTTGAGTCAAGACCCTTCTTTTGTAGTAGGGGTGAAACAGCTGGTAAAAAGAGGTGAGGGGATGGGGCTGGATTAGTGCTGGCAAATGATATGTGGATCCAGATTAAGGGGGGGGGGGTGGTGTCAATTGACAAATGAGACAGATGAGAAAAGAGTGGACATTATCATAAAGACTAGAGGCGATAAGTGGGGTGGAAGATTGCAACCTTCACGTGGTCCGCCGTGTTTCGACTAATGTAATCAACTCGACGTGCACAAATTGAAGATCAAATAGTACAAGTTGTCCAACAACTTTAGGCTGTGCACGCCACACGAAAGAAGAAGGAGGTGGAGAAAACGTAAGGCTGCAGATGAGTGGAATCTAATAAGAACGGATGGGGAGGAGTGAAATGCAAAATCATTTGGGAGGGATGCTGTGTTTATGTGCAGCCTGTGGGGGAAGGGTAATGAGGAGAGGGAAAGAAGCTAAGTGACAGGGGTAGAGGGAATGGAAAGAAAGGTATACGTGTGGATGTAGGAAGATCAGAAGGGAGAGGAGGAAGTTTTACCTAAAATTGGAGAATTCACTGTTCATTGGGTTGTTCGTTCCATTGGGGTGCAGGCTATACAACGTAGTTCGCTTGGATAGCGAAATATGAGGTGCTGTTCTTCAAGGTTGCATGTGACTTCTGTCTGGCAATGGCTAGGACAGACAGGTCAGTATGGGAAAGGGAAGAGGAATTGAAGTGGCTTGCAACCGGGAGTTCCAACTGGGCCTGGGGTATAAAGTCCAAGTGTTGGTCGAAGAGGTCACCCAGTGTCCACACCGATCTATCCAACATAGATGAGGCCACATCAAGAGCACCTAATGCAACAGACAGGGTGAAGATAGCACCTTTAAAACCAACTTGCATGGAAGGGCCGTTCTAGTCCTTAAATGGGTGCGAGGGAGGAGGTGTAGAGATAAGTGTTGAACCTCCTGCAGTTGCAGGGGAACTGGACAAGGTAAGGTGTAGGTGGGGAGCTTGCTATACCTGCATGGCAATATTTTACATTTCATACACTTAAATTTTCAGGTCCCTTTGAACTACAACACTTTGTGGTGTCATTCCGTGTAAATAATAGAAACATAGAAAATAGGTGCAGGAGTAGACCATTCGGCCCTTCGAGCCTGCACCGCCATTCAATATGATCATGGCTGATCATCCAACTCAGTATCCTGTACCTGCTTTCTCTCCATACCCCCTGATCCCTTTAGCCACAAGGGCCACATCTAACTCCCTCTTAAATATAGCCAAACTGGCCTCAACTACATTCTGTGGCAGAGAATTCCAGAGATTCACCATTCTCTGTGTAAAAAATGTTTTTCTCATCTCAGTCCTAAAAGATTTCCCCTTTATCCTTAAACTGTGACCCCTTATTCTGGACTTCCCCAACATCGGGAACAATCTTCCTGCATCTAGCCTGTCCAACCCCTTAAGAATTTTGTAAGTTTCTATAAGATCCCCCCTTAATCTTCTAAATTCTAGCGAGTACAAGCCGAGTCTATCCAGTCTTTCTTCATATGAAAGTCCTGACATCCCAGAAATCAGTCTGGTGAACCCTCTCTGTACTCCCTCTATGGCAAGAATGTCCTTCCTCAGATTAGGAGACCAAAACTGTAAGCAATACTCCAGGTGTGGTCTCACCAAGACCCTGTATAACTGCAGTAGAACCTCCCTGCTCCTATACTCAAATCCTTTTGCTATGAATGCTAAAATACCATTCGCTTTCTTCACTGCCTGCTGCACCTGCATGCCTACTTTCAATGACTGGTGTACCATGACACCCAGGTCTCGTTGCATCTCCCCTTTTCCTAATCGGCCACCATTCAGGTAATAGTCTACTTTCCTGTTTTTGCCACTAAAGTGGATAACCTCACATATCCACATTATACTGCATCTGCCAAACATTTGCCCACTCACCCAGCCTATCCAAGTCACCTTGCAGTCTCCTAGCATCCTCCTCACAGCTAACACTGCCCCCCAGCTTAGTGTCATCCGCAAACTTGGAGATGTTGCCTTCAATTCCCTCATCCAGATCATTAATATATATTGTAAATAGCTGGGGTCCCAGCACTGAGCCTTGCGGTACCCCACTAGTCACTGCCTGCCATTCTGAAAAGGACCCGTGAACTCCTACTCTTTGCTTCCTGTCTGCCAGCCAGTTCTCTATCCACATCAATACTGAACCCCCAATACCGTGTGCTTTAAGTTTGTATACAAATCTCTTATGTGGGACCTTGTCGAAAGCTTTCTGAAAGTCCAGATATAACACATCCACTGGTTCTCCCTTATCCACTCTACTAGTTACCTCCTCGAAAAATTCTATAAGATTCGTCAGACATGATTTGCCTTTCATAAATCCATGCTGATGATTTCACCACTTTCCAAATGTGCTGCCATCCCATCTTTAATAACTGACTCTAGCAGTTTCCCCACTACCGATGTTAGACTAACTGATCTGTAATTCCCCGTTTTCTCTCTCCCTCCCTTTTTAAAAAGTGGGGTTACATTAGCTACCCTCCAATTCTATCCTCCAAAAAAGTCCAATCCTAATCCGTCTCCTCATTCTCATTTCCAAAATATATAACGTCACAATTTTCCAATTTTCCAATTTTCAAGAAATTCTATCTGTCAACTTCTTACTCCCTCAGCAAGTTCTTTGTATCCTCCTTACAACTTACTAACTCACTTATTTTTCTTTCAGCAGTAAATATGGCAACAGCACACTTGATATCTTCATCCATGTCGTCAATGTGGATTATAAATAGTTATGGCCACAGGACTGATCTCTGTGGCACCCCCACTCATTACTTACCACCATTCCAAATATAATCCATTCATATCGATTCTCTTGTTTCTTTTAGTTAGACACACCCCTATCCATTCTAGCTGGTAATAACTTGGTTTATCTCTTCCCCCCTTTTAACTCACTCGTCCCCGGCCTATTGACAACCCTGATCCCGACAGTGAAGTCCAGACACGGAAGGTGCGCGGCCGTGCTGGCGGCTTTGCGCAGGATGCGGTACAGCCAGGGCTCAGCGCTCGGCCCCACTCGGGCGCTCTGTGGCTCTGCAATTGCGGTCGTCAGTACAGGCCTCCTTGCGTCACCGCACCTGGGTGCCTCGGGCCCGGGAGGTACCAGAGATGAAGGAAGTCTGCGGGCAAGATGACTACGGAGAGAAAAAAAAACACGCCTGCGAGCCGGTTGATTTCGGGTTACGGGCCGCATTCGTCCCGGGGACCGTAGGTTGCCGACTCCTGACCTAGAATATATTCATTTTGTCTAGATATTTATCAATTTTCAAAATTGCTAAAGCAATTAATGCTTCCTCTTTCTAGGTTTATCCCATGCAATATTTCACACATTTTTACCTCAACAACAGAGCAGCATTGCCTTCCTCTTTTGCAAAGCATTCATTAAGAAACTAATCCACACATACCACATTTGCAAACAGATGACCTTACGTTTTTATTGCTGTGAAAAACACTAACAACTAATAATTCAAATTAAGTTATAATTACATTCTTTACACATATATGAAACTAAATTCTAGTATAAATCCACACTAGACCCAATGTCCTAGAGTCCAAATGTTCAACACTAACAACTAGCAATAAAAATTAAGATACAATTACATTCTTTATACGTACATTAAAGTAGGTTGTAGTACGAATCCAAGCTGGACCCAATATTTTGTTCTGTCAAATAGATCTAATGCAACCTTTCTCTTTCTTGCTCTACCATATCCAAAATTATGTCTTTTCAGAGGCAGCGCAGCTATCATAAAAAAGCAACCTTCATATCAAGTCAAGATCCGACTAGCTTCACTGATTATGACTGCACACATACTGAAATATAAATACATGTCATCATACACCCTTCTTCAATCAACAGTATGTACATATGAGCAGGCATCAAATTAGCACTGAGGTGAGCACAATGTACATCATAGAGGCATTGCTAAATTCTGCTTTGGTAAAAAACTTAGCTGCTAAAATGATTTGCAACACACCAACAGCCACACAACTTATAAACCAATTGTGGCAAAAACCTGATTTCTTGGGGAAGTAGTTTACCATTTCATTTGATTTTCTTTAAATACAATACATATGCGAAAATGCAGTATTGCAAATCTTTATAAATGTAATATTTTTTAAGGCATTAATGAATGACATTTTGTTTAAATTAAAGCATAAATAATTGCTCTGCTGACTTCTCAATAACATACTTCCTCACCATCACCTTACTTCAAGCCACCAGCTTCACTGTAAATTTATCTCCAATATACCATACTGGATAAGCAGAATTTCTTCTTTGATATACAGTACTGGATAAGCAGATATTATTCTAATAAAATATTGGGAAGATTAAGGCATTCAAGTTAAGAGTCAAAAAACTCTGCTCGCTAGAATTTTCCCTCTGTTCCCAATTACTTGAAAATGAACAAAACTGTTTACAGCCTAGATCTCAGAGTTAAACCACAGATGAGCTGACCTTCAGACTACATATTAACGGCATCACTGGTCACCTATTTCCATCTCATAGCATCACCTGCTTCAGTTTATTTAGTGCTAAAAGCTTCATCCATGTTTATGTCACCCACCTTCTTCAACGGATTCTTAGGAAGCTGCTCACAAACTTGCCAACCCAAAATTCCCCATAACATTTGAAAGACATTTGGACAGCTAGATAGGAAAGGTTTAGAGGGATATGGGCCAAACGGGACTAGTTTAGGTGGGGCATTTTGGTCGACATGGATGGGTTGTGCCAAAGGGCTTGTTTCCGTGCTATATGACTCGCTAACTTTCAATCACTTATCATCCCTGCGCTGGCCTTCAGTTAAGAAATATAGTGCTTTGATTTTTTTTTTTTAAGAGACAATAGGTGTAGGAGTAGACCATTCGGCCCTTCAAGCCAGCACCGTCATTCAATGTCATCACGGCTGATCATCTACAATCAGTACCCCGTTCCTGCGTTCTCCTCATATCTCCCTGACTCCGCTAACTTCAAGAATCCTATCTAGCTCTCTCTTGAAAGTATCCAGAGAACCGGCCTCCACCGCCCTCTGAGGCAGAGAATTCCACAGACTCACAACTCTCTGTGCAAAAAATTGTTTCCTCATCTCCGTTCTAAATGGCTTACCTCGTATTCTTAAACTGTGGCCCCTGGTATTGGACCCCAACATCAGGAGTATCCAAGCCCAGCCGCTCCATTCTCTCAGCATATGACAGTCCCGCCATCCCGGGAATTAACCTTGTGAACCTACGTTGCAGTCCTTCAATAGCAAGAATGTCATTCCTCAAATTTGGAGACCAAAACTGCACACAAGGTGTGGTCTCACTAGGGCCTTGTACAACTGCAGAAGGACCTCTTTGCTCCTATACTCAACTCCTCTTGTTATGAAGGCCAACATGCCATTAGCTTTCTTCACTGCCTGCTGTACCTGCATGCTTACTTTCATTGACTGATGAACAAGGACCCCCAGATCTCGTTGTACTTCCCCTTTTCCCCACTTGACACCATTTAGAATAATAATCTTCCTTCCTATTTTTGCTACCAAAGTGGGTAACCTCAGTTATCCACATTAAACTGCATCTGCCATTATACCTGCCCACTCACCCAACCTGTCCAAGTCACCCTGCATTCTCATAGCATCCTCCTCACAGTTCACACTGTCACCCAGCTTTGTGTCATCTGCAAATTTGCTAATGTTACTTGTAATCCCTTCATCCAAATCATTAATATATATTGTAAATAGCTGTGGTCCCAGCACCGAGCCTTGCGGTACCCCACTAGTCACTGCCTGCCATTCTGAAAGGAACTCTACGCTTTGTTTTCTGTCTGCCAACCAATTTTCTATCCATGTCAGCATTCTACCCACAATACCATGTGCCCTAATTTTGCCCACTAATCTCCTATGTGGGACCTTATCAAATGCTTTCTGAAAGTCTAGGTACACTACATCCACTGGATCAATCCTCAAGACTCAATCCACAAATTTCTAATTTTCTCCAAGATCTCACTCCTCTATATTTCTGTTGGACCTCTTGTTGAAACATACCTGATCAGAAATTCAGATTTTTTTTGTATGGCATATCAAAGATACGAAATGACAAATTGATCACAAAATGCAAATAGCATATCTGATCACAGTGCTAAAGCTGTATCATAGTATTACCTTGACTCACTGCGGTCTCTGAGCATGCAGCAGTGGTTTAATGTTAAAACAATGCAAATATCTAGTCGATTTCAAATGTATTTAATTATATTCTCCAATGTGGGCATTAATGACAATTTACTGTCCATGCTTAATTTCCCTTCAGTAATAAGGCATCACCTTGAATCGCTTCAGTCACACGCACGCACACACAATGAGTTTGATTATTGAGCTCTAGGATATAGATCCAACAATACAATAGTGGCGTTTAAGTGGCTTTTAGGAAAGCACTTGGATATGCAGAGAATGGTGAGATGGGAATAATTTGCAGACAAATGAGATTAGTTTATCTTGGCATCATTGCACAGACATTGTGGGCTAAAGGGCCTGTTTCTGTGCTGTACTGTTCTTTGTTCTAATAATGAAGGAATGGCAAAACATTTCCAGGTCGGGATTTGGAAACAAAGTTACAGGAGATGATGTTCTCATGCATCTGCTGCCCTTGCCTTTCCTGAAGTTGCAAGTTTAGGATGTTCTGCTGCAATATCTATAGAGAGTAACTGCCAACAGATTTATGGATAGCAAACACTGCAACCATAAGTATGCTGATTGTAGAGGGATGAATATTCACCAGCCATTAACACACCAATCTGTTTGTAGGCTCAGTCCTTCATTCCCCCATACTCCTTGACTTTTCTATCAACCAAAAATCTGTCTGTCTCAACTGTTAAAGATATTAATTGATTCCACCTCCACAGCTCTCCGGGGTAGTGAATTCCAGAGTCACTGAAGGAAGAAATTCCTCCTAATTTCTGTGCTAAATGAGTATGACCTTATTTTTTAAATATAACCCATCTTTTATGCAACCTTCCCAAGTCTTGTATGTTTCAATAAGATTACCTCTCACTCTTCTAAATTACAGGCCCTACCTATTCAACTTTTGCTTGTTTGTCATCTACATCCCAGGAATCTAACTAGTTAACCTCTTTTAAACTACTTCCAGTCCAATTATATCCTTCCTTAAATCTCCATGTAGTATCCATGCTGTATTCCAGATATAATCTCATCCATGCCATGTATGTCTGCCGCAAGACTTCACAACTTTTATATTCCATACCTTTTTTTAAATACTTGCAACATCAGCAGGCCACGTCAGGCTTCATGTACAAAAATACTAAATTTTCCCTGTTCAGCTTATTTTACTGTCTCTCACAAATTAAACAATATCCTCAAACATTATTTTCCTTCAATAACATCATGTTGACTATGCTTGACTGTTATGATTTCCAAAATGTCCTGTTATTATTTGTATTGCAGCATTACTCTAAAGATAGATAGACTTCAGGCTTTCTGCTCCTTCCATTCTTGAATAGCGATGTTACATTTATGGTATTCCAATCCACTGGGACCAAGAATTTTGGAAGTTTGCAACCAATGCACTCAATGACAATCTGACTTTAGTCCCATTTGTTTATTTATTTCCCTGTAGATTATGATAGCTTTAAGTATCTCCCTTTTCTCCCACTTGATTAGCATGCTTTTAGCCTCTAATTATTCAGTCTCAGCCATTTCATTATTTCTCATTATTAATTCCCTTGTCTATTCCTCTAATGAACCAACATACACCTTAGCGTTTCCATATTTATTGCTAGCTTACTCAATTATTTTCTCCTCTACTTTATTTAGTCGTCTTTTATTAATTCTTAAGATTTCCATATCCTAGCGTTTTACTATATTTTGCGAGATTATATGCCTTTTCTTTCAACAATGCCATTTTTAATTCCTTAGAGAGATCATTCTTCTAAAATTCCTTATTTCTCACTGGCATATATCTTTGGTGTTAATAATGACATATCTCCTTAAATGCCTGTCCCTTCTTATTTATTATCTTGCCTTTAAATCCATTTTCCTACTCAACCTCAGCCAACTCTGCTTTCAAACCTTTCCAAACACGTTTATATTTAAAATACAATTTTTAGGCCCAAGTTTCTCACTCTCAAAGTGAATATGACATTCTATCAGGTTAAGACCATTCTTTCCCAGATAACTTTTGCTATGAGATGATCAATTAATCCTGTCTCATTACACACAAACAGATCTAAATAACCCATTCCTTGGTTGGTTCCATGATATTTGGTTTAAGAAACTATTCTGAATTCACTCTCAAGGCTATTTTGCAAATTTTGATTCCTCTCTGCTATACGGAGATTAAGGCTGCACAAGATTTTTATGATTTTTAAAGCACCCTTCTTTCATGCCACCATCCTATCCCTGGTTAAGACATGTCATTGGTGATTGCAGATTGTTGATAGTGTAGGACTTAGCAACATTGATACTACTGAATTGCAAGGATAGATGGTCAATTCCTCTTTTGTTAGAAATAGTTACTAACAGGAACTTTTGTGATGCTAATGTTACCCATCATCAGTCAGCCTGATGCCTATTTTGCTGCAGATCTTGCTGCATGCAAATATGGATTGCTTCATTAACAGAGGAATTACTAATAGGCATGAACACTGCAATCACTGTCAAACATCCTCGCTTTTGACATGATGCAAGGAAGCAGCTGTATGTGACTGCGCCTACATCACTACCCCGAGAAAATCCTGCAGTTACATCCTGGTTTGACTATCCCCAACAACATAACCATTTTCCTTGCTGGAGGATAGGATTCTAATCAATAGAGTATTTTGTCCTTGATACACATTAACTTCACTTTTAGCAGATTCCTAAATACCACATTCAATTAAATGCTGTCTTGATGTCATTCTCATTCATGTTTAGAATTCATGTGTATGGTCCAAGTTTGTCCAAGGAGCTGAAGAGGTCTGGAGCTGAATATCATAAAGAAAACAAAATTGGGCATCAGTTTGTCGGTCACTGATGAATGTGCCACGTGATAGCACTGTCCATCCACTAACCTAGAGCAGAGTGATTGGGCAGACAATAGCTGGATTAGATTTGTCCTACATTTTACGAACAACGGATGTTTGCCATGTTCCACAGATGCCAGTAGATGCCTTTGCTGTAATCGTTATAAAAGTTTAACTACCAGTGCAGCTAGTTCCAAATCACGTCTTCAGTGCAGCATGGTGGCGCAGCGGTAGAGTTGCTGCCTTACAGTGACAGGGATCCGGGTTCGATACCGACTACGGGTTCTGTCTGGATGAAGTTTGTACGTTCTCCCCATGACCTGCGTGGGTTTTCTCCAAGTGTTCCGGTTTCCTCCCACACTCCAAAGATGTACAGGGTTTATAGGTTAATTGGCTTGGTAAACATGTAATTTGTCCCTAGAGTGTGTAGGATAGTTGGGATTGCTCTTCTGGGCACCAGTACGGACCCAATGGGCCAATTGGCCTTATTCGATCTCATAGGATGCAAAACAGAAGGCAACCATACATTTTTCAATGATCAAGCAGGTGTTTCCAATGATGTAGACAAAGCCTCGTTTGGGGCTGGTCCTCACCATTACACCGACTCGGTGTCCATGCAACAACTCCCAGCAAAATGTAGAATGTTGTAGTACAGTACTGCCACTTGAACAGGTCCCACAGCACCAAGGGATAGTACTTGTTATTTCACAACTTGCATTATTATTAAAATTGTATAGGCTCACATTAAGTGAACGCACAGAATGCCAAGTCCATTCCCATTACATGTATGGTGCCTTGAAACCAATTTTCGTTTGAACCTCAATGAGGTTCAAATGACAACAAATAAATTGTATCATTGAATATCAAATGTGTAAGAAATTCCTTCCTCTCTGGACCTGTACTACTTGGTGCATTTTAACCAATAATTGTCTCTGCCCTAAAATTACTAAGGCACAGAGTCTGCACCGTTACCTTCACCACTATACTTGGTACAAATGCAGCAGATGATTCAATTGCAGCGTTTATAAGTGAGCTTGTTCAGTATCTCAATTTTAAAAATTTAAATATGAGGAGAAGGGCAAGGAATCAAACTAAAGGGGTGAATAGTCTCCTTCCATACTGTGATCATTCTGCGATTTTATGACTATAAATTAATTCAGTTACTATGTCTCAGTAGACAGATCCATGCGTTTAGGAAAAATGATGAAAATTATGCTAATTTATATGAGCCATATGCCTTAGTTTTACTTTCTGGTAGTTTTTGAAATACTGCCTAAGTAAACAAAATACAGGCAACAACTTGCGTACAACTTTGTAGTTATAAATTATATCAACTGCAAAATTACTGTTTTTCATCCAACAAAAGTCCACATTGACAAGCTGTAATTAACATCCCCATAACTTTCAACGTACTATACACATATATGATTTACATTAATCTCAACACAAACATCTAATTTCTAATTAACACGGGCATCCCCCGCATTTCACGGGGGGGTTGCATTCTTAGAAAAGTCCCTTTTGTCGATTGTCCATATCATCTGTGCATACACAAAAAAATGTGAGTTGAAAACAAAATTGTATTTGTTTTTTTTACATAAAATTAGTGAAAACTAATTTTTATTTTGTATCTCAGATTTCTTTGATATATGATTTGTGAATTACTCAAGGACACATCACTATTACCCATACTGCTGCTAATGCAGGGATTACCTGTACAATGGAAAACAGCATCTTAGGGTCGGCCCATTTGCAGAGCTTTTAGCAGTCTATAACACTGTTTCTATTAACTCAGACCAGCAATTACTACCATCATGCACTTGCTTATGTAACACAGTCTGCTAAAACACATTAAAACACATTAATTTATGTTGCTTAACAGAAATAGGCCACCCACACAAAAAATTTGCAAGACAAGGCTAACCAGCTTCATAGCTCGGTGAAAACAGTTCAGTCGATGATGGTTTATAATAAAGGTACTCCTGCGATGTTAATATTTACATGCATAGGTAGATATTAGAGAAAGTACAGATTTACAAATGAAGAATATTTAGGCAAATGCTCAAGTGGCAGTAAAAAGTCTGACCGACCAAACAGACATCTGCAGGATACTTACTTGCCAAGGAAGACCAGGTTGCCTGGAGACAGGAGAGAAGGCAAAATTCTGCAATGTAACCTTTAGCTTGAGTAGTAGAATGTTTTGAGCAACCTGGTGTTAATACCTTTCAGCCAATTGCCATGTTTGGATTGTTGTGGAATGATTCTTTATTTCTATTGCATTTAAACATTTAAAATGGATGAAGTATAGCAAATAATATCAACTAAAACAGCATAATAAGCTAAAGAAAAGGCCATTTGTTAATCCTGTCACATTCACATAGAATTCCTGTAAAATTACTCCATGAGTTCATGAACATATAACTGAGGGGATTGAGAGAAAGGGCCAGAAGAGAGGGAGGGGAAGGAAGGAGATGTGCGTAAATGGCTAAGAAACAGAATGGCTTTACAGTGATTTAAAATTAGATGAAGCTGTAAGCCAACCATGCAACATGTAGTGCAGAATTACAATGTAGATGGTGAATATAGATGTTATAACCACTTCAGTATTTATTTCAGGTCCATGTATAACTGCACATGTATAAAATGAATTGTTCACATCAGTGAGCAAACGGTCCTTGGTTTTGTTGTCTGCTTCAGAGGAAGAGCAAAGCATAGATGGTGTCAATTGAGCTGGTTTGCACGATGGACTGTGGTGCGTACCTCTCTGTGATTTCTTGCAGTCATGGGCAGAGCAATTGCCATACTAAGTTGCGATGCAGCCCAATAGAATGCTTTCTGTAGTGTATCTGTTGAAATTGTTAAGAATAATTGGACACATGCTAAATTTCCTGAGTCTTCTGAGGAAGTAGAAGCATTGGTGTGCTTTCTTGGCTGTATTCCTGGGTGTGATATTCACACCCAGGAACTTCAACACCATTGATACAGGCTGGGGTGTGTACTCCACTCCACTTCCTGAATTCAACGGCCAGCTCTTTAGTTTCATTGACAAGAGGGAAGCGTTGTTGCCTTGACATTTACGCTCCAATGCTCTCTATATTCTTCCTGTACTGTCTCATCATTGTTTGAGATCAGTATGGAGGAGTCATCTGCAAACTTGTTAATGAGTTGGAGCATAATTTGGCCACACAGTCAAGTATAGCAAGGAGCTTAGCAAGGGTCTGAGCATAGCCTCGTGGGCACCAGTGTTGTGAATTATCATGGAGAAGTATTGCTGCCTTTTCTTACTGATTGTAGTCAATGGGTCAGGAAGTCAAGTTGAGAAATAAATGCACATAGCAATTTTATGATTTTTAAATTAAGCTACGCATTCATAGATAAGTTTCTCTAAACTTCATGATACAATAAAGATAAATATAATCGATCACAAAATGAAGGCGACAAACTTATACGAGATGTAGATTGACTTTCCAGAGTTAAACCAAACATGTTTATACAAGTTTAACTTAATATGAAAAAGCAAGCCTTTCCTCCTTTCCCTCAAACTTGAAATGAATTGAGCCTCACATTTGTCAAGATTACATAATCTGCCATGCACCCTCAAACAATGCTTCAAAGAAGACAGGCTACATGCAATTATTAATCTCAAGGTACGGTTAAATCATTATCCATGAGAGCTAAATGTTACTTGCACTAGAAAGAAGGAAAATTATTGCAAAGCTAATAGCCAAGGCCCTATGCGATAAAGGAGAGTGTTTCCTTGGAGGATCATATTA
This sequence comes from Amblyraja radiata, assembly GCF_010909765.2. Classification (NCBI taxonomy): domain Eukaryota; kingdom Metazoa; phylum Chordata; class Chondrichthyes; order Rajiformes; family Rajidae; genus Amblyraja; species Amblyraja radiata. The sequence goes on from NC_045988.1 coordinate 4,846,644, forward strand.
AAAGGATGATGTGTTCATTTTTATGTTGTGCCAAAACACATTATAATCCTCTCTGTTATGAAGTTTTCTTATATAAGTTCTTCCAAATCCTATCTAATAACATGGCAATTTGTCTTGCCCGGTTTATCAACACATGTGATGTATAAAATGTCAAAAAATGGTTCACACATAACTGTTGATATGCTTGTTTATACCGATGTGTAGTGCTAATTTCACCATCTCCTGATATTCAAATCTCCTCCTGTAGCTTTAGGATTCATTTCTAATTTTTAAATCAAATCTTTCCTGCAGTGGCTCTGGGAAAATGTACGCCCATTTTTATCTGTGGGACGAGGTAGACATTCTGATCACAGACAATGTCAATATTGAGCCTGATTCTTCTTCACAGGCACTTTCGACCAAAGACTACAAAAACATCACTTATGCTTCCTTTATCTGTCAAATTTACTTTGTCAACTGGTATATGCCATCTTTATTTTAAATAGCAACTATGTGAATGTCTACTTTTGTACTATGCAACTGATAACACTAAACAGTTCAAAATGAGTTAATGAATAGTAAAACAATACTCAAAAATCACTTACTGGCAAAATGAAACTACCACTGGCAATATTTAAAATCGCTATTACAGGTGCACTCATGGTCTTCAAAGAACCCAAGTGAATACTTCAAAGCAATATATATCAGAATTTTTAAGATATTATAGTTCAGGTACATGATAACATCACACCTAAGAGGGCGTCACACTTCGTAATATTTAGTATCTGTATAAAAATACATTAATGATTGCCGCATTTGACCTTTCTAATGCATGGCCAACTTCAAAATACCAATTTAAAGTATTTTGAATCAACGACCAATGGCATATGAAAAAATTGACCTACCAAGATATATTTATTCAAATTTAACATTCACAAAATAATGCATTCATCATAATTTCTTCAAAATAGTTTTCTACTGTAAATCCTATCATCTATATAGGAGGATGTAGGTAACAATACTCAAATTCTGAATAGTAAAATGACAGTTAAAATAAAATTCATAACTTAATTTTAGAAGATTTTTAAAAGTTTCTCATTTTGAATCAGAAAGAGAAGAAGAAAAAGAGGGGGATAGATGGATACACAAGGAGATTTCAACTTTTACTCTACTCTGGAACAGCATCACTATTTGTACTTTCAAAAATAATCTTAATTCACAAAAATATATCAAGAAATACAAAAAAGTGCATGGCTTTCTTTACAATCCATGTTATCCATTCTATATATCAGACCCATCCTTCCCAACAACAGGAATGGGTAGAAACTCTGTAGTGACACTTGGTGCCTTCACACTGATTCTACACGCAGCTTGATGCAGCCACACACAAAGATGGCCATTTCGGCAAGGGTAATGCTGGGTAGGCTTTTCCCTTCCATTGTGGGTGGACTCGAGCATCGCGACCCGTTGTACACATTCCATCTTGGATCTTCAGACGAAAGAGAAAATGGCTTGGGTGACAGCCTGGGTGGTGGAGTGGGTTATGGGTCATGTCTGCATCAAATAGAACAACACCAAGACCACCTTGCACCAGATGACCAGGTGCTTGCCAGTTATCGAGAGAGAGCCTGTCTACTTGCCTGTCTACTCTAGCAGAATATTGTTACACATCTCAGCCGCTCCTTGTTCTTCAAATTTCAAGTTCTAAATATTAACTGTAATCTGTCCTGGACCAGCCACATTGAAGCAATGGTCATGAAAGCACATCAACGTCGTGATTTAGATGGTTTAGGAAGTTCAGCATGTCCCAACAACCCTCACCAACCTCTACATCCAAGCTGTAATCCATTGCAGGAAAGTTTTGATCTGAGTGTCCCTGCTGCCTGCATCATCATCCTTCTTTTGTCCATATCCTTCCTGATGGATTCGGCAAGAGTTTTATACAGCGCACTGAAAAAGATAGGTTATACTGGGCAACTCTTCCTTACTCCAGACTTGATGGGGAAGGTATCTGTTTCCCATCCATTGATTTGGATTGCGCTGCTTACATCTGTGTAGAGCAGTTGGATCCAATTCCCTTCCCAAAGCCCATTATGGCGAGCAGCATATCATGTACATGAATACGTCATAAATCATGTACAATCTAGAATTGTACTGATTTACACTACAGAGAAAGGCATATATTTTTACCTTTTTAATGTAGTTTATGTTGTTCAAAATACATTTAGTTAACGCCTTTTTTTTTGTTTTGATGGCTGCGGGAAGGGGGGGGGGGAAGGAAAGATTGTTGCTACTGAGGAGTACTGGATCAAGAGAACAAGACACTCCATCAGTTACCATTATCAATGTCATTACCATTACTATCAGTTACCATTATCTACCTTAGTTTGCAAGGTAATGAGATAAATTGGCAGTTGTAACCAAATCACAGCCTAAACAGATATCCACTTTTGCACACATTCCAACAAGTACCGTACCAGTAAACCTACTGGTACCTAACAACTGTAAAAGCATTGACATATTTTCTATTTCTAATTCCCTGATTCTAATACAAGGTCAGCAAATGAGGTCAGTTAACAGAGTACAAACCAGGAAATGAACTGAAGACTTCCAGGTTTGTACGATTCAGTTACATGGTTCTGTATGTGATGTTATTTATGATGTTTCATAATTTCCACTGTATAGCTGAAATGCATAACGATTATTCTGGAAATAACTATTCATGGGGAATCCCAGTAAATATGAAGTTAGCAGAAGTATTCAAAACTAATGAGGAGCTTTTCAAAATTAACCCCAAAATGAGATGCTTTGAAACAGCAGGTTGTGTGCATTTTGCAACATAACATTGTATAGCATAAACCTTTTATGTCACTTTCTGTTTATCATCTGGAATACAAATAAGGTGCATGGAGTAGTTTCCTTTTATTAATATGTAATGGCATTTCTGTTTGCAATTATTTTCATAAAGCAAATTGCATCAGCAAAATAAACGGGTGCTGCAGTGAGCCTCAGGAGCACATTAATTGCAGATCAACTTAACATGTCTGAGACTTGAGAGGAAAAATGCAAATAAAAGGTTAGTCTTGCACTATGAAAATTGCCAAGCAACCACTACCCGAGGTGTTTATGTTCAGAAATAAATCATGTTTTTTATCATCCAAAGAAAAATCTAGACTTCTGATCAATGTAAATGTACCACTTACATAACATACAAAATATGGCAAGCACTATTTTTCTTTATCAACAATTCATCTGAATTACTTGACGACCAACAGCAAGTCCACCAATCAATGAACAAAGCCACAGTTATATTGGTTTTAAAAATCCAACCATTATAATAATAAAAATTGAAGCTATTATTATATTAACAATTTAACAAATAATCATCCTTGATTTAAAACCACTTCATGGTCGAATTTCTTCATTTTTCCCCACTGTCTCACAATCCTATTCTGTCTGATTGTATCCGACTCACTGAGTTGCTGGAGTTTAGATTATTTATCTTTGAATAAAATTTCTTAGGCCCCATAATTAGGTAAATGGTGGTATATAAATTGATTACTTTATTTAGTTGTTTTAGTTTTAGAGATACAGCGTGGAAACAGGTTCTTCTGCCCACCGGGTCCCCACCAACCAGCGATCCCCGGACATTAACAATATCCTACACACAAGGGACAAATTTTACATTTACCAAGCCAATTAACCTACAAACCTGTACGTCTTTGGAGTGTTGGAGGAAACCGAAGATCTCGGAGAAAACCCACACAAGTCACAGGGAGAATGCACAAACTCCGTACAGACAGCACCCGTAGTCGGGATCGAATCCGGGTCTCTCGCGTTGCATTCATTGTAAGAAATTTGCTGCGCCACCGTGCTGCCCGTGTGTGACCTACAAACCCAAAACTGGTATTTGCACATAGATGTGACCAAAGATCTGACAGGCTAATAGCCCTGTCCCACGGTACGAGTTCATTCCAAGAGCTCTCCCGAGTTTAAAAAAAAATCAAACTCGTGGTAAGCACGGAGAATGAACGTAGCGGGTACGTCGGAGCTCGGGGACGTCTATTAGCGGCTTGTAATGCTAACGGCAGGTACTCGAGAAGACTCGCCAACGGCTGGTAAGCTCGGGAAGACTCGTGAAGATTTTTCAACATGGTGAGAAATGTCCACGAGAGCCCCGAGTACCGACGAGTGGCCATTACCGTAAATCTCAGAGTTCGAATCAGGGCAAACTCGGGAGAGCTCTTGGATTGAACTCGCATCGTGGGACTGGGCTTTTCCAGCTCATTGGCTTTTACAGAATCCTGTTATTAAAAATGGTAATGGTTTATCTCAGAAAATTCATTCCTAGTGTTGTGAAAGCACTTGATACTTATGCTGCATTTTTGCAAAATATTGTGTATATACAATTTGCAGATATACTTTAATTTTCTTTTCTTATCAGTCTTCCCAAACAAATGAGTCAAGCATAAAATTGTTCATGAATCATGATTTGATAACTATTCAGAAAATATCCAACAAGAAGCCGTCAGCAAAATGACTCTTAAATTGCTTAAATTATGTCACCGTTAGATCAGCAAGTTTAAAATTCATAACTGCAGTGGATACCAACTACAAGATGCAGTTCAGCAACTCATTCAGCTTCTTCAACAATGCAGCTGACCTAAGTGTCCTTGTTATTTATATGTTCCAGTGATGAGTGTTGGGCCAGAGAAATGGCAAATGCTGTGGACCTGTTGCAACGGTAGGGAAACAAGGCTGTCATTGAGGGTAGAGTTGATGTACGGCATGATGCTGGATGGCAGTTTTATGTTAAAATAATCAGAATTGGATGTGAGGAAGTAGAGGTGTCGCAAAACATTCTGGATAACAAATCATCAATTTAATGACATTAAATGCCCTTTTCAGTAGGAAATTGTATGTGCTTCAATCATTTTAATATTTAAGTGCCAATTTGAGATAAAAAAAATTCCAAATGCTGTAAATCTAAAAATGGGAAATGATGGATGCACTAGTGAGGCAGAATCAGTGGAAAGATAGAGATAATAAAGATGTCATTGATCTGAAACATTAATTCTGCTGCTCTCTACAGATGTTGCTTAACCTGCCAGCATTTTTCATATCATTATAATTAGGATAATCTAACTGTATTTCTTGCGTATGATCGCGTTGTTACAGTCAATTGCATAATGTAACTACAGCACATGATGCATTATAATTCAAACCCAAGGGAACTTCCATAATGAACTTACAGAAAGCTTCCATTCTGAACTTTCAGAAAGCTTCTGTTATGATCCTTACAATAATCTGCTGCAATGGATAAAGTAATATGTTAATGCCTATAACAAGAAAACGTTGTCTACAGATGCAGTTTGTTTGTAAGCTGCTTACCAGCTTCATCCTCCAGGAAGCAATGTTAACATTCTTACTCCATTTGATATTTCATAATGGACTAGATATGCATGTTTGGTGATTGATCTCCAAGTTTACATTCAACCATTGCTTCATATCATGTTTGCACTGTGTGTGAGCAGATTTAAAGCTATAAATAAATTCACATCACAGGAAGTAGAAATGTAGCGAACAAATAAAGAAAAACTGAGAGTTTTTCTGGATCACATTTTAAAAAGCTTAAAGGGGCTGTCCCACTTGGGCAACCTAATCCGCGAGTCCAGAAGAATGTCTTCGACCTTCAAGCTCAAGGGCACTCGCCTGGAAAGCCACGAGCTGGAAATGCACCAAAGGAGATTTCACCATAGCATTTTAAGTTTTTTGCACCTATCCAATTCCCTTTTGAAAATTAACAATGATTTAGTTTCGATCGCCTTTTTAGATAGTGACTTTTAGACAAAATTCTGTGTGGAAATATATTTCTTTCAACTCTAAGCTTTTTCCTCCCGTCTTAAAAGTTTGGCTACCATCAAATTGCCAGTGGAAGCAGTTTTGTTTCATATCAATTTCAATCATCATTCAAACGTCATAATTTTGTATAAAATTATTAAAATACCTTTTAATCTACTTATCCCATCTAGTTATCCCATTTTTCAAGTCTCTCCCATTCTTGTTCCTGTCATTGTGCTGGTAAATTTCCGCTGCATCCCCTCCAATGCTTGAACCTCCAAAGGTGTGATGATTAGAACTGGACAGTTCTATCTAACATACAAAAACAGTGATTTATGATAAATTAATATAATTGACTTGCTCTGTATTTTATACTTCTATTTATAGTAAAGCCACACATAGAAAACATTTAATACCATTTGGATTTATAGAAACAAAACAGAACCCCCAAAATGTCTAAGGTACACAAAACTGCTGGAGAAACTCAGCGGATGCAGCAGCACCTATGGAGCGAAGGAAATAGGCAACGTTTCGGGCCGAAACCCTTCCTCAGATGTCTAGTTTGTTTTATACTCTTCCAGGCTAATACAAAGTCTTTAAGAATGATTATGCTACTATTCTTCAGGAATGGCTGCAATAATCACAGACAATTACCTTTTTGGTCATACGGTCATGTGATAGGAGCAGAATTAGGCCATTCGGCCCATCAAGTCTACTCCACCATTCAATCATGGCTGACCTATCTCTCCCTCCGAACCCCATTCTCCTGCCTTTGCCCCATAATCCCTGGTTTACTCCTAGAGCTGATAGATTTATACATAAAAAGGTCAATCTGAAGATGGGTCTCGACCCAAAACATCACCCATTCCTTCTTTCCAGAAATGCTGTTTGTCCCACTGAGTTACTCCCACATTTTGTGCCTACCTTCGATTTAAACCAGCATCTGCAGTTCTTTCCTGTACATAAAAAGATCAAGGTACAAAAAAAACAAACTTTATCAGATTACTTTTTGCTAAAGTTACGTTTCCCAAGATTATTACCTTTTTTTTCCAACATACTTCCTTTTTTTCAATTATTTCAGATTTTAAATGGTATCCTGCAATTCCAAACATACAATTGATAAAAATGCCTTTTCATATTCTCACAATGGACACAGCTATTCAAAAGACTTTACAGAAACAATAGATCATAGTTATTTCTTACTATTTGAACTATGCTGCTCATTTCCAAAATTTCAAGTTCCATGCATATCTGCATTCCCAACAAACAAGCAATGCACAATACATCACATCTCATGCAGCAAATAATAGTAACCGATGCAGACACAAAAGATGAACAGCAGATTTGATCTTGCTAGCTTCTCACTGGACGACTTGGACAACAGGAACACTTAAACAGGATGCTGTTCAATGAATATATCTCTAAATTCAGCACAATCATCCCATCCAAATTCAATGTCAAACTCAGGGAACTGGATCTCTGTTCCGCTCTATGCAACTAGATCTTCGACTTCCTCATCGGCAGACCTCAATCACTATGAATTGTTAATAACTACTTGCGAAGCATCCGTGTAAAAGCACATCAAGGCTTCATGCTCAGACCATTTACTTTGTGCTTCTGCTCATTCCATACCCTGGACTTTATAACCAGAAACAGTTGCAACGTCATCTTAAATTTGTTGAAGATACCACCAACATTTGGCAAATGATGTAATCATTGCAACAGTGAGTACAACAGGATATTGTCAATCCAGTTGAGTGGTGCTAGAACAACAACCTTATTCTCAATGTTTAGCAAGACAAAGGAGATGACTATTGACTTCACAAAGGGAAAGCCGAGGGACGATAAATCCGTTTTTTCATCAGCAGGACAGCAGTGGAGAGGGTCAACAGATTCAATTGCCTGAGTGTACACATCTCTGATGAACTGTCCTGGGTCCAAGACAATGATGTAACTGCAAATAAACTTCACCAGCAACTCTACTTCTACAGAGGTTTGAGAAGATTTGGCATGTCACTAAACAATGTATTTAACTTCTGCAAGCATACAGTGCATTCAGAGAGTATTCAGACCCCTTCACTATTTCCACATTTTGTTACATTACAGCCTTATTCCAAAATTGATTAAATTCTGTTTTTTTTATCATCAATCTATACACAATACCCCATAATAAAATAAACAGGTGAAAACAGGTGTTTAGAAATTTTTGCAAAGTAATTAAAAATATATAACAGAAATATCACATTTACATATTCAGCCCCTTTACTCAGTACTTTGTTGAGGCACCTTTGGCAGCTATTTCAGCCTCGAGTCTTCTTGGGTATGACGCTACAAGCTTGGCACACTTGTATTTGGGTAATTTTTCCCATTTTTCTCTGCAGATCCTCTCAAGCTCTGTCAGGTTGGATGAGGAGCGTCGATACACAGCTATTTTCAGATCCATCCAGACATATTCGATCAGGTTCAAGTCCGGGCTCTGGCTGGACCACTCAAGGACATTCACAGACTTGTCATGAAGCCATTCCTGCGCTGTCTTGGCAGTGTGCTTAGGGTCGTTGTCCTGTTGGAAGGTGAACCTCTGGCCCAGTCTGAGGTCCTGAACGCTCTGGAGCAGGTTTTCATCAAGGATCTCTCTGTACTTTGCTCCGTTCATCTTTCCCTCGATCCTGACTAGTCTCCCAGTTCCTGCCGCTGAAAAACATCCCCACAGCATGATGCTGCCACCACCATGCTTCACCGTAGGTATGGTATTGGCCAGGTGATGAGCGATGCCTGGTTTCCTACAGACTTGACACTTGGCATTCAGGCCAAAGAGTTCAATCTTGGCTTCATCAGGCCAGAGAATCGTGTTTAGGTGCCTTTCGGCAAACTCTTAGCGGGCTGTCGTGTACCTTTTACTGAGGAGTGGCTTCTGTCTGGCCACTCTACCATAAAGGCCTGATTGGTGGAGTGTTGCAGATATAGTTGTCCTTCTGGAAGTTTCTCCCATCTCCACAGAGGAACACTGGAGCTCTGTCAGAGTGACCATCAGGTTCTTGGTCACCTCCCTGACCAAGGCCCTTCTCTCCCGATTGCTCAGTCTGGCCGGGTGGCCAGCTCGATGAAGAGTCCTGCTGGTTTCAAAGTTCTTCCAGTTATGAATGACGGAGGCCACTGTGCTCTTCGGGACCTGCAATGCTGCAGAAATTGTTTTATACCCTTCCCCAGATCTGTGTCTCACACAATCCTCTCTCGGAGGTAGGTCTACGGCCAATTCCATCGTCTTCATGGCTTGGTTTTTGCTCTGACATGCACTGTCAACTGCGGGACCTTATATAGACAGGTGTGTGCCTTTTCAAAACATGTAATAATAATAATAATAAATTTAATTTTTATAGCGCTTTTCTAAGACTCAAAAGTCGCTTTACAATAGTAACAGACAAGAGCAAACGGAGAAGCGGCAAACAAACAGCGCCAGCGTCCTCTCCGTGCAGCACATAAAGAAAGAATACAGACATAACAATAATAAAGACATTTAAACATAAAAACATCCCCCCACAATGGTTCCCATTATGAGGGAAGGCACAGTGTCCAGTCCCCATCCCCAGTTCACCCATAGGCCTCCACAGTTGCCTCTACGGAGGCCCGATGTTCCAGGCCGTTCTCGCCGGGTGATGGTGCTCCGGCGTCGGGAGAATCCTCACAGCGGCTTGGGACACCTGGAACGGCCGCTTCCGTACTGGAGACCGCGGCTTCACTTGTGGACTCCAATCAAGTTGTAGAAACATCTCAAGGATAATCAATGGAAACAGGATGCACTGAAGCTCAATTTTGAGTGTCATAGCAAAGGGTCTGAATACTTATGTAAATGTGATATTTCAGTTATTTCTTTTTAATTACTTTGCAAAAATTTCTAAACACCCGTTTTCACTTTTTTATTATGGGGTATTGTGTATAGATTGATGATGAAAAAAATGAATTTAATCCATTTTAGAATAAGGCTGTAACATAACAAAATGTGGAAAAAGTGAAGGGGTCTGAATACTTTCTGAATGCACTGTATGGTGAAGAACATACTGACTGGTGGTATATTTCAGTTACATCAGAAACTGGAGACACTGCATCTTCTTTATACAAAGATGAATATCAATGCATTGACAGCAGTTTGTTAGCGGTTTACTAGATTAATATCTGGAATGGGCAAAATATAAACAGAAAATTCTGGAAATACTCAGATCAGACAGGATCTGTGGAAAGAGAAACAGTAAACTTTTGAAGTCAGTCAGAATAATTTGTTCAAGACCCATTATATGCTTCAATCAGGGTCCATTCGAAGAGAGACAAACATGAGTATTAGAATGTCATTACCAGTAAGATAATGTGATTACATTGTGACATATATAGACATAAATATGGACAGAGTTTGTGGTAGAAAAATGTATAGAAAAAATGCTGTCATGAATTTTAATAGATTACAAATGTCTTCTTGCAGGTGAGCAAATTAATTCAATATTGAAATTCTGATACTCATGAAACATTCAAAGATTATCTTGTGGTTCAATTTAATTGTAGTTTCATAACTTACTCACATTCATCACCTATTCCCCAAGCATAAATAAATCAGAAACCAAGTACCACAGTACATTATTAATACACAGTTAACTCACCGCGTTGCCCAGACTAATAGGACAAAGGTCTCTGAACTCCACCCACAACCAATAGATTTGAACAAAATGGACCCGAGCTGTCTCTACCTGCTTGGATTACACAAAACTACCTTTAACATTGAGAACGACCAGTGTAAGAAATTGAACTGTCATAACTGCGATGCAACAGTTCAAGACACCTAGAGAGGAACTAATCTATTGAAGGGCTCATTGGTCTAGGGTTATGATTCGCGCTTTGGGATTTAAATAGCAAAAATGCGAGAGGTCCTGGTTTCAAATCCCGGACGAGCCTCATTTTTAACTTATTAGGTTGCTCGTTTTCAGAACAGAGATAAAAAGGCGCCAACTATCCGTCAGAAACTCTACGCCTCTGTGCAAAATCACAGCACCAGGAACATAAGGCTAAAATATACAATTAGCACCCAGAGAGTTGTGAATCTGTGGAATTATCTGCCACAGAAGGTAGTGGAGGTCAATTCACTGGATGTTTTCAAGAGAGTTAGATTTAGCTCTTAGGGCTAAAGGAATCAAGGGATATGGGTTAAAAGCAAAAGGGGTACTGATTTTAGATTATCAGCCATGATCAGCGGTGCTGGCTCGAAGGGCCGAATGGCTTACTCCTGCACCTATTTTTCTATGTGGTACAGTTAGCAGTTTCAAATTCTTGGAAGTTAACATCTCATATGATCAGTCCTAGGCTCAGCAGGTAGATGTCACGACGAAGGCCTGCCAGCACCTCTTCTTTCTAAGAAGTTTAAAGAGATTTGGCATGTCTCTAATAAACATCTCCAACGTACTGTCAATAGTATCCTGGCTGGTTGCATCGTGTCGGTAACGGTAATGTACAGGAAACACAGACTGCAGAGATTGGTGGACTCTCCCCAGTCCATCATGGGCACAGCCCTCCCTACCATCAAAAGCATCTGCATGAGGCAACACCTCAAAGTGGCTATATCTATCTTCAAGGATCCCTACCATCTGATGCATGCCCTCTTCTCACGGCTACAATCAGGCAGGAGGTACAGAAGCCTGAATTCCCACACTATCAGTTTCACACTACCAGTTATGGACCGGGCAGAGTCCACTAATCTCTGTACTTTAGAGCATCCTTTCTGAACTTCTATCTCTAAGTCACTGCTTAAAATCTCTTGCTTGACTAAGCTGATGGAATAATGTGGCTCACACATTTCTGTGGCTTTGCTTTATTACTGATGCCATACAAATAAGAGACACAAAAGTCTGCATATGCTGGTATCTCTCCACATGATGCAGAATCTCAATACAAAACCTCGATCTGTTGAGTTCCTTCGGCAATTTGTTTTTTAATATAAAAGTTGTTATTGAAATGACAAACATATCTTTTCCATGCACCCAAGAGAGGAATAAACCTCAGTTGAAAAGCCAGCCCTTTGAAAAGACATCAAGAACAAGTTCAAATGTTAACCTGAATTATGGTGCTCAAGTTTCTAAAGTGAAACTTGAGGCCGTAACCTTTTAATTCAAAAGACAAATAGAAAAACAAGGCTAAGCAGATATAAGATTGATAAACTTTGTGATGGGTCTAACTACACAATCAAACTACATTCAATGACAAATATGTGACACTTTGTGTATATTTATGAAGACAGTTGTTGGCTCATTAATACTCTTTTTTTCCAAGCAACAATCCATTGTTATTGGTTAAGAAGTAAAAAAGATAATTCCAGCCTAATAGACAATAGGTGCAGGAGTAGGTCATTCGGCCCTTCGAGACAGCACTGTCATTCAATTTGATCGTGGCTGATCATCCCCAATCAGCACCCCGTTCCTGCCTTCTCCCCATATCCCCCGACTCCACTATCTTTAAGAGCCCTATCTAGCTCTCCCTTGAAAGTGTCCAGAGAACTGGCCTCCACATGAGGCAGATAATTCCACAGACTCACAACTCTCTGTGTGAAAAAGTGTTTCCTCATCTCCATTCTAAATAGCTTACCCCTTATTCACAAATTCTTAAATGACATGGTTAATTTTGTAGCTATTGTGATTGGTTTTTCAAACACAAAATAGTATCTTTGGGCAAAAAGCAAACTGCTGAAGGAACCCAGATCTGTTCCTGCAACTCAGTATTTTGTTACCCTCAATTTCAATGGCCAGTAGTGAAACTAGCAGCCCCATGTTCATAAGACAATAATGTCTGTTTATTGCGGGAAAGTTACATGCAAAGAGTTTTTTCTTCCAACTTTGTTTTGTTTTGCAAGACAGCTTTTGTTTTCTGCTTGTCAATTTCAAAAGTAATTTTTAAATGGTTCTATACTTCCTGATCAAAATTGTGTTATAACTAATTTGGCTTGCGTATTGCAAAAAAATCTTCTTAATTCATCACTTGCGTTGTGTCTAATTTATGTTAAGGAAACACACGTTACAGCGGAATTGCCTATACTCTATATTGTGGTTATATTCTCAAGTGTTATTACAGTAAAGTTTAAAAGGTAAATTGTTAGCATGCCTAAATTGTTGTAAACTAAATATTGTTGTGAATGTTAAAATGCTAGATTGAAATTACTAAGAAAATCGAAGCTGTTGTTTAAAGAAATAAAACAAGTAGAGGAAATGGGATATTAGATGTCTGCAGTCTGCATTGTCCCTGTTTGTTCTACATCTGTAAAGTTCCAAGAATACACTATTTTGCGTCATAGTTTCAGAGTTAAGAGCACTGATTTATGAGATGGTCAATCCTAGGTTTAGTTGAATTTCCAGATATTATTAAACAGTTTTATGTGATGTGCAGAGCCATATTTGTATATATCATGTACCAGATGTATGGTAGTTCCATCAACCCTTCAAAGGCTATAAATTAATTTTTCAGTTAAAATATAGCATGGAAAATATTTGTCAGCAAAACTAATTACACGGTCCTCACGGATCAATTTTAGGATCTTAAACAAAATCAAACTGCTGGAAGAACTCAATGAGTCAGGCAGAATCTGCAGAGGGAAATTATCAGACAACGTTTCAGGTCGGGACTCTTCCTTAAGGCAGACATGGTAAAAGGTTCCCGACCCTAACCATTGGCAGTCCATTTCACACCAAGGATCATATCTTCTATGTTCCAAAATTTAGATGGAGGAAACTGCAACTCATCAATAATAACCTGTTTATATAGTGTGTTTAACATAGCACAAACTGACTTAACATGTTGGCCGACTAGGAAAAGGGGAGATGCAGCGAGACCTGGGTGTCATGGTACACCAGTCATTGAAAGTAGGCATGCAGGTGCAGCAGGCAGTGAAGAAAGCGAATGGTATGTTAGCTTTCATAGCAAAAGGATTTGAGTATAGGAGCAGGGAGGTTCTACTGCAGTTGTACAGGGTCTTGGTGAGACCACACCTGGAGTATTGCGTACAGTTTTGGTCTCCAAATCTGAGGAAGGACATTATTGCCATAGAGGGAGTGCAGAGAAGGTTCACCAGACTGATTCCTGGGATGTCAGGACTGTCTTATGAAGAAAGACTGGATAGACTTGGTTTATACTCTCTAGAATTTAGGAGATTGAGAGGGGATCTTATAGAAACTTATAAAATTCTTAAGGGGTTGGACAGGCTAGATGCAGGAAGATTGCTCCCGATGTTGGGGAAGTCCAGGACAAGGGGTCACAGCTTAAGGATAAGGGGGAAATCCTTTAAAACCGAGATGAGAAGAACTTTTTTCACACAGAGAGTGGTGAATCTCTGGAACTCTCTGCCACAGAGGGTAGTCGAGGCCAGTTCATTGGCTATATTTAAGAGGGAGTTAGATGTGGCCCTTGTGGCTAAGGGGATCAGAGGGTATGGAGAGAAGGCAGGTACGGGATACTGAGTTGGATGATCAGCCATGATCATATTGAATGGCGGTGCAGGCTCGAAGGCCTGCACCTAATTTCCTAATAATGGCCTAATAATAGGCACCTAATAATGGCCTACTCCTGCACCTAATTTCTATGTTTCTATGTTTCTATGTTGTTTAATAGAAACATTGTCAAATCAAATTTAACAATTAGGGATGGGAAAAATCACATTTATTACAGTGCCCTCCATAATGTTTAGGACAAAGACCCATCATTTACTTATTTGCCTCTGTATTCCACAATTTGAGATTTGTAATAGAAAAAAAAAATCACATGTGGTTAAAGTGCACATTGTCAGATTATTATAAAGGCCATTTTTATACATTTTGGTTTTTTTTTGTCTCCCACCCACCCTTTTCAGGGCACCATATTGTTGGGACACAGCAATATCATGTAAATGGAAGTAGTCATGTTTAGTATTTTGTTGCATATCCTTTGCATGCAATTACTGCATGAAGTCTGCGATTCATGGACATCACCAGTTGCCAAGTGTCTTCTCTGGTGATGCTCTGCCGGGCCTGTATTGCAGCCATCTTTAGCTTATGCTTGTTTTGGGGGCTAGTACCCTTCAGACTTCTCTTCAGCATATAAAAGGCATGCTCAATTGGGTTCAGATCGGGTGATTGACTTGGCTACTCAAGAATTTACCATTTTTTAGCTTTGAAAAACTCCTTTGGTGCTTTAGCTAGGTTTGAGATCATTGTCTTGCTGCAGAATGAACTGCCGGCCAATGAGTTTTGAAGCATTTGTTTGAACTTGAGCAGATAGGATGTGTCTATACACTTCAGAATTCATTATGCTACCACCATCAGCAGTTGTATCATCAATGAAGATAAGTGAGCCAGTATCTTCAGCAGCCATACATGCCCAGACCATAATACCCCCACCACCATTTTTCACAGATGAGGTAGTATGCTTTGGATCTTGGGCAGTTCCTTCTCTCCGGCATACTTTGCTCATTCCATCACTCTGATGTAAGTTCATCTTCGTCTCATCTGTTTACAAGATCTTTTTCCAGAGCTGTGGTCGCTCTTTTAAGTACTTCTTGGCAAACTAATGTGGTCATCTTATTTTTGCGGCTAACCAGTGGTTTGCATCTTGCAGTGCAGCCTCTGTATTTCTGTTCATGAAGTCTTCTGCAGACAGTGGTCATTGACAAATGCACATTGAGTCCTGAAGTGTGTTTCTAATCTGTCGGACAGGTGTTTGGGGATTTTTCTTTATTAAAGAGAGAATTCTTCTGTCATCAGTTGTGGAGGTCTTCCTTGGCATGCCAGTCCCTTTGCGATTAACAAGCTCACCAGTGCTCTCTTTTTTCTTAATGATGTTCCAAACCGTTGATTTTGGTAAATCTAAGGTTTGGCTGATGTCTCTAACAGTTTTATTCTTGTTTCTCAGTCTCATAATGGCTTCTTTGACTTTCATTGATACAACTTTGGTCCTCATGTTGATAAACAGCAATAAAAGTTTCCAAAGGTGATGGAAAGACTGGAGGAAAGACTAGGTGACACACCTGAGCAATTACAAACATCTGTGAAGCCATGTGTCCCAAACGTTATGATGCTCTGAAATGGGGGAGGGGACTATATATAAACACGGCTGTAATTTCTACATGGTGAAAGCAAAATGTATAAAAATACCCTTTGATAAAATCTGACAATGTGCACTTCAACCATGTGTGATTTTTTTCTATTACAAATCTCAAATTGTGGAGTACTGAGGCAAATAAATAAATGATGGAGCTTTGTCCCAAATATTATGGAGTGCACTCACTGTACATGGTTATCAGGTGTACTATCAACAAAAATAAGCAAAAAGTGAAGGATAAGGATCTAAATAAACATCACACATGGAACATACATTTATATGATGTTATGATTTTTATGTTGCAATTTGATAGAAAAAATTGTGATGTACAATCCTTTTCAGCCTTTACAAAGTATTAGCATGATGTTCTTCAGATATAATAATTTTCCATTATTTTTAAGAAAAAATAAATCTGGAATTATTCATCACTGCACTGGATAACATTCTGTCACCTGTGTAGCTTTACTCATCCCAGGGTTAAACATTTTATTAGCAGCTCTCAGCAAGCAGATAATCTTGTACACGCCTGTCTGTGCCAATCAAGAACTTAAATAGAGAAGGTAAGAAAGTCAAGAGTGTTTTATTGTCAACTTAAATAAACAATTAGAATAAGAAGTAGATTTCAAGAATGTAGGAGCGATTCACTATCAAATCCTGCCAGCTCCAGGTAAAAATCTACACAAAATAATTCTAGACAAAGCAAATCTACCTACAAATAGCATGCTAAAGGCTGTTATGTAATCTGTACACTTTTGAAGTCACGTTTATTCCATAAACTGAATGACCACAAATACTATATATGTAACATATTGCACAAACATAGATTATTATATTTTGATTTCACAGGGTTGGTTTAAAGTATTTTGCTTCATTAGCTCAAAAAATACTTAGAAGCACACTGTCCTGCTTACACCTTATTGCTGACAAGTCTCAACTTTTTCTTCATCTACCTCTATAAAAAAAGGTAAACAAAGCTGGTCTTATATTGTGAAAAACGGTCACCGTAATAGCAGTGCTCATGGGCCTGTCCCACTTAGGCGATTTTCAGCGGACTGCAGTCGCCTGAAAAACCGGGAACTGGAACTGTGACTGTCAGAGTGGAACACACACACAAACACATCGCTTCCATGTGTGAATATTTTTTAGACAGCACTGCCCCCGCATGCCCCGTCTAAAAAAAATTAACACGGTGCAAAGCCGAGGTGATACAGACACACACCGCGATGAACAGGAAGGTTGGCGCTGTAATAAGACGGCTAAAGCACAGTGTACGTTAAGTCCTTTAAAAGAGGGGGGGGGGGGGAGAGAGGGGGTAAAAGGAGTGGAAACAACTTTTAAGAAGCCAGCGATACACGGCTGTGAAGCTCGGCGGACATTTAACATTACCGGTCGGTCGCGGGGCCGTAAATCGCCCGGCACGGCCTAAAATGGCCGTGGGACTTATCATCGCCCGCCTGGGGCTTGGGCATCGGGAGAGACATGGAGAACAGGGGAGAAAAAGACTTTGCCTTCCATCACAGTGGGTTCACTGTGATGGATGTTTGTGTGAACTAAATTGTGTGTATGTCTAGGAATTGTCTTTGTTTGTATGGCTGTGGAAACAGAATTTCGTTTGAGCCGCACTGAGGCTCAAATGACAATAAAATTGTATTGTATTGTATTGTATTGTATCCTTGGTTCTGAAAACTACTGCTTACCTTTTTTTTCCCCCGATGAGCCAATGAAATTCACCGGTCAGCACCGGCTCCAACCTACGAGAACCTCCGAGAACCTGGCAACCCACTAGGACCTCCTGCCGGCCCACCTATGGCTCGAGAATTCTCGCGACTCTCCATGGCGGCTTCATTCTAGTTGCCGCTAATTTTTCAACATGTTGAAAAATTCACGGAAACCATAATGAGGCTGCGACTAGTTCCCAGAATGCGGGAATTCCTCACGACCATGAAGGCGACTGCCCGGCAATAACCCCCGAACATGTGGCAACCATGTGGCGACTGCATAGTCTCCTGCAGTCGCCTAAAAAGTCGCCTAAGTGGGACAGGCCCATCAGATCCCTCATAGATACATAGAAAATAGGTGCAGGAGTAAGCCATTCGGCCCTTCGAGCCTGCACCACCATTCAATATGATCATGGCTGATCATCCAACTCAGTATCCCGTACCTGCCTTCTCTCCATACCCCCTGATCCCTTTAGCCACAAGGACCACATCTAACTCCCTCTTAAATATAGCCAATGAACTGGCTTCAACTACCCTCTGTGGCAGAGAGTTCCAGAGGTTCACCACCCTCGAATTGAAGATCTGTTTTTCTGTCTATCTATTATTTCTAACATAGGTTTATCATGTTCAGTGGGAAAGAAAGAGAACATTTTGGAGTGGGGTGCCCAATATTCTCTATTTTTGATTCAGCTTCTGTAGTGCTCTGACATTTTGATGGGATGTTTTTTGCAAAATAACCAAAATCTGAAAAAGCTTCACTTTCTCTTTCCCTCAATGCTGATTTGCATGCTGCAAAAAGCACCCGTAAGAAGAAAAAAACTAAAAAACTCGTAATCCAACATAACGCGTTATGTTCATATCTTTTTCACTGCACTAATTAAACATCTGGAAAAACAATCAACTGCCAATTTCCTTAATTTTTTGTTTAAGATGTGTCTATTCCAACAATTCCTGCCATCTCAATGTACAACTCATAATTTTCAATATACCCCTTGGAATTGTTTCAACATGTCATCATTTTAAAACAAACAACTTTGAAAAAAAAAAATGTGTTGAAGTGCAAATCTTAGAAACGGTCATTTCTAAAACATGGCAATATTTTTTAAGACAGAGTTTGCAAATGGTAAAAAATAACAGAAATTTCTCATTGTAATGTAAAAATATGAGTAATATGCCTCAACAGTCCTTCGCACTCAACCAACTGTAGTCAGTTAAAACTCAGAATTGTCCCGTTATTTTCAGTGTATCATTAGAAATACATGCATTATCCACAAAATAAATTTAACATTTTTAGTATGTGACCTATGTGGCAATCCACCGGGAAAAGTGGCATGTTGAGAAACTTGAAAGACTGACTCTGAAAAAGCCACCGGAAAGGTGCACATTTATTTTTTAATGAAAAGGTTATTTTCAACATGCTAATTATCTACCTTTGGCTTCCTATTTAGCATTACTACTTCCTTTGCATACAACTGCAAAAGCAATTGAAATATTGCACATACATTTACGTGACCAACTCCTGGAAGCGATACCTTTATAGCATGCTAAAATAATGCAGTAGCACAAAATATTGGAGAGATTTTAAATGCAGTGTTTTACCATTCTTATTGAGAAACGTAGAGCTGCCCTCAATTATAAGAAAGTAAGTTTAGTCACGGTATGAAATGTCTTTCATTCATCTCACTGTAAAAAGAACTAGAGAATCTCTCTACAGAGGACAGTGACTTCAACAACAAAAAAATGCATTTGTCATTGAAATTCAATGACATTTTACCATAAAGTAACTTTAATCACACTGCACTGGTTGGTATACAGTGACAAATCAGAGAGTGGATACATTTATCTATGAATTAAAATCTGCGCCACATACTTTTCTATTAAAAGCTCGATTTAAACAGTACTTAACCAATGCAGCCATATTTATCAAAGGGAAAATCCTTAAAACTAAAAACAACAAAAAAAAATAGTATTTAAGAACTATGTGGAAATAAAGAACAAAGCATACTTGAGAAAGTATCCCTCTTTAAAACAATTATTTGTCTTATATTTCTGATGAGCAGACATAAGGATAATTTTAATCAAAGGATTTTCTAGACAACATTTATATACCATTAAAAGTCTCATCTTGTATTTATGCATGTATACGTGCGTGCGTGTGTGTGTCCATATGTGTTTTTCTACCTTTGTCAAAACGCTACGCGGTAGCGCTTAAATTTTTACATATTCTGACTCACATTTTCCCCTCCACGCAGTAATCAGGTTCACTTAAGATTTCATCCTATATTCCACAAGTTATTGACGATTCAAATTTTAAAAAAAAGACAAAAAACGGTTCTCACACATCCTTTTTCCCGGATTTTCCATTGATGATGTCACAATGCCACTCACAGTGCACGAATCACAATGGACTCTCAAGCTGTCGAGTGCCACAATGACATCACAATGGGATGTTGGCAACGGTAACCGCAACTTCTCACAGACAGCCTTTTTTCCCAGGAACTTCCAGTGATAATCACAATGGCCTCTCAAAGTGCCGAGTGCCACGCCCCCCCTCGGTTATTCACACCACCTGCCCCCTCCCCTCATGATAAAAGTTTAAAAAAAAAAACAAAACTTCCAATTACATCACAATGCCACCCCCCCCCCCCCCCCCCCAATGGTACAGTGAAATGGAATATTCCACCATCCTCCGGTGACGTGATGACAGGGAGAGGGCCTCATCTCAAAAACAGCTTCATCAGCACACAGTTGGGGGAGCAGACCCAACGGGTCTGCACTTGGTCTAGTTAGCTTACAAAGGTGCACTGAAAAAGCTGTATTGAAATACAATGAAATAATGTCACTAAGTATCCTAGATTAATAACCATGACCTTGACATTCCAGCAAGGAATAAATACATGAGACTGCTAATATAAAATAATGAGGGTTAATTCACATACCAGCTTCAACCCTACATCAAAGCCTCTTTTAACTGCAGACCTGGTTAATGTGTACACTAAAAACTACGTTCTCAGAGGTCATACTGGAACTACCTCACCCAAAGTTCAAACCAAAAACTGCAGCATGAGAAGCATTCTGCTGTTCAATTTCAAAATAAAGCAAGGACACCAGTGAAAGCTCCCAGAAAGCAAAATATAAGTAAAAAAGTCTTTAAAAATCTCTGTGGATATTGCAAGAAATGTTTTCGATTAAAGATAAATGTAACTAAGAATTGTGTACATTTGTATCCTAATATTATCCTTCAATCATCACAAAACAAAATTTTACAACACC
Organism: Amblyraja radiata; assembly: GCF_010909765.2. Classification (NCBI taxonomy): domain Eukaryota; kingdom Metazoa; phylum Chordata; class Chondrichthyes; order Rajiformes; family Rajidae; genus Amblyraja; species Amblyraja radiata. Next base: position 4,867,550 of record NC_045988.1, read on the forward strand.
GTACTGGTTATTTAAACCCGCAAAATATAAGATTAGGTTTTGCATATTTACTACAAGTCAATTACCCAAAAGTAACTATGGAAGTAGTTCCCTTTCTATGGTTTAAATGCACAATGAAAATCTTCTGACTCGTATTTAATGTTTAAATCTGTGTAACTTTATTGATAATTTTGGAGTTTTCCAGAGCCATTAAGAAAACCCAATGACTAGCTAAAAAATGTAAAATAACTTCAGTTCACAAATCATCAGTGAAATCTATTTTGACTGGGTTGTGAAAATTATTCAAACTAATGGACACAATATACAGATGCATTCTTAAAACAAAGATCTGATATGGAGCATTATATGAATTGAGGGAAATGCTTGTCTGCAACCTTGGGGAAGGAAATCTGTCTGTTGGAAACAACTGCAAGATTTCATAAATATATCATGGAAGTATTTGCAACAGCGGGATTACATGGACTGAATGAAAACATATCTTTATTACCAAAGCAATTAGCATTTACAACACATATTCTTCATAACCAAAGCTTGTGTTTTTCCAGAAAGATCTGGTTATTTGTAAAGAAAGACAACAGAAGGAGCGGTTATATAAAGAGATTAGAGAACATGTTTATGTTTTCTAATCTCTTTATGTTTATGTTTATGTTTATGTAGCATTTAATTTGGTTCAGACTTGCTGAGGAATTTTAGTATTCAATATAGTGACAAATGTCACTGCTTGCGAAAGATTTGTTTTTGTTCAACCAGTCCATTAATCTCTCATGTCAAGTACAGTAATGTCAGTACTTCAATGGTCTATCTTGATTTAGTCCTCAAATCTCTGGACATTAAAGGAAAGAATTCAGCAACAAAAATTCTAGAAAGTTTTGCAATGATGAAAATAAGGTTTATTGCCTTTGTTTTGGAATTCGTGAGACAAGGTCATCGATTCAAATTTGTCACATTGAAAGTATAAGAGGTTAATGATTTAATTTCAATAAGGCTTATACTGCAATTAAAAGCAACACATGGAAATGAATCTTTTAAAAGAAAGCCAGATACATTTCCGAGGGAAAAAAGCTACATGACTGTAAGAGAAAAAGGCAGTAGGATTAATATAAAACTATCCTAACCAAACCAGCACCGACACAAAAGATCAACTGTCATTTTTCTTTGTTTTAAAGTAGAAAACATATTTAAGTTGCATCGCTAATGCAACAAAACATTTCAAGGTGCTTTACAGGAGTACTATAAAACAAATCAGACACTCTGAAGAAGGGTCTCGACCCGAAACATCACCCATTCCTTCTCTCCAGAGATGCTGCCTGTCCTGCTGAGTTACTCCAGCATTTTGTGTCTATCTTCAATTCAAACTAACATCTGCAGTTCCTTCCTACACTCTTAATCACCTGCATTTCTGGTTTTACACCACAGGGTTCCTAAATCTAAAATTAATGTGTTTGCTGGAGTACTGAAACTTCCACCAATTTATACCAATCAATCAACAGTAATTTCCATTCCACCAATTTCCAAATATTTGTAGCTATTCCCTGCAAAACATATCATATGATACAGTGCCAAGATTTTATTTCCTTCACAAAACATTCTGAGGGAGAGCTGCTTTTGTCAACACTATAAATGTAATGAAATATGTAGGCTGATAGAAACATAAAGCCCTGAAGGCTATAAAGCTTTCGATAACATAAAGCTTGCAGTACCATTGAAATGTCGGTGCGAACATCCCTTTCAATTGATGCCATTACCTTAAAACTACCAGACTAATTTTAAAGATAGACACAAACTGCTGGAATAACTCAGCGGATCAGACAGCAGCGCTGGAGAAAATGGTTGGGCGATGTTCCAGGTAGGGACCTTCTTCAGACAGATTATTGTAGGGAGGGGTCGGGGGGAACAGGAAAAAGCTGGAAGGCGAGTAAAAAAAAAAAACCACGACAAATCAGGGCCAGAAGTAAATGAATTCAGGCGAGGAGGTTCCCTGGTAGGCTGGAGACAGGTGTGAGCCCAAGAGTTACACAGTTGTGAATTATGGAACTAGTTAACTGACTTTTAGCGGAGGAAGGGTAGAAAGAGGGGGCGGGGAGGGTGTTTGTAGGTCACCTAAGCACCTCCCCTCCCCACTGTGTCTAGCCAACCTCCTTGCCCATCACCTGTTTTTATCCTGTTTTGCTTTGCTTCCAGATTTCCCCCCACTCTCCCTACTACAATCAGTCTGAGGAAGGATCCCAAGTCGAAATGTCACCGAGCAATTTCTCCTGAGATGGTGCCTGACCCAGCTGAGTTTTTTGCCAATCTTTGCTATAAATCAGCATCTGTGGTTCTTTTTTGTATTGTAGACTAATTTCAATTACATTTCATTCATGTGTTTAGAAGAAGTCTTGTCATAAGTGGGCTTCCTATTTCACCCAGAAAGAGCTAAACAATTTATAGAGCATGGAAACAGGTCGATCAGCTGGAGTCCATACTGACCATCAAGCATCCATTTACACGGTTCCTACACAAATCCAATTTTATTCATCCCAACACTACCATCAGATTTTACCACATCCTCATTAAGGAGATAATTTAAAGTGGCCAATTAACCTACCAAACCACACATCTTTAGGACAAGGGAGGAAACTGGAACAGACAGAAGAATCCACTCAGTTCACTGGATGACCGTGCAAACAGCTCCAGAGGTCAGGATCAAACCAAGGCCACACCTCTACTGGCTGCACCATTGTGCCACACAAATCTGTCACCATATGACCTTTAAAAACTGACAGGAACCAGTCCAAGCCATTTTTCTAGAGAGTCTCCAGAAAGCGACACAGTGGCTCAGCTAATAGAGCTGCTGCCTCACAACACAACAGGCTGCCGCGGACCAGCAATCGGAGCACTCAATTCTGGCGACCCCCAGCGAGGACCCGCCCGCTCCGCGATGAAAAAGTCCAGGCTGCGCCCGCTGCTGAAGCTCCAGGCCCATCTCCGGGAAAGGCCACACCGATCCTCGTGTTAGGCCGCGATGGAGGCGACATGAAAAAAGTCGCCTCTCCGTGGAGGAGGCGACCAAAAACGGTTTCCCCCTTACCCCCCCACACAAGACACCGAGAAACATTAAAAACACACATTTGGACATACTAAAAAAACAAAAAAAGTAGAAAATGACTAACACGCTGCTGGCAGGGCAGCCATCTCGCAGCGCCCCCATCAGTTTATTCCAGAAATTCCCATGTGCAATCCCCATTACCAAATGGACACTAAACAGCATTACCCGATTTAAATAATTATTAAAAAACAGTATTAAAATGCTACTTTACACCTTTGTGGTTAAACCACACAAGATGCACCACAGAACAGTTGCTGGTTTCCAGTGCAATGTTTATTTTTAAAGTCTTAAACCCCATCTTTCTCTAATGTCACTCTTCCATTTTCTAGGTCAGTTCAACTATCGTCACTCTTATCTGTTCAATTGTGACCATGTGCAGTAAGGATTTTTCAGATCTTCATCGGTCAAGGGAACTAGAGGTGAATTCTAGAAACAAAATTAGATCACAGAGTTTATCAGAGGAGAAACTAAAGAAACAGTTCTGTATTAGGCTTGTACTACAAGGAACTGATTAATTATTATATAAGAGTTGATTCTACAAATCTCCAATCTTCGAGGGTGAGCCTTAAAATATAGCACAAAATATTTTCTTAAATGCAGCAAAAAAATAAAAATACAAGGTCACTTTCTGTCATTCATTATGTCAGTTGAAGAATTACTCTTGCATTGTGTAACGGCTCACACATCATAAAATCCCTGCCTTTTTCTAAATATTACTCCCAAAAGAACCAATCTGCATTCAGATTCAGGAGTCAATCCAACATTCCTAAAAAATGTTACTTCACAGTCTTGAAAAAACAAAAATAGGTTAGGATGTCAGCTCCTCTTAAATGAAGCTAACTATGCATGTTCAAATACTACACTTCACATCCACTGCAGCTCTGTTCCATATGCCTAGCTATCATGGGGATCTGAAACATGCACTTTGATTTTTAACTCCACCACCTGTGAAATAAAACAGCAAACAGTGCAACTACTTCGGATGGATGGCAGATGTCTGACTATACAGTTAAGGCAGAACACTTAACAGCACTGATGTACAAAAGGATCTTTGAATCCTAGTCCATAGCTCCCTGAAAGTCTCAACATAAGTAGGTTGAATGGTAAAGCAGACATATGGTATTCTTGCCTTCAGCAGTCAGGGCATTCAGTACGTTAGGAAGTCACATTGGAAATTTATCAGCAAGGTTTCATTGGAGTGTTGTGTGCAGCTCTGGTCACCCCATTGTAGGAAGATTGTAGAGGCTTAGGAGAGGGTGCTGTAGAGGTTTACCAGGATGCTGCCTGGATTAAAAAGTATTAGCTGTAAGGAGCGGCTGGACAAACTTGGATTGTTTCTCCAGAGCGGAGGCTGGCAGGAGACCAGATAGAAGGTTAAAAAAAATAAGGCAAGCATAGATCAGGTAGAGTCAATCTTTTTCCCCCCCAAGATGGAAATCATCTATACCAGATGACATAGCTTGAAAGTGAGAGGGTAAAATTGTAAAGAAGATGTGCGGGGCAAGTCATTGTTGCACAGAAACAGTGGTAGGTGCCTGGAACATGGAATATGGATCATGTACAAGCAAAAGGGATCAGTTTCAATTAACATCATGTTCAGCATGTTGTGGGCTGAATGGTCTGTTCCTCTGCTGTACTGTTCCAAATACAATGATTGCTATCCAAATTGCAACACGTTTCAATTAACTATCCAGAGAAAGCACAGCAACTGCCTCAAACATTGATAATAAGCTGAATAATGTGTTATATTTGTACTTTAGCCACATACTCAATTTGATGCTGAATTCCAAGTCCAAATGTCTGAGCTTCCAAAAAGGTGCAGAGACAAATCTAACTAATGATAGAAGATAGATACAAAAAGCTGGAGTAACATAGCAAGGCAGGCAGCATCTCTGGAGAAGGAATGGGTGAAGTTTCGGGTCAAGACCTGAGATGTCTTTAGATGCTATGCTTCAGCAGAAATCTGCCCCAATGTTTTTAAAATGTACTCTTATAAATCAATTACAGGATTTGGCATACCAATTAAATAATGTAAATCGTATGAATCTAGTAATTGACAATAGACAATAGGTGCAGGAGTAGGCCATTTGGCCCTTCGAGCCAGCACCGCCATTCAATGTGATCATGGCTGATGAGTAATCAGTACCCAATCAGTACCCATATCCCCCGACTCCGCTATTTTTAAGAGCCCTACCTGCCTTCTCCCCATATCCCCCGACTCCACTATTTTTAAGAGCCCTACCTAGCTCTCTCTTCAAAGCATCCAGAGAACCTGCCAACACTGCCCTCTGAGGCAGAGAATTCCACAGACATCAATTAAAATATGGGAACATTCATTTTTATATAAACTAATCTAATCCTTCTCTCCTCTAAATCTACTGTTAGTTTTATTGAATTCACCAGAAGATAAATCTGTTCAGTGCTATAAAGGACTTTTGTTGCCATCCTCAACAAACAGGGGTAGTAATGTGATGTCCCAAATATTGAGTTACAATATTTCCAAAATGTCATAAATTTCAGTAAAACCAGAATTCTCATCAGAAAAGACGAGTGAGTGCAATTAATAAAGTTGGGGAATTAAAAAAAAACATTTGAAGGAAACGGTTAAGGGTGGTGTCTTGATAAATGTATAAAATTTAGAGACTTCAAGTCAGAAATTTCAACCAGCCGTGAATTATTCTCCTTGGCATTTTATGTGACACTTTTGCCAGGATTCACTGTAAAAATAAAGTGTATTATCTCACGATTTGAATTTCAGCAATCATATCCTCTGCATTTTGTTTTTAAATTGGGACAAAATTTTCCCGTAATTATCTCTCATAATGATAAATCTGTCACATTCAAGATGCATAAAGATTCGCAACTGATGTTTTGGAACTGATTAAATCTAACTTGAAATGGCCATGTAATAGTACTGAGATATATGCACATTTTAAAATATGATTTGCTCAGGTGAACATTGATATACTCCCCCGCTTCACTTTACATACAAGTCATCCAATAGAAACCGAGAATGGTTTTACCATTTCATTTTGCAGCAATCAGTTTTAATAACTAGCCATTATTATTAGGGATGGCAGATATAACTTTCAAACAATAAAGATTATAACAATGTGCCTCAACTTCCAAAAAAAATAGCACGAATACAAACTTCAAAGTTACTCTGTGACAGCAGCTGAACAGGAAGTTGTCAGGTTCTACTGCATACTGTGATGAGATAACTGATCTTGGGCAGGATGATGGTAGCATGCCACAAATACATCAACAATCTTGGGACAAGTAGGGGAAAATGAGTCAGCGGTTCTACTCCTGATCTTTATCTTGTGAGCTCAATTAGAATCATACATGCAATTTAGTGAAGGCAACCAGGCTGAGCTGCGATGCCTTCAGGCTGCCAACACAGCCTGCACTCAGGCTTGAATAATGGTCACTTGTGTAAGGCATACAGTGCCCTCCATAATGTTTGGGACAAAGACCCATCATTTATTTATTTGCCTCTGTATACTCCACAATTTGAGATTTGTAATAGAAAAAAAAAAATCACATGTGGTTAAAGTGCACATTGTCAGATTTTAATAAAGGCAATTTGTATACATTTTGGCTTCACCATGTAGAAATCACAGCAGTGTTTATACATCGTCCCCAAATTTCAGGGCACCATAATGTTTGGGACACAGCAATGTAATGTGAATGAAAGTAGTCATGTTTAGTATTTTGTTGCATTTCCTTTGCATTTAATGACTGCTTGAAGTCTGCGATTCATGGGCATCACCAGCTTATGCTTGTTTTGGGGACTAGTCCCCTTCAGTTTTCTCTTCAGCATATAAAAGGCATGCTTAATTGGGTTCAGATCGGATGATTGACTTGGCCACTCAAGAATTGGCCATTTTTTAGCTTTGAAAAACTCCTTTGTTTCTTTAGAAGTATGTTTGGGATCATTGTCTTGCTGTAGAATGAACCATCGGCCAATGGGTTTTGAGGCATTTGTTTGAACTTGACCAGATAGCATGTGTCTATACACTTCTGCATTCATTATGCTACTACCATCAGCAGTTGTATCATCAATGAAGATAAGTGAGCCAGTACCTTCAGCAGCCATACATGCCCAGGTCATAACACCCCCACCACCATGTTTCACAGATGAGGTAGTTTCTTCGCCACACTGCAGGAAGTGCGTGTTTCTAAAAGAGTGAAGAATGAAGATGAAATTCACCAGGATGTTGTTTGGAACAGAGCTTTTAGTTACAAGAGATTAGAAATGCTGGATATATTCTCTCTGGAGCATAGGAGGCATGACGGGTGATTATAAGATTATGAAGGCATAGATATGGTAGATAATTAATCTTTTTTCAATGGTTTGGGACTCTAAGACTAGAGTGCAACAGTTTTTTATAACTCTATAGAAAAAATGCAATGGAGAATCACAAAAATATAGGCTGGCTGGAGAATTTCTATTAGCAGAGACTAGATGGTTTATTTGGGGCATTGCAGAATGAAGGAAGATTTAATTCAGGTGTACAAAATTAGGGTAAGATCAGAAATCATGAACAGGATTTATTTCCCTTGGTAGTGCTTCATAATTAAGGAACATGGACCGGATCAGGAAAATTTTCATTTAAGATTTGGAATTTTGAAACTTGCTTTCTGAAGGATTAGTGGAAGTAGAAATGCTCATATTTAAAAGTTACTGAAAGCTCATCTGAAGAGCCGTGCTGTGTAAAGCTACAGAGCAACATCTGTGAAGTTTATGATGTCCCAAAATGCACTGGGATGTTAACTGAATACTTTCATTTTTGTCCAATAACAATGCACAAATAGCCTCTTGTGTAAATTTCAGTAAGAACGAGTCATCTTGTGGCAACTTCAGCTGACAAAAAGATGACTAATTATTTTCAGACACTTAGTCTGATGAGTCAGAAACTTAACCAATAGTTTGCTTCAACACAACGTAATAAATAGTGTTCTAACATGCCCTGTAGTAAATACATCATAGTTTTAATCTTTCAAATTACCATAGCTACTTTTTCTCTGGATTAAGATTTGGTAATATTTGTCACATTTACAGGCTTTGATTCTTCAACAGTAACCAGCACCCAAAATGGGAACAGTCCACGTATTTCTCCATCCTATTCTATCAACAAAATCATGCCTAATTTCTGATCTAACTCTATATAACTACTTCCCCATTTCCTTAATCCATCAATTTTCTATTTGAAATTGTTAATTTGACATTGTATCAATTGCTGCTCATGACAGCAGCTTCTAAACCTTTATTTCCACTTCAACTGTGTAAAGCGGCTTTTTCACGGGGCGAGTTGACGCAAGATGTCACCAGAGTGAAGTGGTCGTGGTCCAGCACGAGTCTCGCACGATATAACGGGTGGTAGATAAAGAGTTCCCACGGTACTCGGCATTTCTGTTATTTGTGCGAGTGACTTGTCCGTCTCCCGAGCTTTCCCGTTAATCTTGAATGAACATCGTGAACTGTAGTGTTGTTAATCACGTGGCACAAATGATGTTACTTTGTTTTCACACACTATATTCCTCCCTTGGTTGAATTGGCTCATTTGGAGACATGCCTATACTAAGTATTTTCGAGTACAGGATGGTGGTTATTTTCATTGACGCGCTGTATGCAGTAGCCCACTATGTGCATCGAGAACGCTTGCGTGAAGGCAGAAGGGTGAGATTAATTAAAAAGAGAATTAAGAGGAAGTCTCACTGGGTGAAGCCCATCTTTCAACGGAGACCTCAATTTGGACAATATGATCAGCTGCTTAATGTGCTGTGCGATGAGGATAAAAGTGCATTCACAAACTTTGTCAGGATTTCACCCGAGCTCTTTAATGAGCTGAAGGATAATCTGTTTTTTTTTTAGACAAATGTTGTTTGGTGTGATGCACCTTCTCTCAATATGTGCAAGAAGTCGTCTTTTTATTTTGTCAAATAGGAATAAAGACTTTGTCTCACATTGACCGTGATGGTTGTCTTATTTTATTATCTACTGAGAGGTGAAACTTTCAAACGTTTAACCAGTCAGTAGACAGACAATAAATAGTAACAATCAAGCCATAAATGGTGTATACATGGTGAAGGGAACAACGCTGTGTGCAAGATAATGTTTAAAATCATGCGAGGAATCGATCGGGTAGATGCACAGTCTCTTGCCCAGAGTAGGCGAACCGAGGACCAGATTACATAGGTTTAAGGTGAAGGGGAAATGATTTAATATGGATCTGATTAAATACTGTCAGTAGTAAACCCAATCAAAAACAACATCAGGACGTCTATTAAACACCAGAGATCCCAGTAAACACCCAGCCGAGACTTATTACAGGTCTAGTGGAAAGACACAAAGCGCTGGAGCAACTCAGCGGGTCAGGCAGCATCGCTAGACAACATGGATAGATGATGTTTCGGGTCGGGACTCTTCTTCAGCGCTGAGTTACTCCCGCATATTGTGTCTTTCCAATGCAGATTAGCGTCTGCGATTCTTTGCTCCTGCATTACGGGGTCTATCTCGATTCCCGATAAAGTCTAAAACCCATCCTCCAGAGTTCTCAGCCCAGGGCGCCCATAAACAAGCCCTTAACTCCACACTGGGGACAGAGGCTGAGAGGTGTACAAAACCATGAGACGAACAGGCAGGGAAATAGACAGAGTCCAGGGTAATATATATCCTTTGCCCGCAGAGGGGATTCGAGGACCAGAGGGCATAGGTTCAAGGTGAGGGGGGAAGATCTAATAGGAATCTGAGTGAGGGGTAACATTTTCGCACAAAGGGTGGTGGGTGTATGGAACAAGCTGCCAGAGGAGGTAGTTGAGGCTGGGTCCATCCCTACATTTAAGAAACATTTAGACAGGTACATGGATAAGACAGGTTGGGAGGGATATGGACCAGACGCAGGCAGATGGGACTAGTTTCGATGGGACATTTTGGCCGGTATGGGCAAGTTGAGCCAAAGGGCCGGTTTCCACACTGTAACTCGATAAAGCCAGTGAGTATACGATCTAAGATAGTCCGAGGGTCTCGAATGAGGTAGGTAGTAGTTCAGGAATGCTCTGTGGTTGGTGTTAGGATGGTTCAGTTACATAAGTGCTCAAATGTAGGCACCGTTTTCGCAGTGGAAGCTCCGAGACTGTGCAGCGGGCGATTGTCGTGTTGGCTGGGACTCCTGTTATCCATGCAGGGGATTGACCTCAGTCTGAAGAAGGCTCTCGACCCGAAACGCCACCCGTTCCTTCTCTCCAGAGTTGCTGCCTGTCCGGCTGAGTTGCTCCAAGCAACTGGTGTCTATCTTCAAAGGACTGACCACCGGGCTGGATGTCGGGGCTGGCGTGTTGCGTTTCACAGACCGAACTGTCCAATTAATGGTAACAGATGGGCACTGAGGGAAGTCCCCCGTCCCCCCCCCTCTCTGTTTATCTGCCCTTTCTTTAACTTTTGTGCCTCTATGCAAGTATCTCGCGAGCCATCCCAGACTGCCCATTTCTGCTCCCCCTCGTCTTTAATAACTACATTTCCCTAACAATTACTATCTTTGTTAGTTATAGGAGCAAAATTAGGCCATTCGGTCCATTAAGTCCACTCCGCCATTCAATCGCGGCTGATCTATCTCTCCCTCTCAACCACATTCTCTTGCCTTCTCCCCATAACCTCCTGACAGCCGCACTAATCAGGAATGTATCTATCTCTGCCCCTATTCTTCACCCTTTTGATAGTAGTTTTGTTTTATTGGAGACGCGGGAGACAGCGGATGCTGGAATACTGAGCAAAACACGAAATGCTGGAGGAACTCGGTGCATTTGTGTTTAAGAAGGAACTGCAGATGCTGGAAAATCGAAGGTACACAATAATGCTGGAGAAACTCAGCGGGTGCAGCAGCATCTATGGAGCGAAGGAAGTAGGCAAAGTTTCAGGCCGAAACGTTGCCTATTTCCTTCGTTCCATAGATGCTGCTGCACCCACTGAGTTTCTCCAGCATTTGTGTGTGTGGGTGGGAGTAGGGGGAAGGAGGGGGGGGGGGGGAGAGATAAGGCAGCCTGAAGAAAGGGTCGCCTGTCCATTTCCCTCCGTAGTTGCTGCCCGGCCCGCGGAGTTCCTACAGTCTTAGAAACTGCTTTAGACAAAAAGAGACACAAACTGCTGGAGTAAAATAGCTCAGCAAGTGAGGTACCTGAACACTCAAAAATGAAAAAGAATGAAAATGTGATTATTTCACCTCCCTTCAAATATTTTGTGTTTCAGCATGAGTGGGATTATAACATTAGAGACATTCATCTTGTAGTGATGTGTTAATGAAGAATTGCAGACATCAATCTGATAGTAAAAAATATATTTATTTAACAATGAGGTAAAACAAGCAGTGACAATCAAACTGCTCAGTTACTCACCGTTCGCAGGAGTTCCCACGGTACCCGCAAGAGTTATTACGGATATCGCACGGATATCGCACTGGCCACTATGTTCATACAATGTTGCAATGCTCAACTACAAGTGTACAAGTCACTCTTGGAGAAATTCAAACTTTCATGAATTTTCTCCCGAGTGACCAAGTTACACGATTACCTGCCGTTAGCGCCACGGTGGTCCACGAATGCCGTACTGTTATCACACGAGGTTCCCACGATGTTAAACTCTGGTTCACTCTTGCGTCAAGTCGCCCCGTGAAAAAGCCACTTAAACAGTTATGGTCAAGAGTTATACAGTAAGGAAATGGGGCCTTTGCCACACCGAGTCTGCACCATCAAGCACCCATTGAAAAGAATCCCATTTTATTCTCTTCACAATCCCATCAACTCCCACTCCCAGATTCCATCACTCACCTATGCCTTAGTGGCAATTTAGATTTGGATAGTGGCTGGTTAACACACCAACCCATACATCTTTGGAATATGGAAATAAACAAGGGCATCTGGTCATAGTGAGAACATGCAAAATCAATTCAGACAGCTCCAGAGGCAAGGATTGAATCCAGTTTGTTGGAGGTGTGAGGTAGTAATCTAGTAGCTACGCTACAGCTATTTTGATTTTATACTTTTAATACAACTAACTTCAGTCTCAATAGGGTCTAATTTTGAAACTAATCTCTGGTGTTCACACAGAGAGTCTTTTTCACACAAAGAGTCTGTGGAATTCTCTGCCTCGGAGGGCGGTGGAGACCAGTTCTCTGGATACTTTCAAGAGAGAGCTAGATAGGGCTCTTAAAGATAGCGGAGTCAGGGGATATGGGGAGAAGGCAGGAACGGGGTACTGATTGGGGATGATCAGCCATGATCACATTGAATGGTGGTGCTGGCTCAAAGGGTCGAATGGCCTACTCCTGCATCTATTATCTATTGTGTTAGATTTCCCAACAAATGGAAACAATTTTGGATAGTTCCTTGCACTCATTTCAAAAGAACAGACAGTACACGCTGAATACCACCTGTAGCTGATAACCTCACCATAATGTAGCACTAAGTAGACAAATTTCTCTCTCTTGGTCCTAAATCGGAGAATTAAAAAGGGTTGCATCAATTAAGCAAAATCTTTTCCTAATATGATTACACAATTGAATGTAGAATCTCATAACAAAATGTGATTGTTGATATATTGTCTATCTATTTTCTATGCTTCTAAGACACAAAACAATCTTTGTCAATGAGAGTTCCAAAATACTTTTGAAAGGATGGACTGAAGCATGATGCCCAGATAAAGGCAAAAGGCAGCTGACAAAATGAAATGTCAATGGAACAAACTGTTAAATTAAGACACATGGATTGATGTTTGCATTCTGCATTGAAAAGACAAATTTAGGAAAGCTTCTCATCAAATGTTCTGACATTGTGTGTATGAAGTTAACTGCTGGAAGTTTTGTGGCTTTGGTACAAAGCTTAAAGTGCTTGTCAACTAGTGTTCTACCTGCCAAGACTGCTGAGCCAAAACAACAAAGATACCTTTAAAAAGTTGGAAAATGTCAATGAAATCTCAATTATTGTGAGAAAGGGATCGACAATTTCTTAGTATTCATGGGTTACCATTAAAAATAAATTTGTTGAATATTTCAGGTTTTGTACCACAAGAGTATAGCATTAAAGACTGCGAGATTATTTTTTACAAATCAGTCTCAAACAATGGACCTCGATTTCATTCATTTTTATTTGAATTAACAATCAGGGACTGGATTGTTTTTTATTGTTATTATGTGTGAAATGTTTTAAGTTTCATGTGCGATGCTCCGGTATTCCCTGGGAAACGTCTTCTCATTTTGCACTATGCAACTGTTGCTTTGCAAGATGACAATAAAGGTTGATTTGATTTGATTTGAATATGGTATTAAACATTCTTATTTCATCATATCCTCTTGCATCCAACTGGTGGGAGTCGTCAAAGAAATTCTAAAGAAACGTATTACAAGGGTGCTTAAATTTAACAAATCATTGATTAGCAAACTTTCCACATAAAGTCACACTTTTGCTGAGTTACGCATAGAAGAATCAGTACACAACTGAACTTCTTTTACACAAATCTTCAGCAGAGTGGAAGAGAAACAATTACGGTAGTTAAATTATGGCTTGAGCCTTGAAGAAACATTTTAAATAGGATCTTCTTCTAAGACAGTCCTTCAGGATCAAGCATAATTTGTTGCCACGCCACTTCTGCATATATTGAGGCGGCTAATGAAGTCAATATTGTCCGCAGATACTAACATTTTTGGAGCTGGAACTGCTTGCTATGATAGGCAGGTAGATAATTTGTGAAGTGGCGTGAAGCTGCATGCTTAACATCTGCAATGTCACAGAAAGCAGTGATATTGCAAAAATCCAAATCTCAGAAACATAAAATAAGTCATGTATCACCTCTGCTTGGTGGACCATATGTTTACGACAAGGTTTGATGCCTTGGTCTTCATGCATCTTTTTCCTTAGATAATGCCTGCACACTGAAGGCAAACATCAAATTCTAAATTTGATGAGAGGTAGCTCTAAAAACGTGGGAACCATGCCATCCCCATTCCTGGCACTATAAGAATCCACACACCTGCCCACGCTCGCAGCTGCACACCAGTTCTCGCTCCCGGGTATGCTGCAGACCCAGCTTCCAAATACACACCTGGCCACATTCCCTGCTTTGTTCCCACTCTTGGCACACAAATGATGTGCCCAGTAAATATATGATGAATGTATTTCAGTTAATCCAGTGAAGACCTGGAAAGAATTTACACAAAAAGCAAATTTTAATTGTTAAAATCTAAATGGCTGCACTTCTTCCAAGGTTTCTCTACAATGGAGAAACCAAATGCAGATTGGATGCCATTTAGTTTAGTTTTGTTTATTGTCACATGTACTGAGGTACAGTGAAAACATTTTGCAGCATGATTCTGTTTGTCAGGCCCCAAGCTTCCAGTTGCCAGTCACTTTCTCTATCCTCGGGCCTCCCATACAGTTCCAACAAGACTCAATGTAAACTTGAAGAACAGCAATTCATCTATTTTCTGGGAATGCTGCAGCCTTGGGGTCTCAATATCGAATGGAATAATTTTAAGTAAATAGCCTGTTCCATTTGTAAACATTGGCCAATTCAGTTATAAGGCTATCTAGCTCTAATCTGCACTTGGTATTTTACTCTGAACAGATACGGTCTGTTGTGCTGGGTACTTGCAGCATTCTCCTTTTGGCTTCAGTCTCCATCTCTAACTACCCTCATTAAGCTATCAACCAAATGTCTCAGTGAATATTAGAATAGCCTCAGCAACCCTGACCTCTCCTATACACCCTCTCGCATCCTCTCAGCAACATCAAACTAAAATGTTTTCTCACTTTCACAATTCGGATGAAGGGTTTTCAACCTAAAATATTAATCATGGTTCTTCTCCACAGATGATACATAAACTGCTGAGTTTCCACCATTTTCATTTGCGTTAATGAAAGCAATTCTATTGCCTCTAGTCCAAGTGGCTTTGAGAAAAGGTCAAGTAAAAACATTCAACTGAGAAAATAGGAAAACAATTTCAAAAATAACTTCAAGGTAAATAACAATGAACTGGAATTTATATTTTTCCAACAGAAGAAAATCAAACAAACATCACAAGCAAAGTTATCATGGGTACCACACTAATGACATTATATCATACATTTATTTTTTATTATTCCTTTTAAAGACAAGCATGGATGATTAGAAACCACCAACTTTTTTTTCCTCTATCTCTGCTGCGAATTTAGCTGAATCGTTAAAAAACAAATTACTAAGCAAAAGGATCAACAAATGAAATTCACAGCATTGACAATAGTTATTGAAAGTACACAGTTTATATGCAAGGCTGCTAATTAATTATTTTGTACAATAATAATTCCACAAAAGAATTTAAACATTTTTGTGTCTGCTTTAAAGCCAGTAATAAACTTTGGGTTACCATATTTTCAAAACTGCTATAACAATGCTCCTTCAAACAATACTGCAGCTCCCAAAACAGAGCTCATTTCAAAGACGGGAATTTAATAATTAAACAAAGTAAATCTTCTCTCCGTCTCACCCGCATGCTTTGTACATGCACACATATGTGGATATGTTGAAAATATGCTTCATGCATGATAATTTAGAATTTTCACAGCTGATTATCTATTTAGAAAATCACCAAAGTTCTTAGCCATTTTATCAATAGCACATCCATGAAAGTGCAAGTTGCAACAGTGCAAACATGCACTAAAACAATTATTACTCACTACTAATATTTCTGAAGTTTGAATTGTGAAATAACAATTAACAGCTGCTACTGTCATTAGTTTGATTTCCAATTTACTTTGTTACTGCGTTATTTTAACCTTGTGTATATCATTAGTGAGGCCACACTGGAATACTGTGCAAACTTTTGGCCAGTGCTTAGGAAAGGTTTCAGGCAATTGCAAGCCCAAAGGATAACCGCAGACAGTCACATCCCAACATCAGAACATTTTTAATGGAAAAAAGGTTGAGGAACTTGTGATCTTGGTTTTCAACATGGACAAGAATGAATAAAAGCATTGCAAGTGGACTATTATATTTGAGCTACAAGTAAAGAAAACACATATACAATTATAAACTTGTTTGTTAAATGATAATGGCATCGACATCTTATGGAATTAGATGGCTACCAATAATTATTTTAAAACAAAGTTGGAAAAAGCAAACAAGGAAAAAAAAAATGACAGACAAATAACCTATTATCTACTATGAAAATATCTGTGCGCTCACTTTTACTCAGACATTATTGCTGTAGCAATGTCGGACAATTACAGGCAGCAATCCAAAAATTGCTTTGTGAAAATGTACTCTCTCAGCCTCACGCATCATAAAAATCCATTGAAGTGCACAAGGAGTTTATTTAGGAGCTATTTGAGGACACTTAAGTAATCCTGGATTAGCAGTACTTTTTAAATGACATACTTCAATTAACCTCTCAAAGATTTAGCAACTATAATCTAATCAAGATTATATCAGATAATCTTTGAGGCACTAATTTTTATTGAGTTTCTTAAAAATGTAAAATTTATGGTATATCTTTTTCTCCATCTTTTCTTTCCCACATATACTTGCTCCAACTACGATAATTCTCAAAATTAATACTTATTTTATATATTTCAAATATATTTGATTACGTGATAAACACACAATGGTTCACTCAGGTCCATGATAACTTTTTCCTCTTTGGGTCTGACAAGCTCACAATATTAAAATATGGACCAAATTTACCCAGATTTTACTGGAAAGATAACATCAATTGGCTATGGGCAATAGACAATAGGTGCAGGAGTAGGCCATTCGGCCCTTTGAGTCAGCACCGCCATTCAATGTGATCATGGCTGATCATCCACAATCAGTACCCCGTTCCTGTCTTCTCCCCATATCCCCAGCTATTTTTAAGAGCCCTATCTAGCTCTCTCTTGAAAGTATCCAGAGAACCGGCCTCCACCGCCCTCTGAGGCATAGAATTCCACAGACTCACAACTCTCTGTGTGAAAAAGTGTTTCCTCATCTCCATTCCAAATGGCTTACCCCTTATTCTTAAACTGTGGCCCCTGGTTCTGGACTCACCCAACATCGGGAACATGTTTCCTGCGTCTTGTGTGTCCAAACCCTTAATAATCTTATATGTTTCAATAAGATCCCCTCTCATCTTTCTAAATTCCAGAGTATACAAGCCCAGCCGCTCCATTCTCTCAGCATATGACAGTCCAGCCATCCCGGGAATTAACCTTCTGAACCTACGCTGCACTCCCTCAATAGCAAGAATGTCCTTCCTCTATATATTGCTAATATATTTTCTCATATGCTTGATAGTCTGTGATAGTAGCCAAATTTATTGACAAATCTTCAAGAAATCAGTTACCTGCAATAAAGGAATTTCATGTTTGCCTTCAGGCTCAGGAAGATATTTTTCAGAATTCCCTTTCAGAGGTATGGGAGGGTGTTTGGAGAGCTAAATTACCTTTTCTTATTACTTTCTTAGTTTACCTAATAATGTAATACATTCATATGCCTAAATTAATCAAGGTAAACTTAATTTCAGATTATTTTATGCCTGCTCAGAATTTCTTTAGTTTAAGAATCACCACACAATCCTGTGAATTTGTGCATTAATAAAGCACCACAGGTGCACAACCTTTTATCCGAAAGCCTTGGGACCAGACACTTTTCGTAATTCAGAATTTGTCGGTCTTCGGAATGGAATTTTTTTAGCGTAGATTTTAATGGCTGGCTCAGTGGTAGAGTGCTCGGCTCATATCCGCAAGGTCGCGAGTTTGCGCCTTGATCCTGGCAGTTACTCGATCGCGAGTTTGAGTCTTCAATGTCGTTTTTTCTTGCAGAATAAATGTTTGTATGAAATGCAGTGTAGGAGAGGTGTACTGACTGTGTGGGCAGAACTTTGGAAGTGATTGCCCACCAGTCTAAAAAGCCACTGTGTCTCCCTGTCCCTGGGATAGCAGGGGGCGATCAAACAGCACAATACCCCCCTCCCCCTCCAACTCCAGAGGAATCCGCTCCCCGATGGGCCGCTACGGCGACAAGTGGCAGTTTGCCCACAGCCCGAGCTGCGTCCCCTCATCCGACACCCCAAGAACAAGACGTACCTTGCACACCATCAGCTTCTGCCCCTACGTGTTCCTCTGGAGTTGGAGCGGGGCTGGGCTGGAGTTGCTGCTGGCTGTGGGTCTCTGGGATCTCCTTGCTTGCAGTGGGCCTGGGGGTCGGTGGGCGGCGGTGGGAGCTGTGGAGCTGTGGACCTACGGACCTACCTCCGTGGAGCTAGCCAGCTTCGGAGCGTGGAGAGCTGCGGTGGCGAGCTGCTGCGACCCGACTCCGGTGGATGGTGACACCGGGAGCTCGCGGGTCCCCGGTGGGAGACTGCTTTGCGGGACACCGGCAACGGCGACTTCTCCCGCCCGAATTACGGGGTTGAGAGTGACCTGGAGGGGGGCCTTACAACGCCCGGCGCGGCTGTAAATTGCCGCGGACTTGCTAGCGCCCGCCGGGGGCTCCAACATCAAGACCGGGGCAGGACCCTACATCGCCCGGCGTGGCTTTGAGTGGCCGCTCCCCGATGGGCCCCTACGACGCCCCGAGCTGCGCCCCGTCATCCGCAACCCAGGTTCCTCTGTAGTTGGAGTGGGGCTGGGCTGCTGTTGGCTGTGGGTCTCTGGGATCTCCGTGCTTGCGGTGGGCCTGGGGGTCGGTGTTCCATTGGTCCTGACGTCTCCGGTGACTAGCACAGTCCTGCTGCAATCGCCGACGTGAAGACAGTGCAAAGCCCCCGCGCCGGTGCAATGGGCGGGGAGCTGGAGAGGGGAGGGAAGGGGTCACACACATGGCCGGGAAGCAGAGGGGCGTAGGTGGGGTGAAACTGAAGGGAGCGACAATCTGCACTGTGTATCGTGAGTCTACCGTGGGAACTTTTTAACTCAGCGGGCAGGCAGCAGCATATTGTCAATTATTAACCCTCCCGCGCAATATACCCTCACCTTCTCTTTTATGAATGGGGATTTAGTTCCCCTTTCTTCGAGGACCGACCGGAGGTTCCGCTGTCACCTCTGCGGGCCGCCCTCGGTGAACGTTTTCAAGGACCTTTCTTCAAGGACCGAAAAAATGGCCGCTATTCGGAGGTTTTCGTTATTTGGATCTTCGGATAAAAGGTTGTGCACCTGTACTTTCATAAGAAATCTTACCAAGCACATTTGCTCAATTTTGACCATTTATTAATAGGTAATGTATTTTCTGTTACTACAGATAATCATACTCCATTGATGCTGTTTCATCTACTAAATTGAGCCAGGGTGCATTCTAGGTTCAGAGCCCAGAACAGAAAGTGCTGAATTCAAACTCATTTTGCTGCCAGCCTCTCCATTATATGAATCTTTGACAGATAAGATCAATATTAAATCAGATTCTGACTCAATACTTTGCTACTTTAAAAAAAACTGTAGAAAAGAAAATCACGGTCAAATATTTTTTCACATTTGAAGTAAAATATCGCTTAGCTCCACTATTAATTTGTAAAAAATAGAGATTATCTGTCCATAGAAACCAGAACAGTTTTAGTAGCCACTAGACAAAGTGGGACCCGTTGGGTCCCAGTCACACGGGAGGCCTGGTCCCCCAACACAACCCATTCCCCAATGCAATAATCCACCACTCACCCGTTCCCCCAACGCAACCCGTTCCTCCAACACAATTTTCCACCACTCACCCACAGCCACATATAAATGGTACAGCTGTTGTGTCTCTGGACTAAAACTATAACAAAAGCCAGCCAAAATGTCCAATGATTCCTACTGGAAGGACAGGGAAATAGACATGTGATAACTGGAATGGACTTCTACGAAACAATACTGTCAAATAAACAGTATCACTACATCGGGAAAGAATAAATAAAGAACTACAGCCAAGAAAGCACACTAACGCCTCTACATCCTCGGAAGACTACGGAATTCGGCATGTTTTTAATGACTCTTACCAATTTCTACAGTTGCATTGCTGAAAGCATCATATTGGGAGGCATTACAAATTGGTTTGGCAGCTTCTCAGCCCAAGACCTCAAGAAATTGCAATTAGTAATGGATGCAGCCCAGTCCAGCACACAAATTGGTCTACCGTTCTCCCCATCGCCTCTATATACACTTCTGGCTGCTTCGGGAAAATGGCCAACATAATCGAGGATAACCATTTACACTCCAGTCATTCATTCTTTCTCCCTCTCCTGTCAGGCACAATATACAAAGGCTTCAAAACACATACCAACCAGCAGATTCAAGGACAGTTTATTTTCCACTTGAACAGACCTCTCGTGAGCTAGGATACATTCCTGATCTCGAAATCTACATAATTGCAGCCCTTGCACTTTTTTTTTTTAATTTTCACTTTCTCTATGGCTGTATTTCTATATTCTGCTGTTTATTTTTTCACTGTACCTCAGTACGCATGACAATAATAATAATCTAATAATACCATATATTTTAAATAAAGCATAATCCAGAAAAAAAAAGAATATTCTTCCCTTCTTCTGAACTTCAGTTCCAAGTCAGCTTCTGAAATTTTGCGCAATTAGTACATACACGAGGATACATTTCTTCCTCAGCAAGATGTGTATATATCCCTGTAGATACGAGATATCAGGAGGGTGCACAGCAGTTGTTTTCTATTATTCTTACGGCATATTGATACAAGGAAAAGTAAAGTTGCAAAAAACATTGGTTTAACTACAGTTAAGACTATCACATGTAGCTTGGAAGTACCTTTTTAAAAAAGGACATAAATGTTGCAGAAAACAGAATAGATAAATCGGTAGCTTGCATAAGTAGGAAACTATAGTTACAAGCATAAATTTGTTATTGGGTCTGTTATCTAAAACAGAGATATCTGAAAGGAAGTTAGATCAATTTTTTAAAATACTAAATAGCTTTGATCATATAAACAAAGAAAGACAAAATTCTATACTACTGCCAAGGTATCGTAAACCAAAAAGATTCCCCAAGGCAGCAAGGACATTAGGAAATCAGTCTTCATACAATCGAAGGTGGGAAGTTCTCAACCAAAGGTAGAAAAAGTGGATATATATTTAAAGCCGAGTACATAGGACCTTGAGGAGGGAGCAGGTAGTGGGGTTAATTTTAGATTGGAATTGCTACAATGACACAACAGTCTCGTTCTGTCCTTATGTTTCTTTCTGTATAATCCTGCATGGCTCTGTGCTCCAACGTAGGTTTGAGACATAAATTGCTCCAGATCAAAGAGTACAATGAGGCAAGTGGAATCAAGGGATATGGGGAGAAGGCAGGCACGGGTTATTGATTGGGGCCGATCAGCCACGATCACAATGAATGGCTCGAAGGGCCGAATGGCCTCCTCCTGCACCTATTTTCTAGGTATGTTTCTATGTCCCACATGGGCGACCTAATTGGCGAGTTTAGAAGAGTTTAGGAGAGTTTGAAAAAATGTCATGTTGAACTATGTAGACCTTCTTCGACTATTTGAAGACTAGCTTCGACTAGCTACGCCTAACTTCGGGAAAATTAGACACCGAATAATGGAGAGTGAAGATTACCTCCTTCGACTACGATGAAGACTATCTACGATTACCTTCGACTACCCTCGATTACCTACGACTAACATGCCGACCTACTACGACCTACTACAACTAAACCTACGAGTAAAAAAAGTATCGATTTTTTCCATGGCGGCCTTTTTTTACTTGCGGACATTTTTCAACATGTTGAAAAATACGCCGCGACCTAGCTGAGGCCTCGAGTACGTGGAGACAACTCTCGAGCATGAAGGAGAGTTACAAAGACCTCCTACGACCTCGTGTCGACCATGCTGCAAGTACGAGTCAAGGGCAAACTCGCCAGAACTCGCGGATTAGGTCGCCCAAGTGGGACAGCCCCTTAATGGTTACCATTACATTTAGAAATCATACAAACCTTTTAAATTTGTTATTTTGCTTTATTGGAAGTACAATTTTAAAAATAGCAGTGCAAATTAGAAATGTTTGAACCAGTATTGGCCTCATTTAGGGGCATTACTCAAACAAGTAAACGCAAGAAAATTAATTGTAAATGACTTATTATTTAAATTGTTCATTGGACATGGACATAGTATTTATTATTCATGTCTAATTTTGCACGGTCTTTGTCCTTAAACTTCTTAAATCCTAGGATACTGATCCAGCAACAATGAAGAAAATGACAAAATATGTCCAAGGAGGTATTCCAACCATAACAGTCAAAGGGTTCGATTTTACTCTAATAATTCAGCCCAACTCCAGAGTTAAAGATAAGTCTGACACAAAAACAGTGAATTATAACAATACCTAGATTAGATCTCCCATTACATAAGAGCTGTTTTGGTAAACAAATCTAATTTATATTCCTTAGATTGTTGAGTGAAACAATTTCTGTTTTACTATGAAAGCTCTTAAGTATTCATAGACTGCAAAATCATTGCCACATACTTTATTTGTTGATTTGCTTTCCAATACTGTGATGCAAAATTGTTTATAACTCAAAATGAAAACAGATATGTCAACAAAACACTTTCTTCAACATAAACAGAACCATCATTAACAGAATTCCACAATAACTAGCATGACAACAGATAATGCATACACATAGCATCCATCCAACATTTACCCATTTTTGTGTGTTTCTAAAAAAAACCCTATTGTTCATATCCCACATTATTTAAAAGCAAAATGATCTGACACACAGACAAGGTTTTATTCAATGGTGCTCAACCTTAAGTTTTTTTTTCAAAGCACAAAAATGGAAAGTGGGTACCAATGCTTTCTCAGGGCAAATAGAAATTGTGATCTCAAAATCCCATTCAGGATTTGAATGTAGCTGTGGACAGTCTACACACCATACCACAGTAATATATAAAAAGCAACAAAACACAATTATGAAAAATACATAATTATGCTATCATCTATATATATATATATATATATACACTAGACCAAGTGGAACCCGTTGGGCCCCGTTCCCCCAACGCAATATAGCACCACTCACATGTTCCCCCAACACAATCCGTTTCCCCAACGCAATATTCCACCACTCACCCATAGCCCCCAACTGCGCAGGCACGGCTCATTACCCCCCCTCATCCCCCATAACTCCCTCTTCTTTCCCCTCTCCTCCTCCCCTCTCATCCCCCTCCCCCACTCCTTCCAACAATGTTACAAATCTCTCATTGGACTCAGAGTCGAGACTTTGTTAACATTGTCCATAACCCCTCTCCCCTCCCCTTTAGCCTCGTTCACCCAACGCAATAATCCGGTCTGGAGTGGCGGGATGGGGAGGGAGGAGCGCGCTCCGGGCCCAGTTCGTGTCTGTGTCCGTGTCTTTGTCCAGCCACGCTCAGGGCCCTGAGCTGTAGTTCAAGCTCTGGAGCCGCGGGAGGTGAGGGAGGATTGCGGCTCCGGGCCCAGTCTGGGTCTAGCTGTGTTCAGGGCCCTGGGCTGTGGTTCGAGCCGGTGCGGGCGGGCCCATGGGGCGGAGGGAGTGGGAGAGGTAGGGAGCGGGGGATAGAGGGAGAGGACAAGTGGGGGAGGTGAGGAGGGAGAGTGGGAAAGGAAGGAGGTGAGGAGTGGGGGAGCAGGGGGATAGAGGGAGAGGAGAGGGGTTATGGAGGGAGGGAAGGAGTGACTGAGGGTAGGGGAAAGGAGAGGGAGGGAGAGGCGAGGGAGGGAGGGAGGGAGGGAGGGAGGGAGGGAGGGAGGGAGGGAGGGAGGGAGGGGAGGTGGAGAGGGGAAAGAAGAGGGAGGGTGAAGAGGAAGGGGAGGGAGTGCTGGGGATGAGGGGGAACGGGGAGGATAGGGGTAGGAAGAGGGATGGCGAGGTAATGGAGGAGGGAAGGGGGAAGAGCGAGGAGGTGAGGGAGGGGTGAGCGGAGGAAGCAGAGGAGGGTTGGTGGAGGGTGGGGAGAGGGAGGATAATGGAGGAGGGGAATAGGGGACTGAAGAGGGCGAGTGAGATGCGTTCACATTGATCTTATATTTTACAAGTTACTGCCATTTTAAACTTTTAACACGCCTGCGCAGTTGGGTGAGGGTTGCCATGACTCGTGTCACAACGGGGATCTCTGGCATCACAACGGGAACCCGTCAGCCGCGCCTGCGCAGTTGGGGGCTATGGGTGAGCGGTGGAATATTGCGTTGGGGGAACGGGCCCAACGAGTCCGCACTTGGTCTAATACCTTATATTCCTGTGTGAGTATGCTACTTGTGTAATCTAAATGTATGATGTGTCCTCAAATGTTACGTTAATGTGCAACAAAATAATCAAATGGGATATTTACACAGAAACACGTTTATAAGATTAAATTTAGCACCTCTAGGCCTACTTGAGTATACTAATGGAGGTTTACCACTGACCAGAAGATACACTTCCAAGACTCTAATCAAGATATAGGCAATCTTACAATGGCCTTGCATTTCATTAATGATTGAATTTCTCTCTGATAAAATGATGTGATTCTTTTAAAAGTAACATTAAATGCTTGTCTAAATTAATTGTCCCAATACCCTAAATAAGGAGGAGTGAATGAAAGCTACATATCCAGCACAGGTGCCAAGTAACCTATGGCCTACAAAATGCTTAATGGTTTGGGCAACTCTTTATTGTCACACATCAGGAGAGACTGCAGTCTTTCTCTGGTTATCAAAGTGTAATACATTATATTACTGAATTTTCAAATAGAGCTCATAAGCTGCAAAACATTTCAAGTCATATTGTCCAACGTGGGTACATTATAAGAAAAATGGAATAATGACAGAAAGGAAAAGACTTACAGATTCATCCAGTATCCCAGGCAAATGTGCTATGTTCAAGGCTCAAGAGTGTTTAATTATTAGAACCAGGATTTTTGCCATAAATGCAATGTGCCTTTTCATGCCTTTTTTGATGATTTCACCAGGATAATGGCTTTTTCACGATCAAGTGCCTAAATCAGCCTATTTTTGCCATTTAAAAGGTCGTGTTATTTTCTCTTGTTGTACCGTGATTATAATGACATTTTCTATGTTAACACGATAATATTAATGATATTATTAACGTGTTAACATAGTATGACTTACAAGAAAATTTCCACCACCGGGGTGAAACCGGTGTCGGCACCGTCGGTCGCTCATTCGTTCGTGCCGCTGCCCGCTGGTTCAGTCTTCTCCAAGATCTATTTAAGAAAGAACTGTAGATGCCGGAAAAATTGAAGGTAGATAAAGAAATGCTGGAGAAACTCAGCAGGTGAGGCAGCATCTATGGAGAGAGGGAATATGCGACGTTTCGGGTCGAGACCCTTCTTCAGACTGATGTGGGGGGGGGGGGGAGGGGAAAAGAAAGGAAGAGGCGGAGACAGTAGGACTAGGAGAGCTGGGAAGGGGGAGGGGGAGGAGGGAGAAGACAAGGGCTATCTAAAATTAGAGAAGTCAATGTTGATATCGCTGAGGTGTACACTACCCAAGCTTGTCTCCTCACTGCATTTATTGCTGGCTCCAGTCGCAAATCTGAGTTTGAGTGATCTGTGCAAGGCATTCAATGATGCTGGAATTCCACTGTGGAAATTGGAAAACAAATCTCAGAGGATTTTTAGAGAAATACTTGGAGGAACATATACCAAGCGAGTCATCATTATGGAAAAATTATGTTGACAGCAACTTCAACATTGTTGTCCAGAAAATTAGAGATGAAGTTGCATGCAACAAAATATGGATTTCAATAGACGAGACAACCAATGCTGTAGGGAGATATGTTACCAATGCGGTCATCGGTACACTGGGGGCAGGTCAACCTTCAAAGGAGTATTTGTTGACATCGGAAGTATTGGAGAAGTCAAACAGCTCAATTATTGCTCAGTTGTTTACATCTTCAATTGCTGTACTTTGGCCAGAAGGTATAAAACATGAAAATGTTCTTCTGTTTGTGACTGATGCAGCTACGTACATGAAAAAAGCTGCTCGTGCTCTTTAAGTTTTATTCCCCAAAATGTTGCATTTGACATGCTTAGCTCAAGGACTTCATAGAATTGCCAAGCACATACGTAGCTTATTTCCAAATGTCGATCGCCTAGTTTCCAATGTCAAGAAAATCTTCCTCAAAGCACCGTCACGTGTGCAGTTGTTCAAGGAAATGACACCCGAGATTCCGCTACCTCCTCAGCCCGTTTTGACTAGGTGAGGTACATGGCTCTCTGCTGTACTCTACTATGCTGCAAATTTTGGGAAAAAAGACATTGTCAACTGATTTGAAGAAGAAGAATCTGCTGCAGTCAGGATCATCCGTGAAATCATGCAGAAAAAGTCCCTCCATCGCGATCTTGTGTTTATTGCTTCCAATTTTGCAAAGTTCCCACAAGCCTTGAGAAACATGGCAAAATATTAGCGAATAACTAGCAGGTTTTCAACAAAGTAACTGACGATATTCGTAAAATTCCTGGCGATGTAGGTAAAGACATACAAGGAAAATGTGTGAGAGTGATTTTAGCTGACGAAGATCTTGAGGAAATACAACACATAGCTAAAGTTCTCATAGGTAGTTGTAATGCACAAGATATCAACATGAATATAGAGTCTGTAGCTTGTTTCGGGTATGCACCAGTGACCTCAGCTGAGGTAGAAAGAGGTTTTTCACAACTGAAGAATATTCTGTCTGACAGATGGCATAGTTAACACCAGATAATTTGAAAAAAAATGCTGGAAATTATGTGCAACCAGGCAACTGATCATTTAATGTAGTATACCTTTATATTATCATTTTAACCATATGTTGGTGGTGGAAATACATGCATTTTTATGCTTTCTTTGTCAATAAACGCCTTTTCCGTGCCTTTTTTGTAATTTTATTATGCCTTTTTGCCTGCCTATTTCTGAGTTTTCTAGTGCCTAAACATCCTGGCTCTATTAATTATCAAGTACTGAAACCAGAACAATTAAATTCTTACTTGCAGCAGCATTACAGGACTAAATGCAATACTCATAAATACCATAATAAGCAAACAAAAAAAATGTTTCTTCAATAATCGTGCAAAAAAGCCTGAAGTTCTGAGTGCAACCAAGACAATTCATAATTCATAGTTTAGTTGGTGTTTGTGGTGTTCATGAGCCTGATAGTTGATGAGAAGAAGCTGTTCTTGAACATAAAGGTCAGTTTTCAGACTCTTACTTTCTTCCAAATGGCAAGGGTGAAATGAGAGCATGGCCAGGGTGGTGTGGATCTATGATAATGCTAGCTGCTTTTAGATCCCTTCGATGGTGGGGAGGTCAGTACCCATGATTGACTGCAGTGTCCACCAACTTCATTCCTAGCATTCAAATTGCCGAACTAGGACATGAAGGTACCAGTCAATATGCTCTCTACTGTACACCTGTAGTTCCACAGAGTATCCACTCACAATCCAAATCTCCTCAATCTTCTAAGAAAGTAGAGGCATTGATGGGCTTTCAATATAATTGCATTAATATAATGGGCCCAGAACAGATCTTCAATGATGTGCACACTCGTCATCTTGAAGTTGTTGACTTTCTCCACCACCAACCCGTCAATAACGACAGATTTGTGGATCCTTGACCTCTCTCTTCCAAAATTAACAATCAGCTGCTTGGTCTTACTGACGTTGAGAACAAGGTTGTTTGTTCTGGCACCATTCAATCAAAAGATCCACCCCCCCTCCTATACTCTGACATCATTAACTGTAATTTGTCCAACAACGGTGGTGTCGTTGGCAAATTTAATGATGGAGTTAGAACTGTGACTGGTTACACAGTTATCGGCATAGAATGAGGAGTGCAGGGCACTGAGCACACAGCCTTGAGGTGCCCCTGTTGTGATGGTTATCGAGGTGGATGTGTTGTTCCAAATTCGTACCGATTGTGGTCTGTTGATGAGGAAGTCAAGGATCCAGCTGATGTGCAGAGACCCAGTTCCCTGA
This sequence comes from Amblyraja radiata, assembly GCF_010909765.2. Taxonomy (NCBI): domain Eukaryota; kingdom Metazoa; phylum Chordata; class Chondrichthyes; order Rajiformes; family Rajidae; genus Amblyraja; species Amblyraja radiata. The sequence goes on from NC_045988.1 coordinate 4,895,569, forward strand.
GCTTGGTAACATGTTTAGAAAGGATGATGATGTCGACCGCCGAGGTGTAGTCGATGAACAACAGCCTGACACGTGTTCTCACTATCCAGGTGGTCAAGTTCAGAGTTGAGAGCCAGCGAGATCCCATCCCCCATTGATCTATCGTGGTGGTCTGCAAATTGCAGTGGTTCCAGGTTCTTGCTAAGGAAAGAGTTGATATGCACTCTAATCAACTTCTCAAACCATTTCATTTATCGCACTACCAACCTGATCTCCCGGTGGCTCAGCACTTCAACTCCCCCTCCCATTCCGAATATAACCTTTCTGTCCTGGGCCTCCTCCATTGCCAGAGTGAGGCCCAGCGCAAATTGGAGGAACAGCACCTCGTATTTCGCTTGGGTAGTTTACACCCCAGCGGTATGAACATTGACCTCAAATTTCAGATAGTCCTTGCTTTTTCCCTCCTTCCCCTCCCTCTTCCCAGCTCTCCCACAAGCCTACTGTCTCCGCCTCTTCCTTTCTTTTTCCCGCCCCCCCCCTCCCCCCGTCTGAAGAAGGGTCTCGACCTGAAACGTCGCCTATTCCATCTCTCCATAAATGCTGCCTCACCCACTGAGTTTCTCCAGCATTTTTGTCTACCTTAAATACAACCGATAATCATTGCGGACTTGGTAGAACCCACAGCTGTTTTACACAGTATCAATTATTCTGTTTAATTTATTTCACATAATCTCATACTGCGCTGTCCAGTATATTTCCTTAGAATAAGGATTTTTACTAAAATAAACTGACATTTCCAAAGCTCATTTCAAATGCTGAAATATTCTTCATAATGTGCAAAACAAAAATACTGAACAGAAATAAAGATAATAAGATGGTTGAAATCACAGGGAAAGATTTTTAGATGACCCAAAAGTAAAATGGGGTTAAACAGAGAGATATGTAGGAAGGAACTGTAGATGCTGGTTCAACCAAGGATAGACACAAAAAGCTGGAGTAACTCAGCGGCATTTTGTGTCTAACTTCGGTGTGAACCTGACAGAGAGATTGGCAGGAAGAGTAATAATATCTGAAAGAAAGGCCCGCAACAATGGATGTGAATTGGTTATGAAAAAAGCAGAGGTTTCATGCAGAGATAGAGTGATATCACCAAGGAAAATGATATGGTTGTAGAGAGATTTAAAAGTATTGACAAGGTTATGGCGAAGCAGTATTGCGTGTGGAGTAATGGAAACACAATTGAGGACGTAGGAGTGACAGTCAAATGAATCATAACTTGCTGAGGCTGGTGATGAGAAACCAAGCCTTCTGGTGATAAAGGCGTAGATTTTTGATTTTGGTAGCAGAAGATATCAGGAAGAAATGGAGCTAAATGTTACTGGGCAAATGCTAATAACAGAAAGGATGTGGGAAAAGTTGCACAGCGATTAGATGAACAACATATCATGGTTCACATTATCTAACTTAGATTATATAGTAAGAAAATTGATCAAGCCAAGACTTGAAACATGTAGGTATTGGTAGAATGTATAGCTTCAGTTTTCCCAGCTCTTGTGCTGAAGGAAACTCATCAAGGCTGTGTAATTGAAATGTGTCGCAAAATGTTGTTATACAGATAATAAGGTGAAGGTAGGAGATATGGTGACTGAGTTAGCTTTTAACAGTAAACATAAAATAAATATGATTATTATATAAGCAATGAGACGGCTGGAATTGTTTGCAAAAAGTTCGCTTCCCCATAGTTCTGTTTAAATGTTCACATTATGCATAATTGAGAACCATAAAGATAAAATTCGCACAAATGAGAAAGATCACAAACTGCAACCATTGACATTTAGATGCCTAATTATAACAAATTTTAAATACTAGAAATAAGTCATTTAATTTTTTTTTTAATACGATTATCTGAGATTGGGCTTTACTCTTTGCCGTTCTATGCTTCCCTCCTCTATTTTTCCCAAAGCTGTCACAAGCACATATTCTACCTATGTGCACAACTGTAGTGAGTGTGATGTCAGTCACATCAGTAATGATGCAGGAACGGCAATTGTTTCCCTGGAAACACAGAGGCATGAAAACTGGTTCCAAATGGTATGTATTTATGACAAAATGAATAAGCTATAATAATGGCACAGATTATAATTATGGACCTTAGTACTAACAGCAGTGAATTTTAGATTTAACTAAACCTTGCAAAATTACCGCCAAGCCGTATTTTTCCAGCTTTGGCTCAAAATATTGTCAATGAAATAGAATAACAGCAAATATTTAGTTTGTCTACAGTAGAAGATAACAGCTAGTTTATGTAAAAGAGAAAATTCTTGCAAACTAACTGCGAGTTGCTTACAAACAGTGATGAGAAAATTTCATGATGGATAATAAGGAAATAGTTGAGCAATTAAGCAACTACTTTGTGTCCCTCTTCGCAGAAAAAAAACAAATAGTCGTCTAGCAAGAAAAATAAATTCAAAGATATCAGTATTAATGAAAAACTCCAATAGAGAAGTCAATGAGACTAAAAACATAACTCTCATGGATCTGATGATCTAAAGCCAAGACTCTTCAAAGATGTTGTTATACAAATAATAAGTCTGGTTAATTCTTTGGATCTGTAACCATCTCTGTGGATTGGTGGGTGGCCAATGTGACCCCACTTTTTAGGAAAGAGTGAGAGAAAATATGGAATACCAACCCATTAGCTTAACATCAGTAGGAAAATTGTTAAATTCTAAAATGAAGGGTGATATAATGGATGACCTTGAAAACTATAATAGGAGGAAGCAGGTAAAGCATGGGAGAAGAATCCATGAAAATCTACGAAAGAAAAATCATATTTAAATAATCTAATGTAATTCTTTGTAGGTGTAATGAATAGAATAGATAAGTGGCAACCAGTGGATGTGCTGTATTTGGACTTCCAGGAGAATTTCGATAAGATCCCACACAAGAAATTGGCTAACTTGTGTTAAAGGTCAAAATAAGGTGGATGCCACATGAGACTGAGAAGTTCATGTTCATAAGTGATAGGAGCAGAATTAAGCCATTTGGCCCATCAAGTCTACACTAATATTCAATCATGGCTGATCTATCTTTCCCTCAACCACATTCTCATGCCTTCTCCCCATAATCCTTGACACCCACACTAAGCAGAGAAGATAAATTACTTCAGTCAGAGGGTGGTTAATTTAGGAATTCTGAAAACAAAGATTGATAGATTTATGAAAGTTAATAGAAAGTTGAAATTGTATTGGTTTATCATTGTTACGTGTACCGAGATACATTGAAAAGCTTTGTTTGCATGCTACCCAGTCAAATCATACTATACACAATCACAATTATACCGGTGCCCAAGAAGAGCAAGGTGATGTGCCTCAATGACTATCGACCAGTGGCACTAACGTCGGTGGTGATGAAGTGCTTTGAGAGGTTGATCATGGCGCAAATCAATTCATATCTCGAGAAAAACCTGGACCCACTGCAATTCGCTTACCGCCACAACAGATCAACGGTAGATGCGATCTCGCTGGCTCTCCACTCCGCTCTGGGCCACTTGGACAACAAAAACTCATATGTCAGGCTGTTATTCATTGACTACAGCTCAGCATTTAACACAATCATCCCCTCCAAGCTGGTTACCAAACTCTCAGATCTGGGTCTCTGCGCATTCCTCTGCAATTGGATCCTCAACTTCCTCATTCACAGACCACAGTCTGTCCGTATTGGTGGAAATGTGTCAGCCTCGATAATAATCAGCACGGGAGCACCTCAAGGCTGCGTGCTCAGCCCCCTGCTGTACTCACTCTATACTCATGACCGCTTAGCCAGTCATAGTGCGAACTCCATAATCAAGTTCGCTGATGACACCACTGATGTGGGACGTATCACTGATGGAGATGTCAGAGTATAGAAATGAGATCGACCGGTTGACCAAATGGTGTCAGCACAATAACCTGGCTCTCACCATCAGCAAAACCAAGGAACTGATTGTGGACTTTGGAAGGGGTAGTATGGGAACCCATAGTCCCATTTATATCAACGGGTTGATGGTGGAGAGGGTCAAGAGCTTCAAATTCCTGGGCGTGCATATCTCTGAAGATCTCTCCTGGTCCGAGAACACGGATGCAAATATAAAGAAAGCACGTCGCGCCTCTACTTCCTGAGAAGATTACGGAAAGTCGGTATGTCAAGGAGGATTCTCTCGAATTTTTACAGGTGTGCAGTAGAGAGCATGCTGACCGGTTGCATCGTGGCTTGGTTCGGCAACTTGAGCGCCCAGGAGCGTAAAAGACGGCAATAAGTTGTAAACACTGCCCAGTCCATCATCGGCTCTGACCTCCCCACCATCGGGGGGGGGGGGGATCTATCGCAGTCGTTGCCTCAAAAAGGCTGCCAGCATCATCAAAGACACATACCATCCTGGCCACTCACGCATCTCCCCGCTGCCTTCAGGTAGAAGGTACAGGAGCCTGAAATCTGCAACATCCAGGTTCAGGAATAGCTGCTTCCCCACAGCCATCAGGCTATTAAACTCAACTCAAACAAAACTCTGATCGTTAATAGGTACACAAAAATGCTGGAGAAACTCAGCGGTTTCTGATCAGAAACTCTGATCGTTAATAGCCCTTTGCACTTTATCTGTTATTTATGTGTGTATGTATATATATATGCATTGGTATATGGTCACACTGATCTGTTCTGTATTTATTTATGCCTACTATATTCTATTGTGCTGAAGCAAAGCAAGAATTTCATTGTCCTATCTGGGACACATGACAATAAACTCTCTTGAATCTTGACAATTAAGCCACACCCTGTGCAACAAATAGTATAAAGAGAAAAATACCAGAGTGCAAATTATAGTATTACAGCATTGTAGCATTACAGTTACAGAGAAAAAGTGCAAGGTACGCAATAAGATAGGTTGGAAAATCAGGACTACATCCTAGCTTAAGGGAGAACAATTTGGTAGAAGAATCGTTAGGGAAGAAGCTGTTCCTATGTTTGGTGGTTATGCTTTCCAGCTTTAGAATATAGAAAGCTCAGGAAAAGTGCAGGAAGTAAGGCAGATCAGCTATGATCTTTATGAATGGCAGAAGGTTGAAAGGCCAAAACAGTCTACAGCTCCTATGTTCTAATGCAACAGAGCATTCTGATAACCACTGGCAAAAAATGAAAGAAAATTACCCATTCAGGTCACATATTTGCTTCCCTTTGTGCTTGCTAGAAAGTGGCCCAGGATTATGCCATCATTGATACTCAGGTATTTGAAAGCAAGAAAGTAGGTTGAGATATTGCTGGATAATAAATATGCCCAGACAACTGATTTTATCACGTTTATGTCCTTTATAAACAGTGCTCGGCAGTGGCATGTCCCCCACGATGTGCAAGAATTAACTCAACATGAAGAAAATGCAAGGCTGCAATTTTCAGATGCAGTGAAGTCTGCTTTGAAGTTATTAATTCAAGTTGTGAATAATTCAATTATATAGCAAGAAAAATGTAAATTATTTGCAGTAGCATGAAGCATCATGAAAAACATGTTTAAGTATTAACAATAATAAACTGTTGCTCCCATATATTTATTTTTCTATCAAATAGAGAGAGTTGTGATGTCTCCACACTTTACCATCACTCAAAATTTGCAATACCAATTAAATTATTGTCTTAAATTATTAAATGATTTGCCTGCTCAGTCTCGGATTTTCAGAAATCTAACTCAAACATATTAAAAAATGACTGAGGTTGATTGAGAAGCACTGAAGTAAAACCAGAGCTATTCAATTTTTTGGCATATGCTACCCTACCCGTTTTCAAGTGTTCCGTCTCATTAAGTGTGCCACTCAGACCTTTCTGGTCAGCTCTCTGCCAGCATAACTCAAAGTCAACAATGCATCAACATTCCCTCAAAGGAGTACCACATATTTCATTGGCTTTCATCCCATTTGCACGGAATCCTTTCTTGGCACTGTCATAAAATGGAACGTTCCACCTCAGGGGTAGAAAAAGGGTAGGTAAAAAACCTCAGAGATTCTTTTCCTGAACGAGGAAAGGGGTATTTCAAGGAAGCCAGCCATAGAATCACCTTGACTGCAGCTGTGCGCAATCTGTAAATTAGATCACCTCCTCTATCCACCCACAAAGGAAAACAAGGCTGAAACAATCTCACAGTGAGATAAAAGGGAAAAATATGGCAAAAAATTAAAGTTTCTTGACATCACATACACAGAAATATTTTCATCTCTCCTGAATACAATGACATTCCAGCAGCAAAATGAAAACCATCACATGATTATGTAATGTTCACAACATAGGAAACATTGATAAGATTCTCCCACAGCCAAGGTAGATGATTCACTCTGGGTCACTCTTTTTACATCTTTATAGCTAAGTGCAAGGCAGCACAGACAGAAGTCTAGAGTAAGTCATGTGTCTGTTCACTCAGTCCCAAATTGATGAACAACACATGAGAGAAAAATACCAAATTACAGGGTTTTAAGGTGATGCCACAGAATATCTATAGTCAAAATAAATCCAAAAGCAATTCCAAATAAAAAAGTGCTGAAGGAAATAGCAAATGCTATAACCTTTCAACATATCACTCCACCGCAACACATCACCGATTAAGCAACAGTCAGTAAAATAATAAATACATCTGTAATATGATTTGGTATATCTGCTCTCAACTAATTATTGTGGTTTAATTGGATTGCCCAAATAAAATATTGGAGTAGAAAGAAAAGAAATGCTCTTAAAGTAGTCATTCCCATTCTTTTTTATTTTTGACTTTTTCCAGATTCTGACAAGAAAGCACAAATTTCACCCCAAATTTGCAAAACAATGTTATGCATGAATGTCTCAGAAATGAATGATTCTACAGTTAGGCAATGACAACACATTCACTAATTGTTGAAAAAATTCCTAGCATAGAAATATAAATGTTGGTCTTAATATACGAGTGTACATCAGTCATCATGGCACAGCAGATTTTCTAAAAAAGGTACTTCAAAAATTAACCAGTCCCCTGACCATATGCTGGATATTAAAGGATTTTCTAGTGCAGAATGAACTACAACTTCCAATATCAACAATTTATAATAAATGATATTAACATAATTAACTTGCACTTTATCACTGGCTCATCTGTAAATAATGTGGACAATTATCTCAGAGTCACTTTAAAAAGAAACTGTCTCAATGTGAAAAAGTACAGCACATAAAAATACTGAAGACACTTGCACAGATAAGGATGCTGCCATATTTGTACCTTTCAAAATGTAAATGCAATCGCACCCTACTGAGAAAAGTTCATTGTACCACAGAAACACAATAGAAAGCCTATTCACGTAAAAATAACAAACAAGTTTCTGTGATACATTGTTATTAAACAAGACAAGAATAATCAATGAACTGAAACTGACATTTCCTCTTTAGCTATTGGTAAATATATTAATGTACATCGTTGACAAATGTTTAGCGTCCTCTTCATTTAAAACCTCAAACTATTTCAGCGAAGCCAAAACTTCATTTTAATAAACATTTTATGATTAAATCACAAAAATGTATCTATGGCAAAAATATCGATTCGAAATAATAACGTGATGTATCTATACTTTTTAATTAAATCGCGCACGTCCTCAGGTCACTATTAAAAAGCAGCATAAATTATCGCAAGTCACCAGAAGAACCATGATCGATGTACGTAAGCAGTAAATGGATTATGAAAATTATTCTAATCTGATCAACCCCAAACTATGTTAGGGATGTTTTCAGTTCATTTCAGGGACTGAAAAATAACCGAATGCTGAACTCTGTACATTGAGCGCAGAGTGCTCATGCAGTACGTCGCAAGTTAGTTACTTTAAGAAGCATGTAGGGTCCATTCTTGACAAACAGTCCCCGGAACGTCTGAAAAAAACTTATTATGGAAGGAAAAAACAGAGGTGTGGTGGACAGGCTATGGAGCCGAGACCAGGCCGAGTTAACAGCGCCAGCCCGACCTGACCCCCTCCGGCCAAACGCCGAATAAAGGGACTGCACTGACATCTCCAGCTACTGAAGGGGGAACTCAACAGGAAACCTCCATTGGACCATGAATCCAAGTTGTGGAGTGTGTGAGGAGATGCACGACAGAGATGGGGGCAAAAAGCAGGGAAAGGAAACACTTCTTCCCTGACTGGACCACTGACAGCTGTCAAAGCCTTCACCCTGAAACGGACCACCTCAGGGGGGCAAACCTTCCCCTACTCCTTACTCGCCGCAGAGAAGGTGACCGTGATCCGGTGTGGGATGGGGAATGTGAGGTGAGAACACGATGGTACACATTATACACCGACAGCAATGGACGAGAGAGAGGGGGGAGGAAGAGAGGGGGGGTAGAGATAGAGGGGGTGGGGGGGGGGGGAGAGAGATAGGGGGGGGGAGAGAGTGAGAGGGAGGGAGGGAGGGGGAGAGAGAGAGAGGGAGGGAGGGGGAGGGGGGGGGGGAGAGAGTGAGAGAAAGAGGGAGAGGGAGGGAAGGAGGGAGAGGGGGAGAGAGGGAGGGAGACGATACGTTACTTTAGCCTTGGTGACGATGTGAGTGGCCAACTTGACCACGGCGAAGTTGCCCTTGCCGATGGTCCTCTCGATCTCGTAGTAGCCGATCCTGGCCGAGCCGGCTTTATGCTGCTGCTGCTGCTGCTGCTGAGGCTGCTGAGGCGGCGGCGGCGGCGAGGGCTGAGGGAGGCTGCCGTTCCTCGCTACACCGCCCGACGCCATCTTGTCGAAAACACCAGCGGGCGCGCGGGCGGGAGAGCGGGAGGAGGAGGAGGGGACGGGGCGTGCGCGCGCCCGCGCGGGGCGGGGCGGGGCGTGGGGGGGGGGGGGGGGAGGAGCCGCACGCCGCTGCTGCTGTTGCTGTAGGAGGGGAGGGGGAGAGGGAGGAGCTTCCCGGCCGCGCGGGCGCGCGCTCCCTCCTCCCTTCCCCCCCCCCCACGCGCGCCCGCGACCCAACCCGTCACGTGACACCCCCGAGCCTGGGAGCGTTGACGTCAATGCAAATGAGTCGAGAGTATCCTGAAGGTTATTTCCGATAAGAGACTCTGCATTGCACTTTAAGGGTGGTTGGTTCAGAGGCGCGGAAGAGCTGTTCCCTCTTGCTTGCAGGGTGAATATTCAGAGGCTGCAAAGGGTGGTCAAAGGCTGAAGGAGCGGCTCACCCTTGCTTGTGCAAAAGGTGGTCAAGGGGCACAGAGAGCTGCTCACCCTTGCTTACAGGGTCAGCACTCAGAGGCACAGTGCTACCTCTTTGCTTGTGCAAAGGGTGGTGAAAGGCACAGAGAGCCCCCCTGCTTGTGCAAAAGGTGATCAGAGATGCGGAGCTGTACTCTGCTTGTGCAGAAGGTGGTGAGAGACACAGAGCTGTCCCCCTGCTTGCATGGTGAACACTAGGAGCCTGCAAACCATTTGCTGCTATCCTTCACAATCCTGTGCATTAAAAAAAAACATTAAACAAACTTATCTTACACCAGTTCTGAGTAACTAAAAAAACTAAATGCAAAACAACACCTCTTTTTCCGTAAGCCAGCATCTGCAGTTCCTTGTTTGTCTCAAATGCAACCTACTGCAGTTGCTGGGAAATCTGGAAATACTTTGCAAGATAAACAGCGCCTGTGGAGATTGCCGAGTTAATGTTTCAAGTTACTGACCTTTCATCTGTTCCGATGCAACGTCATAGAACGGCAATGATGACCATGCTTCTCCAAAGACTGCAGTTGAGAAGAACACTTGGGTTTTTTTCCATCCAAATGTGTTTCAAAATGCTGAATATGCCAAGTGCATAAAGAAAAAATAATAATGTTTTAAGTGAAGTACGCCTGTTGGTTTGCAGCCTTAGTTTATTCAGCCTTTTTCACCCAGAGAGTTGTGAATCTGGAATTCTTTGCCACAGAAGGCAGTGGAGGCCAATTCACTGGATGTTTTCAAGAGCGAGTTAGATTTAGCTCTTAGGGCTAACAGGATCAAGGGATATGGGGAAAAAGCAGGAATGCGATACTGATTTTGGATGATCAGCCATAATCATATTGAATGGTGGTGCTGGCTCGAAGAACCGAATGGCCTACTCCTGCACCTATTTTCGATGTTTCTATGCTTATTTCAGCTGCTAATAGACCTTTTATGTTCTGTACATTTCCATTTTTGTTTCAAAATGCAAAAATTTGCAAACTTTTTGAAGGCAACGTTCTTCCCTTGCTCTTTTTCATGAAGGCTCAACCTATTTTAAAAGCCAGTGTTACCATTCAATTTTACTTGCCCTGGGGTCATGAGTTAAATCCCACTGTGACAGCTTGTATAACAGAATCCAATAAATCTGAATGATTGCAGGCTAGCACCAGAATATAACCATGCTTTTGAATTGTCATTAAATACCCAGCTGGTTCACTAACAACCTTGAGGCAAGAAACCTCCCCCCACCACCATCCCTATACATAACTTCAGATTACATGGTTGTCTCTTAATCCCCTGTGGACAAGTGGAAAGGAGCAATAAACATTGGTTTATTAGCATCGGACAAACACCGTGAACAAACCCCATGATTTCCCTAATTTCACAAAGCATATTTACAGTGGCCTATTATTTGTCATTTACCAGCAGTGGGGTAAAATGGAAACTTCTAACAATATAGAAACAAATAACTGCAGATGCTGGTAGATGCACAGAAGGACAAAGTGCTGGAGTAGCACAGAAGGTCAGGCAGCATCTCACCTTTTCCAGCTTTCTTTTCTCCCCCCTACAATCTTTCTGAAGACAGGTCTTGACCCAAAGTGTCGCCGTTCATACGTTTTTGGAGCAGAATTAGGCCTTTCGGCCCATCAAGTCTACTCCGTCATTCAATAATGGCTGATCTATTTTTCCCTCTCAACCCCATTCACCTGCCTTCTCGGAGAAAACCCACGCAGGTCACGGGGAGAACATACAAACTCTGTACAGACAGGACTTGTAGTCGGGATTGAACCCGGGTCTCCAGCGCTGCAAGCACTGTAAGGCTGCAACTCTACCGCTGCGCCACCGTGCCATAGTGCGGAGGAGGAGAGGTGCAAGCCCCAGCCTGAACCGCCCTGGCCTAACCCCTCTGCCTTGACATTGTAAATGGTGCTGAGGAGACATCTCTACTTAACAGTGGGAACACAAAATGCGAAATCTCTGCTTTCCTTACTAGGTTTGGGTTTATCATTGTCACATTTACCAAAGTACAGTAAAAAAAAGCTTTGTTTTGCACAGATTAGATATACCAAACATAAATACCATCAGGTCAAACACAAATACAATAGAAAGAACAAAGAGGAAGATACAGTGTGCAGCTTATAGTTCTCAGCATTGTAGCGTAATATAGCACATCAGTTCCATAGACAAAAGCCAAAGTCTACAATGGGCAAATCGGACAGTACCCTAGCTTAGGGCACTGTCCGATTCTCCAACTTTAGGTAATCTCTAACAAACACCCCCACCCCACCCCCCACCCACGCTTACCCCCTTTCCCTCCCACACCCCCAATCTCTCTCCCATTCCCTTCTGCTAAGCCCCACCTGGACTCTGGACTCACACCTATGTCTCTCCTCCCCCTACACACCTTCTCTGGCTTCACAATTTGCAACTCTTCAATCAGTCTGCCCCTCACACCTCCTGCTTTCTTCCAATCATCTGTCTATCTCATTGAAACATATAAGATTGTTAAGGACTTGGACACGCTAGAGGCAGGAAACATGTTCCCGATGTTGGGGGAGACCAGAACCAGCGGCCACAGTTTAAGAATAAGGAGTAAGCCATTTAGAACGGAGACGAGGAAACACTTTTTCTCACAGAGAGTGGTGAGACTGTGGAATTCTCTGCCTCAGAGGGCGGTGGAGGCAGGTTCTCTGGATGTTTTCAAGAGAGAGCAAGATAGGGCTCTTAAAAATAGCTGAGTCAGGGGATATGGGGAAAAGGCAGGAACGGGGAACTGATTGGGGATGATCAGCCATGATCACATTGAATGGCAGTGCTGGCTTGAAGGGCCAAATGGCCTATTCCTGCACCTATTGTCTATTGTCTATTAAAAAAAAACTCACTTTTGCCCACCTATTAGCTGCCAAGCTTTGGCCTGCCTCTCCTCCCTTCCATCCATCTTTCTTCCCCCCACCCCCCCAACCATGAGTCTGAAGAAAGGTCTCACCCCAAAATGTCATCTATCCATGTACTTCAGAGATACTGCTTGACCCTCTGAGTTATTCCAGCATTTTGTGTCCTTCCCCGATTATGCATGTTGTGGACAATATATTCAAAAGTGGATTACACACAAGCATGCCAAATGCAGGTGAGATGTCAAGTGGCTGCATTAGTTTTCATTGATTAAGAGCCAGTGGAGATGACACAAGATTGCATTCATGCTGATACAACAAAGTCCATACAACCTTGAGCAGCACAGACTGAATACACAAGGAAAGAAACCAAGACGCCCTGATCTTGAGGTGGAGCAGGCAACGTGTGCCAATGTGAATGCAATGATAAAGTCACAATGGGAAGAAACAAAGCTAACAGAGGACTCAGAAATGTACTTGAACAGCAGCAGATAGAAATCACAAGTCATTATAAGACCAGTCTAAAACAAGTAATGCCCCCAGGAGTGGAGGTACTAATGGACACAGTGCCAGGACTCAAGATTGGAGCAAAGTATTCACCCTGAAGGCAAGGTGTGAATAATATTGGTGACAAAGACTGGTGTAAATATGGTCACCAGTAATGGGCCTGTCCCTTTTGGCGATTTTTTAGGCGACTGTCATAGCCGTAGCAGGTCGCCGAGAAACCGGCGACAACCTACGTCATCCTGGCGACAACCTACGATAGCACCTACATCAGGAGAAGTCAAGTTACGCTCATTGGCGTCAAACCCACTGTCGCCGAAAAAATTTCAACATGTTGAAATGTGAACATGTTGAAAATTTAGCGGCGGCCAGAAAGACGCTACGACTTTTTGCGCGACTGGGGAGGCTACTCCCGGCGACCACCGGCGAACATGTGGCGACAAACTAGTCGCCTGTGGTTGCCTAAAATATCGCCTAAGTGGGACAGGCCCATTAGCATGCAGAGGGTGTAAGGATAACACAGACTGTGACTCCTAGCATGCATGTTATCAGTCACCTATGTCTGATCAATGTTGCTGAGGAAACATCAAGTGAACCAGTCCACAAAATAATCTGTTGAGAATACAAACTCCAACAGTATTGTTCATAACTTGGGCAAAGGGATTTCAAGGTCCAGACAAACGGTGGGGTTTGTGTGCGCAGCAGGTGATCTAATGAAGGACAACTCCAAGATACAACTCTCAAAATGGAAAGCAATGGACGGATTCATAGCAAAGGCTAAAAAAGGAAAAGGTGAGGAGAGGAGAGGGGCAGTTTAGTAAATGAAAGAAAGCAGGAAAGTCTGGATACAAGACAACACAAAAACAAATATAGGTGAACAGAGAGAGCTAAAAGGTAACCAAAGTAGAGACTGTTGTCATTGCATTCAGATTCAATTTCAGATTCAGATTAGTTTATTGACATATACACCAGGGTGTAATGAAATTCCTTGCTCACATGAAGCCCATGGAATAAACAGTGTACACATAGTAATGATAAAACAGCAATAAATACAATGATGAGTGCAAAACAGCAGAATGTGCACGATTGTAGCGCAATCTGATGTATTGCAAAAAAAAATGTGAGTGCAATAATGGAATGGAATATTGGCTTTCCGTTGACTGGATAACACGCAACAGAAGCTTTTCACTGTACACGTGACAATAAACTAAACTGAACTAAACTGAAGAAATACTTTTGGACAGGCAGATGGATATGCAATCGAGGGATGTAGGTTTCAGTCAGGAAATGTTAACTCTGTTTCTGTTTCCACAGATGCAGCCTGACTTTCTGTTTGTGATATCAGTACGGAGTGCCATTAATGGGGACATATACAGACAGAAACATAGAAGCAGGTATAAAAGCAGTTATATTTTTGATTCTGATATTTTTTTGTCAATGTGGTGTCCATATTTTTGAAGGTTTACTGCACCGTTATGCATTCGTTAAACACAGAAATCAATCATTCAATCATTCAATCAAGATTGAATCACTGAAATTGATGTGCAGATCAATTGTTTCAGCACTGTTTCTTAAATTAGTTGATGTTAAGCACTGGTGGGGTGCAACACTCCTCCTTCTTTTCGTGTCCATCTTGTTACAAATGTTGGCCTCGCTGTCATCGTCCGTCCTGAAAAGGACGCAAGCTTCCGGCGACAATCAGTGGGAGCCATCACTTGTCGCAGTAGATGATGGTGGTAGCAGAATTAGCTCAGGATACTTCCAGTTTCCAGCCATGTGGACACTTCTGCTATGGGGCCGCAACACTCCTGAAATTCTACCATAGCCTTAGACTTCTGATACTAAACTAAACTAAAGTTACATAACAACTACATGTTCATATGGAGATGTTCACTCACTTTGTACTTTTGTTCATATGTTCTAATGAGTTGGTTCCAGAGATAAATAAATAAATTAGATTTAAATTCCTGTAAAAATCCACAATTAACATAAGTTATAAATTATTAATTGGCAAATTCATTCCAAACCAGGCAATAATTTTTACAGCACATTGAGGTGTAAACTTAATTTTACAGTAAAGAGAGGAGGTTTGGAGAATTTAATTTTATGATGTTACTAGACTAAGTGGGACCCATTGGGTCCCAGCATCACACGGGAGGGCTGGTCCCCCAACACAATATTCCACCTCTCCACCAATTCCAATATTGGTGGCCAGTGGGGGGTGGGGCTTTCTGGAGCGCTATTATGGGTGTTGTGGGCTGAAAGGACTGAAGGGCTAGCATGGACATTGTGGGCCAAATAGATTCTTGGGCTGGCGGCTCAGTCAATCAAGCCTGTTGTGCTGGCAGCTCACTCACTCGCGGCTGGTGGGCTGGCAGTTGACTCATGGCTATTCCTTGAAATTCCACTTCAAGCCGGGTGCAAGGCCACCAAATTCAAGTGCAGTTTCATACCATTTCAAGCAGGGTGCAAGGCCACTAAAGACAGTGAGTCGTGACCTCTCACTCCTCCATCTTGCAGAGACTGAGCCACGGCCACACTTCTGGGTTTTATAGTCCCTCTCCCTCCCACCAGAAGGGGCGTGGCCTTCATGGCGTGATTGACAGGAGAGAGAAACACAACATTTTTTAAACACTAATAACTCTTTTATTTTTCATCGATGGGAAAAGTCCTCGACACCTGATGACCGGAGGGGGGCTCTGAGTAAGATGGCCAAAAATCACAGCCGTACGTGGTAGCGTTTTTTCTAAAATCAATATAAAGCGCAAACAGGAAGTGGTCAAGATTAGACTTTTAATTATATAGAAGGCAAGGCAACTTTAATTAGGCAAGGCAACTTTAATTAGGCAAGGCAACTTTAATTGGGCAAGGCAACTTTAATTAGGCAAGGCAACTTTAATTAGGTAAGGCAACTTTAATTAGGCAAGGCAAATTTAATTAGGCAATGCAGCTTTAGCATTTCCAAACCAAAGGCAACGCAGCTTTAGCATTTCCAATCCAAAGACAACACTGCTTTAGCATTTCCAAACCAAAGGCAACACAGCTTTAGCATTTCTAAACTATATTTTCAAACCACATTAAGGGCACTGACAGGTCAGTAAAACCATTCACAATTTAGTAGACATGTGTTCAGTGTTATTCACAGCTCAGACTGAGAGATGTGACCCTCTCGCTCCCCCATCGTGCAGAGACTAACTGAGGCACTCAACACTTCCGGATTTTATAGTCCCTCCGGAAGAGGCGTAGCTTTCAGGAGAGAGAATCTCAACATTTTTTAAACACTAATAACTCTTTTATTTTTCATCAATAGGAAAAATCCTCTTGTCCTGCACAGCGGAAGGGGACTCTGAGTAAGATGGCCAAAAATCACAGCCGTGTGGCAGCGTTTTTTCTAAAATCAATATACAGAACAACAGGAAGTGGTCAAGATCAGACTTTTAGTAATATAGATTTTAGGCAATAATGATCCTGTGTGGAAAGAAAAGGACCCCTGTTCTGCAACGTTCTGTGATGTAATATTCCTGGGTACAGGTCACATCAGTAATGGTTCCGGAAGAGTTTGGAGCTCGTTCATATTTATTTTTCATTGTGATGATAAGTCCATTCTCATTGGGAAAATAACATGACGCAAAAGAACGTAGATGCCGAAATATGGAGCAAAATCAATCTTTTGGAACAAAGTTTGTTCCTCCAAAAATAAAGAACAATCCTGGATAGCATTCCAATCAAAATCCAATGCCCTGGTGCAGATCTCTTTTGATATCCTCATAGCTAGTAGCGGAATAATCTTCATAAATGGACGGCATTTCCTGTAACTGTTGAATAATTATACAAGATAAGATTTTTATCAGGTATTTACATTTTTCTGAGTTAAATATTGTGGTTGCATTTTAATTTAATCTGGTTCTGACATGGATCCAGCAAGTTTAATGTTGCTCTGAACGTTTGATCTCTATTTCTGCAAATTTGGTGCAGTGCAGTTGCACATACTTTGCGAGCAAAGTTATCCACTCGCTTTGGTAAGGCTTGTTTGCCTTTGGTATTCCACAAACCATCCCCCAGATGTGAAAGCAGACATCGACCGACCAGCAGTCTTCTGACAAGGCTCCTTTGCAACCAATGGTAGACTTCTGATTTATATGGCTGCCCTGTAGAAGATTAGAACGATTAGATTTCCAGCAGTAATGTTTGTGACTTCGGGATATCGTAAAGCACTTTACAGCTAATTAAGTGTTTTTGAACTGCAGTCCCAGTAGCAACCGGGGGAAACAGAGCAAGAGTGCACTAAACGCAATGAAACTCCAATGAGATGTTGGGTTGGAAATTCCTTCACATAGCTCTAGAAAGTCATTCCCTTGAAAGTCAGTTTAAGTCCCTAATTTGAGGAAGGGCATCCTTCTGATTGAGGCAGTGCAGCGTAGGTTCACGAGATTGATCTCTGGGATGGCGGGACTGTCATATGATTAAAATTGAAAAGACTAGGCTTGTATTCACTGGAGTTTAGAAGGATGAGGGGGTTCTTATAGAAACATATAAAATTATAAAAGGACTGGACAAGCTAGATGCAGGAAAAAATTTCCCAATGTTGGGCGAGGCCAGAACCAGTGGCCACACAGTCTTAGAACAAAGGGGAGGCCATTTAAGACTGAGGTGAGAAAAAACGTTTTCACCCGGAGAGTTGTGAATTTGTGGAATTCCCTGCCACAGAGGGCAATGGAGGCCAAATCACTGGATGGATTTAAGAGAGAGATAGATAGAGCTCTAGGGGCTGGTCGATTCAAGGGATATGGGGAGAAGGCAGGCACGGGTTGATTGGGGACGATCAGCCATGATCACAATGAATGGCGGTGCTGGCTCAAAGGGCCGAATGGCCTCCTCCTGCACCTATTTTCTATGCTTCTATGTTTCTAATCTCGAGCACAGTAAAACAAGTGTTGGAAAAACCGGTCAGGCAGCGTCAGTGGAGAGTAGACACAAAATGCTGGAGTAACTCAGCGGGTCAGACAGCGTCTCTAGAGAAAAGGAATAGGTGACGTTTCGGGTCGAGACCCTTTCGCTCCAGAGATGCTGTCTGACCCGCTGAGTTACTCCAGCCTTTTGTGTCCATCTTCGGTTAAAACGAGTGTCTGCAGTATCTTCCTATACGCAGCATCAGTGGAGGGAATGAACAGGCAGTGTTTTGGATCAGGACCCTTCTGATTGTGGGGGGAAGCTGGACATGAGTTGGGGGCGCGACAAAGCCTGCCAAGTGATAGGTGGATACAGGTGAGGAGGGTTTTTGATTGACAGATGCGAGGACAAAGGCCAGAAATGAAGAGGAGACAAAAGGATGTCAGATAAGGGGAGAAGAGACATGAAATGTGAAGACAAAATGAGGTATGGGAGAGTGTGGGGGCAGAGAAGTGTGGGAAGTGACGGGGGAAATGGGTGAGAGCTGTTTTGCTCCCGTTTCTGAGGAATTCTACCTCTATTTTCTGTATTCTTCAGTCAAGACAAGTTTATAGTCGTGAAAGGACACGAAGTACTGGAGTAGCTCATCGCCTATCCATGTCCTCCAGAGATGCTGCCTGACCTAATGAGTTACTCCAGCACATTGTATCCTTTTGTGAATGAATCGGCATCTGCAGTTCCTTGTTTCTACAAGTTCATGGTCGTGCAAGCGATGTTCCATCTTGTTGCAATGTCGCGGTAGGATTAGGGTCGAATGGGTTGGTTCAAGAACCTGATAGTTGTAGGAAAGTTGCATATTTTTTTAAACATAATGCTCGACATTGACGACAATTGTACACATGCTAGGTTTGTCTTCAGTAAGTATTTTATATCCTGCACGTCATATTCAATCACAAGGCAGACCCGAATTTTACGAAGCGTATTTTCCATGAAAATTATGTTTCTTAAAATGTCAGCATTCAAATAGTGTTCTTTGTCCTGACATCTGTAACCTTTAATAGCCTCGAACAGAACCTCAGTGTTTTGCCTTGGGCGGCACAGTGGCGCAGCAGTAGAGTTGCTGCCTTTTACAGCAATTTCTCCCTGTGACCGTGTGGGTTTTCTCCGGGTGCTCCGGTTGCCTCCCACACTCCAAAGACGTCCAGTTTTGTAGGTTAATTGACCAGTAAAAATTCTAAATTGTCCCTAGTGTGTAGTGCTAGTGTGCGGGAATCGCTGGTCAGAGCAGACTCGGTGGTCCGAAGGGCCTGTTTGAAGAAGGGTCTCGACCCGTAATGTCACCCATTCCTTCTCTCCAGAGATGCTGCCTGTCCCGCTGAGTTACTCCAGCATTTTGTGTCTATCTTCGGTTTAAACCAGCATCTGCAGTTCCTTCCTACACTCTTTCCGTGCTGTACCTCTAAACTAAACTCTCCCCCTCCTAACCTCAGATTCATTCCAGGCTACGGCAGCTGATCTCTGCTACATACTACACTTTGCTGTTCTCTGCTACATCGGGGAGGTCCTTCTAACTCCATACTCCAGCACAGAATACTCCATCTGCTTCTCCTTCATCCCATCGGAGCAGGCTAAGACCATGCATTAGTCCACATCACAGGCTTCCCTGAATTGTAGGCATTCGTAACCTGCGCTCATGTTCTCAATGTGGCTTCCCTGGCAGCTTTTGGCCTTGAGTGGTAGTTCACAGCTGTGCTGTATCTCCCTTGTCCCAAACACTAAGAACATAAATATTGTTCTTCACCAGCCTGCCCAGGTCCATCTGACCTCACTAGGAGCACTCTCTCACCTTATATCATCCATTCATTCAGTAGCAAGGCCATCACAGCTGTTGCTTACATTACATAGAAACATAGAAAATAGGTGCAGGAGTAGGCCATTCGGCCCTTCGAGCCTGCACCACCATTCAATATGATCATGGCTGATCATCCAACTCAGTGTCCTGTACCTGCCTTCTCTTCATACCCCCTGATCCCTTTAGTCACAAGGGCCACATCTAGCTCCCTCTCAAATATAGCCAATGAACTGGCCTCAACTACTTTCTGTGGCAGAGAATTCCACAGACTCACCACTCTCCGTGTGAAAAAAAATGGGCTCATCTCGGTCCTAAAAGACTTCCCCCTTATCCTTAAACTGTGACCCCTTGTTCTGGACTTCCCCAACATCGGGAACAATCTTCCTGCATCTAGCCTGTCCAACCCCTTAAGAATTTTGTACGTTTCTATAAGATCCACCCTCAATCTTCTAAATTCTAGCGACATTATGGAATGTCCCTTTAAAAACCAACTGCAAAGACTTTACCTGCAATGTTGCATACTGGGAGCTGCAAGACGTTGCAACGTGTAGTTGCAGCAGTAGCGAGCCCTGTGCTGAAACCAACCAACTGCGGAAGGGCATTCTAGACGCTAAACCCAACAAAGTGGTTCTGTCACCCACACTACCAAAGTTCTCCCCCAGTTTAGTGCCGTAGATAAACGGCACTAGGAGTGATTCACAACATGGTTTTGATGATACAACAAAATGATACTGGGTGGGATTGTGAGTATGGGGGAGGATGAAAAGAGGCTTCAAGGGGATATGGACGAGCTGCGTGTGTGGGAGAGAACATGGCAGATGGAATACCACGTGAAGAACTGTAACATCATCCACACAACAAGAAAGTGGAGTGTTGGGTAAATGGCGAGAGATTGGGAAATGTTGCTGCTTAAAGGGACTTAGATGTTCTTGTACCTTGTGCCTTGTACCTTCCGAAGAGTCCACCCAGGGTCTATACTGGAAGTTGGCCAATTTTATACTAGACAATTTTTACATTTACCAAGCCAATTAACCTACAAACCTGTACGTCTTTGGAGTGTGGGAGGAAACCGAAGATCTCGGAGAAAACCTACGCAGGTCACAGGGAGAACGTACAAGCTCCGTACAGACAGCACCCGTGGTTGGGATCGAACCCGGGTCTCTGGTGCTGCATTTTGCTGTAAGGCAGCAACTCTACCGCTGTGCCACCGTGACTGTTCTTATCTTCATAAAACAGATTGAAATCTATACTTAATACTCTGACTGATGAAGGCCAATGTGCCAAAAGCCTTCTTGACCACCCTATCTACCTCTGATGCCACTTTCAAGGAACTATGTACCTGCACTCCAAGATCCCTCTGCCCTACCCAGTGCCCTACCATTCACTGTGTAGGTCCTGCCCATGTTAGACTTTCGAAAATAGAACACCTCACGTTTCTCTGTTTTAAATTCCATCAACTATTCCTCAGCCCACCTGGCCAAACAGATCAAGATCCTGCTGCAATTTTTGCCAGCCATCTTCGCTGTCTACAATACCACTCACTGTAGACCCATCTTTTTGTTTGCTTTGATGAAGGAATCCAGTTACTTGTCACTTAAACAGCTTCCACGCATCATGCATGATAAGCCAAAAGCCCAGTGACCTTACTCAGCCAGGAAGGTCATCCATGTCAGTGCAGGCACAGAGCCGTTGCGAGGATGGAGTGCCCAGCATGGCTATCAGCTCCGCAAAGCCACAACCATTACATCTGCAAACCCTCACCTTTCTGTTCTGCGACTATGTGTGATGCTCCTTATCAGCTTTCAGTGTTACAACTTAGTGTATCTGTTCGAGGGATCCTGATGCATTTTAATGCAGGCTGTCTTCGACACTGGGGGAAGGGAGAACACTGTGTGATGTGATGAGGTACTTATATGCAATTTACATAAATGTAGTTTTATCAAAAATGTTGCTTAGAAATTCAATCACCTAGCATTTTTTTCAGTTGCAATTGAAATCTGATTTTTTTCCCCCCCCCCAAACTGAAATAAACCACAATAATGATCATTTTTGGGGTCATTTGATGTTACCTAAATGCAACCAAATACATGCAGGTATGAGTCACCCTTGCTCCTGATGTGGTGTTGTTCCCTATACAATGTTCCCTTTAAACAGTACAGGATGTCATATATATATATTACATGCCTCCGGGTTCTAGACCTCCCCATCGAAGAAACAATCAAGATGCTACTGTAAGGCTGCTACTTCTACAAGTAGAGGGTGACACAGTGGCACAGCCGGTAGGTCTGCCACCTCACAGCTTCTGCTTCTTCTTATTTTGTGTGGCAGCACAGCCTAAAGTTGTTGGACAACTTGTTCTATTTGATCTTCCGTTTGTGCACCTCGAGTTGATTGCATTAGTCGAAACAGGGCAGACCATGTGAAGGTTGCAATCTTCCACCCCTTCACAGCTCCAAAGACCCAGGTTTGATCCTGACCTCGGGTGCTGTCTGTGTGAAGTTTGCATGTTTTTCCTGTGACCATGTGGGTTTCCTCCAGGTGCTCCGGTTTCCTCCCACATCCCAAAGGTGTGCGGGTTTGCAGGTGATTTGGCACCTGTTAAAATAAAATAGTGTCAGTGGGAAATTGATGGACCTGGTGGGTCAAAGGGCCTGCATCAGCATTGACAGGACACAGGCCTGATCCACATTGTGGTTGCCTCATTCCACTTTAAGGTCGGTTAAGGATGTGTAACCCTCATCCAACACATCCTTTCAGCTGCACTCAAGTTTTGAGACGGACACAAAATGCTGGAGTAACTCAGCAGGTCAGGCAACACCTCTGAAGAAGGGGCTCGAGCTGAAATATCACCTGTTCCTTTTCTCCAGAGACCCGCTGAGTTACTTCAGCATTTTGTGTCTACATTCAGTATAAACCAGCATCTGCAGTTATTACTGCTCAGGTTTTCAGATCCGTGCAACTCGACAAGCCGACAACAGTAACTTCCATTTGTGAAGTATCTTTAAAGTAATAAATGACCCAGTGTGTTTCACGGGACAGTTACCAAACAGAAAATAGAAGGATATGTTAGGGTTGATGTGCAAAGGTTAAAAGAAATGATAGAGAGAGCACATCAGACAATTCTTGTGGAGACGTTAACTGAATTAACTTTGATCAGATTGGTCAAAGAGATAGATGGGCAGATGAGGGGCAGAAAATGATCCCAGAGTGTAGGGACTCAGTGGCAGTATACTTGGCCATCAGGAGAGAGATGAAAATGCAGAGGACAGAATTGGAGGAATGCAGAGATGTTATAATATAATAATAATAATATATCTTTTATTGTCATTGCACGTCAGTGCAACGAGATTTAGTGTGCAGCTCCACTGATGTACAAGAAAGGTAAATAAATACAATACATAAATAAACAAGCTGAATTGATTGACGTGACCATCTGAGGGAGACTGTCCAAAGGGAGTGGGTGGGGGGGCACTCATTAGGGCCGGTTCAGAGCCGCTATAGCTCTTGGGATAAAACTGTTCCTGAGTCTAGAGGTTCGGGCGTAGAATGCCTTGTAACGTCTGCCGGAGGGAAGTAGTTGAAACAGACCGTGGCAGGGGTATGATGAGTCCTTATGGATGCTGAGTGCCTTCCTGAGGCACCGCGTGTGGTAGATGCCCTCCAAGGCTGGTAGCTCTGTCCCGATGATCCGCTGCGCTCTGTTGACGACGTGATTATTCGGTTATCGTGTTGAAGGAGATGACAGAGCAAGAGAGGGGCAAGATCATAGTGGTCTTTGAAAATAAGAGTGAGAATTTTAAATCAACCCACTGCTTGTCTGTGTAGTTCAGTGTGGAGGAGATGGGGCAACAGGCATTTGGGTAACATCAGCTATGAAGAGGATTGAACCGAGGAGGCACTTCATACCTACGATTGTGGATCAGAAGCACTGTCTACAACACCTACACTACATTTAGAAACATAGAAACATAGAAAATAGGTGCAGGAGTAGGCCATTCGGCCCTTCGAGCCTGCACCGCCATTCGATATGATCATGGCTGATCATCCAACTCAGTATCCTGTACCTGCCTTCTCTCCAAACCCCCTGATCTCTTTAGCCACAAGGGCCACATCTAACTCCCTCTTAAATATAGCCAATGAACTGGCCTCAACTACCTTCTGTGGCAGAGAATTCCACAGATTCACCACTCTCTGTGTAAAAAATGATTTTCTCATCTCGGTCCTAAAAGACTTCCCTCTTATACTTAAACTGTGATCCCTAGTTCTGGACTTCCCCAACATCGGGAATAAGCTTCCTGCATCTAGCCTGTCCAACCCCTTAAGAATTTTGTAAGTTTCTATAAGATCCTCCCTCAATCTTCTGAATTCCAGCGTGTACAAGCCGAGTCTATCCAGTCTTTTTTCATATGAAAGTCCTGCCATCCCAGGAATCAGTCTGGTGAACCTTCTCTGTACTCCCTCTATGGCAAGAATGTCTTTCCTCAGATTAGGAGACCAAAACTGTACGCAATACTCCAGGTGTGGTCTCACCAAGACCCTGTACAACTGCAGGAGGAAGGAACTGCAGATGCTGCTTTAAACTGAAGATAGACACAAAAAGCTGGAGTAACTCAGCGGGTCAGGCAGCATCTCTGGAGAGGAGGAATACACTACATGCCCCAGCAGGGCCAGATAAATCACAACTGCAATGCAAGTGTAGGAAACCTAAAATCAAAGCAGTGTGTGGTGAACATAAGCAGAAAGGTTCCCAGCATTTGTAAAGAGAAAGAAATAGATTACTTTTTATTCATGATTGTCTTTGCTGCATACAAATTCCACAACTGTCTAATTTAAAATTGAGGTAATGTGAATTGGAGAAAGCGGTAAAGGGAAAGACGAACAGGAAAGGGAAGTAGTAACTGTCACAGATATGGGCCAGTAGAGTCAACAGAAGTTTATTGGCATATGTACCGAAATGGAACAATGAAATTCTTACTTCCAGCAGCAGCAGCACGACAGGTTTGTATTAAGGAATATTGGACATCTTTAAAGATTCATACAGCGTGGAATCAGGTCCTTCGGCCCAACTTGCCCACGCCGACCAACATCCCCCATCTACACTCGTCGCACCTGCCTGCGTTTGGCCCATATCCCTCTAAATCTATCCTGTCCATTTAAGAATAAGGAGTAAGCCATTTAGAACGGAGACGAGGAAACACTTTTTCTCACAGAGAGTGGTGAGTCTGTGGAATTCTCTGCCTCAGAGGGCTGTGGAGGCAGGTTCTCTGGATGCTTTCAAGAGAGAGCTAGATAGGGCTCTTAAAAATAGCAGAGTTAGGGGATATGGGGAGAAGGCAGGAACGGGGTACTGATTGGGGGTGATCAGCCATGATCACATTGAATGGCGGTGCTGGCTCGAAGGGCCAAATGGCCTACTCCTGCACCTATTGTCAATTGTCTATTGTACCTGTCCAAAAGTTTTTTTTATATTAGACTTTAGACTTTAGAGATACAATGCAGAAACAGGCTCTTCTGCCCACTTAGCCCGTGCCAACTGGCGACCACCCCATGCACTGGCACTATTCTGGCCCCAGAGCAGAAGTGTCCACGTCGCGGGGCTGGAAACTGGAAGTATCCTGAGCTAATTCTGCTACCACCATCATCTATTGCGACAAGTGATGGCTCCCACTGATTGTCGCCGGAAGCTTGCGTCCTTTTCAGGACGGACGATGACAGCGAGCTCAACATTTGTAACAAGATGGAGACGGAAAGAAGAAGAAGCACTATTGTCGCAGTTAGAATGAAGGATTTAACTGAGACCCACCTGAAGTGGGTAGAAAAGATACCACGGCATGATTTCACAGAGCATTGCTTTTAGGGACCGAGAACAATATTTATCCCTTATCTAAATAATTTAAATAGATAAGATGATCGTTATCACCTTAACTTTGCTCATCTGAAAAGGATCCATTTATTCGTGAAGTGTTATATGATTCCATAGTCACCCCGCTGGTGTCAAAACATTATGCTGAACCCCATGAGATCATCAGAGGTGAACAGGCAGGCAACATAGGGACATGGACCACGTGCCGATGGGTGAAGTGGTTTAATTTAGCAACATGTCATCTCAGACATGGTAGGCTGAAGGGCCTGTTCCTGTGTTGTTCGGTTCTCTGTTTCTCATGATTTATTAATCTTCTGTTATAGTCATTATTGTCTGTTCTGATGTCCATATCACAATATACTGCATTAGCTGTGTTCTGGAGTACCATGCTGTGTTCTGGAGTACCATGCTGTGTTCTGGAGTACCATGCTGTGTTATGGAGTACCATGCTGTGTTATGGAGCACCATGCTGTGTTATGGAGTACCATGCTGTGAAAGAAACAGGAAAATGAAAACTTTAGATCGACACAAAATGCTGGAGTATCTCAGCGGGACAGGCAGCATCTCTGGATAGAAGGAATGAAAACTTTAGTTTAGTTTATTGTCACGTGTTCAGTGAAAAGCTTTTGTTGTGTGCTGTCCAGTCAGTGGAAAGACAAAGACTTTCTTCCTTCCATTAAATTTCACTTTAATTACATTGCCCCAGAAATGTGCAAAGCAGACGCTCGAGACCGACTGTCTCTCACGCAAACGCTGCCTGGGTAGGTTGCTGCTTGCTGCATTAGTAAAGTCTGCAGTGTAGGTGGATGTGAATCAGATATGAGATTCTGTTTTCAGATACTGCAATAGCTGTGTTATGAAGTACCAGCCGTGACAGATACATGCAAACCCCCCTTCCACCCTTCTCCACCCTCTTACCACACCCTCTGCTCTCTGCCCTGTGCCTCACCTGGACTCGCACCTCTCTCTCCCTTCCCCCTTCCCCTTCCACCTACATTTCTTCCTCTAGCTTCACAGTTGGCAACTCTTCCATCCTCTAGTCTAACGCCTTCTGTCTTTTCATGTCTGGCCTTTGTTCCACCATCTGCCCATCAAAACACACAATCTATTACTTGCCCCTCCTCTCTTTCAGCTTTCTCCACTTCACCTCCACCCCCACAATCTGTCTGAAGAAGAGTCCCACCCCAAAATCTCACCTATCCATGAGATGCTGCCTGACCAGCTGAGTTACTCCTGCATTTTGTGTCTTTTTTAAAATAAACTAGCATCTGCAGTTCTTTGTTGCTACTATATCTGGCTATAGCGAGAAATCTATAACACTGGCACACTGGCACACGGTTCAAAAACCAGCCTGCTATCCATTTCATTTTTTATTGTTCATTCTTAATTCCTGAAGCTTTATCAGTGTTTTGGTTTTCACTAGATTCCATGCTCTTTAAATATCCAACAATTTTTTACACAAAGTGATGGTGGGTGTATGGAACAAGCTGCCAGAGGAGGTAGTCGAGGCAGGGACTATCGCGACGTTTAAGAAGCAGTTAGACAGGTACATGGATGGGACAGGTTTGGAGGGATATGGACCAAATACTTCAGCAGGTGGGATCAGTGTAGCAGGGGCATGTTCGGCCAAATGGCCTGTTTGCATACTGTATCACTTTCTATGACTCTTTTACTAAAGCCCGTGGATCAGTGTGGGTCAGAACTCAAAACCAACTGTTTGCTCTCCTTGTGGAGCAGCTGGGCTTGTAGACTCTGGACTTTAGAAGGATGGGGGGGATCTCATTGAAACATATAAGATTGTTAAGGGTTTGGACATGCTAGAGGCAGGAAACATGTTCCCGATGTTGGGGGAGTCCAGAACCAGGGGCCACAGTTTAAGAATAAGGAGTAAGCCATTTAGAACGGAGACGAGGAAACACTTTTTCTCACAGAGAGTGGTGAGTCTGTGGAATTCTCTGCCTCAGAGGGCGGTGGAGGCAGGTTCTCTGGATGCTTTCAAGAGAGAGCTAGATAGGGCTCTTAAAAATAGCAGAGTCAGGGGATATGGGGAGAAGGCAGGAACGGGGTACTGATTGGGGATGATCAGCCATGATCACATTGAATGGCGGGGCTGGCTCAAAGGGCCGAATGGCCTACTCCTGCACCTATTGTTTATTGTCTATTGTCTATTGTGTATTGTGTCCTGTGGATGTTGTGTTCTACTCAGCTGCTTCCTAAATGAATAAATCCTTGGATCCATGCTCCTGATTTTCTCAATGCCGTTTTTCTTGTCCGCTGTCTTGTCTTTCTTGAAACCAGCAGAGATGCCATTTCTTTTGTGCCATTTTTCAGGTGTATTTTCTACATCTGTCTCACAGGATGTGCTTTCGGTGTCCATGGTAACCGCTGTGGTGTTAGGCGTATGTTAGCGATGATAATTTCTGCAGTCTGCTTCTCCCACTGATATTTCTTATTTATGTATTGAAGGTGATGACAGACCCAAACAACAATTGCATTCTATCTGCATTTTCAAAGTCCAAAATCATTCAAGGTGGTTCATGAGCGAGTTTTTTTAAATAAATCATTGAGGCAATTGAGGGATATTTGGGAGGATGTTTAGTTTAGTTTAATTTAGTTTACAGATACAGCGCGGAAAAAGGCCCATCGGCCTACTGAGACTGCGCCGAACAGCGATCCCTGCACACTTATGCCCTTGTCCCACTTAGGAAACCTGAACGGAAACCTCTGGAGACTTTGCGCCCCACCCAAGGTTTCCGTGCGGTTCCCGGAGGTTTTTGTCAGTCTCCCTACCTGCTTCCACTATCTGCAACCTCCGGCAACCACCTGCAACCTCTGAGAACCGCACGGAAACCTTGGGTGGGGCGCAAAGTCTCCAGAGGTTTCCGTTCAGGTTTCCTAAGTGGGACAGGGGCATTACATTAACCTACGCACACAAGGGACAATTTACAATTTTACCCAGCCAAAATCAACCTATAAACCTGTACGTCTTTGGAGTGTGGGAGGAAACCAGAGCAGCCGGAGAAAACACACGCAGGTCATGGGGAGAACATACAAACTCCGTACAGACAGCACCCGTAGTCAGGATCGAACCCGGGTCTCTGGCGCGGGAAGGCAGCAACTCTGCCGCTGCGCCACCTTGCCGCCCAAAACGTCCAAAAACTTGGCAAAAGAGAGAGATTTTGAGCCACATCTTAAAGGAGGGAAGTTTTGTAAAATAAGTGAGACACGAGGAACTGTCGATGCTAGAATCTTGCATTTGATACAATGTGCAGAAGTAACTCAGCGGGCCAGGCAGCATCTCTGGAAAACATGGACAGGTGAGGTCTGAGGTTGAGACGCGATAAATTTCTGTCCTCATGTGGATGCAGAAATCTTTTGCTTCCCTAACAAGTAACGATTCCCCATGTGGAAAACTATAATGCACTCAATAGACATTAGACAATAGATGAAGGAGGAGTGTTCAAAAGGGAACTGCAGATGCTGGAATATCGAAGGTACACAAAATTGCTGGGGAAACTCAGCGGGTGCAGCAGCATCTATGGAGCGAAGGAAATAGGCGACGTTTCGGGCCGAAACCCTTCTTCAGACTGATGGGGGGTGGGGGGGGGGAAAGAAAGAAGGAAAAGGGGAGGAGGAGGAGGAGCCCGAGGGCGGGCGGATGGGAGGGTGGGAGGAGACAGGCCGCCATTCAACGTGATCATGACTGATCATCCCCAATCAGTACCCCGTTCCTGCCTTCTCCCCCATATCCCCTGACTCCGCTATTTTTAAGAGCTCTATCTAGCTCACTCAATTAAACTGCTATCAAATGCAGCTCTGCACAAAACCGAACATATAAGTCAAAGAAAACACGAAGGCTGTGAGTTAATTTCCCCTCCTGCAGGAAATTGCACCTCTCTCTGAGTTATTTTGAGGTTCCCCAGAGAATTCCAGATGCTCCAGAAAAGGATCCTGGTTTTCCTGCTTTCCCTGACCTCCTCCTTGCGCATCATTCAGTGCAATAAACCCACACCACAGAGAGAACAATGGAGACAATCTGACCCACTTTCACAATTGGAATAGACAATAGGTGCAGGAGTAGGCCATTTGGCCCTTCGAGCCAGCACCGCCATTCAATGTGATCATGGCTGATCATCCCCAATCAGTACCCCGTTCCTGCCTTCTCCCCATATCCCCTGACTCCACTATTTTTAAGAGCCCTATCTAGCTATCTAGCTCTCTCTTGAAAGTATCCAGATTATTTTTATGATACTGCCTGTAAGGGAAATTCATTTCGTTGTCTCTAACTGAGACAATGACAATAAATTTGAATACAATACAATACAATACAAAAGAGAACCAGCCTCCATCGCCCTCTGAGGCAGAGGACCTTCGTCCCTTCTTTCTCGCTTACTGTAAGGAACCAGTTTCTTAAAAGAGTAGTGTCTAGTTGAGTTATTAGAGTCTGAAGAAGGGTCTCCCATTCCTTCTCTCCAGAGATACTGCCTGTCCCGTGGAGCTACTCCAGCATTTTGTGTCCATCTTCTAGTTTAGTTTAGTTAAGTTTAGGTTAGAGTTACAGCGCGGAAACAGGCCCTTCGGCCCACCAAGTCCGCACCGACCAGCGATCCCCGTACACTAGCACCACCCTACATACATTAGTGACAATTCACAATTTTTTACCAGAGCCAATTAACCTACATACCTGCATGTCTTTGGAGTGTGGGAGGAAACCGGAGCACCCAGGGAAAACCCACGTAGGTCACGGGGAGAACGTACAAACTCTGTACAGACAGCGCCCGTAGTCAGGATCGAACCCTGGTCTCTGGCGCTGTGAGGCAGCAACTCTACCACTGCGGCACCGTGCCGCCTCATTGGTGGTGAGACTAAACACTTCTTCTTGCATATGGCGTGCACGGCCTAAAGTTGTAGGACAACTTGTTCTATTTGATCTTATTTGATTGTGCACGTCGGGTTGATTGCATTCGTCGAAACAGGGCGGACCACGTGAAGGTTGCAATCTTCCACCCACCCCAGACTAAACACATTGGGACATACATTAAATCAGATTATACCATCAGAAAGAGGGCAGCACGGAGGCGCAGCGGTAGGAGTTGCAGTAGGAGACACGGGTGTGATCCTGATCTTGGGTTCTTTCTGTTTGTGCGGAGTTTGGACGTTCTTCCTGTGACCGTGTGGGTTTTCTCCAGATGCTCCGGTTTCCTCCCGCACCTCAATGCTGTGCAGGTCTATAAGTTAATTGGCTTCTGCAAATTCCCCCCCAATGTGTCTGACACGAAGCTCGGATAACAGAACCAATGTACGGGTGGTTGTTAGTCAGCGCGGACCTGGCGGACGGAAGGGCCTGTTTCCACGTTGTATCTCTAAAATAATCTTAACTAAAGTATTAGAAATATCCTAATCTGATGACAACATGTGGTGTGGAGAGATTTGCTCTTGCATTTACATGCAGTGACATTATAAATGTGTCCTTATACATCATTTAACTTTTACAGCATGCATAAAATGCCCTTCCTTCCTGCAGGAATACTCACCTATCCCTGTTCCCCTAATTCTTCTGCAACCCACTAAAACAATTATTTGAATTTTAATTGAATTTTAAAAGCCTGAATCAAAGGATTCTCTTGAATCTTGAATTCCAATTTGATTCTAAGGAGATCTTAGGTGTTCAATCAGTCTGATGAAGGGTCCCGCCCCAAAACATCACCTATCCATGTTCTCCAGAGATACTGCCTAACCCGCTGAGTAACTCCAGCACTTTGTGTCCTTTAGTTTATTGACCAGTATCAAGAGTTCCTTGTTTCTACCAAGATCTTAGGTGTGTTGTTCTACAGAGAGACCTTGGGATGCAAGTTCATGGTTGGCTAAAAATGATGACATGGATAGAGAAGAAGGCATTTGGCACGCCTGCCAATGCTAAGGCATGAGTATAAAAGTAGGGATATCCAGTTGTAGCTATACAAGGCTATACAAAGTTAGACTGCAGTTGGAGTGTTGTCTACAGTTCTGGTCGCCACACTACAGCATGGAAGTGGTTGCATTAGTAAGAGCGCAGAGGGGAACTAGGACCAGAGGGCACAGCCTCAGAATTAAAGGACGATCCTTGTACGTTCTCCCTGTGACCCTGTGTGTCTTCTCCAGGTGCTCTGGTTTCCTCCCATACTCCAAAGACATGCAGGTTTGCTGGTTTATTGGCTTCGGTAAAAGGTATTTAGGACACCGCTAGTGTACCTCCAAAGTGAACTCAAAACCAAAAGAGTCTTGGGATGGGAAAACAAGGTGAAAAGGCTCGGCCAAAAGGGAAGGTGAATGAGACAGCTTGTGCAGATATAAATCACGAGGCAAAACTAACTTGACTTTCTGCCAATAATTGTCTTGCAATTACGCCATCTTGCAGCTAATTTTAGTGAGAGTTAACATCAGTTAACATTGGACGCTCCTGCGTTGAAACAACTCGAACAATAAGGGCTGACGATTCGAGCCACCTTGCCCTATCGACACAGGGATATTGGAAGGAGATTCATTGTCAAGAGCTTCCTGCTTGCAAGAATCACAGTGGCAGCATTGTTGTACTGTTGTAGTGTCCAGGAGCAAGGGGAAGCTCTCTCAGACACTGCTCAATACACTTCAGCCTGCTGAAAAACTTTCATCGACCAAACTGAGGCCACGAGTAGTAACCACTATGCGGGAACCACTCTCGACCATGACAAAGACTTACCAGCGACCGCATACGACCACGTGTCGACCAAGCTGCGAGCTTGTGGCGAGCGCAAACTCTCATAAACTCGCAGATAAACTCGCCATAGTGGGACAGGTCCTTTACAGCAATACCGGTTCCATCCTGACCTCAGGTGCTGTCTCTACAGAGTTTGCACGTTCTCCCCGTGACCGCGTGCGTTTGCTCCGGGTGCTCTGGTTTCCTCCCACATTCCAAAGACGTGCAGGGTTGTAGGTGAATTGGCTTCTGCAATTTGTCCCCAGTGTGTAGGATAGAACTAGTGTATGGGTAATCACTGGTCGGTACGGACTCGGTGGGCCGAAGGGCCTGTGACAGCGCAGTATTTCTAAACTAAACTCCTCCAAATGCAGGCTAGCCAAAGTCCTGTAAAACTGCAACATGACTGATATTCAATGCCTCAACTGATGAAGCTACAATGCAGCTTCTTTACCACTGTCTACATGTGCTTCAACACCTCCAAGCCAAACATGGGAAGGCCCAGCATTCACCGCTGCTTCCTTCCATTTCACACGTGCTGTGCTAAATGCTCACTCACAGCTCAAAAATAAGATCATCTTTGTTCTCCCAAAATCTTCATATCTCAAATGGTGGAAAACTATTTATTTTTGGAGTGAAGCCACATGTTTACAAATTTTCAAAGAAAGTTGATTTATAACAAAGTATTAAAGATCTAAAGATTCCGTTGGACACAGTTCAAAATCAGTGATTTTTGTCCCATTATAACTTCCACTAAACTTCTTATCAGGGAAAAGCCGCTGTAATGATATCAGACCCTATGAGTTTCAGTTACAGAGAAATTCCTTTTATGGATTATGTGAGCAGGGCAGCCATGCCAGCATTCCTGAAACTAGGAAGTCAAATTGGGCCACAATATCTCATTTTCCTGAGTTTATTATTGGATTGCAGAAGGTAAATTCAAGGGTTTCCTTCAGGTGCAGTTAGACAGGTACATGGATAGGACATGGATTGGAGGGATATGGGCCAAAAGCGGGCAGGTGGGACTAGTATAGCTGGGATATGTTGGCCGGTGTGGGCAAGTTGGGCCAAAGGGCCTGTTTCCACACTGCATCACTCGATGACTATGACTCCATGAGTCACAAGAAGATTTTAATAGAAAGAGACAACATCAGAGGCTGGAGTTGAGGGAAGTCTTTGCTTTTCCACACCCGTTTACATGTCCAGTCCAAGCAGATGAGTTTGAAGGTACAGCCTCAAAACTCAGCATATATTACAAACCCTCATTAACCTGATTAGTTTAATTAACCATGCTTAATGGACGTACGATGTATCAAGTGGGGAGCCTGTTTCCGCGCTGTATCTCTAAACTAAACTATGTCTTCCACTTCACACACTGTACTTTCAGGGCACCCAGAACTGTTTGAATCCAAATACCTGATAACTCACTTCCCTGTGCTTGGTGAACTGATGACTTTTGCCCCAACAATGCTTTGATTTTAATATCCTTCTGCTTAAATTCACTGGAATATATCTCACTGAGCCTGAGGGCACATATTCTAGAGTTTGATTGAGTTAGACATAGGGCTAACGGAATCAAGGTATATGGGGAAAAAGCAGGAACGGGAGAAACTGATTTTGGATGATCAACCGCTTTGGATGATCATATTGAATGGCGGTGCTGGCTCGAAGGGCTGAATGGCCTACTCTACCTAAAGGGTCAGTTTCCACGCCGTAAGATTCTATGAATCTAGGACCAGCTGAGTAACTCCAGCATTTTATGTTTTGCTTATATTATGAATATTCCCTTACTGTTTATAGGATAAAAATCATCGATCCACTGGTACTGTTCCACTGTACTCAGTGCCATCAATTCCTTCTTTCAATGATCACATCAGTGAGAGAAAATGACATTCTGACTGGAAGAACAAGTTTCACCACATTAATTATGAGTCAATATCCAGATGGGTTGTCATTTATAATGTAACCATTGCAACTTAACCAGGCTTTGAATGAATCGGAACAATTTCTGAAGATAGACACAAAATGCTGGAGTAACTCAGTGGACAGGCAGCATCTCTGGAGCAATGGATCAGGTGACGTTTCGGGTCTGAATCCTTCTTCAGACTCAAGTCTGAGTCTGAGTCTGAAGAAGGGTCTCGACCTGAAACATCACCTGTTCCTTTCTGCAGAGATGCTGCCTGTCCAGCTGAGTTACTCCAGCATTTTGTGTCCATCTTCGGTATAAACCAGCATCTGCATGCAGTTCCTTCCTGCACACAATTTCGGACTTATTTTTGTCACAAAGGTTTTGAATTCCTCAAACAATGCAGCTTCCTCCTATGAGTGAGGATTTCTCAGAAGATAATTCATCTGTTCTAGGTAAAAAAAATATATATATATATCTGGAAAAAGATTATCTCTTGTAATGCTGTGAATAAAGTCCTGTTTTGTAGCTGTAAGTGCACTGTAACCAAGGGAACGGCCTCCACAATTGTCTTAAATCCTTAAAGCACCAGCACCCTCTAATTTTCCAAGTGGTGTGGTGCCCCCCTTCTTCAGACATCAGTCTGAAGAAGGGTCTCGGCCCGAAACGTCGCCCATTCCGTCTCTCCAGAGATGCCACTGTCCCGCTGAGTTACTCCAGCATGTTGTGTCTATCCCCCTGTTAAAGCTCAGCTTGTTTTCCAATGTTGACCTCAGTCAGAAATGGAGTTAGCATTTCCCTTGACCTCGGTGTGCGGAGGAGAGACCCAACACCCCCATGTTCTCAGTCCCCCAATGGGGAATGCCAAAGTTTAGTATCGTGTCTCTCCAGCCAAGCATCCTGATTATGCATCCAGGTTAGGACACAAACGCTGGAGTAACTCCGCGGGTCACAGAGCATCACTTATTTAACGTTTCTGGTAGGGACCTGTGTATCTCCTTACCAAAATCCATAAGCAGGAATATCCTGGCAGACCCATTGTTTCTGCTTGCTCCTGCCCCACCAAATTCATACCAAAATACCTCGATTCTATTTTGTCCCCCTTTGTCCAGTCCCTTCCGACCTTTATCCAAAAGACCTCACAGGCTGTTTTTTATAACTTTTTACCCATGGCCTCCACAGATGCTGCCTGACCTGCTGAGTTACTCCAGCACTTTGAGTAAGATTCCAGCATCTGCCGTTCCTTGTATTTCCAGGAAGATTTATTTTGGGAGCCTTGCCTGCAGTTGAAGTCAGACTTAGCTGTTCCTTACATAAAGATATCGGAGCGACGGAACAGAATCATCAGAACTCGGCGGCATGTCGACACAGCGGCAGAGACCTGGGTTCCATCCTGACCACGGGTGCTGTCTGTACGGAGTTTGTACGTTCTCCCCGTGACCTGCGTGGGTTTTAGACAATAGACAATAGACAATAGGTGCAGGAGTAGGCCATTTGGCCCTTCGAGCCAGCACCGCCATTCAATGTGATCATGGCTGATCATCCCCAATCAGTACCCCGTTCCTGCCTTCTCCCCATATCCCCAGACTCTGCTATTTTTAAGAGGCCTATCTAGCTCTCTCTTGAAAGTATCCAGAGAACCGGCCTCCACCGCCCTTTGAGGCAGAGAATTCCACAGACTCACCAGTCTCTGTGAGAAAAAGTATTTCCTCGTCTCCGTTCTAAATGGTTTACTCCTTATTCTTAAACTGTGGCCCCTGGTTCTGGACTCCCCCAACATCGGGAACATCTTTCCTGCCTCTAGCGTGTACAAGCCCTTAACAATCTTATATGTTTCAATGAGATATCCTCTCATCCTTCTAAACTCCAGAGTGTACAAGCCCAGCTGCTCCATTCTCTCAGCATATGACAGTCCCGCCATCCCGGGAATTAACCTTGTAAACCTACGTTTTCACCCACTGCGCCACTGTACCGCCTCTTACTGACCAATTAGCATCCTTCAGCATCAGAGCCGAACCACATGTACCAACGGCACTGTTTACGTCAGAGTCCCACCTTTACAATTGTCTGCAGAAAGGGAGTGTTGTGAGTGAATGGAGACATGTAGAACAGCAGCAGTACATTCGGGTCAAGTCAATGATGCTGACTTGCAACAGTGGCTGTGGGCATGGGCAAACTATTCTTGCATTTAACAATCTATTGCCTATTAGGGAACAACACAGCAGATCTGGCCTCAGTTTCACTGAGTAACGCATCAGGCCCACAGGGTACAATGGATGGACCTCAACATTGACTTGAATTGCCCGCTTCTCTGACACTCGGAGGAACGTAGGTGATCCACGTCTCTCCACGTCTCCCTCCACCCCATTCACCCATCTACCCTAACACACACTCTCCCTCCCTCCCCTCCCTCTCCCCTCCCTCTCCCCTCCCTCTCCCCTCCCATCTCACCCTCCCTCCACCCCTCCCTCCAGCTCTCCCCACCACCTCTTCATTCCTTCCCCTCCCTCCATCCCCCATCTCCCCTACCTTCATCCTTCCTCCACCAACCCCCTCTCCTCCCACAACGCACGCCCCTCCTCCCTCCCTCCACCCCTCCCTCCACCCCCTTTCACCCCTCAATCTCATCTCCCTCCTTGCCCTACCCCTCCTCCCTCCACCCCTCTCCCTAATCCCCCTCTCTGCACAGTCTCAGCCAGCCTATTTGACAGTGAAATATTTGTCACCTGCGCTGTGATGACGCAGGTTGCCTGGGTAACTGTGAAATTAACCCGAATAATCTCACTGTTACTCCTAGCAACCAACTGCGTTAATTTAAGTGGGGAAAGAATCCAAAGGAACAAAAAAAAAGTCCAGTGACCAACGTATCGCAAACAATGCTTTCATGAAGAAAGGAGAATCTGCAGGCAAACGGTTTCATATTTAGTGCTTGTCACATGGTTACAAATCAGCTTCCAAAATTAATATATTATTTACCGTTTCCTTTTGATCCTAAGTCACCCAACACCTATAGGTTTAAATAACTGGTGTGTGTTTATCCTAATGTAGCTGGCATCTCATATTTAATAATTTCAGATTTTAAAATTGCATATGTGAAGAAATTAATTAAATGTGAACGGATTTGACTGATTAAATACTGGAGGTGCAGTTTATAGAGGCAGTTTTCTGTTGAGGACAGAGAGGATAGTGAAGCCATCTGCTGGTTAGCTTTAGATAGAACAACGAATATTGCTGGAAACACATGGACCTGCAGATGCTGGGAATCTTAAGCAAAAAAGTGCTGGAAGAACTCAGCAGGTCAGGCAGCATCAGTCTGAAGGAAGGACTTGACCCGAAACATTGCCTGTCCATTCCCTCCACGGACACTGCCTGACCCGTTGAGTTCCACCAGCCCTTTGTGTTGTGCTAACCATGTTGGGGGTCTCTGTGACTCACCACATTTGTGAAACTACCCTTTGATTCCAAGGATGTTTTATATTTTTGTGCTCAACCATTCTGTTGTTGAAGAAATTCAGTGAAAGGAGACCATGTCCTTTGATTCCAAAGATAGACACAAAATGCTGGAGTAACTCAGCGGGACAGGCAGCGTCTCTCTGGAGACAAGGATGGGGTGACATTTTGAGTCGCGGCACCTTCTACAAAACCTGATTCCAAAGTTGTTATTATATTTTTATATATATGTAAACATCTGTTTGCGTATCATGTTGTGTTGCTGCAAGTAAGAATTACATTGTTCTGCCTGGGACTTCTTAGGCCCCCCTTCGGTCTTGGCTGACCATGGGTGTCTCCAGGGTTGGAGGATGCCTGTGCGTGACTTTGTTTAACGTGAGGAGACTGGTGCACAGACAGCTACCCCACGGTCCTTGACAGATCTGGGTCAGGATCCAGTAGCATGGAGTCCAAGACGACCGGAGACCCTTTTCTGCTGCAGCCTTCATCCGCCTTCCCAGCCGTTGTGACGCTCCACTAAGGTCAGCCATTGTCCTCCGCCTGTTCCACCGTTGAGGTCTTGGTTGGATTGCTCTTTGTCAGAGACCTCCCCCTCGACCTTACCGCCATGGGTGGCCCTCCTCCAGACGGCATCGATCTCAGGACCTCATGACCACACAAGCTTCTCCACCACGACAAGGTGACAATCCACGGGGAAGAGAATATGTCTGGGACATATTTACACAGGTAAATATGCCTTTTACACAGGTGTAAACCACTTTTAAGATCACAATTCATAAAAATTTCCAATCAACGCTGATGGAACAGTGGCTGTTCATGCTTGTGGGAATAAATGTGAATTCTTCCGCTCTGCTGTAAAGTCCTGTTATTGGTCTTTATGTAGGCAGTAAAGCTGTGTGGTATTAGAGTGGGGTTTACCAGAGTGCCATTTTTACAGTGTATAGTTTCAGGCTCCAGCTAGTGTTGGGTAGAGCCAGGTTGCCTGGTTACATTATAAGGCTTATAGGTTTCATGAACACATTTGGTTCTATGAACCCTGTCGCATGCTTTCAAATCCCACGCAAGGACAAAGAAACTCCAGCCTCTCGCTTTACAGAGTCCACCAATTCTTTTATTTTCGTTCTTGGCAAATGTGTTTGGTATTTTCCCTTCAATTTCCTGGCAGCAGGTCTGAGGCTGATCAGTGTTGTGACTTACTGTAATAACGTCACCCCTTCCTTATCTACAGAGATGCTGCCTGTCCCGCTGAGTTACTCCAACATTTTGTGTCCATCTATAGAATGGATATGTTGGTCGTTTCTAGTTTAGTTTGGAGATACGGCGCAGAAACAGGTCCTTCGGCCCACCGAGTCCGTGCCGACCAGCGATCCCCGCACACTAACACTATCCTACACACACTGGGGACAATTTACATTTATACCAAGCCAATTAACCTACAAACTTGTACGTCTGTGGGAGGAAACCGGAGCACCCGGAGAAAACCCAACCAAGTCACGGGGGGAACATACAAACTCCGTACAGACAGCACCCGTAGTCAGGATCGATCCCGGTTCTCTGGCGCTGAAAGGCAGCAACTCTACCAATTCAGACTGAGATTCATCCACTAACCCTCCTCTCACCCTGCTCCTCCTTTTGAACAGATAATGTCACAACGTTTAAAAACGATTTGGACAAATGCATAACTAGGAAAAGTTTAGAGGGATGTGGGCGAAACACAGGCTGGTGGGACTGGTGTAGATGGGGCATCAGCTATCAGTTCATCAGTTATCTGTTTAGTTGATTGTCACGTGTACCGAGGTACAGTGAAAAGCTTTTGTTGCCTGCTATTGAATCAGCAGAAAGACAATATATGATTACAATCGAGCCATTTACAGTGTACATGATAAGGGAATAACGTTTAGTGCAAGGTGAAGCCAGCAAAGTCTGATCAAGGATAGTCTGAGGGTCACCAATGAGGTAGTGGGCATGTTGGCTAGCATGGGCAAGTTGGGCCGAAAGGCCTATTTCCACGTGTATGACACAATGACTCCTGCCCCCTCTAGATTCCAATCTGTTCCTTCTTTAAATCAAGTGACTGGAAATCCAGCAAAAGAGATGGAACTTGCATCAATTGGTGAGGTCTTGGAGATGGCTCCAATGTGCGGGCGGGACGCTGCCTTCAACAAGGCTGTGGCCTTTGATTCTGCAGCCTCAGCAAGCCCAGCATTGTGTACACCATCCTCCTCCCCCTGAACATCAGGCCCCGGAGGCACTGATCTAATTTCCTACAGAGCTGTATAAAAACAGAACTTGCAATATTCCTGGAACGTAGATGAATCATGGTAATTATTGAGGAGGGTGCGCGATGACTAAAGACTTCAGGACAAAAACGAGATGTTGAGCCCTGGCTCAGAAATAGCTCGCGGTTGCACGTAAACAAAGGATGTGTGAAGCCTCCTGGTGTCTCAGTGCACGGGGAGATGTGGGGGTGGAAGAGGGGTAGAACGGAGACTGCTGATCATTGTCACCATTGATCAGCAGAGACGCACCCTCCTCCCTACTCCAGTGTGAATCAGATGTCCTGTCACCTGTTCAGTGCCACTTCAGTATACTTGGGTCACAAAGTTTCCAAAATGTGCAGGAAGGAACTACAGATGCTGGTTTAAACCCGAAGTCTGAAGTTTAAGTCTGAAGAAGGGTCTCGACCCGAAGCTTCACCTATTCCTTTTCTCCAGAGACGTTGAGTTACTCCAGCTTTTTGTGTCTATCTTCACAATGTTTACAGTGAAGTGCCGTCCCTGTGTATACTCATTTTGACTTTTAGTTTTGCCTTAGTCAAGTCGTCCTTGACACAGAAACATATAAAGTAGGTGCAGGAGGAGGCCATTCGGCCCTTCGAGCAAGCACCCTGCCATTCGTTGTGATCATGGCTGATCATCCACAATCCGTGCCTGCCTTCTCCCCATACCCCTTGATTCCACTGGCCCCTAGAGCTCTATCTAACTCTCTTTTATGTCATGTTGTTACTTGTGGGCAGAGCACCAAGGCAAATTCCTTGTATGTGAATACTTGGCCAATAAACATACTTACTTACTTTTAAATTCATCCCATGAATTAGCCTCCACTGCCCTCTGTGGCAGAGAATTCCACAAATTCACAACTCTCTGGGTGAAAATGTTTTTTCTCATCTCAGAGTATACAAACCCAAGCCAATTAACCTACAAACCTGTACGTCTTTGGAGTGTGGGAGGAAACCGAACATCTCGGAGAAAACCCACGCGGTCACGGGGAGAACGTAAAACTGTGTTCAGCACTGTAGGGCAGCAACTCTACCGCTGCACCACCGTGCTGCCCTACAGCGCTTGCAGCGCCAGAGACCCGGGTTCGATCCCGACTACGGGCGCTGTCTGAACAGAGTTTGTACGTTCTCCCCCTGGCCGCGTGGGCTTTCTCCGAGATGTTCAGGTTTGCAGGTTAATTGGCTTGGGTTTGTATACTCTGAGATGAGAGAAAACATTTTCACCCAGAGAGTTGTGAATCTGTGGAATTGTGGAGTTGTGAATTGTGGAAAAAAGTATTTTGGCAATGGTCACTGAAAGGTCTGAGTAATGGGAAAGATAATTCATGTTCCTTTCAACAGAATATAAACTTGTACCAGTTATCCCCTTTGCAAGAGTTCCCCCATCACTGATGTGGAATGGCTGGGATGTTACTAAACATCTGTCTGAGAAGTGTCCCAACTTGAAACATCAACAGAAATATCTTCCCCAGAGATGCTGTCTGACCCGCTGAGTTGCTCCAGCACTTTGCGCCTTTTTTTTGTTGACCAGCGTCTGCAGTTCCTTGCGTCCACTCGCTGACCTTCCCCGGGCACCCGCCGTGTGAGAGACATGTTCTGCTCTCTCGGGTCTGCGACGGGTTTATCTTCCCACAGCACTGGCCCTCGCTCAGTCAACCAGCGAGGCAAAGGGGAAGTGAGCTTCCTGGACAAGTGCCAGAGACTGCCGCCCACCTGCGCAAAGTGGTTAGTGTTCTCAGCTTATGGGAAGCCTCGTGAATCATGGCCTGACTGTTAACCGTGGGCTTGGCCTGCTTTCTGGACACTTTCAGCTCCCATCTCTCCGCCGTCTCAAATCGACGCGTTAAATCCCGCGAATCCCCCCACAATTTCGCTCACTCATAAAATGTAGCGTTTAAAACTTTCGTTTTCTCACGGCCCACGCTGACCCCAGTGAGGGGGGAGGTGAGTGGGCTTTCAACTTTAGACTTGAAATATACGTGGAAACAGGCCCTTCGTGCTGACCAACCATCACCCTGTACTATCCCACACACTAAAGACAATTTACAGAAGCCAATTAACCTACAAACTGGTACGTCTCTGGAGTGTGGGAGGAAACCGGAGCACCCAGAGAAAACCCACGCAGGTCAAAGGAAGAACGGACAAACTCCGTACAGACAGCACCCGCAGTCAGGATCGAACCCGGGTCTCTGGGGCTGTGCGCAGCTGCAATGACCAGACCATGGGCCCCACACCTACTTTCTGTCACCCATCCCTCCATCCCATTCTCCTCTATCTCTCTGACAGACAGGCTGTCCTCACCTCCTGCCCCTTCAGACTTCACCTTCAGCGCATCTTCCTCTGTAGCATCTGCCACCTTCAGCACGGTGACGCAGCGGGTAGAGCTGCTGCCTCACAGCGGCAGAGACTCTGGTTCGACCCTGACTTTGGCCGCTGTCTGTATGGAGTTTGCATGTTCTCCCCGTGACTGCGTGGGTTTCCTCCAGGTCACAGAGTCATAGTGATACAGTGTGGAAACAGGCCCTTCAGCCCAACTTGCCCACGTCGCAAAACATGTCCCAGCTACACTAGTCCCACCTGCCCGCATGTGGGTCCATATCCCTCCAAACCTGTCCTATCCATGTATCTGTCTAAATGTTTCATAAATGTTGGAATACTCAACCAGGTGCTCTGGTTTCCTCCCACATTCCAAAGTCGTGCAGGTTTGTAGATTAATTGGCTTCTGTCAATTGCCTGCTATCTCATGTATCTTCTCCATTTCTACTGAAACTTCAACTCTGTTTCTCTCTCCACAGATGCTGCCTGACCTTCTGAGTATTTCCAGCATCTTCGTTTTGAATTCAGATTTCAAACATCTGTAAATTGTCTTTCAGATTATCCGTGGACTTGACATCTGGCGGACTTGCGCGTGTGCTCTGTCCAGGGACAATCTCCCAGGAGTTCTCCTCTCTGGCTTCTCTTATGGACCAGGAATGTCCCAAATAACTACCTGAAGCCGTCTTCACAACAATCCAGCCAGGTGGAAAAAGGTGATGAGGAGGAGATTTCTTTAGTCACAGGGTGGTGAATCTGTGGAATTAATTGCCACAGATGGCGGTGGAGGCCAAGTCAATTAGTATATATTTCATGTGGAGATTGATAGATTCTTGATTAGTACGGGAGTCAGGGGTTAGGGGGAGAAGGCAGAAGAATGGGGTTGAGAGGGAAAGATAGATCAGCCATGATTGAATGGCGGTGTACCCTCGATGGGCCGAATGGCCTAGTTCTGCTCCTGGAACATGTGAAAAATTATGAAATGCTGCAAAGTAACTGAAGTTATCTGTTGCCAGGGTGATAATCGAGCAGAGCAGTTGTAGAAACCAATAAAAATCTAATTTCAGAATCAATAGGTGGAAAACTAGCAATAAAACACAAAGTGCTGGAGGAACTCAGCGGGTCAGGCAGCATCTGAGGAGGGAATGGACAGGCGGCATTTTGGGTCGGGACCCTTCTTCAGGCTGATTCTACAAATGTTCACTCAATAGACAATAGACAATAGGTGCAGGAGTAGGCCATTCGGCCCTTCGAAGCAGCACATGACAGAACAAATGCAAGGGTTTTGCTACAGATTTAGAGCCGCATGGAGACAATAATTCCTAACTGCGCGCAAAAACGTGAAATAAGATGGTGTGCATGTGCCCTTTAGTGGAAAAGCTAAGTTTACTATTCAGCCACCACATCTCTCCCGCCACCTACTGGAGGAACACAGAACTGCAAGGCCTGCTGGTTGCCTTCGCATTACCAACCATGTCTATTTACTGGAACAAGGAACTGCAAATGCTGGTTTACTTAGTAGGCCACAAAGTGCTGGAGTCATGGAGTGAATGAGCGGGCCAGGCAGCATCTCTGGAGAACATGGATAGATGACATTTCTGGATCGTGACCCATCTTCAGACTAAGAATCAGTGTGAAGTCAGTGCTACTTAGGTTCACGAGATTGATCCCTGGGATG
This sequence comes from Amblyraja radiata, assembly GCF_010909765.2. NCBI lineage: Eukaryota > Metazoa > Chordata > Chondrichthyes > Rajiformes > Rajidae > Amblyraja > Amblyraja radiata. The sequence continues at coordinate 4,939,091 of NC_045988.1, forward strand.
GCGGGAATGTCATATGAGGAAAGATTGAAAATACTAGCCTTGTATTCACTGGAGTTTAGAAGGATGAGGGGGTATCTTATAGAAACCTATAAAATTATAAAAGGACTGGACAAGGTAGATGCAGGAAAAATGTTCCCAATGTTGGGCGAGTCCAGAACCAGGGGCCACACACAGTCTTAGAATAAAGGGGAGGCCATTTAAGACTGAGGTGAGAAAAAAACTTTTTCATCCAGAGAGTTGTGAATTTGTGGAATTCCCTGCCACAGAGGGCAGTGGAGGCCAAATCACTGGATGGATTTAAGGGAGAGTTAGATAGAGCTCTAGGGGCTGGTGGAATCAATGGATATGAGGAGAAGGCAGGCACGGGTTATTGATTGGGGATGATCTGCCATGATCACAATGAATGGCGGTGCTGGCTCGAAGGGCCGAATGGCCTCCTCCTGCATCTATTTTCTATGTTTTTATGAAGAAAGGTCCCGACCCTTTGGGTCTCGACCCAAAACGTCGCCTATTCCTTCGCTCCATAGATGCTGCCTCTCCTGCTGAGTTTCTCCAGCATTTTTGTCTACCTCAGATAGATTTTTGTGATTTATTTTGGAAAACGAATGTTTGCCTCATTGCTCCTGTACACTCATGCTCAGCTGCTAAGGGTCCTGAAATAAAGTGATTGGGTTTGCAGGATGTAAGTACTCCACACACCCACTCGGGAAGATTTAATAGATGCGACTGTCTGATTTACTGTTCTGATGGTCCTCTGCAGTGAGTCACTGAAACAAGATTAATCATTAGCTCCGTGACTCAACAGTAACGCAGAGAGATAGATAAAAGATTGCACATATCATGAGGCATTGTTCGAGAGTATAACTCATAGTTCCTGCTCCCCTTCCATACCAATAACTCTCAAACATGAAATAAAGATTGCTCGGTAGATTTTATTAACTTCGAGTGAGGGGGAAGAGCTGAAAGTGTATCTCTCTTTCTTCAATCCACTTGTACCCAACTATCCTTGAAGCAGAAGGTCATTCAGCCCATCCAATCCATGTTATCCCCGGTCAAGCAATCCTCTGCCCTGAAGACAGACACAAAAAGCTGGTGTAACTCAGCGGGACAAGCAGCGTCTCTGGAGAGAAGGAACGGGTGACTTTTCAGGTTGAGACCCTTTCGTCAGACTCAGTCTTCAGAAGGGTCCCGACCCGAAACGACACCCATTCCTTTTCTCCAGAGATGCTGCCTGTCCCAAGTTCAAGTGTTCAAGTGAGTTTATTGTCATGTGTCCCTGTATAGGACAATGAAATTCTTGCTTTGTTTAAGCACACAGAAAATAGTAGGCATTTACTACAAAACAGATATATGTGTCCATATACCATGATATAAATATATACACACATGAATAAATAAACTGATAAAGTGCAAATAACAGAAAGTGGTTATTAATAATCAGAGTTTTGTCCGAGCCAGGTTTAAAAGCCTGATGGCTGTGGGGAAGTAGCTATTCCTGAACCTGGTTGTTGCGGTCTTCAGGCTCCTGTACCTTCTACCTGAAGGTAGCAGGGAGATGAGTGTGTGGCCAGGATGGTGTGGGTCTTTGATGATACTGCCAGCCTTTTTGAGGCAGCGACTGCGATAAATCCCCTCGATGGAAGGAAGGTCTGAGCCGATGATGGACTGGGCAGTGTTTACTACTTTTTGTAGTCTTTTCCTCTCCAGGGCGCTCTAATTGCCAAACCAAGCCACGATGCAACCGGTCAGCATGCTCTCGACTGTGCACCTGTAGAAGTTAGAGAGAGTCTTCCTTGACAATCCGACTCTCCGTAATCTTCTCAGGAAGTAGAGGCGCTGATGATCTTTTTTGATAATTGCGTTAGTGTTCTCGGACCAGGAAAGATCTTCAGAGATGTGCACGCCCAGGAATTTGAAGTTCTTGACCCTTTCAACCATCGACCCGTTGATATAAATGGGGCTGTGGGTCCCCCTCCTACTCCTTCCAAAGTCCACAATCAGTTCCTTGGTTTTGCTGGTATTGAGGGCCAGGTTATTGCGCTGGCACCATATGGACAGTTGCTCGATCTCCCTTCTATATTCTGACTCATCCCCATCAGTGATACGTCCCACAACAGTGGTGTCGTCAGCGAACTTGATGATGGAGTTCGCACGGTGGTTGGCTACGCAGTCATGGGTATAGAGTGAGTACAGCAGGGGGCTGAGCACGCAGCCTTGAGGTGCTCCCGTGCTGATTGTTATTGAGGCTGACACATTTCCACCAATACGGACAGACTGTGGTCTGTGGATGAGGAAGTCGAGGATCCAGTTGCAGAGGGATGCGCAGAGACCCAGTTCTGCGAGTTTGGTAACTCCCGCTGAGTTACTCCAGCTTTATGCGTTTATCTTCGGTTTAAACCAGCATCTGCAGTTCCTTCCTACACAATCCTCTGTCCTGTTTAGTTCAGAAATGCAGCGTGGAATTCTCACAAGAAATGCCCAGAAGTTAGGTTTAGATTTGTCACGTGTACCGAGGTACAGAGAAAAGAATCAAGAGAGACAAGAGTGTTTTATTGTCAAATGTTATGAAAGAGCACAGTGAAATTCTAAAGGGCCTGTCCCACTTACGCGATTTTTTCACGACTTCCGGCACCCGTCATAGTCGCAGCAGGCCGCTGAAAATTTTCAACATGTTGAAAATCCAGCGGCGACCAGAAAAAGGTACAACTGTTTGGGCGGCTACTCACGAGAACATTTATACGTTCTCCCAGTGACCTGTGTGGCTTTTCTCCGAGATCGGTTTCCTCCCACAATCCAAAGACATGCAGGTTCGGTATTCCGAAAAACCCAAGGAATCATGGGATTTGTCAACGGTCATTCGCGATAAAGAAAAAACGAACGAAGCGCTGGCTGTATAAACTGTATAAATTCTTATCTTTATTCATAATTTATGTGTTAAAAATATATTTAATCTGAGGAACGGGGGTGCCAGGCAGCGGGAGAGCGGGGTGCAACAGCGAGAGAGAGGGGGCAGATGCCAGTGGGAGACAGGTGGAGAGACATTCTTGGCAGCTGAACTGCTGCGTGTGCAGACCTGCGTTTTATCCGTAGTCAGGATCGAACCCGAGTCTCCGGAGCTGCAAATGTGGTTGAATTGCTACTGAACCGTCCCCGTCCCCTCCCAAGTGTCCCATCCCTGTCCGGGGGCGGCCGGAGATGTCTGGGGTGACCCTGGACTGACGGGACACTGGCCTGGAGCAGTGGCAACAGCAGGCTTACAGCTAACGCGGAGGAGAAGCGCTAACTCCAGCTCAACTCTGCCTGTCCCGCTGGGTTAACTGACAGCCCTGGACTGACGGTCCGCTCTGGCTGTAAGCCTGGGGCCGCCACTGCTCCAGGCCGGTGTCTTTTAGTAAAGAGGTGAGGAGGAACTTCTTTAGTCACAGGGTAGTTAATCTATGGAACACATTGCCCAGAGGGCTGTGGAGGCCCAGTCAGTGGATATTCCAGGGCTGCTAATTCTCACGCATTGAGTGTGAGAATCACGCATTTCGACAAATTCCCATGCTCTCACGATCATCACAAATTTCTCACGCTCTGTCGGGAGAAATTCTGTGATCAACGAAAATGTCAAAACTCATCAACTGCATGGGCCGCGGGTGTTGGAGAGCTGGGGCTGAGGGAGGGATGGAAGCTGAAGCAACGGCGGTGACTGATGTGGACGGGGAGCCAGGGATGGCGAATGTTTGACGGGCTGGAGAGTGTTTGCCGGGCTGGCGAGTGTTTGCCGGGCCTTGGAGCAGCCTTAGTTCAAGAGTCTTGGGCTGTCGGAGGCGTCGGAAGCATTGTGCCACTGCCGTGAGAGTCGCTGCGCCAAATTCGCCCAGATGACCGGCATGGATCAGACTGCGGCTCGGTGCATCCTGGAGGACAACCAGGGGCTGCTGGAAGTAAGTACCAAGCACTGGGTATAAGCGGTGGAAGATATTGGCCTTCAAATGGGGATGGTTGGAGAAAGCATCCTGCTTGCCTGCTAGATTTTCACTTACTGTAACTGCAGGAAAAATGTTCCCGATATTGGGCGAGTTCAGAACCAGGGGTCACAGTTTAAGAATAAGGGGTAGGACAGTTAGGACTGAGATGAGGACAAACTTTCTTCACGCAGAGAGTTGTGAATCTGTGGAATTCTCTGCCACAGAAGGCAGTGGAGGCCAATTCACTGGATGTTTTCAAGAGAGAGTTACATTTAGCACTTGGGGCTAACGACATCAAGGGATATGGGGGAAAAGCAGGAAAGAGGTACTGATTTTTGATGAACAGCCATGATCATATTGAATGGCAGTGCTGGCTCGAAGGGCCGTATGGCCTATTCCTGCACCTATTTTCTATGTTTCTATGCTTGAGTATATGGCAATAAAACTCGATCACTTGATTTTGAAGCATTCATGCATGGTGGAGGTATAACGTAGTCATTGAGTGATACAGTGTGAAAACAGGCCCTTCAGCCCAACTTGCCCACACCCGCCAACATGTCCCAGCTACACTACCTGCTTTTGGTCCATATCCCTCCAAACCTGTCCTATCCATGTATCAGTTTAACTGTTTCTTAAATGTTGGGATAGTTCCTGCCTCCTCTGGCAGCTTGTTCCATACACCCACCACCCTTAAAAAGTTACCTCTTAAAAATACTTTACACAAAAAACATTGAAACATACTTCTATGATGCACTAAAACATGATTTTAATACATCAAATTTCAAAAAGTCCCTACCAAAAAGTCCCTACCCTCCTCCCACACCCTCCCCCCACTCGGTCGCTCCACTCCCTCGCCGGGTACCCCCCAAGGCCAGTGATCGCTCAGCCCCCCTACTTTCAAAAACGCTCCGCAGACCCTGGTTCAGACGGAGAGCACTGCCAGATGTGAGCGGGGAACTGAGGCCAGTTGTCCGTGATGTCTGGATCCCAATGCTCAGCGCTTCATGTTTCGGAGTTGGCTAATGTTATTGATTTGTAATTAGCCTGATTTGTAATTAGTTGACAAAACCTTAATTTATTAATCCGGAATATCCAGGGGGATGGGATAACTGTAATATTAAAATGACATGCAGCATGTCAGGCTGTCTGTCACAACATACAGCCCTGATTATTTCCTTCAGTTAAATATTGGGAAGGTAGCACTATTGTCATTTGCCACTCAACTATTATGTTTGTTTACCTCACTGACTATTTCTAACCCCCCCCCCCCCCCCCAATTCCTTTGACAAGCTGAATAGAAATGTCCCCAACCTCATTGTTTTATTAATTGAACACGTAGATGAACATCCTCAAGGAGTATAATCAGAATTAGGCCATTTGGCCCATCAAGTCCACACCGCCATTCAATCATGGCTGATCTATCTCTCCCTCCTAATCCCATTCTCCTGCCATCTCCACATAACCTCTGACACCTGCACTAATCAAGATCTGTTTCTAATTTGGCAACCATATAATAACCATATAACAATTACAGCACGGAAACAGGCCATCTCGACCCCTCTAGTCCGTGCCGAACACATAATCTCCCCTAGTCCCATATACCTGCGCTCAGACCATAACCCTCCATTCCTTTCCCATCCATATAACTATCTAATTTATTTTTAAATGATAAAAACGAACCTGCCTCCACCACCTTCACTGGAAGCTCATTCCACACAGCTACCACTCTCTGAGTAAAGAAGTTCCCCCTCATGTTACCCCTAAACTTCAGTCCCTTAATTCTCAAGTCATGTCCCCTTGTTTGAATCTTCCCTACTCTCAGTGGGAAAAGCTTTTCCACGTCAACTCTGTCTATCCCTCTCATCATTTTAAAAACCTCTATCAAGTCCCCCCTTAACCTTCTGCGCTCCAAAGAATAAAGCCCTAACTTGTTCAACCTTTCTCTGTAACTTAGTTGCTGAAACCCAGGCAACATTCTAGTAAATCTCCTCTGTACTCTCTCTATTTTGTTGAAATCCTTCCTATAATTAGGCGACCAAAATTGTACACCATACTCCAGAATTGGCCTCACCAATGCCTTGTACAATTTTAACATTACATCCCAACTTCTATACTCAATGCTCTGATTTATAAAGGCCAGCACACCAAAAGCTTTCTTTACCACCCTATCTACATGAGATTCCACTTTCATGGAACTGTGCACAGTTATTCCCAGATCCCTCTGTTCACCTACATTCTTCAATTCCCTACCATTTACCATGTACGTCCTATTTTGATTTGTCCTGCCAAGATGTAGCACCTCACACTTATCAGCATTAAACTCCATCTGCCATCTTTCAGCCCACTCTTCCAACTGGCATAAATCTCTCTGTAGACTTTGAAACTCTACTTCATTACCCGCAACCCCACCTATCTTAGTATCATCTGCATACTTACTAATCCAATTTACCACACCATCGTCCAGATCATTGATGTACATGACAAACAACAGTGGACCCAACACAGATCCCTGTGGCACCCCACTCGTCACTGGCCTCTAACCTGACAAACAACCATCCACCATTACTCTCTGGCATCTCCCATTCAGCCACTGTTGAATCCATCTTGCTACTCCACCATTTATACCCAACCATTGAACCTTCTTAACCAACCTTCCATGAGGAACCTTGTCAAAGGCCTTACTGAAGTCCATATACACAACATCCACTGCTTTACCCTCATCAATTTCCCGAGTAACATCTTCAAAAAATTCAAGAAGATTAGTTAAACATGACCTTCCAGGCACAAATCCATGTTGACTGTTCCTAATCAGACCCTGTTTATCCAGATGCTTATATATATTATCTCTAAGTATTCTTTCCATTAATTTGCCCACCACTGACGTCAAACTAACAGGTCTATAATTGCTAGGTTTACTCTTAGACCCCTTTTTAAACAATGGAACAACATGCGCAGTACGCCAATCCTCCGGCACTATTCCCGTTTCTAATGACATTTGAAATATTTCTGCCATAGCCCCTGCTATTTCTACACTAACTTCCCTCAATGTCCTAGGGAATATCCTGTCCGGACCTGGAGACTTATCCACTTTTATATTTCTCAAAAGTGTCAGTACTTCCTCTTCTTTGATCCTCATAGTTTCCATAGCTACTCTACTTGTTTCCCTTACCTCACATAATTCAATATCCTTCTCCTTGGTGAATACCGAAGAAAAGAAACTGTTCAATATCTCCCCCATCTCTTTTGGCTCTGCAGATAGTTGGCCACTCTGACTCTCTAATGGACCAATTTTATCCCTCGTTATCCTTTTGCTATTAATATAGCGGTAGAAACCCTTCGGATTTACTTTTACCTTACTTGCCAAAGCAACCTCATATCTTCTTTTAGCTATTCTAATTTCTTTCTTAAGATTCTTTTTACATTCTTTATACTCCTCAAGCACCTCATTTACTCCATGCTGCCTATAACTATTGTAGATCTCCCTCTTTTTCCGAACCAAGTGTCCAATTTCCCTTGAAAACCATGGCTCTTTACAATTTTTACGATTTCCTTTCAACCGAACAGGGACATAAAGATTCTGTACTCTTAAAATTTCACCTTTAAATGTACTCCATTTCTCTTCCACATCTTTCCCATAAAACAAACTGTCCCAATTTACTCCTTTTAAATCCTTTCGCATCTCCTCAAAGTTAGCCTTTCTCCAATCAAAAATCTCAACCCTAGGTCCAGTTTTGTCCCTCTCCATAATTATATTGAAACTAATGGTATTGTGATCACTGGACCCGAACTGTTCCCCAACGCATACCTCTGCCACCTGACCCATCTCATTTCCTAACAGGAGGTCCAGTACCGCCCCTTCTCTAGTAGGTACTTCTATGTATTGTTGCAAAAAACTATCCTGCACACATTTTACAAACTCCAACCCATCCAGCCCATTTACAGAATGTGTTTCCCAGTCTATGTGTGGAAAATTGAAATCTCCCACAATCACTACCTTGTGCTTACTACTAATATCTGCAATCTCCTTACATATTTGCTCTTCCAATTCTCGCTCCCCATTTGGCGGTCTATAATACACCCCTATAAGTGTTGCTACCCCTTTCCCATTTCTCAGTTCCACCCAAATAGCCTCCCTAGACGAGCCCTCTAATCTATCCTGCCAAAGCACTGCTGTAATATCTTCCCTGATAAGCAATGCAACACCTCCACCTCTTGCCCCTCCAATTCTATCACACCTGAAGCAACGAAATCCTGGAATATTTAGTTTCCAATCACAGCCCTCCTGCAACCATGTTTCACTGATCGCCACAACATCATACTTCCAAGTGTCAATCCAGGCTCTAAGTTCATCCACTTTTCTTACAATGCTCCTAGCATTAAAATATACACATTTAAGAAACCCACCCTCTCTTATTCTCTGATTATTTTCTTTTTCTTCTCTCTCCCCTACATTTTGGGTCAGAGTGCTACCATTCTCTGCCCCCTGCTTCACACACTGACTGCTAGCTTTCCCAATTTGAGTCCCTCCCCCCAACCATACTAGTTTAAAGTCTCCCCAGTAGCCTTTGCAAATCTCCCCGCCAGGATATTGGTCCCCCTTGAGTTCAAGTGCAACCCGTCCTTTCTGTACAGGTCGCACCTTCCCCAAAAGAGGTCCCAATGATCCAGAAACTTGAATCCATACCCACTGCACCAGTCTCTCATCCACGCATTTATCCTCCACCTCGCTCCATTCCTACTCTCACTGTCGCGTGGCATAGGCAGTAATCCTGAGATTGTTACCTTTCCAGTCCTTCTCCTTAACTCTCTACCTAACTCCCTAAATTCTTCTTTCAGGACCTCTTCTCTTTTTTTACCTATGTCGTTGGTACCTATATGCACCACAACCTCAGGCTCCTCTCCCTCCCATTTCAGGATTTCTTGGACACGTTCAGACACATCCCTGACCCTGGCACCAGGGAGGCAAACTACCATCCGGGACTCCTGTCTGCGTCCACAGAATCGCCTATCCGACCCCCTGACTATAGAGTCCCCTATTACAATTGCCCTCCTCTTCTTTTCCTTACCCTTCTGAGCAACAGGACCGGTCTTTGTGCCAGAGGCCCGGCCGCTGCCGCTGCCCCCAGGTAGGCTGTCTCCCCCACCCTTACTCAAACACGAGTACTTATTTTCAAGGTGTACAGCCACCGGGGTACTCACCAGTCCCTGCCTCTGCCCATTGCCCTTCCTAACTGTGACCCAGTTTTCTGTCTCCCGTGGTCTTGGAGTGACCACCTCCCTGTAACTCCTTTCTATGACCTCCTCGCTCTCCCTGAGCAGACAGAGGTCATCGAGTTGCTGCTCCAGGTTCCTAACGCGGTCCCTTAGGAGCCCCATCTCGACGCACCTGGCGCAGATGTGGACGTCTGGAGAGCACTCAGACTCCATGACCTCCCACATCTGACATCCAGAACAGTAAACTGCCCTGGCCCTCATTCTCCCCCTTATCCGAATACAATAAAGCCTTAGCAACGTTCAGGGATTTTAGATTTCCTGGCGGTCATTTTATTTTGAGATAAGAGTGTATTTGTAGCATCTCTGGAGAGAAGGAATGGGTGACGTTTTGGGTCAAGACCCTTCTTCAGACTGATTTTTCAGTCAGTTTAAAGCAGAAGGTCATTCAGTCCATCCAATCCATGTTATCGCCAGTCAAGCAATCCTCTGCCCTGAAGATAGACACAAAAAGTTGGAGTAACTCAGCAGGGTCAGGCAGCATCTCTGGAGAGAAGGAATAGGTGACTTTTTGAGTCGAGATCCTTCTTCAGACTCAGTAAGAAGAAGGGTCGAGACTCAACACGTCACCCATTCCTTCTCTCCAGAGATGCTGCCCAACCCGCTGAGTTACTCCAGCTTTTCGTGTCTATCTTCAGTGTAAACCAGCATCTGCAGTTCCCAATGGTCACCACCCAACACAAAACAACTTTGTTGAGTGGTGTGGGCTGAATCACCTGCAGCTCAACACCAACAAGGCTAAGGAGTTGGTGGTGGACTTTAGGAGGAGAGGAACACTCCTGTCCCCTGTCTCCATCAATGGTGTGGATGTGCAGTTTACCAGGGAGTACTAATACCTTGGAGTTTAGCTGGACAGTAAACTGGACTGGTCCAGGAAGGCTGAGGCCCTGCACAAGTTGGGACAGAGCCGGCTGTATTTTTTGATAAGTCTCCACTCCTTCAACATCTGCAACAAGATGTTCTACCAATCGGTGGTAGCCAGTACCATCTTCTTCGCTGCCATGTGCTGGGGCAGCCGGGCGAAGGCTGCGGACGTCAATAGGATCAACAAGCTCATCAGGAAGGCTGGCTCCGCCCTGGGGGCGGAGTTGGAGTTGGATTCACTGGAGGTTGGTCTTGGAGGGAAGGAAGCTCCTCAAACTGTGGAGCATCCTGGACAATACAGCTCACCCCCTCCGTGACACACTGGTCAACCTGAGGAGCACCTTCAGCAACAGACTGGTTCCACCAAGACGCAGCACAGAAGGCCACAGGAGATCCTTCATCCCTGTGGCTATCAAACTGTACAACTCCTCCCCCTTCTGTCGTGGGGGTAGACTGAGACTGACCCCCCACCTCCCCAATCTTTGCACATCCCCCATCCTTTCCACTCGTCACTTTAATTTCATGTTTCATGTATTTGGTGCTTTATTATGACTGTTGGCAGATCAATTTCCCTCCTGGGATAACTAAAGTTCCATCGTATCATGATGAAAAGGCATGATCACATTGAATGGCGGTGCTGGCTGCTGGAAGGGCCAAATGGTCTACTGCCACACCTAGTATCTAAGGTAGACAAAAGTGCTGGAGAAACTCAGCGGGTGCAGCAGCATCTATGGAGCAAAGGAAATAGGCAACAGTTTCCCATTAGCGTCCCAGCATCACACAGGGAGGGCTAGTCACCAACGCAATATTACACCTCTCCACCAATTCCAATATTGCTCGCCAGTGGGGGGGGGGGGGGTGGGTGGGGGCTGGGGGCTGGGGGCTTTCTGTTGCGCTAGTATGAGTGTTGTGGGCCGAAGGTACTGGTTTCCAGAGCGCTAGGATAGACATTGTGGGCCAAATGGATTCTTGGGCTGCCAGCCAACTGTTGCAACTGTTTAAAAGCCAAGCCAAGGCAAACAATTTGGCTGCAGCCACCTGACAACCAAAATTCATTTTGTGAACACAAACTTTTTAAAAAGGCGAGGCAAACAATTGTGCAGCAGCCGTCTGACAACCAAAATTCATTTTGTGAACACAAACTTTTTTTAAAAAAGGTAAACAATTTGGCAGCAGCCACATCGAGGGGACTCACCGTGGAGTAGACGTCCGTTCAGTGTTATTTGCAGCTCAGGGATGCCGTGACCCCCTCGCTACCTGGGTCTGGCAGAGACTGAGTGAGGCATGACACTTCCGGGTTTTATAGTCCCTCCCCCCTCCCCCCTGCCGCCAGCGGGGGCAGCAGAGAGAATGGGGATTTTTTAAAAACACTAATATCTCTCTGATTTTTCATCGATGGGGAAAATCCTCTGGTCCCGCAAGGCGGAGGGGGTTTCTGAGCGAGGTGGCCAAAAATGACGGCCGTAGGTGGCGGCGTTCTCTCGGAAATCGCGCCACAGTGGGCCAAAAGCGGTCAAGATCAGTCTTTTAGTAATATACTAGACCAAGTACAGACCCGTTGGGTCTGTTTCCCCAACGGCATTTGCGGGGGGGGGGGGGGGGGGGGGGGGGTGAGAAGAGGGGAGAGGAGGAGGAGGAAACGGGATAGATTTGGGAGGGAAAGGAGAGCGGGGTAGGGGGTGAGAGATGGGGAGAGAGATGTGGGGGAGGGGGGATGGGGAAGATTGGGAGGAGGGAGGGAGGGAGGGGGAGAGGGGTGGGGGAGAGAGGGGAAAGAGTGGGGAGGGAGAGTGGAGGGGGAAGGGGGAGAGGTGGAAGAGTGGGGAGGGAGGTGGAGAGGGGTAGGGGGAGTGATGGAAGAGGGACAGAGGGGTAGGAGGAAGGGGGTGGGTGGAGAGAGTGAAGGGGGTGGCGTAGAGAGGGAAGGGGGTGGGGGAGAGAGGGATGGGTGGGAGAGGGAGAGGGGTTTTGAGAGGGAAACATAGAACCATTGAAATTAAGTGCAGGAGTAGGCCATTCGGCCCTTCGAGCATGCACCACCATTCAATATGATCGTGGCTGATCATCCAACTCTCTGTGTGAAAAAAGTTCTTCTCATCTCGGTTTTAAAGGATTTCCCCCTTATCCTTAAGCTGTGACCCCTTGTCCTGGACTTCCCCAACACCGGGAGCAATCTTCCTGCATCTAGCCTGTCCAACCCCTTAAGAATTTTGTAAGTTTCTATAAGATCCCCTCTCAATCTCCTAAATTCTAGAGAGTATAAACCAAGTCTATCCAGTCTTTCTTCATAAGACAGTCCTGACATCCCAGGAATCAGTCTGGTGAACCTTCTCTGCACTCCCTCTATGGCAATAATGTCCTTCCTCAGATTTGGAGACCAAAACTGTACGCAATACTCCAGGTGTGGTCTCACCAAGACCCTGTACAACTGCAGTAGAACCTCCTGCTCCTATACTCAAATCCTTTTGCTATGAAAGCTAACATACCATTCGCTTTCTTCACTGCCTGCTGCACCTGCATGCCTACTTTCAATGACTGGTGTACCATGACACCCAGGTCTCGCTGCATCTCCCCTTTTCCTAGTCGGCCACCATTTAGATAATAGTCTGCTTTCCTGTTTTTGCCACCAAAATGGATAACCTCACATTTATCCACATTATACTGCATCTGCCAAACATTTGCCCACTCACCCAGCCTATCCAAGTCACCTTGCAATCTCCTAGCATCCTCCTCACAGCTAACACTGCCCCCCAGCTTAGTGTCATCCGCAAACTTGGAGATATTGCCTTCAATTCCCTCATCCAGATCATTAATATATATTGTAAATAGCTGGGGTCCCAGCACTGAGCCTTGCGGTACCCCACTAGTCACTGCCTGCCATTGTGAAAAGGACCCGTTTACTCCTACTCTTTGCTTCCTGTTTGCCAGCCAGTTCTCTATCCACATCAATACTGAACCCCCAATGCCGTGTGCTTTAAGTTTGTATACTAATCTCTTATGTGGGACCTTGTCGAAAGCCTTCTGGAAGTCCAGATACACCACATCCACTGGTTCTCCCCTATCCACGCTACTAGTTACATCCTCGAAAAATTCTATAAGATTCGTCAGACATGATTTACCTTTTGTAAATCCATGCTGACTTTGTCCAATGATTTCACCACTTTCCAAATGTGCTGCTATCCCATCTTTAATAACTGACTCTAGCAGTTTCCCCACTACCGATGTTAGACTAACTGGTCTGTAATTCCCCGTTTTCTCTCTCCATCCCTTCTTAAAAAGTGGGGTTACGTTTGCTACCCGCCAATCCTCAGGAACTACTCCAGAATCTAAAGAGTTTTGAAAGATTATTACTAATGCATCCACTATTTCTGGAGCTACTTCCTTAAGTACTCTGGGATGCAGCCTATCTGGCCCTGGGGATTTATCGGCCTTTAATCCATTCAATTTACCCAACACCACTTCCCGGCTAACCTGGATTTCACTCAATTCCTCCAACTCCTTTGACCCGCGGTCCCCTGCTATTTCCGGCAGATTATTTATGTCTTCCTTAGTGAAGACGGAACCAAAGTAGTTATTCAATTGGTCCGCCATATCCTTGTTCCCCATGATCAACTCACCTGTTTCTGACTGCAAGGGACCTACATTTGTTTTAACTAATCTCTTTCTTTTCACATATCTCGGTCCTAAAAGATTTACCCCTTATCCTTAAACTGTGACCCCTTGTTCTGGACTTCCCCAACATCTGGAACAATCTTCCTGCATCTAGCCTGTCCAACCCCTTAAGAATTTTGTACGTTTCTATAAGATACCCCCTCAATCTTCTAAATTCTAGCATGTACAAGCTGAGTCTATCCAGTCTTTCGTCATATGAAAGTCCTGACATCCCAGGAATCAGTCTGGTGAACCTTCTCTGTACTCCCTCTATGGCAACAATGTATTTGAACATTGGGCATTGTGACATCACACGATGGAACGTTCACCAAGTACTTGTGCTCCTGCAAAGGCATATGTAAATGAATCCATTCCGATTGGACATCTGTGAGCATCGGGCATTGTGACATCACACGATGGAACGTTCAGCAGGGGCTGGGGCTGGTGCTGATTCTATGGGTGAGAAGCCAGTTTATTTTTGAAATATTGGGGGGGGGGGGGGAGAAGGATTTGATTAAAAACGTGTACTTAAACACGACGAAACGTAATGAGGTGCGGATACTTAGAAAGAAAAGTGAAATCTCTACCGAAATGGAAAAGATGTCGGCGATTCTGCTTTCCCCCTTATCCTTAAACTTTGACCCCTTGTTCTGGTCTTCCCCAACATCCGGAACAATCTTTCTGCATCTAGCCCGTCCAACCCCTTAAGAATTTTATACGTTTCTATAAGATACCCCCTTAATCTTCTAAAATCTAGCGAGTACAAGGCGAGTCTATCCAGTCTTTCTTCATATGAAAATCCTGACATCCCAGAAATCAGTCTGGTGAACCTTCTCTGTACTCCCTCTCTATGGCAACGATGTCTTTGAGCATTGGGCATTGTGACATCACACGATGGAACGTTCACCATTGGCTGGTGCTCCTGCATAGGCATATGTAAATGAATCCATTCCGATTGGACATCTGTGAACATTGGGCATTGTGACATCACACGATGGAACGTTCACCAAGGGCTGGGGCTGGTGAAGCTTCTGTGGGTGAGAAGCCAGTTTATGTTTGAAATACTGGGGGGGGGGGGGAGAGGATTTGATTAAAAACGTGTACTTAAACACGACGAAATGTAATGAGGAGCGGATACTTAGAAAGAAAAGTGAAATCTCTACCGAAATAGAAAAGATGTCGGCGATTCTGCGTCCGGTTTCGGAGTTGCGGGGAATCAAAGGAAGAAATGCGGCCGGAAGCCGTACATGTAAATGAATCCATTCCGATTGGACGTCCGCGAGCGTCGGGCATCGCGATTGGACGTCCGCGAGCATCGGGCATTGTGACATCGCACGGCGGGAACGAATCGAAAGGCAGAAAGGGATCCGGACGCCAGCCGGACGGATGGGGCGAGAGTTTTATATAATAGAATAGATAGATAGATAGATAGATAGATAGATAGATAGATAGATAGATAGATAGATAGATAGATAGATAGATAGATAGATAGATAGATAGATAGATAGATAGATAGATAGATAGATAGAAAGAATGAATATGATAGAAGATAGATAGAAGATGTATCGGATCATTGAGGCTCGCTGCGCTGCCGCCGCACGGCCGCTGGGGGGCGCACAGGAGGCGGGCGCTGCCGGTCTGAGTGACGGCACGCCCGGCCAATCGCAGGTCGGGTTCCCGAGGGTCGGAGGGGGAGCGGGTCGGATGGGCGGGACTTCCGGCGAGTGAGTGAGAGTCGGGTCGCGGCGGGCGGAAGTGAGTGGAACGTTGTGTCGTCCCCGGGAGCGAGTGGAACGTTGTGTCGTCCCCGGGACACAGAGATACAGCGGTGGCGGCTGCAGCCCCAGCCCAGCGGCCTGCAGGTACCTCTCCTCACCCTGCAACAGCGGCACGGCCTGCAGGTACCTCGACCCGTGCAATGCACCCTGCAGCCCTTGGCCTGGCCTGCAGGTACCTCTCCCCCACCCCCCCTCCTCACCCTGCAGCCCTGGCCCGGCCTGCAGGTACCTCGACCTGTGCAATGCACCCTGCAGCCCTTGGCCTGGCCTGCAGGCACCTCTCCCCACCTCCCCTTCTCACCCTGCAACCCTGGCCCGGCCTGCAGGTACCTCGACCTGTGCAATGCACCCTGCAGCCCTTGGCCTGGCCTGCAGGTACTTATCTCCCCCTCCTCACTCTGCAACCCTGGCACACAGAGCAGCCAGGCGCACCTCGACCCATGCAACGCACCCCGTCCTCCTCACCCTGGAAGCCCTCGGCCTGGCCTGCAGGCACCTCTCCCCTCCATCCCCATTTATGCATGCAATGCACCCATCTCTCCTTTCACTCTGCAACCCCGGGACGAAGCGGCGGCGGCTGCAGCCCTTGACTCGGCCCGGCCTGCAGGTAGCTCTCCCACCGCCATTCACGCCAATCCTCTTCATGTTTAGGCCTGGCGGTACCTCTCTCTCCATCGTGACCTGTGCAATATACCCCCCTCCCCCCTGCCCTGCAACCCTCGCCACAGACATGCTGTCCACCCCCCGCCCCGCCTGTGCATGCACGATGCACATTTTGCAGCCCAAACTCTCTCCAGAGATGCTGCCTGTCCCGCTGAGTTGCTCCAGCATTTTCAGTTCCTACACATTTCTCTGCAAAATGTTTTGCCTTCCTCCCCCCCCCAACTCTTCCTCAATGTGGGCCAACAATTGAGATGGGATGAGAATCCGGGACTAGATTAGCTATTTAAGGGATATACAAATGAATGCAAAATCATATCTGAGGTACATGAGGCCAACGAGGGAGCAGCCACATAAGTGACATTTCCAGCTGCTTGTGAACGAAGGCCCGGGCTTTTAATTTGCAAAAAAACCCACTATTTATTTTGGAATATCTCATTCCAAAGACACTTAACAGCTTAATATGTATTTATAAATATGTATCATTGTCTGAAGAAGGGTCTCGACCCAAAACGTTGCCCATTCCTTCTCTCCAGAGATGCTGTCTGTCCTGCTGAGTTACTCCAGCATTTTGTGTCTACCTTCAATTTAAACTAGCATCTGCAGTTCTATCCTGCAGCTAAATATGTATTTTTGTTACTGCATGCCAAAAATACCGAAGACTGTTTGTGACAATGTTTAATAGATGTTGATCAAAGTGATCGTTTGTCAATTGCAATGCCTTGTCAATTTCAATTCCTTGTCAAGTTCGAGACCTGAAGGGGAGGCCACAACATGGCAGGTTTGAGGATTTGAAGGTGCCGACCCTGAAGTTTGGGTCTTGGGACCAGTCTTAAGACAAAGAAGACGGATCTTTACTTGCAGGTATTCAGTCCCTGATATAACTATTGATATTCAGTCCCAGATGTAGGAGCCCCTGATAATGAATCTGACAATTTCCCATGGGGAAAGTATTCAAAGCCTGACACCAACTCTTGTGTTCAGGGTCTGATGGTAAATAAGAAGCCAAATCTGAAGAGTGGTCCTGACCTGAAATGTCATTTAGGTTAAGAATAAGGGGTAGGCCATTAAGGAGTGAGACGAAGAAAAACTTTTTCACACAAAGAGTTGTGAATCTGTGGAATTTTCTGCCACAGAAGGCAGTGGAGGCCAATTCACTGGATGTTTTCAAGAGAGAGTTAAATATAGCTCTACGGGTTAACAGAATCAAGGGATATGGGGAGGAAGCAGGAACGGGGTACTGATTTTGGATGATCAGCCATGATCATATTGTGAAGGGCTGAAAGGCCTACTCCTGCACCTGTTTTCTATGTCATCTGACCATTCCCTCCACAGATGCTGCCTGACCTGCTGATTTCCTCCAATAGTTTGTAATTTGCTACAAAAACAAACACTAGCTTCAAAATGATACACTTTTTAATCCTACAAATGTACCCAGAAACAGTTATGTTGGTCTTCATTATGAAGTGAGTCAAATTAAAAATGTAATCAAACAAAACAGAAGTGCTTGAGGAATTTGGTAGGTCAGTTGGCATCTGTGGTGGGAATGGAAGGACAATGTTTTTCACACGGAGAGTAGTGAGTATGGAATTCTCTGCCTCAGAGGGCAGTGGAGGCCGGTTCTCTGGATACTTTCAGGAGAGAGCTAGAATTCCACCGACTCGCCACTCTCTGTGAGGAAAAAGTGGATGAGAAAGTGGGATAACTATTGTGAATGGGTGATCGATGGTCAGTGCAGACTCGGTGAGCTGAAGGGCTGTTCAATGCTTTATTGTTTTTTTAACAGATGCTGCCTGTCCTGCTGAGTTCCACCAGTAATTGTGATCTGCAGTATTTAATCCCTGAACCTCTCCATCCCACTCCTCATCTGTTCTTTGCAGCCTGTCCTTCTGACCAAGCTGATGGGCACCTGTCCTAAAACTTTCTAAAATATAGGAGGCCATTCAGGCCTTTTGAGTCCATGCTACCTCTCAGCAAACCAATCCCATCGGACCCATTGTGTAGGAAGGAACTGCAGATGCCGGATTAAACCGAAGGTAGACGTTAAATGCTGGAGTAACTCAGCGGGACAGGCAGCATCTCTAGAGAGAAGGAAAGGGTGACGTTTTGTGAGCAGTGTTTGGACCCCATATCTGAGGGGGGATGTGCTGGCATTAGAGAGGGTCCAGAGGAGGCATAGTGGCCTGAACTGAGCACAGCGGTAGAGTTGTTGCCTTGCAACGCCAGAGACCCGAGTTCGATCCTGACTATGGGTGCTGTCTGTACAGAGTTTGTACACTCTCCCTGTGACTGCGTGGGTTTTCTCCGGGTGCTCCGGTTTCCTCCCACTATCCAAAGATGTACAGGTTTGAAGGTTAATTGGCTTCAGTAAAAATGATATATTGTCCACAGTGTGTAGGATAGTGCTAGTGTACAAGGTGTTTGCTGGTCTACGCAGGCTCAGTGGGCCGAAGGGACTATTTCCGTGCTGTATCTAAAGTCTGAAGAAGGTTTACGAGAATAATCTGGTGATGATTGGGATATGAGGAGCGATTGAAGGCTCTGGTTCTGTACTCACTGGAGTTTAGATGGATGGAGGGGGGGGGGGGGATCTCATTGAAATTTACCAAATAGAAAAGGCCTGTATAAAGTGGATGTGGAGAGGATATTTCCACTCAAGAGAGAGTTTAGAACCAGAGGGCACAACCTCAGAATATAAAGATGTTCCTATAGAAAGGAGATGAGGAGGAGTTTCTTTAGCCAGAGGGTGGTGAATCTGTGGAATTCATTGCCAGGCCAAGTCATTGGGTATTTTTAAAGTGGAGATTGACAGCTTCTTGATTAATAAGGGTGTCGGGGGTTATGGGGAGAAGGCAGGAGAGAGCGATTGTGAGGGAAAAAATGATTGACTGTGTTTGAATGGTGGAGCAACTCTAGGTCAGGCTCCAGAGATGCTGCCTGACCCATTGAGTTGCTCCATGTCCTACTTTGTACTCCAGGGATGCTGCCTGACCCACTGTAAGACTGCTTGGTATTTTTTTTTAATCAAATTCTTTGCTGTTAAGATTCATTGCTAGTAAACCTTTTCCCTTGCCGATTCTGTTATAGAAACAGTGATTTAATCGGGAGGACGTCGGTGAGTCCTGACGGAACGACGAGACTGGCTTAAGGTCTACACGGGACATCATAAACCTTGAGGTAAACGACTGTTGTTTCAGCTTGAATGCAACAGAAAGCGCATTGAATGAATGGTTGTAAAAGGTCGGCACAGTAATGCAGTGGCCGTTGCTGCTGTCTGTGTGGAGTTTGCACGTTCTGAGGGAACTCTAGACTCCTATATCCCAGACATATGCAGGTTAATAGGGTAGGGGGGGTCGGGGTGGAGTTGACGGGCAGGTCATTGTCAATGCTGCTATGTTTGTCACAGTTTCAACTGCCCAGTGAAATTATTTTTGGATATATTCATCATCATCATCGGCGGTCACTCGAAACAAGTATGACTGTCCTCCCCTCTCCATCCTTATATGGAGGACGCCTGTGCGTGACTTTATCGTGGGGAGACTGGTGCACAGACGGCCATCCTTGACAGATCTGGGTCAGGATCCAGTGGCGTGGAGTCCAAGACGACCGGAGACCCTTTCCTGCTGCAGCCTTCATCCGCCTTCCCAGCCGTTGTGACTAAGGTCCACTAAGGTCAGCCATCGTCCTCCGCCTGTTCCACCGTTGAGGTCTTGGTTGGATTACTCGTTGTCAGAGACCTCCCCCTCGACCTTACCACCATGGGTGTCCCTACCAGGAGCGTAGCTCCAGACGGCATCGCTCTCAGGACCACACAAGCTTCTCCACCACGACAAGGTGACAATCCACGGAGACAATTACACATGCGGATGCCACCATTAAGTTCAAAGTCTGGTCGGCCCGCTCGCTCGATGTACTTCTGGAGCAGTTCCCGTGAATCAATGTCCCCTCCCATCTCACCCGTCCATCTTTGTGTCCCGGTGGCGCCTCCTGCAGCCTACATGAAGGCACTGCAGGCATTACCCCCCTGTTCACCCTCCTACCCGGCTTCCGGCATGCCCGGCCCCCTCACGGTTACACCGTCTGATGAGCCGTCGGGCGACGAGCCGTCAAAACCCACCGAGAGAAACAAATGAGGGAGGGGGCCTTGCTGCCACATGCGAGGACATGTTGTCGACATTGGGTTGAGTTTCTCACTCTGATTCCCGGGAGAACGCTGAGCCTCTGTGCGGGAGGGGGAGCGAGATGGAACAGGTCAGGGGATGCTGCTCCATCTGCTTCAGGGAAGCACAATGACTAATGGCAGGACTGGGGCCGGCCACGGGCTCCAGCTCCCGAGAGACAAGGTGTGGAAGAAGTTACTCCACTGGTTATATTAAATCTTTCCCCTCTCACCTTAAACCAATGTCACCTGGTTCGTGATTCCTCTACCCCGGCTCAAAGACTGTGCATCCACCCAATCTTTTGACCTCATGATTGTATACACTTCTGTAAGATCACCCCTCAGCCTCCTGCGCTCCAAGGAATAAAGTCCCAGCCTGCCCAACCTCTCCCTACAGCTCAGTCCTGGCAACATCCATGTAAATCTCTGCACTAAATGCCTTGTTGGACTATCATCCAGTCTGTTGTATTAGTAGCTCATGGTTGTGCACCATCTGTTGCAGTTGTACAAGACATCGGTGAGGCCACATTCAGAGCATTGCTTTCAGTTCTGATCACTCTGTCATAGTGAAGATGTTGTCAAGTTGGAAAGGGTGTAGAGAAGAGTTATGGGGATGTTGCCAGGACTCGAGGGCCCAGATATAAAGGGAGAATTTGGCACAGATTAGGTTTAGAGGGATATGGGCCAAATGGTGAGACTAGTGTAGATGGGGCATGTTGGTTGGTGTGGGCAAGTTAGGCCAAAGGGCCTGTTTCCAAACTATATTGACACTATAACTCTATCTGTGTCAAAGCATGACATGATATGCTGACTAAGATGCCCCATATAGAGTTGCTGCCTTACAGCACCAGAGACCCGGGTTCGATCCCGACTACGGGTGCTGTCTGTACGGAGTTTGTACGTTCTCCCCGTGACTGAGTGGGCTTGCTCCGGGTGCTCCGGTTTCCTCCAACACTCCAAGGACTTGCGGGCTTGCAGGTTAATTTGTTCCAGTAAAAATTGTAAATTGTCCCCATTGTGTCGGATAGCGCTAGTGTGCGGGGATCGCTGGTTGGCCCGGACTCGGTGGGCCGAAGGGTATGTGTTTCCGTGCTAAACTAAAAAGCTCAATTTATTTCGGAGACTCGAACATTCTCTGCACTAGGGGTCAGAATGTTCACCAGTAAAATGAGTTTTTTCCGTAAATTGGCTTTTAAGAACCAGCAATGTAATTTCCTCAGAACATGTTGTGCAGCAAAGCAGATGGAAACAGTTCCAGCATTTATCTTTAAGTTGTTGGCAGTGCTTGAGATGAGGACGAGAATAGTTTTAGTTTAGTTTAGAGAGACACAGTGTGGAAACAGGCCCTTCAGCCCATCAGATCCACGCCGACCGTAGATCATTTGTCGTCAGTGATTCTGCGTTACCTCAATTTCGTGGACCACTCCCTACACGCTGCGGGCAATTTACAGAGGGCCCATTAACCTACAAACCTGCACGTCTTTGGAGTGTGGGAGGAAACCGGAGATCCTGGAGACAACCCACGGGGTCACAGGGAGGATGTGGGTTTCTGGCCCCTGAAGGGCAGTAGCTCTAACGCTTGACGCAGCTTTACAGGCGCTTCAGACGGAACAAGGCAAAATGAATATGAAATAAATTATCCGTTATTTTTGCGCATGTTCTCCCCGTGGGTTTTCTCCGAGATCTTCGGTTTCCTCCCACACTCCAAAGACGTACAGGTTTGTAGGTTAATTGGCTTGGTGTATATATAAATTGTCCCTAGTGTGTGTAGGATAGTGTTAGTGTGCGGGGATTGCTGGTCGGCGCGGACTCTGCGGGATGAAGGGCCTGTTTCCGCCCTGTATCCACCCTAAACTAAACTAAATAAACTAGGGTAGCGCAGATGGTATGAGGAGGCGCTGCCTCACACCGCCAGAGACCCGAGTTTGATTCTGACCTCGCATGCTGCCTGTGTGGAGTTTGCATGTTCTCCCTGTCACTTCCCTGTGTATCTCTAAACGCCCAATGCACTAATGCTTGGGAAGGTGTGACTGCAGTGGCTGCTTTCTGGGAAACTGTTGAACTCATCACAGACATCTTGGTCTCACATATATTTTATTTTTATTTTTTTTTTATTTTTTTATTTATTAGAAGTACGGTAAATTACAATAACACACAACACATATATCTTAATACATTTTTTGTACCACTTCATTTTTTTTTTTTAAGCTTTAAGAAAAAGATAGAAGTAAGGAAAGTAAAGAAGGTGCGCAAGAGTCGTGAAGTGCAAGAGAGTGTTGGGAAAAGAAAGCCCCTTAGAAATGAAGTTAGAGAAGGAAGTAAAGTAAGAAAGTAGACCCTAGAAAAGAAAGAAAAAGAAAGTAAGGACAATCGCTCTATTATAACCTTAAACTCCGCAGAAAGACCACCAACCAAGTCTGTTTTTGTTGTTTTACCTCCCATTGCCAGGTCCTGATTTTATTTATTTATTTATTTTTAAAATTACTATTGCACCTCATGCTTGTAATAGGTCCATAAACGTAGACCACGTCTTTTGGAATTGGTTTGCTTTACCTGCTAAGAGGAATCTCATCTCTTCCAGATGTAATGTTTCAAACATATTTGATGTCCACATTTTTATTGTTGGTGTGGGCGCATTTTTCCAGAATTTAAGTATGAGCTTTTTTCCCATTATTAGCCCGTAATTGAGTAAATTCTTCTCACATTTAGATCGGGTTTGTAGCTGAGCCGCCGGAGCCCCACGGGGACGTCGGGCCCCACCGGAGCCGCGGACCCCCCACCAGGCTTCACCCCTGGCCTCCACCCCCGGGACAGCATGAGTCAAGAGGTGCTCAACTCTGCTGCTGTTCCTCTCTATGCCGAGGACATCCAGGGAGACGGACGCTGGCACTCACAGGTAAGTGGAGCCGGCCCTGCCTTACACCGCTGGTACATCTGCAACTCTGGTGTGTGTGTGTGTGTATGGATATGTGTGTGTACATACACACACGCATATATACACATATTTATATATTATTATATATATATGTATATTTGTGTATGCGTGTATACATAAACACATAGATATACACACACTATATTTGTATATACATGTATGTATATTTGTGTATCTATGTGTGTGTGTATATATTGTATATGTGTGTGCACATACACACACGCATATATTCACATATATTCAATTCAATTCAACTTTAATGTCATTGCACAGATACAAGTATGGGTACAACGAAATGCAGTTTAGCGTCAGTCCATAGTAATAGTGCAATATAGAAATAAAAATACAGAATAAGCAAACAATGTGGACGGAGAGACTGGAGAAATCTATCGGCGGGACTCCGAGTTCAGCAATGTGATAGTGTTGTTGTAGAAGCTGTTCCTCATCCTACTAGTACGAGACCTGAGGCTCCTGTACCGCCTCCCTGATGGGAGGAGGGCAAACAGTCCATGGTTGGGGTGGGAGGGGACTTTGATGATCTTCCCGGCCCGTCTCAGACACCGTTTTCGGTGGAGGGCATCCATGGCAGGGAGCGGGGCACCGATGATGTATTGAGCGGTTTTCACCACCCGTTGTAGTGCCTTCCTGTCCGCTACGGTGCAGCTGCTGTACCATACCGTGAAGTGGGTGGTCAGGATGCTTTCGATGGTACAGCGGTAAAAGTTGGTCAGGATCTGGGGGGACAGGTGAGCTTTCTTGAGCCTCCTCAGGAAGTAAAGGCGCTGCTGCGCCTTTTTGATCAGCTTGGAGGTGTTGAGGGACCAGGACAGATCCTCCGAGATGTGTACCCCGAGGAATTTGTAGCTGGAGACGCGCTTCACCTCAGTCCCGTTTATATGGATGGGGGTATGTCTGCCCCCTCTGATTTTCCTGAAGTCAACAATAATTTCCTTCGTCTTCTTGGAGTTGAGGACGAGGTTATTGTTGGCACACCAGACTGCCAGGTGCTGGACCTCCTCTCTGTAGGCTGACTCGTCATTGTCACTGATCAGTCCTACCACCGTGGTGTCGTCGGCAAATTTAATGATGGCGTTGGAGCCATTCTTAGGGATGCAGTCATGGGTGAAGAGGAAGTAGAGGAGAGGGCTGAACACACAGCCCTGTGGCACGCCGGTGTTCAGTGTTGTAGTGGAGGAGGTGAGGTTGTTGACTGTGGTCTGTTGGTGAGGAAATCCAGTGTCCAGTTGCAGAGGGAGGTGGAGATGCCAAGTCCGCTGAGTTTGGTGATCAAGCTGGCGGGGATGACAGTGTTAAAGGCGGAGCTGAAATCAATGAACAGCATCCTGATGTAGGTGTTATTGCTGTTCAGGTGGGTCAGGGCAGAGTGTAGGGCCGCCGATATGGCGTCCTCTGTAGACCTGTTGGTCCGGTAGGCAAACTGATGGGGTCCAGTATGGGGAGGAGGCTGGCTTTGACGTGAGCCAGGATCAGCCGCTCAAAGCACTTTGCAATGACAGGGGTGAGTGCCACTGGGCGGAAATCGTTGCGACTCCCTGTAGCTGATTGTTTGGGCACTGGCACGATGGTTGATGTCTTGAGGCAAGTGGGGACAACACCCTGGGCCAGTGACAGATTGAAAATGTCAGTGAAGACCAGGGATAGTTGTCCAGCATATGCCCTGAGCACCCGCCCGGGGATGCCATCAGGGCCGGCAGCTTTGTGCTCATTCACCTTGCTCAGTGCATCTTGTACAGCAGAGGAGGAGAGACTGAGGGGTTGTTCATTCGGGGGTGGAGCAACTTTGATGGCTGGAGTTTTGTTGTCCCGGTCAAAGCGAGCATAGAAATGGTTTAGCTCGTCCGGAAGGGAGGCGTTGTCTCGGGGGGGGTGTTAACTTTCTGGTAATCGGCAAGGGATTTGATTCCTTGCCACATGCGCCTGGGGTCAGAGTTGTTTTGGAAATGCTCCTCAATCCGCCGTTTGTGATTGAGTTTAGCATTCCTAATTCCCATTTCAGATTGGCCCTGGATGAGCTGTATCCCTCAGCGTTGCCAGATCTGAAAGCGGCATCGCGAGCCTTCAGCAGGAGTCTGACCTCCCTGCTCATCCACGGCTTCTGGTTAGGGAAGGTCTTTATCTCTTTGTGGGTAGTGACGTTGTCAGTGCAGAATTTTATATAGTCCAAAACTGTTGAGGTGTATGAGTTGATGTCCACTTGGGAGTTAAAGGTGGCCTGGGTGGCGAACAGACTCCAGTCTGTTTGCTGAAACTGTTCCTGTAAAACAGAGACAGCCCCCTCAGGCCAAATCTTCACTGTCCTCACGGTAGGTTTCACACGTCTGATCAGAGGTGTGTATTTGGGGAGCAGGAACAGAGAGAGGTGGTCAGACTGTCCAAGGTGGGGGAGGGGGAGGGCTTTGTAGGCTTCGGTAATATTAGTATATACTAAGTCCAGAATATTGTTTCCTCTGGTTGGGCAGGAAACATGCTGATGGAACCTGGGGAGTACAGTTATATATGTCAGTGCAGGCAGGGAGGGGCCGAATGGCCACCTGGGGCTCTCGCGCCGTCCGTGTCCCAGGTGAGCGTTAACCCCGCTTCCACTCGGTGTCGGCCACGATAACCTCGAGCACCACGGGATTACGCGGGGTTTGCCGTGAAACGGACACCACGGTCTGAGCGCTCTCTCCGCTTGCAGCACAGTCGTTTCGTCTTGGACTGCAAGGACAAGGAGCCCGACATTCTCTTTGTGGGTGATTCCATGGTGCAGCTTCTCCACCAGTACGAGGTACGTGTATGTGTCCCCCTCCCCTTCCTCCTCCCCCTCCTCCTCCCCTTCCTCCTCCTCCTCCTCCCCTTCCTCCCCCTCCTCCTCCCCCTCCCCCTCCTCCTCCCCCTCCCCCTCTTCATGCCCCCCTCCTCCTCCCTCCTTCCTTGATTGTCACCTGTAACAAGCTGCAGTGAGATTCTTTATTTCTGCACACACAGTGGACCAGAGTCAACGCAAAGGCGTCGATAAAGTTACAAAATGTCCTCGTCCCCCCCTCATTTCCCCCTACCCCCTCCACATCAGCCACCTCGAAGCTGTGATCTCGTCTGTGGGGACTCCGACTCCACCTCTGCTCCGACCCCACCATCTCGCTCAACCACTCACCCCGTGCCCGTGGGCGAGACCTCCGCGGTGGGCGGGTCGCCGGTGCTGCCGCTGTAGTTGACCCAGACACTCCACTGTCCCTGGTGTTGCTGAGAACACGGCCGTCTAAGGAAGAGTCCTTCCCCAATACACTAGAAGGTAAATAAGGGCGGACACCACAAGACTCTTAGTTTAGCTTCGAGATACAGCACGGAAACTGGCCCTTCGGCCCACCAGGTCCGAACCGACCAACGATGACCCCGTCCGTATACCAGCACTATCCTACACGCTAGGGACAGTTTACAATTTACAATTTTTATGGAAGCCAATTAACCTGCAAACGTGGAGTGTGGGAGGAAACCGGAGCGTCCAGAGGAAACCCACACAGTCACGGGGAGAACGGACAAACTCCGTACAGACAGCACCCGTAGGTAGTCAGGATCTAACCCGGGTGGGTGGTGCTGTCAGGCAGCAACTCTGCCGCTGCGCCACCGTGCCGTGGTGGAATGGTGTGTGTCCTGGCGTCTGGTCCGCGCTGATTTAACTGTGCCGCCGTGCTCTTTGTTACGACAGATCTGGAGGGAGCTGTTCTCGCCTCTACACGCGCTCAACTTTGGCATCGGCGGCGACACCACGCGGCACGTACTCTGGAGGCTGGAGAACGGGGAGCTGGAAAATATTAAACCCAAGGTACGGGGGCAGAGGAGTTGGTCCCAAACAGACCCACGGGGTTGCAGCGTTCAACCTCCCATGAGCCAGGTTATTGCCTTGAAATTGCATGACCTAAGCTGCCTGTTTGCCAACACCTTGGTCTGTAGTATTAATATTCCTTTCGGCAAGAAAATGCGGCGTCTTTACCTGGTCCGGCATCTCAGGTGAGTGCTGGCTCACCAATGTGGTTAGTTTGGGGATTCAGCTTGGAAACGGGCCCTTCGGCCGTCGAGCCCGTGCCAACCAGCCATTGGGGGTATTTGGGAATGGCCAATAACTGCTGATGTTGCCACGATGGTCCGTATCCTGTAAGTAGATAGTTTAGTGTGTTATTGTCATGTGTACCGAGCTACAGTGAAAAGCTTTTCTCTTCTGTTTAAATGGGACTGATCCACATTTTAGACTTTAAGTTCATTGAGGTTAGTGCAATACATGTTTATTTTAGCAATACCGCATGGAAACAGGCCCACCGAGTCCACGCCGAAACATCGATCGCCCATTCACACTAGTTCCGTGTTATCCCACTCTCTCCTCCACTCCCGACACACCGGGTCCAATGTTACACAGGGCCAATCGACCCTGCGAAGCCGCGGGTCTTAGCGATGTGGGAGGAAGAGACCCGCGCGGTCACAGGGAGAGCGTGCAAACCCCCGCACGCAGACGGCACCCGAGGTCAGGATCGAACCCGGGTCTCTGGGGCTGTGACGGTTGATGTTGGCATTGAGTCGGGATGTTCGCTGCTTGCAGGTGGTCGTACTCTGGGTGGGGACCAACAATCACGAGCACTCGGCAGAGGAAGTGGTCGGCGGGATCGAGGCGATCGTGCAGCTGATTAACGGCCACCAGCCCCAGGCTAAGGTGCTGGTGTTGGTGAGTGAACGCTTTACCCTGCCCACTGCTTCTCAGATTCTCTTCCTGTTCCACCTTTCTATCCTGTTCTTTTTATTTCTAACCCATTCTATTTTTTCTATTATTATTTTTAGTGTTAGGCTTGTATTCACTGGAGTTTAGAAGGATGAGGGGATATCTTATAGAAACATATAAAATTACATATGGACTGGACAAGCTAGATGCAGGAAAAATATTCCCAATGTTGGGCGAGTCCAGAACCAGGGGCCACACAGTCTTAGAATAAAGGGGAGGCCATTTAAGACTGAGGTGAGAAAAAACTTTTTCACCCAGATAGTTGTGAATTTATGGAATTCCCTGCCACAGAGGGCAGTGGAGGCCAAGTCACTGGATGGATTTAAGAGAGAGATAGATAGAGTTCTAGGGGCTAGTGGAGACAAGGGATATGGGGAGAAGGCAGGCACGGGTTATTGATAGGGGACGATCAGCCATGATCACAATGAATGCACCTATTTTCTATGTTTCTATTACTTTTCTTTCTATCATATTATATTTTTATTTTATCATCTTTATTTCTATTATTGTTATTTCTACCCTATTCTATTTTGTTTCTCCTATTTCTTCTGTCTCCTTTTTGTAAATGGGGTTCGGGGTGAGCTGACTGTACCAATAAAAAGACACGGCACTGGAGTAAACTCAGCGGATCGGGCAGCATCTCTGGAGAATGAGGATTGGTGACGTTTCAGGTCAGGGCCGAGGAAGCTGGACATGGGGGGGGGGGGGGGGCAAAGCCTGGCACGGACTGTGAACGGAGCTGCAGATGCTGGTTTAAACCAAAGTCTGCAACTGATAGTTGGATATTGGTGGGGGGAGAGGGGATTCGCAAATGGGTGGATATAGTCTTCGAGTTCATCCAGCAGTTTTGACGGAGAAACAAGGAACTGCAGATGATGGATTCCAGAGAAAGACACAATGTGCTGGAGTAACTCAGCCGGTCAGGAAACATCGCTGGAGAACGTGGATGGGTGACGGTATGAAACGTCACCTATCCATGTTTTGCTACCCGTCCCGCTGAGATAGTCCAGCACGTTGTGTCTACCTTCTGTGGGCAGGTGATGGTTTGGGTCCCGACTTGGAGCGCCACCTCTCCACGATGCTGCGTGGCCCGCTGAGATAGTCCAGCACGTTGTGTCACTCTTGGTAGACCGCGCTGCGTGCTGCTGTTACGGTGTCCACGTCACACGCTCTCACTGCCTGCTGACCCGTGCTCTGCTCTTCTCCCCATCAGAGTCTCCTGCCCCGGGGGGAGAAGCCGAACCCACTGCGGGAGAAGAACGGGCAGGTGAACCAGCTGCTGAAGAGCTCCCTGGTGAAGTTCCCCAAGATGCAGCTCCTCAACGTGGACGCGGGCTTCGTGCACTCGGACGGCACCATCTCCCACCATGACATGTTCGACTACCTGCACCTCACCCAGATGGGCTACGCCAAGGTGTGCAAGCCCGTCTACGAACTGCTGGTTCAGCTGCTGGAGGAAACACCCGAAGAGAAGCAGGCCAACCTGGCGTGATCGCTTCACGGTCCTTCCCCCTCTCATCGCTGGAGCGGAGCCAACTCTCGAGACCCGTCACTGCCTGGAGCACCCAAGTAAAGGCACCTTTGTTGTATCAGTACAAGTGTAGGGTCCTCTCCGAATTGGATGCATTCATTCCCCATAGCAAAGCAGTCCATGCATTAGAGGCCACAGCGCAGCTAAATATATACATTGCTCTTTTTACTGTCATTAGGCAAAATGTCTTTCCTATTAAAACATAAGTGTGTGTCTGCAGTAATTAGCCAGTGGTTTTCATGCGGTAGAATCAAGCACTCATGAATCGCACTGATTTTATAGCTGATTTGATATAACGGGCCCACTTCCAGCCAACTCTCTTTTAAACATAGAGCAGCCAGAGTAGTTAAAATATTTCCTTCTATATGGTGCAGAGTTCCCTTGTGTGTGTATATAGTTTCTCCACTGGGTGACACCAGTCTACATTGCTGTAAGTAAAAACTACCCGGTGTGGAGTTGCCATCTAGTGGTAGTGAGTGGAACACACAAGGGCCCATCACACCAGGCTTGCACATTGACAATATTTCCTGCATTGTGTAAATATAGTATGTCACAGGGGGGGTGGGGGGGGGGGCTTTCTATTCACATCTCCAAGTTTTTAACCTGTTGTATTTGAATCGGAAGGAGAAAAATCCTGGTGCCCGTGTTGAGACGTTAACTGGTTCTGATACAGTTTGCCCGAACAAGAACCGACGACACCTAATGTGAAGGAAGGAACTGCAGATGCTGGATACAGACAAAAAAAGCTGGAGTAACTCAGCGGGACAGGCAGCATCTCTGGAGAGAAGGAATGGGTGATGTTTCAGGTTGAAGCCCTCCTTCAGACTGAAACGTCACCTATCCCTTTTCTCCTGAGATGCTGCCTGACATGCTGAGTTACTCCAGCTTTTTGTGTCTGTATCAGCCATCCTAACATGGGTTGCAAAGTGAGCCTTTAGTTCGTTTTAATCGCTTTTAATGTCCTCCTCCCAGCATTTTATTATAGTTCCGGTTCCCCCTTACTTGTGCTGCGGGGAAAGTGATGGCTCGGTCCGTGTTTAGACACCTGCATGACGTTGTCTGAATCTTCGAGTTAGTTACTGCCGACCCAGATTCTGGATGCTCCATTGCAGTTAAGAGGTTTGCAGCAATTGCATAAAATGCACGGCTTCCCGCCCGCGACATATCGTAAAACTGCAGCGTTGCACAGGGTTGAGGTTCCTGACAACGCCAAACCATCCGCCAGAATAACGTGGCTGCCGCTGTGTTTACGGGCGGGTCAGGTGATTAAATCAATGAGGACACAAGGAACTGTGGATGCTTGCGTGGAACACAAGGTGCTGCAGTAACTCAGCGGGCCAGGCAGCATCTCTGGAGGACATGGATGGTTGACGCTTCCCAGTTTGAAGTACGGCTCCTGGCCTGAAACATCGCCCATCCACGTGCTCCACAGAGGCTGCCTGACCCACTGAGTTACTCCGGCACTTTGTGTCATGGTTAAATCAGTGATTTGCAGGGCATTGAATCCAGGAGAATAGAAGAGTGTTTAGAATGAGTTAGGACTTGGCCCCTCTGAGGAAGAATAAATATCTCATCGCCCTCGTCTGCATGCTGACTCTGACTTTACTATGTGGCTTTTGCTTGGGTTCGCTGTGGGCAAAGAGAAAACACTATTTACCCTGCACAGTTTGTCTGCAGGCATCTTTGTGTGTGTGTGTGTGTGTGTGTGTGTCAGGGAGAGGAACGATCTGTGCGAGCCCCTCACATTCTACTTTAAGTTGGATTAATTCTGCTAATCACGGGAAGCAAATGCTTGTGCTGATTTTAAAACTCTTTTTGTCGCTTAATCTCCACTGATGCTCTTTGCCGGGATCATGTCGTGCAGGGCACTGTAATGTAGTACGTACCCATTGCAGGCTGGAATTCACATTTCACACCAACCTGTTTTTGTTTCCTTCCATAGCCTGAGAAAAATTATTGTTTTTCTAACAAGAAATCTAAGAAGGAAAAAAAAAAATTCTTCTTTTATTTAGGTTCCTTATTTTTAAATCCTGATTGAAAAATACTCATTTGTAACCAAGGCCTCTGCACTGAGCCTGGTGAAGGAATGCGCGCTAATGCAGGCTGTGGGTTGCAGGATCCACTGCATCACTGCGCCTCCCAGTGGTTGAACGACCCCACTCCACCTAGAAGTGCACAAGTTATCCAGTATTAGCATTGGCAGCTTACCCCATTAACCCTGCACTGAATCAGATACCTGCCTGCTTTCTGAAACACCCCTGGCAGCGCTAAGCTTGTATTTTAACTTCCTGCCCCCTTTCAAATTCTTATGGAGTTGCTGCCACAGACTGGCCGCGTTGTCGGTGGGGTAGTCACTGTGGGGTTCATCTTCCACATTAGTTCAACGCTTTTTGGAAAGGTTTGCAGGTCGCAATAGGACTGATTCCCAGAACTGGTCCCAGTGTGGGCAGGGCTGACAGTGTGGGGCCCAGGATAGGCGTGAGATGCTTATAACGGGTTTGGTAAAGAGAAAAATCGGTCTTTGCGAGAAGTACGGGTAAGAGACCTCCACACACACGGGCACTGTTTAGATAAAAACACGCACTCCACAGTAGAGATGCTTCACTTAAGGAGGAAAGTAGACCATGATCAACTAAATCCTTTAAATACCTACATGACGGGCTTTATAGACACCTCGAATGCGGCCATTGCACTTTGTGTTTTTAGATGCCCGGTTTATTGTGATATATTTTTAACTTAATTCCGGCAAGTTGTGTGGCTTTGGGCAGCCCTGCTCTCGACTATCACCAAGACGTCACTCTTGGTTTGAGGGAGGGAACACTGCAGAAGGACTCTGTAGCGGCATTGCTCCCGGAAATCTAATGAGATAATGACTTGCTTTGGCTACTTTGAGCCCGAGTTCTTCGGCAAAACCGTGAATGCCAGCCGCGAGCCACTCCAGCGAAGGGGGTCACTTGTAGATTAGTCACTTGCCAGCGTGCTGTAGATTTTCCTGATGATCTGTGTGTATCTTCAGCGGGACCGAGTCTGTTCTTGTGCGGGAAGGATTAACAATTTGGTGTGTGTGTGTGTGCCGGATAAGGTAGTGACTTCATGTAATTTATTACCCTCCATCTACATTGAATGTACCTGAAAATGCCCGAGTTTAAAATACATTGCATTGCAAGATGCATTACTGACCTTGCAGCCTAACGATAAGATATTTTGACATTACACAATCTTCTGAAATCCGCAACGTAGATGTTGACGTCAAATTATAAGGGATTCCTGCACGTACTTCCTCCCTGGGTACTTGAGCAGAGTCGTAGATTTGCTACACAGGAGGAGGCCATTTGGCCCATCGTATCTCCTGCTACTTGGAAAAAGAACTCCCCGGTCTAATCCCACCCATCGGACATGGTCCGTAGTCCCACAGTTTGCGGCTCACCAAGTTCACACCCAAGTTCCCCAACTTAAATTCTGGGTAATAATGAATGGAGCAGCTTCTACAAGACTACAAGCTCGTAATAGAGGGTGAATGTATACTTTGTATGGAGAAATGTTCCTTTTACAGAGTCCTTAATTCCAAGGGTTTATTCTCTTCCATTCCCCATACGCAGATAAAACGATACATTATTTTTTAAGCATATATGGTTGTAGAGGGCTATCTGAAACATGGGACCACGTTTGTTGGCACACTACATGGATTGGGAAATATATCCTCCAATTGCTTTTATGAACCTCTTTCCTCCCTGCTCATATTTTACGATTGGCATGTATGATCTCTGCATCAGACTATGCTTCCAGAAACACATTGTATAGTGATGCTTGATAAAAACTGCTGTAGCCAAATACTTGTCTGTAATATTCAAGAGTGAAGAAAGCATACAGTACTATTTGTGTCTTGTTTTGAGTGACTCGCTGAATGGTAGTGTGTATATGCTTATTTAATAAACAAGAATGTGTAACTGTTATCAGAGATCTGAGCAGTGGTGTGTTGTGCTTCCACGTACTGTCATTTATGCTTCCATGTAATACTGTAATATTAAAAATAGTTTGAAACTTTGCAGCTGGTTCTGACGTGTGGTAGGGGCGTGATCTCCACACTCGGGGACTGATGTTTCACTGAGCTCCATCCGGCCCCTGCATTCAGTGTCGTTGCATTGGGAAAGTAGAATGCGTCACTGATACTGCCTTGAAACGTACGAAGGCCCCCACTAAAATATTAAGTATAGAAGTTGGCAGCTCATGTTGCAGTTGCATAAGACGTTGGTGAGGCCGCATTTAGAGTAGACAAAAGTGCTGGAGAAACTCAGCGGGTGCGGCAGCATCTATGGAGT
This sequence comes from Amblyraja radiata, assembly GCF_010909765.2. Taxonomy (NCBI): domain Eukaryota; kingdom Metazoa; phylum Chordata; class Chondrichthyes; order Rajiformes; family Rajidae; genus Amblyraja; species Amblyraja radiata. Next base: position 4,972,980 of record NC_045988.1, read on the forward strand.
GAAGGAAATAGGCAATGTTTCAGGCTGAAATTCTTCTTCAGAGTTTTTTTTTTAGAGTATTGTGTTCAGTTCTGGGCACCATGTTATAGGAAAGATACTGTCTCACGCTTTGAAAGGGTACAGAAAAGATTTACGAGGATGTTGCCAGGACCAGAGGGTGTGAACTATAGGGAAAGGTCGAGTAGACTGGGTCTCTATTCCTTGGAGGGCAGGAGGGTGAGGGGTGATCTTATAGAGGTGTACAAAATCATGAGAAGAATAGATCGGGTAGATGCACAGAGTCTCATGCCCATAGTAAGGGAATCGAGGACCAGAGGACATAAGTTCAAGGTGAAGGGGAAAAGATTTAATAGGAATCTGAGGGATAACTTTTTTACACAGGTGGTGGGTGTATGGAACAAGCTGCTAGAGGAGGTAGTTGCGGCTGGGACTATCCCAACGTTTAAGAAGCAGTTAGACGGGTACATGGATAGGACAGGTTTGGAGGGGTGTGGACCAAGAGCAGGCAGGTGGGACTAGTGTAGCTGGGACATGTTGGGCCGAAGGGTCTGTTTCCACACTGTGTGACTGCCGGCCCTTCACCCGTATTTCAAGAGTTGTGTGGCACGGTGGCGCAGCTGTAGAGCTGCCAGAGACCCAGGTTCGATCCTCACAACGGGTGCTGTCTGAATGGAGTTTGTGCATTCTCCCTGTGACCACGTGGGTTTTCTCCGGGTGCTCTGGTTTGCTCCCACATTCCAATGATGTGCAGGTTAGCAGATTAATTGGCTTCTGTAAAATGTCCCTAGTGTGTAGGATGGAACGGGTTTGGGTAATTGCTGGTCGGCACGGACTCGGTGGGCCCACCGGCCTGTCACCACGCTGCATCTCCAAACTAAAGTATTTAATTGTCACATGTACCGAGAACGGAACAAAGAGATTCTTACTTACAGAAGCATAACAGGTCATTAAATTTGATACATAATAAATAATAATGGATGGGATTTATATAGCGCCTTCTAATACTCAAGGCGCTTTACATCGCATTATTCATTCACTCCTCAGTCACACTCGGTGGTGGTAAGCTACTTCTGTAGCCACAGCTGCCCTGGGGCAGACTGACGGAAGCGTGGCTGCCAATCTGCGCCTACGGCCCCTCCGACCACCACCAATCACTCACACACAGGCAAAGGTGGGTGAAGTGTCTTGCCCAAGGACACAACGACAGTATGCACTCCAAGCGGGATTCGAACCGGCTACCTTCCGGTTGCCAGCCGAACACTTAGCCCATTGTGCCATCTGTCGTCCCACAGTACAACGGTAGACAGCCCTAACGATACGTACATACACTGTTTACAGCGCCCCCTCAGCGGGACTCAAAAACGCTTGGGTGTAGAAATAGGTTTTGAGTCGTGACTTAAAGGAGTCGATGGTGGGGGCAGTTCTGATGAGGAGAGGGATGCTGTTCCACAGTTTAGGTGCTGCAACCGCAAAAGCGCGGTCACCCCTGAGCTTAAACCTAGACCGCGGGATAGCCAGTAGCCCCAAGTCGGCCGACCTGCGGGACCTGGAGGTAGAATGGTTGGTTAGAAGATTTTTGATATAAGGTGGGGCAAGCCCGTTAAGGGCTTTGTAAACGTATAAAAGGAGCTTGAAGTTGGGCACTGGGCCTAATGGCTGTTGGGAAGAAGGTGCTCCTGAACCTGGAGGTCACGGTTTTCAGGCTCCTACACCTTCTTCCCAATGCCAGGGATGAGCTGAGACCGTGGCCAGGGTGGTGTGGGTCTCTGATGATGCCGGCTGCCTTTTTGAGGCAATGCCTCCTGTGGATCGCTTTGATGGTGGGGAGGTGAGCACCAGTGATGGAGCGGGCAGTGTTCACCACTTCTTGTAATCTCTGTTGCTGGATATCGGAGTTGCGAAGCAGGCTGTGACACAGCCAACGTGCTCTCGACTGTACACCTTTCAAAGTTTTCTCTGCAACTGTTCAGCTTCATGTACAGTATTGATTGTCATGTGTACAGATATACTGTGACAAGCTTGTTCTGTATGCTATCCAGTCAAATCATACTCTACATGAGTATAATAGGTCTTCTGGAACAGCATGCAGAGATCACCGCATTCTGATGCCATCTTGCGACTTGGACCAAAGAGAGATGCAATTTCTAATGCAGGAAAGAACTACAGATGCTGGTTTATACCGAAGATAGACACTGGAGTAACTCAGTGGGGCAGGCAGCATCTCTGGAGAAAAATGATGGGTCCCAACTCGAAGCATCACCCATCCCTTTTCTCCAGAGATGCTGCCCGATCTGCTGAATTACTCCAGCACTTTGTGTCTGTGAAGGAAATGGGTGACGCTTCAGGTCAAGACCCTTCTTCAGACATTTGTTTTCTCACATTCAGCCCTGGCCGCACTGAATCGATGCATGGTCATCATTCCTAAACTCATCCAGACCAACAGCTCTATTGCAGATTTATTAAATTACTGGAATCTTAATTTCCCCCATATATCGTGGATCAAGGGATCAGACTCCTGAATATTAAGCTTTGCTACTTTGTCACACTGGAGAAGGATAACACATTTCTATCAGTCGACCAGTCCAATAGTTCTGCAGTTATTGTATAGAAAGTGTAGATTGGTTATTGCCTGTGAACTAATCATAGTAGAAATAGCATCACTAACCCCACCTTACTGTACGATTCATACTAACACACACTTCCTACACTGGTCAGTGTTGGAAGCGGTAACGATCAACGAGCAACTAGCAACCTGCTGTACTGTTATACTATGTGTACCGATTAAAGATGATCTTGAACTCCAGATTGTACAATCTGCTGATTTACAGAAAGGAACAGCAGATGCTGGTTTATACCGAAGATGGACACAAAGTGCTGGAGTAACTCAGTGGGTCAGGCAGCATCTCTGGAGAAATATGATGGGACCCAACTCGAAGCACCAGCCATCCCTTTTCTCCAGAGATGCTGTCTGACCTGCTGAATTACTCCAGCACTTTGTGTCTGTGTTCTGTTGTCTTGTTGTACTTGTGTTTGCCTTGAATATATTCATGTATAGAATTTAATTTAATTGGGTAGCATGCACAGGAAAGTGTTTCATTGTTTCTTGGATACAGGTGACAGCAATAAAATTCAACCGCACTTTTGGTGAAACTATTTTTTAAAGCTGAATTAAAAATGTCAGAGTGGGGAACTACTGATGCGTTGATAGTTTGTTATCAATTACTTGACTAGGTTTAATTTATTATCATCATGTGTACCAAAGTGCACTGAAAAGCTTTGTTTTGCATCCGATCTGATCAGATCAGTTAATACAAATACAATCAAGTCAAACTCAATTACAATAGGTAGAGCAATGGGGAAGATACAGAGTGCAGAATATAGTTCTCAGCATTGTAGTGCATCAGTTCCAGAGACAAAGTCCAATGCTCGCATGGGGTGGAGGCGAATCAGACAATACCCTAGCTTGTGGAAGCCTGACATCAAAGTAGAGAAGACAAAATGTGTAGGAAGGGACTACAGATGCCGGTTTACATCGACGATAGACACAAGAAGCTGGAGTAACTCAGCGGGCCAGGCAGCGTCTCTGGAGAATAAGGAATGGGTGATGTTTCTGGTGGAGACCTTCATTCTCGACCTGAAACGTCACCTGTCTTTGTCCTTTTCCTCTGAGGCACTGCCTGAGCCGCTGAGTTACTCCAGCATTTTGTGTCTATAGAAGGGGAGAAGTTGTTCCTGAGTCTGGTGGTGCATGCCTTCAAGCTTCACTGCCTTTGCTGCCTGACAGGGGTGGGGAGAAGGAGGAATGACCAGGGTGGGGCGAGTCTTTGATTACGTTAGAGGAGTGTAGATGGAGCACTGTTGCAGTAAACTGAACTGCAGTTGTGAAACCTGAGGGATTGATGTGATATTAGCGAGGGATTGCAGCGAGCCTGTAGCTCAGCTGCACAAGGGGATAATTGGCTTGTTTTTAATTGTTTTCCACTTACAGGTTGTTACAGCGTTAATTCCCACTGAGACCCCCCTGTGTGATTAACAGGAAGAATTGAGGTAGTGGTTATGCTTTCACTGCTGGTGAATGACACAAAATCATAGCATCTAAGCACAATTGCCAAAGTGGTAACTAACAGTAAATGAATGATGTATTTGAAAATAAAGTGAAGTACTGAGAGAGTGGCACAGTCTCCTAGTTGGCATTTTAGTTTAGTTTAGAGATACAGTGCAGAAACAGGCCCTTCGGCCCACCAAATCCATGCCAACTAGTGATCCCTGCACACTAGCACCATCCTACCCAAATACTAATGACAATTTACAATTTTATCAAAGCTAATTAACCTAACACTAGTCTTACTGTCTCCTGACAGTTCTCCGCTAGTCTTACTGTCTCCAAAATTGACTTCTCTAACTTCAGATAGCCTTTGCTTTCTCTCTCCATCCCCTTCCCCTTCCCAGTTCTCCCATTAGTCTTACTGTCTCCAACTACATTCTACCTTTGTCCCACCCCCTCCCCTGACACACAGTCTGAAGAAGGGTCTCGTCCCGAAGCATCGCCCATTCCTTCTCTCCAGAGATGTTGCCTCACCCGTTACTCCAGCATTTTGTGTCTACCTTTGGGTTAACCTACAAACCTGTACGTCTTTGGAGCGTGGGAGGAAACCCGGAGCTCCCGGAGAAAACCCACGTAGGTCACGGGGAGAACGTGCAAACTCCGTACAGACAGCACCCGTAATCAGGATCGAACTCGGGTTTCTGGCGCTGTAAGGCAGCAGCTCCACTGTGCCGCACTAGTCCCGTCCGTTACAAAAGTTACACAAAACAAAAGCTATTCACTGTACCTCAGTACACGTGACAATAAACTAAACTGAAGTCTGAGATACCATTTACATTTGTTGGACCTACAAGAACTTAGAATGTTCTGAAAAGATTGGCTTTTCCTGGCAAATGCTTACTCATCCATCAATGTTACTGAAACATGTGCTTTGGCTGTGACCACACTGTGGAAGTTGCTGGGATCTTTTTGGGCTCTTCCTAGATTGCAACATAAAGGCTACATCTTCTCTTGCTGTGAGGAACTATTCATTTCGCAAGCCAATGCAGCAAGGAGCAACTCCACGCTCCAAGCCTGTTTGTCTATTGACTCCCTATTTTTGAGTAACCACAAGATCACACATTAATTATGAAACTATTTCTCAATCATAAATCTTTTTTTTTTTTAAACTCACGTTAGATATTTCTCGGCATTATCCCTTTACATCAAAGTCTTAATAAACATGAGTCTACACCCTGAGGTAGACACAAAATGCTGGAGAAACTCAGCGAGTGAGGCAGCATCTATGGAGAGGTCTACACCCTGACCTCTCTTCCCCATAGCACAGGAAATTCTGATAATAGAGACAAAGGAAGTTTAGATTAGTTTAGGAACCAGGCCCTTCTCCTCACTGACCAGAAATCCCCGTACACCAGCATTACCCAACACACGAGAGGCAACTTACAATTTTTATCAAAGCCAATTAACCGACAAACCTGTACGTCTGGAGTGTGGGATGAAACCAGAGCACCCGGAGAAAACCCACAAGGTCACAGGAGGAATGGACAAACTACACGCAGACATCACCCGTGGTCAGGGTGGAATCCGGTATCTCTGGTGCTGCAAGGCAGCAAACAAAGATCATAGAGCGGAAGGCGACTCCGGACTGTCAAAGCCACCACAGCCAGGCATAAAAACAGCTTTTTTTCTACGAGCAGTAGCTCTACTCATCACCAAAAGTGCAGAAACTGGACCTTCGGCCCACCAAATCTTGAGCTGTATTGTTTCATTCTTCACATGTGTAAATTATAATGTTTTATTTTAAATTGTCTAGTACTGTATATTGTGTTGTTACTTGCGACCAAATTACCAGGGCAAATCCCTTGTATGTGTATATACTTGGGTCAAAAAGAAATTCATTCATAGGTCTTAAAATCTTTAATAGGAGGAAAAAATGAAGTGAAGAACGACATTCAGGGAAGCATCTCCTTGATTCAGTGGGTGTGGTGAAGAGGGGGGTGGCCGTGTGAGGCCGTGGGGACACTGATGTGAATTCCACACCAGCTGCCTTTTGCCACCAAGGTAAAGCCCCACCCAAGCTGGGAAACAAGGTGCTGGATTCCTATCACACCGACCATCACAATGTTTCAGAAGCATCTGGATGAGCACTTGAACTGCCAAAGAAAAGTGGATTACTGATCCAGGGACTCATAGAGTCACACAGCACGGAATATGTAGGAAGGAACTGGTGATCCCACTCTCTCCGTTCCTCCCCCACCCTAGTTCTCCGACTAGTTTCACTCTCCCTGATTAATTTTATTGATTGTATGCCTCGTTGTCACCTTCCCCTCAGTAGTGAACCATTCTCTTTGATCTGTCTTTTCCACACCTTACCCTTCCATATCTCTAGTCTCCCTCTCCCCTGACTCTCAGTCTGAAGAAGAGTCTCGACCCAAAATGTCGCCCATTTCTTCTTTCCAGGGATGCTGCTTGTCCCACTGAGTTACTCCAGCATTTTGTGTCTATCATACAGCACAGGAACGGGGTTTTCAGCCCAACTTGCCAATACTGACCCAGTTGCCCCATCTACACTAGTCCCACCTGCTCCCATTTTGACAGTGTCCTCTGGCCAGTGTCCTTTGACAGCTCGTTCCATATACCCTCTGTGTGAGAAAATTGCCCCTCGCATTCGTATTAAATCTTTCCCCTCTCACCTTAAACGTATGTTCCCTGGTTCTTGTTCCCCAACTCTGTGAATTTACACTATCTATTTCCCTCATAATCATACACACCTCTATAACATCACCCCTCACCCTCCTAACCTGCCCAACCTCACCCCACTGCTCAGGCCCTCATCTCCTGGTCTACTCTCTGCACTCATTCCAGCTTTAACAACATCCTTCCTAAAGCAGGGTGACCAAAACTTAACACCATACTCCAAATGCAGCCTCACCAGTATCTGGTACAACTGTAACACATCATCTCAACTTCCATATTCAATACCCTGACTGATGAAGGCAATGTACCGAAAGCTTTCTTCACCATCCTAGCAACCTGTGACGCGCGTTTCTAGGTACAATATACCTGCACTCATAGATCTCTCTGCTCGATGACACGGCCCAGGGCTCATCCCTTTACTGTGATCATCCTGCCTTGGTTTGACTTCCCAAAATGTAGCACTAATCTGCATTCAACCCGATTAACCATTCCTCAGCCCACTTGCCCAACTGACAATAGACAATAGATGCAGGAGTAGGCCATTTGGCCCTTCGAGCCAGCACCGCCATTCAATGTGATCATGGCTGATCATCCCCAATCAGTACCCCTTTCCTGCCTTCTCCCCATATCCCCTGACTACGCTATTTTTAAGAGTCCTATCTAGCTCTCTCTTGAAACTGATCAAAGTCCTGCTGTAATTTTTGGTAATCATCTTCGCTATCTTTGATACCAGCCAGTTTAATTGCCAGTTACAAGTTACTAATCATGCCTTGTACATTCTCATCCAAATTGTGACCACAAACCACAACCAGCAATGGGCCTAGCACAAGAACAGGAGTACGGAGGATGCCATCTCAACGGCACTTCACTCCGCCCTCTCCCACCTCGACAACAGAGACACTTACGTAAGAATGCTGTTCATCGATTACAGCTCAGCATTCAACACCATTATACCATCTAAACTGATCACCAAACTCGGTAACCTGGGCATCGATCCCTCCCTCTGCAACTGGGTACTGGACTTTCTAACCAACAGACCACAGTCTGTTAGGTTAGACAAGCACACCTCTTCAACCCTCACCCTGAACACCGGCGTTCCACAGGGCTGTGTGCTGAGCCCCCTCCTCTACTCCCTCTTCACCTACGACTGCACACCTGTACATGGTACTAACACCATCATCAAGTATGCAGATGATACAACGGTGATTGGCCTCATCAGCAACAACGATGAGTCGGCCTATAGGGAGGAGGTCCAGCACTTAGCAGCATGGTGCGCTGACAACAACCTGGCCCTTAACTCCAAGAAGACCAAGGAGCTCATTTTAGACTTCAGGAAGTCCAGGGGCGGCACGCACACCCCCATCCACATTAACGGGACGGAGGTAGAACGTGTTTCTAGCTTCAGGATCCTGGGTGTTAACATCTCCGATGACCTCTCTTGGACCCACAATACCTCAACTCTGATCAAGAAGGCTCACCAGCGTCTCTTCTTCCTGAGGAGACTGAAGAAGGTCCATCTGTCTCCTCAGATCCTGGTGAACTTCTACCGCTGCACCATCGAGAGCATCCTTACCAACTGTATCACAGTATGGTATGGCAACTGCTCTGTCTCCGACCGGAAGGCATTGCAGAGGGTGGTGAAAATTGCCCAACGCATCACCGGTTCCTCGCTCCCCTCCATTGAGTCTGTCCAAAGCAAGCGTTGTCTGCGGAGGGCGCTCAGCATCGCCAAGGACTGCTCTCACCCCAACCATGGACTGTTTACCCTCCTACCGTCCGGGAGGCGCTACAGGTCTCTCCGTTGCCGAACCAGCAGGTCCAGGAACAGCTTCTTCCCGGCGGCTGTCACTCTACTCAACAACGTACCTCGGTGACTGCCAATCACCCCCCCCCCCCCCCCCCCCACACTCCTCCCACAGGAAAAACACTATGTCTGTATATATGCTAATGTAAATATTTATTCAAATCATATGCTATGTCGCTCTTCCAGGGAGATGCTAAATGCATTTTGTTGTCTCTGTACTGTACACGGACAATGACAATTAAAGTTGAATCTGAATCTGAATCTGAATCGCATAGCCTCCAGTCCGAAAAACAACCTTCCGCCAACACCCTATATACATAATTATAATGGGCGGTTTTCCAAATGGTATTGATTCGACTGGGGTTGGGATAAACAGCTACGTGTCTCCTTGTTCTTTAAAATGTTTTTTTTCCGTACACGTGGGAAAATAGGCAGGGTTTGGGGTTAAACTCTTCCCGGTACCTCTGACAGAGTAGCACCCAGTGCCAACATAGATTGTTTGTACTGAAGTCTCCAGACAACATTGACTGATACACTGATACCTGAAATGAGGCAAACGTGACACAGTAAACATCTAATAAATCTATATCATGTTTTTTTTTTTTAACACTAAAATCCCCTCCGCAGAGTCTTGCAGACGGTTGTGAAGGAATTGAACCAGGGGGGAGTCAATGGGGGGGCTGCTTTTCGTGTTGGTCGGAGCTCAGCTGGAAGGCTTGGCTGGCGGCGGATGACGTCGCGTTTGTTTACCCGGGGCGGCTTGTTGCAGCAGCGGCAGCGGCAGGGTCGAGAGGACGGGGCTGGAGGGAGCGGCAATGCAGGAGGTTGTGGCCGGGTTGTGATGAACAAGGAGCGGCGGCCAAAGTGACCGGTGGCGGTGGCAGCAGCGGCGGCCACTTCCTGGTTGGACCTTTGTGTGGGCTGGCAGCGCGCACGCCATTGGTGGAGGCGGCGGCAAAGTGATACATTCTCCGACCGATGTAGCGGTTTGCGGTGTCTCCGCTCCAACACAACATCGTCGCCGCTGCTGCTGCTGCTTCCAGCACCACCACCAGCCCGCTTCCTCCCTAACCCCCGTGGGCATGGCTTCTTCCCACTGCCCCGAGAACGCTGCAGCCCACACAGAGGAAGCCTGAAGCCCGATCCCAGTGCAATGCGGGCACACCAGTCCACATTACACGGCGGCGGCGGCGGCGGCGGCTCCACCATCTTCATCATCATGCCAACCCGATCCCGTTCAGCCTGGACTTTACTACTGCACGTCTTTCTCCTCAGCTCCCCGTTGCCCACGGACGTCGGCAAGGGGGTCCTGGGACAAGAGATTATCCAAGTCAAGGGTGTTTTCGACAGAGTCTATCTGGTGGTTGTCAACAACAGCGTGCAGAAGATATTCGCTTTCAATCACACGGTTTCCCGGGACAAGGTATTTGCTGTGTGTGTGTGTGTGTGTGTGTTGTTTAACTTATTGCGGTTGCTCCTATTTCCATCTGGCAGTTGCAAGTTTGGCCACCCATCCCCCCAATCCTTTGGTGAAATCACAAGACGAGCACCGATGCTGTTATTGTGACAGTAACGGTGGCGGCGGCGGCGGCCCGGAAGCAAGGGGTTGGCCGATTCTTGCAACCCGGATCCGATAGCGTCCGGCCACAGATAGACACACACAAAACGCTGGAGTAACACACAGCGGGGCAGGCTGACATCATCTCTGGAGAGAAGGGATACAACATGGGTGACGTTTCGGGTCGAGACCGTTCTTCAGACTGAGAGTCAGGGTAGAGGTGGACGAGAGATATGGAAGGGTAAGGTGTGAAAACGACAGAGCAAGGCAGACTGTGACCAAGGAAATGTAGAATGTTTAGGAAAGAACTGCAGATGCTGGAAAAAATCAGTCTGAAGAAGGGGGTCTCGTCCCGAAACGTCACCCATCCCTTCGCTCCATAGATGCTGCCTGTCCCGCTGAGTTTCTCCAGCATTTTTATCTAAGATTACAATAGAGGTAGCAGTGTCACCCAGATGCTATCCGACCTGGAGTGTGAAACGCTGGGAACAAGAAGGGCAAGGAACACACTAGCCATGTTGTACACGATTCAAAAAGGGATGGTGGGGCATAACTGCAGATAAATACATAACATACTCAACAGAAAGCAGAACAAGAAAGAGAAATGATATGCAAATAGAAACCCCATTCGCCAGGACAGATATTTATAAGAACTCATTCTTTGTAAGAACCTTAAGGGAATGGAATAAACTAGACAACAATATAGTCAAATCACCTTCACTAGACAGTTTTAAGGGGGCACTAACAGCACGTTAGTGTGCACAACACATCCAAGTTGGCGATATACACAGTACTGCCCTGCTGACTACAAGTTCAGAAGATTCAGAAGTTAAGGAAATGTAGAAGGGTCTCATCCATTCCTTCTCTCCAGAGATGCTGCCCGCCCCACTGAGAAACTCCAACATTTTGTGTCTATCTTCGGTTTAAACCAGCATCTGCAGTTCCTTCCTACACATTTAGAATGGTTCATTGTTGGTTGAGGGGAAGGTGGCAACAATCAGTAACATTAATCTGTAGGACAGTGAAACTAGGCATAGAACTAGGGTGGGGGAGGGACAGAGAGAGAGAGAGAGGGGGAAAGCAAGGGTTATTTGAAGTTAGAGAAATTAGTCTGGTCTGAAGAAGGATCTTCTCCAGAGATGCCACCTGTCCTGCTGAGTTGCTCCAGCATTTTGTGTCTATATATCTTCAATATTCATGCTGCTGGGTTGTAAGCGGCAACAGGGCCTTGCGAAACAAAAACAGGCAGCCTCCTGCACGCTTCTTGATTTTTGGAGATATCTCATGAAATTAAGGCAGAGTGGAAGGGAGAACATTCGGCACATCCTTCCCCAGCCGTGGGTTTTCCAACAGCAACCCAGCCTCAACACCTCCCCAGCGGCCCTGATATCCCCCTTTCCAATTACCTCTCCTATTCCCTTTTGACAATCCCGATTGAAGTTCATAAATCATAGAAGTAGAATTATGGCCATTCGGCCCATCAAGTCTATGCCATTCATTCATGGCTGATCTATCTTTCCCTCCCAACCCCATGCTCCCGCCTTCTCCCCGTAACCACAAAGGTCCTTCCATCGCCCCCGATGATGGAATTGCATCCACTCTCTGCAAAAGGTTTGTTTCTTTCTCGCCCCAGTTCTTAGTTCTTCAAGCTGTGGCCTATATTTTTGGTCTGAAGAAGGGTCCCGACCCAAAACATCACCCATCCTTTTTTTTTCCAGAAATGCTGCCTATTTCCATGCTGCATGAGTTTATGACTCAAGAGAGAGTTACATTTAGCTCTTGGGGCTAACTGAATCAAAGGATATGGGGGGGGGAAAAGCAGGAGCAGGGTACTGATTTTGGTTGATCAGCCATGATCATATTGAATGGGGGTGCTGGCTCAAGGTGCTGAATGGCCTACTCCTGCACCCATTTTCTATGTTTCTTTGACTCTACCTGATACATAAACCACATCAGATGTGTAAGGTTGGAGTTCTCTCGGAAGGGTCTGGGTGGATGCCATGAATACATGATTGTAATCATGTGTAACGCCACCGTTTAACCACATTAAACTGTGAATGAATTTATGTCAACATGTGCAGAGCAGGGAGTTCAATGGAAAGGAGACAATATAACAGTGGTGTGGATAATGCTAAATGGCAAACTGGCATTTTAATAAGTACATGTCCACCACCAATCTTTCCGGCAACTGATGGTCCAGCACCTCCTTTGATCCGGACAAAATCCAGAGAGCGCACTGTGGCCGGTTTCTACTCTGGGAGATCTCTACTCAATAAATGCTGCTAATTTCCTGCTGATTCTTTAATTCACTAGCTATTTAACCAAGTGGACATCGCAAGGATGAATGGATGGGTAGAGGGAATTCTAAGTAGTATTCCCTGCCTTTTTTTAGGCAGAAAAAGCTGGAGTAACTCAGCGGGACAGGCAGCATCTCTGGAGAGAAGGAATGGGTGACGTTTCGGGTATAGACTTTTCTTCAGACCATATTGATTTCCCTACCATCAAGTAACCCTTGCGTTCCCTCTCTTTCTGTCCCTCCGCCACCCCAGTTGTCCGACTAGGTTCACTATCCTCCTGATTATTTTTACTGAGTGCACGCCTCGTTGTCACCCTCCCCTCAGCTAACAAATCCTTGAGCGTCATCTACTGTCGTTTTCACACCTTGCCCTTCCATATCTCTAGTCTCCCTCTCCCCTGACTCTCAGTCTGAAGAAGGGTCTCGACCCAAAACGTCACCCATTCCTTCTCTCCAGAGATGTTGCCTGTCCCGCTGAGTTACTCCAGCTTTTTGTGTCTACCTTCGGTTTAAACCAGCATCTGGGTAGAGATATCAAAGACCAGGCGGCATAGCTTTAAGTTGAAAGGGGCAACATTTGAAGTAGGAGTGTGGGGCGAGTTTGTTTTTACACAGAGGGTGATGGGTGCCTGGAACGCGCTGCCAGAGGTGGTGGTGGAGGCAGATCCGATAGTGGCGTTTAAGAAACTTTTGGACATGCACATAGCTATGGAGGGATATGGATCATGTGCAGACAGAGGAGATTCATTTCGTTTGGCATCACGTTTGGCACGAACATTGTGGGCTGAAGGGCCTGTTCCTGCGCTGTATCTTTAAGCATTTCACAGGGTCTGCGGTATGTATTTGACTGTGTGGAAAAGTTTAGTTTCGATAGATACAAAATACTGGAGCAACTCAGCTGGTCGGGCAGTATCTCTGGAGATAAAGGATGGGTAAAGAGCCTGTCCCAATTGGTGATTTTTTTTCGGCGACTGCCTGCGTCATATCAGTGTCGCCAAAAGATTTTGAGCGTTTCAAAATCCAGCGGCGACAAAAAAAAATGTTGCGCCACTTGGGGGAAAAAAAACGCGTGTCAATACGTCATCGTGCCGCGTCACGCCGCAAATTTTTCGTTGCCCTGATACGTCAGTCAATGATGCCGGCAGTCACCGATAAATCGGCCAAGTGGGACAGGCCCTTGACGTTTCAGACTTTAGTTTATTGTCACATGCACCAAGGTACAGTGAAAAGGTGCTGGCTAGATGGGCCGAATGGCCGACTCCTGCACCTATTGTTAGGGTTGAGAAAGGTGGGGGGCCACTGTTGTCGCTGATAGAGTCTGAAGCCAAGGGTGGTCTGTGAAAGGGATTAGTGTTCAGTGCGTGTGTGAATTAACTGTGTTCTGTCCCTTCTGCAGACAGAGGGGGTGCGTGTCCACGTTAACGTTATCTCTGAACAAGCCAAAAACCCCGTGCTCTTCGTGATCCGGCAGCAGAAAGCGGTGGTCTCCTTCCAGGCACCACTCATGCTCAGGGGACTGTGAGTATTGATGGAGCCCCCCGTGTAAGCCCAAACTCCCCCACCCCGCCTCTCCCCGTCGCTGGTAAACCCCCGTGCTGCTTTTAATCCGTGGGCCCCCGTAATCTCGTAATCTCAAGAACAAAGAGGGAACAATGGGGACCTAATAGTAAGTAAGTAAGTAAATTGTATTTCTATAGCACGTTTAAATCAACTTGCGTTCAAACCAAAGTGCTTTACATAGAATAAATAATTAAGTTTCCGTACATCGATAGAAAAATTTAAAAAAAGAAAATGGACACAACACATTATAGAATTCAACATGAACGTCCCCCCCACAACAGAATCAAGATTTCCCACTGTGGGAAAAGGCACCAGAAAGTTAAGTCCTCTTCCTCTGTGATCACCCGAGGTCGGGGCTTATTTGTGGCCTCCGCAGCCAGTCCGATGTTTTCAGGCCCTCTTGCCGGGAAGATGGAACTCCGGCGTCGGGTGAATGCTCCTCAGCGGCTTGGAATGTCTGGAGCGGCCGCTTCCTCCCCGGAGACCGCGGCATCCTAATGGAACATTTGTGGCCTCGCTAGCACCCTATGTGGCGGCGACTCTTTGCATACTTTGTGTACGCAAATCCGAGAATCCCGCGTGCTGGCGGTGGGCCCGGTTCACCGCTGCGAGAAGGTCAGACTATTGGAGGAGCTTTTTTGTAACTTTGCCATCTCCAGATATGTTGTGACTCTTTGTGAAATGCCCAGGTGAGGTCTGCTGTATGAACTTTGATTTCTCTTACCGGGTTGTAGGCAGAAACAAAGAATATGTGTACACATGACAATAAAATATAACTGAATCATTAAATTATAGAGTCTTACGGTGTGGAAACAGGCCCTTCGGCCCAACTTGCCCACACTGGCCAACATGTCCCATCTACACTAGTCCCACCTACCTGCGGCTGGCCCACATCCCTCTAAAACTGTCCCATCCATGTACCCTGCCCTCCAACTGTACGACACTCCACTGCAATATCTCCTCAAGGTATGCCTACTTTGAAAAAGCTCCCATCCTCTCTCCGGAGACAGTTTCACAACCTCCTCTCTAACTGCCCCCTCTCTGTGATCCCCCCTGCCCTACAACTGTACGACCCTTCTCCCTGCCACCCCCTATCAGTCTGAGGAAGGGTTTCGGCCCGAAACATTACCTATTTCCTTCGCTCCATAGATGCTGCTGCACCCGCTGAGTTTCTCCAGCATCTTTGTGTACCTTCGATTTTCCAGCATCTGCAGTTCCTTCTTGAGCACCATCCATGTACCTGTCTAGATGTCTAAAATTGTAATGGGTTGGAGGGATCAGGGCCAAAGGCATGCAACTGGGCCAAGCTTAGAATAAAGGGGAGCTCATTTAAGACTGAGGTGAGAAAAAACTTTTTCACCCAGAGAGTTGCGAATTTATGGAATTCCCTGCCACAGAGGGCAGTGGAGGCCAAGTCACTGGATGGATTTAAGAGAGAGTTAGATAGAGAGCTCTAGGGGCGAGTGGAGTCAAGGGATATGGGGAGATGGCAGGCACGGGTTATTGATAGGGGACGATCAGCCATGATCACAATGAATGGCGGTGCTGGATCGAAGGGCCGAATGGCCTCCTCCTGCACCTATTTTCTATGTTTCTAAGCTGAGAGGGGGCATCTTGGTCGGCAGGGCCAACCCTTTGCCGCTTCAGACTTCCTCACTTCCTGCACGAATCTCTCCTCTCTGCTCCTTGGAAAGCAGGCAGGAGGCCTTAGTGCCTCAGGCTGTTACGAAGTATATTCTGTTTGAACTGCAGCAGTTCATAAGTGGAGCAGGATGAATAATGCATCAACAATGCCACCACATGTTCAACCAGAAACAGTCTGATGGTATCCAAACATCTCAGACCTGGCAACTAGGTTCAAAAGTAGCGTGCAGATTAATTAAAGACCAATTACTGGAGAATCCGTCACGCTCAAAATCCTGCACGCTCGCAGTATAATTTATGCTGCTATTATTGCCACAGACCGCTGTTGAGGCCAAGTCGTTGGGTATTTTTAAAGCGGAGTTTAGAAAGGTTCTTGATTAATACTGGCATCAAAGATTACGGGAGGAAGGCAGCATCTTTGAAGAAAAGGAATGGGCGACGTTTCGGGTCGAGACCCTTCTTCAGACTGAGAGTGAGGGGAGAGGGAAGGGAGAAATATAGACGGTACACAGAACAAATGAATGAAAGATACGCAAAAAGCAACGATGAGCAAGGGAAGGTGGAGCCCACAATGATCCATTGTTGGCTGTGGGGTTGGTGATAA
The DNA here is from genome assembly GCF_010909765.2 of Amblyraja radiata. NCBI lineage: Eukaryota > Metazoa > Chordata > Chondrichthyes > Rajiformes > Rajidae > Amblyraja > Amblyraja radiata. Next base: position 4,989,188 of record NC_045988.1, read on the forward strand.
CGAGTTATACAGATGGTGAAGTTGAACAGGGCGATAATGAAACTTGGGTGGGGGACGGATGATGAGAGAGGGCAAGCAAGGAATAGATAAATCAATGTTCATACTGCTGGGTTGTGAGCTGCCCAGGCGGAATATGAGGTGCTGTCCCTCCAATCTGCGTTGGGCTTTGCTCTGGCTGCTTGGTCCTCTCTCCGAGGTTTCTCCTGCACACCGCGAGGTTGACTAAAGCCGTTACCGTGCTGTTAAGTCGTGGCGTAGTCTGCCTCATTGTATCTTTCTGCAGGTACCAGAGGAAATACATCTACCAGGATGTGAGTCGCACACTTTGTCAATCGGAGGTGAAGAGTGAATTGCAGATGCAGTACTTCTATGTGGATGTCTCCACCCTGTCGGAAAAGAACGCCTCTGTCCAGCTCTACGTCAAACGCATCAAGCACTTCATCCTCGGGTAAAGTGGCGCAGTTTCATCGGCTAGATCTCCATGTCCGTTAGGTTTAGGACTTAGACAATAGACAATAGACAATTGGTGCAGGAGTGGGCCATTCGGCCCTTCGAGCCAGCACCGCCATTCAATGTAATCATGGCTGATCATCCCCAATCAGTACCCCGTTCCTGACTTCTCCCCACATCCCCTGACTCCGCTATTTTTAAGCGCCCTATCTAGCTCTCTTGAAAGCATCCAGAGAACCTGCCTCCATCGCTCTCTGAGGCAGAGACTCATGTAATTTTGCTGCGGTCTCCGTAATAGGATAATGCTTGGTACTAGTGAAAGGATCGGACTTTATTCCTTGGAGCGCAGGAGGATGAGGGTTGATCTTGTAGAGTTGTGCAAAAATCATGAGAGGAATAGATCGGGTTAAATGCACAGAGTCTCTTGCATGGGAATTGAGAACCAGAGAATCATGGTTACGGGTAACTTTTTTTACACAAAGGGTGGCCAGGGTATGGAACGAGTTGCTGGAAGAACTAGTTGAGGCAAGTACTATCACAGGTTTAAAAAACATTTAGACAGCTACACGGATAGGATAGGTTTAGAAGGATATATGGGCCTCGAACAGGCAGGTGGGACTAGTGTAGATGGGGCATGTTGGTCGGTGTGGGCAAGGCAGCTGGAAGGGCTTGTATCCACGTTGTGTGGCTGTTTGCTGGAGTAACTCAGCTCGTCAGACAGCAACTCTAGAGGACGTGAATAGATGACTCATCGGGTCGGGGCCCTCCTTCAGAAGGAGTGGGTGAATGTTTAGTGCAGCAAACCTGTACAATGGTGGAGTGGTGGCAGGTAGCAGGATTTGATCCTTATCATACTCTGGGCCTGGCACAGAGCCAAGGGCCTGGCTCCTTCGTTCCTGATTCCCTTTTAAATATATCTACAAACAGCGGCACGGTGGAGCAGTGGTTGAGTTGCTGCCCTACAGTGCCAGAGACCCACGTTCAATCCTGACTGCGGGGTGCTGTCTGTTCGGAGTTTGCACGTTCTCCCCGTGAGCTGTCTGGGTTTACTCCGGGTGCTCCAGTTTCCACCCACACTCCAAAGATGTACAGGTTTGTAGGTTAATTGGCTTCGGTAAAATTGTAACTTTTCCCCCAGTGTGTGTCGGGTAGTGTAAAGGGCCTGTCCCACTTAGGTGTCATTTGCGTGTCATTTACGCGACATCATTCACGCGCCACAACGCACGACACGCGCGTGATGTGCGCATGGTGCGTGGTGACGTAGGCAGTGATGCGCGGTCGCACGCGGCGCCCCAGGATTTCGGGATTCACAAAATCTTCGCACGCCATCCAAGTGGGACATTCCCTTTGGTGTGCAGAGATCGCAGGTTGGCGCGGACTGGGCCAAAGGCCTGTTTCTGCGCTGTATCTCTAAACTAAACTAAACTAAGCGACTGAAATAAACTGTTTGATTTTGTAAATTTTTTTAAATTCCTATTCCTATTCCTTCCTATTTGTAGCCTCCCTTTGATCTGGTATTTTGTTGGTTCACATGCTTGATCAATGGTGTTTTATCATTAATGTTTTATTATTATTAATGTTTAGTGTTTTCTGAGTCATTCGTAACTGTAACTATGTCATGTTATTACTTGTGGGCGGAGCACCAAGGCAAATTCCTTGTATGTGAATACTTGGCCAATAAACGTACTCACTTTACTAACTTACTTACATATAACAGCTGGTGAGACTCGTGTCTGAATAATGCCCTAAACATTTTATATTCGTTTATCCAACAGAACTGCAGAACCGTTCAAGTTTAACGCAACGCCGTCTCAGCCGCAGGTAAGGACAGACACGTAATATTATAAGGACCTGCGCTGAGAATCCTCCAGGAAGAATTTCCCCTCTGTTCACCGTCTCCGAGCGGGCAGCGGGTGGTGCGGCTGTGGGATTTTGTACTGTTTTTAAAAAATGACTACCATGAGTTCAAAAATACAGTGTGTTTGGGGGAAAAAAACACCTCTTTTAAACTTTCCTCCTCACTGTTTAAATCTATGTTCTCAAGTATTTGAAAGTTTTGTCTCGGGAGAGAAAAATACTCTGACTATCCCCCGGTCAGGTAGCTGTGGCTAATTGGAGGAACAGCACCTCATATTTTGCTTCGGCAGCTTACACCCCAGCGGTATGAATATTGATTTCTCTAACTCTGTTACCCTTGCTTTCCCTCTCTCTCCATCCTTAACCCATCCTAGTTCTCCGCCTCGTTTCACTGTCCTCCTGATTAAATATTACTGATTATACACCTCGTTGTCACCTTCCCCTCAGCTAACAATATAACATTTTGCATTTCCTTGATCAACGTCCCCTTTGATCTGTGTTTTCACACCTTGCCCTTCCATATCTCTAATTCTCCCTCTCCGCTGACTCTCAGTCTGAAGATGGGTTTCAACCCGAAAGGTCACCCATTCCTTCTCTCCAGGGATGCTGCCTCACCCGCTGAGTTACTCCGGCATTTTGAGTCTGCCTTCATCATCATCGGCTCCGTAGGGGCGTCTACTTGTGGGTCTGCGGATGTCTGTAGGGGCCGATCCACGATCCACACACCAGTGGAGTCAAAGGGGGCTCGATGACTACCAACAGCCCACCGCCAGTCTCCACTGCACCAAGGTGTGCGGATCGGCCTCTACAGACATCCGCAGACCCACAAGTAAACTAATGTAAAGTTGGGATGTCTACTGTGATGAGTTTACGATGTCGTCATTGTCGCCCTCCTGTTCACCCGCAGTACTTTAGGTACACATTTTCTGACGGTGAGGAGTCCGTAATCGTGAAAGTGACCTCGGATTCCGTGTTTCCCTGCTCCGTCGTCTCCATTCAGGATGTTCTGGTGAGTGGGGAGTCAGTGTCCCACACCAGGGTCTTGCATAAGGACCGTACGTACGTACATGCTCCTTACAGCGCCAGGGACCCGGGTTCGATCCTGACTACGGCTGATGTCTGTATGGAGTTTGTACGTTCTCCCTGTGTCCCCGTGGGTTTTCTCCGGGTGCACAAGGCTCCTTCTTGCATAAGGACTGCACCCCAATCACGTGTAGACCTATCTTGGAACAGAAGCACCAACTTGAATTGAATATTAGAACAAACAACATGGCCACTTGAGAGTTGAGCAACAGTTTTCAATGTGGTTTTATTTGTCAAATATGCAACTGCAGAGTGAAATTCTTTTTCCATCCACCGCCATGTTTTGGCGCCATTGTTCAAAGTCCAGTCAGCCCGTGCGCTGATGTACTGGAACAGTTCCAGCGAATAACGTCCCTCTCCTTGCCCGGCCATCTTTGTGTCCCAGGGGCGCCTCCTGCAGCCAACCTGGAGGCATTACGTCGGTTCACCCTCCGAGCGAGTCCTTCCTCCTCGCGACCGACGTTTCCAGCTCCCTCCCGGTCCCACCGACCGACGAGCCTTCTGGAGGGTTCCTGAGCGAGACGAGCCTTCTGGAAGGTTCTCGGTCCCGCCAGCCGACCATGGAGCCTTTGGGCTGGCTTCAGGGTCAGGGCACCACGGGAAGGGCCCCTGCCGCGTGGAACAAGGGAATCAATCTAGGTAACTGGTGGCAAAGGGAAGACAAATCACATCTCCATCTGTGTGGAGTTTGCACGTTCTCCCCGTGATCTGCGTGGGTTTTCTCCGAGAACTTTGGTTTCCTCCCACACTCCAAAGACGTGCAGGTTTGTAGCTTAATTGGCTTGATAAAAATGTAAAATTGTCCAAGTTGGCGATATGCAGAGTACTGCCCTACCGACTACAAAACCCAGAAGGTTCAAAAGGTTCAAATCCTTCTTCATTTGTTTTGATTTTCAATACGGACTTTGGACTTCATTTTGTTTGCACTAATATTGGGGGTTTTATATTTATTAAGCTTTTTTTAATGATATTATGTATTGGATACTGTGTTTGCAGAGCTGTTATGTTGCTGCAAGGAAGAATTTCATTCTTCAGATTAGGTACATATGGCATTTAAACATTCTTGACTCTTGAAACATTTTACGCAAAGGGACAAGGAGATCACCTGAAAGTGAATGTTACAGTTCTCTTTCTTTCAGTAATCTGTGAGAGTGAGTTATTGAAACGTTCCAAGCTGTGAATGATTTATTTTTGTAAGATCGGGCAGAAGAGGGCTGGATTTTTGTGGGTGGGTCTGGATCATTTTTGTTTATCTCCTTAAGGAGTTTATTGTTAATATGTCGTGTGGTCTAGTTCTTTTAACCAATTTTAGCCAGTTGATTGTTTGTCAAAGCTTGGTGCTGTCCAGATAATGTCCCGTCGCTGGCTTCTTGAACAGCGCGGAGTAGTGCAGCAGGTAGTGCTGCTGTCCCCCCCTGTTCCGGGGACCTGGGATTGATCCCGATCTCCTGTGGCGCTTCTGTAGACGGGCGGAAGGAGAACCAGGGAGAGTTGGTGAACGCTCGAGAGGGAATACATTATAGGCAAACAAGCATGGGAATTGGACTAAGAGCTGGCAGGGATTTGAGAGGCTGAATGGCCTCCTATTATAAATTCTAGGAGCAGAATTAGGCCATTCAGCCTATCAAGTCTACTCCGCCATTCATTCATGGCTGATCTATCTTCCCCTCTCAACCCCCTTCTCCCCATGTAAGAGAAACAAATAGAATTGTGGAAATTATGAAATTAGATCGTAAGGTATGGAGGAATGCGTTAAAAGTGTGGAATTGCCAGGAGCTGGGGATCTTCTTTAAAAACTAGAGTTTTTAACTAAAAACTAAAACCAAAACTAAAAACTCTTTGGATTGGGAGTTTATTTGCTGATGTTCGTCACTTTGTATTTCTTTCAGTGTCCTGTCAATGACCTGGACAACAATGTCGCGTTTAGTGGTACCTATCAAACCATGACCAAGAAAGGAGCCATAACCATACAGGTAAACGACACTGCTTGCTTGAGTAACCTGTGTTGGTGTTGAGAAGCCAGTGTGTGTACTTCCTTGGCTGAATTGGTAGCCCTCTTGCTTCCAGTCAGGAGGTAGTGGTATGAAGTCCCACCCTTGGCCCGCAGGTCCAATCTTTAGACTTTAGAGATACAGTGCAGAAACAGGCCCTTCGGTCCACCGAGTCTGTGCTGACCAGTGCACTAAAGGGGCTGTCCCACTGTACGAGCTAATTCAAGAGTTCTCCCGAGTTTCCCCTGATTCAAACTTGGAGAATTACGGTAATAGCCGCTCGTAGGTACTCGGGGCTCTCGTGGACATTTTTCAACATGTTGAAAAATCTTCACGAGCTCACCGCGTTTCCCGAGTACCTGCCGTTAGCGTTACGAGCCGCTAAGTGACGTCCCCGAGCTCCGACGTACCTGCTACGTACATTCTACGTGCTTACCACGAGTTTGATTTTTTTTTTAAACTCGGGAGAGTTCTTGAATTACCTCGTACAGTGGGACAGGCCCTTTGTACTATTCTGCACATGCGGGGAAGTTTTACTAAACTAATAACTAGGGTTACTTTTACATGGACGCAGAGTGCTGGAGTAACTCAGCGGGTCAGGCAGCATCTCTGGAGAACATGGATAGGTGACGTTTCAGGTCGGGACCCTTCTTCCATTCATCTTGAGAAAGCTATTTATGAGAAAGACTACAACAGCTGACTTCTTGATCAGTTTCGGGTGTCAGGGGTTACGGGGAGAAGGCGGTAGAATGGGGTTGAGAGGGAAAGATAGATCGGCTATGATTGAAATGGCGGAGTAGACTTGATGGGGCCGAATGGCTCCTATAACTATAAACTATGAACCACGAGAAGGGGAATATCGCCAGTGGCATGCGTTGCAGATGTGACCCAAGGCGAATATCTCCCCAACCATTAAAAGGTCACCTTTGGTGTCTCTATAAGTAAGTAAGTAAGTTTATTGGCCAAGTATTCACATACAAGGAATTTGCCTTGGTGCTCCGCCCACAAGTAACAACATGACATACAATGACAGTTACGAATGACTCAGAAAACACTAAACATTAATAATAATAAGACATTAATGATAGGTTGAGTGTAAAGGGCCTGTCCCACGAGCATGCGACTCCATGCGGCAAGCGCGACCTAAAGCCCGCAGCCGCCTCGACGCCGTACGCACGGAGGTCGAGTGAGTGACGTGAAGTTCGAGCGAAGTCCGACGGGCGTTGAGACGCTGCGTACGGCCCCAATGCGGCTGTGAGCCGGCAGGCCGTTGCCCCGCGGAATCTTTGAACACGGTCAGTTTTTCGGAGCCCCGCGCGATCTCGGGACCAACTCCGCACAACTCCATACGGCTCCGGCGATCGAAGTGGGACCGGCCCCGCGAGGCCGTACGGCTCAAGCGACCACGTTAGGTCGCGCTTGCCGCATGCAGGCGCATGCTGGTGGGACCGGCCCTTTAGGCCCCGCTTGCCGCATGCAGGCGCATGCTCGTGGGACAGGCCCTTAATGATAATGATTAATGATAGAGGTTGTGTGTAAAGTTAACGCAATGACTTCCACGCCTTTCATGATCATCAAGCATTACTTGTTGCTGTCCCAACAGCGGAAGGATTTCCGAAACAGCAGTTTTTATGTGGTGGTGGTGGTGAAGACGGAGGACGAGGCGTGTGGAGGGGCCCTGCCCTTTTACCCCTTGAAAGAAGGTAGGAACAGAGGGAGGTGGGGGCGAGTTTACATAATTACTAATATTATTATTTGTGTACCAAGATACAAAACTTTTGTTTGCCTGCTGTCCGAAGAAAGACAATACAGAATACAATCAAGCCATCAGTGGTAGACAAAAGTGCTGGAGAAACTAAGCGGGTGAGGCAGCATCTATGGAGCGAAGGAAATAGGCAACGTTTCGTCCCGAAACGTTGCCTATTTCATTCGCTCCATAGATGCTGCCTCACCCGCTGAGTTTCTCCAGCACTTTTGTCTACCTTCGATATTTCCAGCATCTGCAGTTCCTTCTTGAACAATCGAGCTGTCGACTGTGCAAAGATAAAGGATGAAGGGCCCAACATTTAATACAAAGATATAACTTTGCTCGTTCAACATGGGTGGGCGCAGTAGTAGAGTTGCTGCCTTAATGCCCCTGTCCCACTTAGGAAACCTGAAGACTTTGTGCCCCACCAAGGTTTCCGTGTGGTTCCTGGAGGTTCCCGGAGGTTTTTGTCAGTCTCCCTACCTGCTTCCACTACCTGCAACCTCCGGCAACCACCTGCAACCTCCGGGAACCGCACGGAAACCTTGGGTGGGGCGCAAAGTCTCCAGAGGTTTCCGTTCAGGTTTCCTAAGTGGGACAGGGGCATTACAGCGCCAGAGACCCGGGGTCAATCCTAACTACGGATACCGTCTGTACGGAGTTTGCACGTTCTCGCCGTGACCGCGTGGGTTTCCTCCGGGTGCTCCGGTTTCCTCCCACACTCCAAAGTCCCTGGTGTGTTGTTTCCAACTAGTGCAACAGCTGATCGCTGGCAAAAGCCGTTTCAGTCTTGGTTTCAGATTTCCTACGGGGCAGTTTTTTGTAATGTTATCCACAGTTTTGAATTTGGTTTTTGCTGCCAAGTTCTTTACAAGTAGATTTTTGCTGTGGAGTGAACGAAAGACAATGCCAACATTTAAAATACATTTTTTCTTTCCAATAATACAGTTTATTCAGAATTTAAAAAATATACAAAACAAAAACTGTGCTAAAGCTCATGTTACATTCTCAGCGTATGTACAGTACATTCATTAGTGTTATATTTAGTCGTGGTTGCTCTGTATAGAAACATAGAAAATAGGTGCAGGAGTAGGCCATTCGGCCCTTCGAGCCTGCACCACCATTCAATATGATCATGGCTGATCATCCAACTCAGTATCCCATACCTGCCTTCTCTCCATACCCCCTGATCCCTTTAGCCACAAGGGCCACATCTAACTCCCTCTTAAATATAGCCAATGAACTGGCCTCAACTACCCTCTGGCAGAGAATTCCACAGATTCCACTCTCTGTGTGAAATATTTTTTTCTCATCTCGGTCCTAAAAGATTTCCCCCTTATCCTTAAACTGTGACCCCTTGTTCTGGACTTCCCCAACATCAGGAACAATCTTCCTGCATCTAGCCTGTCCAACCCCTTAAGAATTTTGTACGTTTCTATAAGATCCGCCCCCAATCTTCTAAATTCTAGTGAGTACAAGCCGAGTCCATCCAGTCTTTCTTCATATGAAAGTCCTGACATCCCAGGAATCAGTCTGGTGAACCTCTGTACTCCCTATATGGCAAGAATGTCTTTCCTCAGATTAGGAGACCAAAACTGTATGCAATACTCCAGGTGCCCTTGCCACTCTTGTGGCCCCCTGGGGTAAGATCCCTTCCCTTGGTTGAGGGGCATCCCCACCAGACTCTGCCACTCAATGTCCAGCAGCGGAAGGACCTTAGACAGGTACATCGAAAGGAAAAGGATTTGGGCCAAACACAGGCGAATGGGACATGCGCAGTTAGACATCTTGGATGGGTTGGGTAAAGGACATGTTTCCATGCTATGTAACTCTACAATAGTCAATAGGTGCAGGAGTAGGCCATTCAGCCCTTCGAGCCATTCAATGTGTTCATGGCTGATCATCCCCAATCAGTACCCCGTTCCTGCCTTCTCCCCATATCCCCTGACGCCACTATTTTTAAGAGCCCTATCTAGCTCTCTCTTGAAAGTATCCAGAGAACCAGCCTCCACCGCCCTCTGAGGCAGAGAATTCCACAGACTCACAACTCTCTGAGAGAAAAAGTGTTTCCTCGTCTCCGTTCTAAATGGCTTACTCCTTATTCTTAAACTGTGTGGCCCCTGGTTCTGGACTCCCCCAACATCGGGAACATGTTTCCTGCCTCCAGCATGTCCAAACCCTTAATAATCTTATACGTTTCAATGAGATACCCTCTCATCCTTCTAAACACCAGAGTGTACAAGCCCAGCTGCACCATTCTCTCAGCATATGACAGTCATATACAGATGAAAGAACATGCAGATTTTCTGTAGTTGCAGCTCTGCGGAACGCCTCGATTTGATGATAGACACAAAATGCTGGAGTAACTCAGCGGGGCAGGCAACATCTCTGGAGAGAAGGAATGGGTGATGTTTTGGGTCGAGAAACCTCTTTAGGGCAACCCGAATCGTCACCCATTCCTTCTCCCCAGAGATGCTGCCTGTCCCACTGAGTTACTCCAGCATTTTGTGTCTATCTTCGGTTTAAACCAGCATCTGCAGTTCCTTCCTACACGCCGCGATTTGTGCATTTGTCTTTCACCCTCTTCTCCCCTCTCCCATCCGGCAAATGGTACAGAAGTGTGAAAACGCACACCTCCAGATTCAGGGACAGTTTCTTCCCAGCTGTTATCAGGCATCTGAATCATCCTACCATCAACTAGAGAGCGGTCCTGAGCTACTATCTACCTGATGGAAGACCCTTGGACTATCTTTGATGCACTATACCGTGCACTAAACATTAATCCCGTTATCATGTATCTGTACACTGTGAATAGCACAATCGTAATCATGTATTGTCTTTCTGCTGACTGGTTAGCACGCAACAAAAGCTTTTCACTGTACACATGGCAATAAACTAAACTCACTCTCTCTCTCTCTCTCCCTCCCTCCCTCTCACTCTCTTTCTTTCTCTCTTTCTTTCTCCTTCTTTCTCTCTCTTTTTCTCTTTTTTTCTCTCTTTTTCTCTCTCTCTTTCTCTCTGTCCCTGTCTCTCGCTTTTTCTCTCTCTCTGTTTCTCTCTTTCTCTCTGTTTCCCTCTCTCCCCCTCTCCCTCTCTCCCTCTCTCCCTCTCTCCCCCTCTCCCCCTCTCCCTCTCTCCCTCTCTCCCCCTCTCTCGTCAGATGAGCCAATGGGCTTGGGAAATCGGAGCAAGATTCTGACCGTAACTGTGGTGCCAGCTGTGAATTGTAAGTACTTCAGCTTGGGCAGTTTCCTTGGTTGGAGACAGTCTCCCCAACCACTTTATAAGAGCAACCCAGGTGCCAGAGATAGACACAAAATGCTGGAGTAACTCAGCGGAACAGGCAGCATCTCTGGAGAGAAGGAATGGGTGACGTTTCGAGTCGAGATCCTTCTTCAGACGGTATATATGTAGGGAGTGGTTGGGAAAGTGGGATAGCATAGAACTAGTGTGAACGGGTATCGTGGTCTCAGTGGGCTGAAGGGCCTGTTTCCAGTAAGAAGGGTCTCGACCCGAAATGTTACTCATTCCTTCTCTCCAGAGATGCTGCCCGTCCCACTGAGTTACTCCAGCATTTTGTGTCTATCTTTGGTGTAATCCAGCACCTGCAGTTCCTTCCTGCACACTTCAAGTGCCAGAGATTTTGTGTTGGAGTCAACATTTAAATTTTAGTTTAATCTTTAATTGATTTTTCAAGCATGGAAGATTTCATTTCCTTAAGGACATGAGTGAACCAGATGGGATTTTGTGACAATTCAAAAATATGACGACTGCAATGCCTCTTGCTCCACGTTTAAAGTTGCCTAGTGGCACTGTTGGGATTTGAACTCATGACACAAGGTCAGGAATCATTCGCCCTGGTGTCTGGATTACTCATCCAGTGTTATAACTATGGGTTTTTTCCAAAACCCCTGACATCTTATCTGAGGATTATGGGGAGAAGGCAGGAGAATGGGGTTCAGAGGGAGAGATGGATCAGCCATGATTGAATGGCGGAGTAGACTTGATGGGCCGAATGGCCTAATTCTGCTCCTATCACTTATGATCTACTGTGTTAGAAACATAGAAAATAGGTGCAGGAGGAGGCCATCCGGCCCTTCGAGCCAACACCGCCATTCATTGTGATTATGGCTGATCGTCCCCTATCAATAACCTGTGCCTGCCTTCTCCACATATCCCTTGACTCCACTAGCCCCTGGAGCTCTATGCAACTCTCTCTTAAATCCATCCAGTGACTTGGCCTCCACTGCCCTCTGTGGCAGGGAATTCCATAAATTCACAACTCTGGGTGAAAACGTTTTTTCTCACCTCAGTATTAAATGGCCTCCCCTTTATTCTAAGACTGTGGCCCCTGGTTCTGGACTCGCCCAACATTGGGAATATTTTTCCTGCATCTAGCTTGTCCAGTCCTTTTATAATTTTATAGGTTTCTATAAGATCCCTGTTAGCATTAGTTAACGCTCTGAGTCAAAGAAAAGAGAGTTCATAAGTTCGTAACTTATTAACCAGCCCGCCTGTGTTTATGTCCATGTCGTGGCGGTCCCTGGGGGGTAGGCCACTCCTTGACCAGGCCACTACAATGTCATATTAATTTGTAATGAACCATATTTTGATCCCGCAACTCTCCCCCTCTGTTCCCTCTTACAGCTCTGGCCTACGTCAAAGGGGTGCTCTTCAGCCTGGGGATTTTCCTGGCGTTTTACCTGCTCACACTGCTCATCGCTTGCTGGGAACACAGCAGGTAACGGCACTGCAAATGTTTGCATCGTTCACACACGGGCGATCCTACTGTGGCCCATTACTAAAAAAAAATAACACTGATACGGCAACTAAAATGTTGTTACCTTTCCTGTTGTGGTGTCGATCCTGCTGCAGTCTGGCTGAGGGCTTGGAAAGGATGTTGATTTATGGTGGAGTTCTCTACTGGAATGTCTTTTGAAAACTGCCTTGTATACTTGCACTGCTCATTCTACCTTTTAGACAATAGACAATTGGTGCAGGAGTAGAGGCCATTCGGCCCTTCGAGCCAGCACTGCCATTCAATGTTATCATGGCTGATCATCCCCAATCAGTACCCCGTTCCTGCCTTCTCCCCATATCCCCTGACTCCGCTATTTTTAAGAGCCCTATCTAGCTCTCAAAAGCATCCAGAGAACTGGCCTCCACCGCCCTCTGAGGCACAGAATTCCACAGACTCACCGCTCTCTATGAGAAAAAGTGTTTTCTCGTCTCCGTTCTAAATGGCTTACTCCTTATTCTTAAACTGTGGCCCCTGGTTCTGGACTCCCCCAACATCGGGAACATGTTTCCTGTCTCTAGCGTGTCCAAGCCCTTAACAATCTTATATGTTTCAATGAGATACCCTCTCATCCTTCTAAACTCCAGAGTGTACAAGCCCAGCTGCTCCATTCTCTCAGCATATGACAGTCCCGCCATCCCGGGAATTAACCTTGTAAACCTACGCTGGGCTCCCTCAATAGCAAGAATGTCCTTCCTCAAATTATCCTGTATTTTCACTAAACATTCCCATTATCCCGCATTTGCACTAATCCTTATTCCGTTTATCATGTAACTGTTCACTCTGGACGGGTTGATTGTCATCAGTTCAGTTTATTGTCACGTGTAAGGAGGTACAGTGAAAAGCTTTTTGTTGCGTGCTATTCAATCAGCGGAAAGATAATACATGATTACAACCGAGCCATTCACAGTAGATAGATAGATAGAAACATGATAAAGGAATAACATTTAATGCAAGGTAAATCCAGTAAAGTCCGATCAAAGATAGTCCAAGGGTCGCCAATGAGGTAGGTAGTAGTTCAGCACTGATCTCTAGTTGTGGTAGGACACAAACTGTCATAGAAACATAAAAAATAGGTACAGGAGTAGGCCATTCGGTCCTTCGAGCCTGCACCACCATTCAATATGATCATGGCTGATCATCCAACACAGTATCCTGTACTTGCCTTCTCTCCATACCCCCTGATCCCTTTAGCCACAAGGGCCACATCTAACTCCCTCTTAAATATAGCCAATGAACTGGCCTCAACTACCTTCTGTGGCAGAGAATTCCAGAGATTCACCACTCTCTGTGTGAAAAATGTTTTTCTCATCTCAGTCCTAAAAGACTTCCCCCTTATCCTTAAACTGTGACCCCTGGTTCTGGAGGGGTCACGTCTTGCCATGTATTATCTTTCCGCTGACTGGTTAGCACGCAATAAAAAGCTTTTCTTTGTACCTTGGTACATGTGACAAAAACTAAGCTGAACTAACTACACTAAATGATTGCATGCACTGCCTTCAGATACATTGCCTCGTGACCAGGTTTAGTGTGATCTTGCTTTTCAAATTCCTCCTCAGGCAACAAAACAAAAGGGAGAGACTTCTGGGCAAAATGTCACCTCCGGATCAGTGTGGTAACTAGAACATCACTTTACTCTCTTTGGAGAATGGATCTGTGTATTTTCTTCCTGTAGTTTCCACAGGAAAACAGCTAGCGTTGGTTACTGTCGGGGTTTCTGTGATTCTCCCGGCCTGTTCCCACCGAGGGCTGGGATCCATGATGCGTTGCGGGTGTCTTTGCACCGTTCTGTGCAGCCAGGGGCGGCACGGTGGCGCAGCGGTAGAATCGCTGCCTCACGGCGCCAGAGACCCGGGTTCGATCCTGACTACGGGTTCTGTCTGTGCCTTCTCCCCGTGACCTGCGTGGGTTTTCTCCGGGATCTCCGGTTTCCTCCCACACTCCAAAGGCGTACGGGTTTGTAGGTTAATTGGCTTGGTTTAATTGTAAATTGTCCCTGGTATGTGTAGGATAGTGTGAGTGTGCAGGGATCGCTGGTCGGTGTGGGCCGAAGGGCCTGTTTCCGCGCTGTATCTCTAAACTAAACTAAACAGACAGCCAGGCCGTGCACCGAGATGCCGGTGGCTGCAGTCCACACCACATTGCAGGGATGAGACTCGTGCATTCATGGCCTGGGTCTCTAGAGGATTTAGCATGGAGAGGTAACACAACCCACCGATGTACAGCTGGAGTTATTCCAGAGACCCAGGACTTCAACCACCTGCAGGTCCCAGTGTTGTCCTGGGCAGAGCTCTCCTAGGTGGCACTCCCACAGCATCTTTAGTGTGTTACTGCCTAATCCCACTTCCACCGACACAATTGCTGAGAGTCTACAGGAACATTAACACAGACACACTCTTTCCTTTAAGGTCAGCAAAGCTCACCTGCTCCAGCTTCTGGGCAGAACTGATGTCCCTCATCCCTGGGATATTCCACTTTATCTGCTATCTACTCCCTCTGAGATATTGGCTTTCTTCCTGGAGTTCTGCACCCTGAAATGTGCACAATACTTTATGATGGCTCGGCTTAAGTTTTATAACCAAAGAGACCACATCCATTTTTCGAAGCTCTCTGAACTTCACCCCATCACTTTCAAAGAATGTGTACACACGCACCCCCGGGTCACCCTGTTCCTGAGCTGCCTGTAAACTCGTTAACACTGAAAGGTATAACAAATGTTTGTGTCATTCTCAGAGAGACACAAAGTGCTGGAGTAACTCAGCGGGTCACGCAGCGTCTCTGGAGATAAAGGATGGGCGACGTTTTGGGTCGGGACTTGTCTTCAGACTCAAGAAGGGACATGACCAAAAACATCGCTCATCCATTTTCTCCAGAGATGCTGCTGGACCCGCTGAGTTACTCCAGCACTTTGTGTCTATCTTCAACATTGGTCTCTGCTTCTCTGGGGAAGAAGTATGGTTGGCGTCTCAGGTTGGGGACCCGTCTGCTATTGTAATTCTCTGTCTCCCCAAGACGGTTTCTCTCCCACTGCTTAGTGAGACTAAATGCGACGACATGTTCCTCTGTTACACGTTTATCTTCTCTCTTCCTCGCTGCTGAGTCTGAACAGTAATTTTTTCCTTTTGTATTTTTTGGCTGCTGGTCTCTCTGGCTTCAGATCCGTTACTAGGTAAGGCTCGTGTTTTCACTCAATTTATCGTCAAGCAAGGGGGGGAACTAGGGACAGACTCGCGCTGGTTCACATCCAGTCACCGTGTGGTGGGGCATCGGTTTGAAACGATTTGTTGTTGCTCCCCGCGACACACACCATAACGCAAACCGAGACACGGAATGGAATTGGCCAGCCCGTCAGGAGTGTAACAAAATACTTTCCACTGAGAACATAGAATATAGAACAGTGCAGCACAAGTGTCTGTGCCAAACATGTACCAGCACATAGCACACATCTCCCCATTCCCAGCATATCCACCTACCTATCCAAAAGTATTTTTTTAAATGCCACTGACGCGTCTTTAAATGCCCCCGACAGGCACTCGCCATCATCTGTGTAGAAAATGCTTGTCCCACACATCGCCTTTCATCTTTGCCCCTCTCACCTTAAACCTATGCTGTCCAGTGTTTGAGTTTCTATACTGGAGAAAAAGCTTTTGACTGTCTATGCTTCCCATCATTTTACATGCTTCTGTCAACAAAGAGGAAGAAGATTAATAATAATAATAATAATGGATGGGATTTATATAGCGCCTTTTGTAATACTCAAGGCGCTTTACATCGCATTATTCATTCACTCCTCAGTCACACTCGGTGGTGGTAAGCTACTTCTGTAGCCACAGCTGCCCTGGGGCAGACTGACGGAAGCGTGGCTGCCATTCTGCGCCTACGGCCCCTCCGACCACCACCAATCACTCACACACATTCACACACAGGCAAAGGTGGGTGAAGTGTCTTGCCCAAGGACACAACGACAGTATGCACTCCAAGCGGGATTCGAACCGGCTACCTTCCGGTCGCCAGCCGAACACTTAGCCCATTGTGTCATCTGTCATCCCAAGATTGAACTCTCTTCCCTTCCATCACAATGAGGAATGTGGAACCAACTGTGGTGGATGTTTATTTTAACTTTTATGTGGTTGTGTGTCTTGTTGCTTTTCACTTTGTATGGCTGTCTGGTAACTCAAATTTCACCGTACCTTGTGTGAGAAAGAATAGCAGATGCTGGTAAAATCAAAGGTGGACACAAAATGCTGGAGTAACTCAGCGGGTGAGGCAGCATCTATGGAGAGAAGGAATGGGCGACGTCTCGGGTCGAGACCCTTCTTCTTCTTCAGAGTCTGAAGAAACTTCAGTCTGAAGAAGGGTCTCGACCCGAAACGTCGGCCATCCCTTCTCTCCATAGATGCTGCCTCACCCGCTGAGTTACTCCAGCATTTTTGTGTCCACCTTTCACTGTACCTTAATTGGTGCATGTGACAATAAACTGACCTTGAAACATTCCTCAACCTCTTTCATTCAAGAGAAAACAAGCTGACCTCCCCCTGTAGCAGATATGGAGCAGGTCCCTCTGAATAGAGTGTCAGGTCTGTCCATTCACTCCAGACACACATCTTGGGGTGCTGCCACTTGCCCAAGATACCCACATCCTGAGACAAGGACGCACAGTGGAGAGATGCCCAGGGGCATGTAACATGTCCTTTTGTATTAAGACAGTGCTGCAGCGGGTGGAGCCGCTGCCTCACAGCAGCAGAGACCTAGGTTTGAACCTGACCTCGGGTGCTGTCTGTGTGGAGTTTGTGCGTTCTCCTTGTGCGTGACCTTGTGGGTTTTCTCCGGGTGCTCCGGTTCCCTTTCACATTCCAAAGACGTGCAGTCTGTAGTGTGGAATGGTGCTTTATGGTACGGCACTTCATTTGTCACATGTCCCGAGGTACAATGCAATTCATTTCTGTGTACCCTTCAGTACAAGTATCACGATACATAGGCACTTAGATTAATTCTCCTCTGTAAAATTGCCCCTAGTATGTAGGGAGCGGATGAGAAAGTGGGATAGCTTAGAACTGGTGTGAAAGGGTGATCATGGACCCGGTGGGCCGAAGGGCCTGTTTCCATGCTGTATCTCTAAAGGACAGGGCCAAGGGTGGGATTGAAGGAGTCTCTCCCAGTGTGGGTCTGGGGTGAACGGACAGACCTGACACTCTATCCCTGCATAAGACTGGCATCAAGTGCAGAGCCATTGCCAATTTGGCTCAATGCTTCCGAAACCTTTGTGTCATTAAAAATAAATGAGCTGACTGTGAGATATTCGGTTCACAGGCTGGGTTAAGACTGATCGATGCAAGTGAAGGTCGCCAGAAATGCTCACAATCAATGTGACTTCCAGTGTGTGCTTCCGTGGCTGATGTTAGTGCTGCTCTGTCCTCTCCGTTGGAGACTTCCCTTGTGTTCCTTTAACATTATCAGACATCCAAACTCCAAAGTACAAGGATGAGGGGCAACCTCATTGAAACTTACCGAATAGTGAAAGGCCTGGATAGAGTGGCTGTGGAGAGGATGTTTCCACCAGTGGGAGAGTCTTGGACCAGAGGTCATAGCCTCAGAATTGAAGAACTAAAGTTCCTTTAGGAAGCAGATGAGGAGAAATTGATTTAGTCAGAGGGTGGTGAATCTGAATTCATTCCCACTGAAGGCTGTGGAGGCCAAGTCAATGGAGATAGTGATCGATTCTTGGTTAGTACAGGTGTCTGGGGTTATGTGGAGAAGGCAGGAGAATGGGGTTAGGAGGGAGAGATAGATCAGCCATGATTGAATGGTGAAGTAGACTTGATGGGCCAAATGGCCTAATTCTGCTCCGATCACATGAGATGAAATGGAGGCGGGTTCTCTGGATACTTTCAAGAGAGAGCTAGATAGGGCTCTTAAAGATAGCAGTCAGGGGATATGGGGAGAAGGCAGGAACGGGGTACTGATTGGGGATGATCAGCCATGATCACATTGAATGGCGGTGCTGGCTTGAAGGGCCGAATGGCCTACTCCTGCACCTATTGTCTATTGAAATCCATTTGAAGCTTATGTACTTCATTTATACTGGTACTTCTGCACACTAAAACTGGCTTATTTTGCAATCCCTTGTCCTCATCACTCTTCCGTTTATACCCAGATGCCTGGGCCCCGAGTTCAACAATCTCCATATTAAACCTCTCTGCCTTTCTGACCTCTCTGGGTCCCTTTATGCTGTTTCTCAAAAAAAACCCCAGTCCTCTGACTAAGCTTTCAGTTGCCTTTTGTAGAACAGAGAGGTGGAGCACAGGAACAGGCTCTTTGGTCCACGATGTCCATGCCAAAGATAATGGCAAGATCAACTAATCTCCTCTGTCTGCATGTGATCCGTATCCCTCCATTCCCTGCATATCTAAAAGCCTCTTAAAAACCCCTATCATATCTGCCTCCTCCACCACTACCACTCCCGGCAGCACGTTCCAGGCCCCCACCACCATCTGTGTAGAGAATTTTGCCCCACACAATTTGCCCCTCTCACCCTAAAGCTATGCCCTCTTTGACATGTCCTCCCTGGGACATAGGTTCCGACTGTCCACCTTATCATTGCCTCTGTTAATCAATCAATCAATCAATCAATCAACCTTTATTGTCATTTTGCAAAGCAACAGTTGCATAGTGCAAAATGAATAGACGTTTCCCAGGGAATACTGGAGCATCGCACATAAAACTTAAAACATTTCACACATAATAACAGTAAAAACAATCTTAGATACTTTTCTCAGGTCCCCCCTCGATCTCAGATGTTTCAAGGAAAAGAAATCCAAGTTTATTCAACCTCTCCTAGCTAATACCCCCTGATGCAGGCAGCATTGTGGTAAATCTCCTCAGCACCCTCTCAAACCCCTCTGCATCCTTCCTGTAATGGGGTGACCAGAACTGTACGCAATACTCCAAATCTTCCTTGTGTCGTCCTGTCACATTCTGTTTGATAATGCTCCTGTGAAATGTCATGGGGAATGTTATCTCTACGATAATCTCTTGTGTTATATAACGGGCTGCACAGTGGCACAGCGGTAGAGTTACTGCCTCCCCGTGCCAGAGACCCAGGTTCGATCCTGACCTCGGGTGCTGTCTGGGTAGCGTTTGTACGTTCTCCCTGTGACCACGTGGGTTTTCTCCGGGTGCTCCGGTTTCCTCCCACATCCCAAAGACGTAGCTTTGTAGGTTAACTGGCATCTGTAAATTGTCCCTAGTGTGTAGAAACATAGAAACATAGAAATTAGGTGCAGGAGTAGGCCATTCGGCCCTTCGAGCCTGCACCGCCATTCAATATGATCATGGCTGATCATCCAACTCAGTATCCCGTACCTGCCTTCTCTCCATACTCTCTGATCCCCTTAGCCACAAGGGCCACATCTAACTCCCTCTTAAATATAGCCAATGAACTGGCCTCGACTACCCTCTGTGGCAGGGAGTTCCAGAGATTCACCACTCTCTGTGTGAAAAAAGTTCTTCTCATCTCGGTTTTAAAGGATTTCCCCCTTATCCTTAAGCTGTGACCCCTTGTCCTGGACTTCCCCAACATCGGGAGCAATCTTCCTGCATCTAGCCTGTCCAACCCCTTAAGAATTTTATAAGTTTCTATAAGATCCCCTCTCAATCTCCTAAATTCTAGAGAGTATAAACCAAGTCTATCCAGTCTTTCTTCATAAGACAGCCCTGACATCCCAGGAATCAGTCTGGTGAACCTTCTCTGCACTCCCTCTATGGCAATAATGTCCTTCCTCAGATTTGGAGACCAAAACTGTACGCAATACTCCAGGTGTGGTCTCACCAAGACCCTGTGCAACTGCAGTAGAACCTCCCTGCTCCTATACTCAAATCCTTTTGCTATGAAAGCTAACATACCATTCGCTTTCTTCACTGCCTGCTGCACCTGCATGCCTACTTTCAATGACTGGTGTAGGATGTACAACTAGTGTACGGGGGATCGCTGGTCGGCGTGGACTCAGTGGGCCGAGGGGCCTGTTTCCACGCTGTATCTCTAAACTAAAATAAAAGCCAAGATTTCCACTAATGGTGTTGCCGTGCAAACAGTTAAAGCCCCCATCCATCTCCTCGTGCGTTCTATTTCACCACAGGCATTGACCCAGTTACAAGTTATAACAATGTTAAGTGTGTCTTTGCTAATTCTCAAGTCATTACAAAACTAGAATTTAAGTGCGTGCAAAACCGTGGTCACCAGCTTTTTTTTTTTTCTATCCAACATTATCAACATCATTTTAAATGCATTATAAATCAGGCAACAGCAGACTGCCTGTTTTCTTTCTCAGCCCTCTGTTGTTTGTACGAGGGCTAAATACTGACCAACGTCAGTCACATTTGGCCCATCAACCCAATTTTTACATTTACGAAGCCAATTAGAAACATAGAAACATAGAAATTAGGCGCAGGAGTAGGCCATTCGGCCCTTCGAGCCTGCACCGCCATTCAATATGATCATAGCTGATCATCCAACTCAGTATCCCGTACCTGCCTTCTCTCCATACCCTCTGATCCCCTTAGCCACAAGGGCCACATCTAACTCCCTCTTAAATATAGCCAATGAACTGGCCTCGACTACCCTCTGTGGCAGAGAGTTCCAGAGATTCACCACTCTCTGTGTGAAAAAAGTTCTTCTCATCTTTTTTAACCTACAAACCTGAAGGTACACAAAAAAGCTGGAGAAACTCAGCGGGTGCAGCAGCATCTATGGAGCGAAGGAAATAGGCAACGTTTCAGAAGGGTTTCGGCCCGAAACGTTGCCTATTTCCTTCAGGGTTTCGGCCCGAAACGTTGCCAATTTCCTTCGCTCCATAGATGCTGCTTCACCCGCTGAGTTTCTCCAGCTTTTTAGGGTACCTTCGATTTTCCAGCATCTGCAGTTCCTTCTTGAACAACCTACAAACCTGTATGCCTTTGAAATGTGGGAGGAAACCGAAGATCTCGGAGAAAGCCCACGCAGGTCACGGGGAGAACGAACAAACTTTGTACAGACAGCACGCGTAGTCGGGATCGAACCCGGGTCTCCGGCGCTGCTTTCGCTGCATCCGCTGCGCCACCGTGACTGCATCTCTTATGAACTTATATCACTGGCCTCTGATGCAAGGCAAGAGGTTGGCATTGTCTCATTGACCCAGGTTTGACGTGACCAGGGATTACTGCAGCTGATGCCGTGATTGTGGGTCATTGTTCCCCTACCCTTGCCGCAGATTCACTATCAAACTGGACTGAGAAGCTCAGTAACTGGTTTATGCCAAAGCCAAAGAGTGCGGTGGACGAGAACTCGGTGTCTTTGCACAATGCCTGATCTTTGAGCTGCAGCACAGTCAAAGGACGTTCCTTTAGGAAGGAGATGAGGAGGAATTTCTTTAGCCAGATCTGCGGTAAATCTGTGGAACTCTTTGCCACAAGATGCAGTGGAGGCCAAGTCAATGGATATTTTTAAAAGCAGAGATAGATAGATTCATGATTAGTGCGGGTGTCAGAGGCTATGGGGAGAAGGCAGGACAATGGGATTAGGAGGGAGAACCACGATTGAATGGCGGAGTAGACTTGATGGGCCGAATGGCCTAATTTTATTCCTATCACTTATGAACTTATGACAACTTGTATGGCATTGATTAGTTTGGAACTTTAATAAAACCGCTGGTTTCCATTTATGTTCCCAATGACTATATTCAGGCATATTATTACAACCTGATGACCACAGTGATGGAAATATTAGCTGGAACCCGGGATGGCGGGACTGTCACATGCTGAGAGAATGGAGCGGCTGGGCTTGTACACTCTGGAGTTTAAAAGGATGAGAGGGTATCTCATTGAAACATATAAGATTGTTAAGGGCTTGGACACACTAGAGGCAAGAAACATGTTCCCGATGTTGGGGGAGTCCAGAACCAGGGGCCACACAGTTTAAGAATAAGGAGTAAGCCATTTAGAACGGAGACGAGGAAACACTGTTTCTCACAGAGAGTGGTGAGTCTATGGAATTCTCTGCCTCAGAGGGCGGTGGAGGCAGGTTCTCTGGATGCTTTCAAGAAATAGCTAGATAGGGCTCTTAAAAATAGCGGAGTCAGGGGATATGGGGAGAAGGCAGGAACGGGGTACTGATTGGGGATGATCAGCCATGATCACATTGAATGGCGGTGCTGGCTCGAAGGGCCAAATGGCCTACTCCTGCACCTATTGTCTGTCTATTGTCTATTGAATGTAACCAGTGCATCTCAGCCTCGGTCACAGTTATGAATGTGGGAACCAGGAGAAATCAGTGACATTTCTTCCAATTATCTGCTCAGATAACATTATCAACATCTTCCATCTGTGCTTCAATCATTTTCTAATAAAAAAGGAGTCATGAAATATTTCACAGAGAAATAAGAATCTTGCCCCGCTCATCATCTTTAAACTTTGTCCCTCTCACTTTAGAGCTGCGCCCTCTAGTCTTAGACATCTCCACCCTGAGTGAAAGGTTCTGACTGACTGACTGACTTGCTAATTAATTTATTAGAGACACCCACTTGCCAATGAGCCTAGCTGGCTCCACGAGGCCCTTTCATCTCTTCCTTCCTGGCAGGCTGTCAACATCCTTTCCACTGGCCAATTAAGTCACTCAACAGGAAATCCATTGTCTCAAAGTCCAACTGAGCCAAATCACGCACTAATGAGGTACAGGGAGTTTTTTAAATAAGTGCACAAGATCGATATTTGTTCTGGGTCATCGTTATTTTTGCTCCCAGTGAGAAATGTTATAAGGGACTGGGGTGCTTCACTTTGGGCGCTAAAAGGCCATTCATACGGGCGGCACAGTTGCGCAGCGGGAGAGCCTTACAGCGCCAGAGACCCAAGTTCGATCCTGACTACAGGCGCTATCTGTCCAGAGTTTGTACGTTCTTCCTGTGACCTGCGTGGGTTTTCTCCGGGATCTCCGGTTTTTCCCACAATCCAGGTTTGTAGGTTAATTGGCTTCGGTAAAAAAATGCAAATTGTCCCTCTTGTGTGTGTAGGAAAATGTTAGTGTGCGGGGATCGCTGGTCGACGGGCCGAAGGGCCTGTTTCCACGCTGTATCTCTAAACTCGACTAAACAAATATGGCCCTCCCCCTCTTGATCAAGGGTTCTCTTCCTGGCTGAGATGATTCTAGCTCCTCTGCCATTTTCAATTTGATCTTCCTCTGCTGTAAGATCTGAATTAACAGCGGCCAGGCCGGGCATGTTTCACCTGGCGAGGTTGTCCTCCATCCACCACGAACGCAACAAAGGTGACGGCAGAAGGACAACCTGTTCCGCACCCTATATTTCCACTGAGGTAACTGGAGGAATAAAAAAAAGACACAACGTGCTGGAGTAACTCAGTGGATCGGGCAGCATCTTTGGATGCATGGAACATGGATAGGTGACGTTTCGGGTCAGGGCCCATCTTCAGATTGATGAACTGCAACTAGTAATGACTAGAATAGTTGATAACTATTATTACAACTGATGATAACTAGAAGAATAATGGGGATGAAGTAAGGAGGCTTGTCTATTGGCCACGGCTGCTGGTAGACAGAGACCTTTGTATTTTCATGTCATAAAAAAGGAACGACAGATACTGGTTTATACCAAATATAGACACAAAATGCAGTCGGTCAGGTAGCATCTCTGGAGAAAATGGAGAGGAGGCGATTCGGGTCGGGACCATTCCTCAGACTGATGAATGTAAACATACATCTGAAGAAAGGACCCAACCCCAAACGCCACTTGTCTATTTTCTCCAGAGATGTTGCCTGACCCGCTGAGTTACTCCAGCATTTTGAGTCTATCCTTTGTATCATCAGTGTGGCGTGAGACGGGATGGTGTTTCCACGGAGAATTACATGTTGTCTTCCACGACTTCTTTAAAACTCTGGTACTGTGTTATATTTCAGCAGGTAGTTACAATTCCCAGAGTCCCGACCTCTACACTGGAAGTCCAGCATGTCCAAGCTACGGATCCTGTGGTAAGTCCAGCTATTGGTGATGTATGAAGGGGTACAACTGCATTGGTAAGCTAGACACCCATGGTTATTAATCCAGAGACGTGAGTTCAAATCCCCGGTGGGGAAAATTAGCGGCCGAACTTTAGCTCAGGAGATTAGATTCCTCTAACTGACCAGTCTAAAGAAGAAGCCACCATCAGTATTAGTAACCATGAAACATATTGTAAAAGTCCATCTGGAGGTCAGGTTCAAAGTCAAAGTCAATTTTATTCGTCACATGCACCCAAAGGTGCAGTGAAATGAATTTGCCAGCAGCGATACACTTAAAAATATCACACAATACACAATAGAATTCAACACAAACATCCACCACAGCATTCTTCATGTGGTGGAAGGCAACAAGGTTCAGTCAGTCCTCCTTTGTTCACCCGTGGTCGGGGCCATAAACCCTCTGTAGTTGCCGCTATGGACGGCCCCATGTACAGGCCCTCTCGCCGGGATGATCAAACCTCCGACGTCGGGACGGTCAAACACACTCCGTGGCTTGGAGTGCCCGAATCGGCATTTTCCTACCGGAGACCGCGGCTTCAAGATGTTATAGGCCACAGGCCGGCGGACGGAGCTCTTCTCCGGCAATCCCCGGTAAGGGATTGTAATTCCACGCCACGCCCGTGACTAGAAGCTCCGCAGACCACAGCCCTATGATGCCAAAGTCACCAGGCCAGCGATCGGAGCACTCCTCTCTGGCGACCTCCGGCAAGGGTTCGCCCGCTCCGTGATGGAAAACTCCATGCTGCGCCCGCTGCTGAAACTCCGGGCTCGACTCCAGGAAAGGTCGGTCCAGTCCATGCTGTTAGACCGCGAGGGAGGCGACATGGAAAAAGTCGCCTTTCCGTCGAGGCAACGGAAAGCGGTTCCCCACCACCCCCCACACAAGACACACCAAAAGACACCTAAACTAACATTTAGACACACCAAAAAAAACCCCAAAAAGTCGAGATAATGAACACACTGCAGGCAGGGCAGCTGACTCACAGCGCCCCCACCAACCTCAGTTAAGTTTAATTTATTGTCACGTGTACTGAGGTACAGCGATGAGTTTTTGTCGCGTACTAACCAGTCAATGGAAAGACAATCCATCATTACAATCGAGCCGTCCACAGAATTCACATGATAAAGGGAATAACCGGAATAACATTTTAGTGCAATATGAAGTCCAGTGAATCCCGATTAAAGAGTCCAAGGGTCTCCAATGGTGTTGATAGTAGCTCAGCTCCTGAGTCTCTCCACGAGGTTTGTAAGCACCGGGTTGAGTTTGCCTAGACTTTCCAAACCACGTTCTCGTCAAGAAACTCTGCAAGATGTTCTATATTGTGAGAGCGTAAAGGATTAAACCTCTGGACATCTATCTCGGGTTCAGTGAGGAGCTGGGAATCGGGAACTGTTTTCTGTCTGCGTTTTTTTTTGTAAGCAACGATTTGGTTCAATGGGCTATGAACAAAGGCCAGTCAAGACACCACCATCAAGACATTGATGTAGGCAGACACAATGGGGGCGGCACAGTGGCATGGTAGAGTTGCTGCCTTATCGTGGAGACACCCGGATTCCCACACATTGGAACACATCGTGCAAACTGGGGGGGGGAGGGGGGGGGGTTTTCAGTTGTTCAAGAACTTAATTCAAATTATATAGTCGTACAACAATAGACAATGGACAATAGGTGCAGGAGTAGGCCATTCGGCCCTTCGAACCAGCACCGCCATTCAGTGTGATCATGGCTGATCATCCCCAATCAGTACCCCGTTCCTGCCTTCTTCCCATATCCCCTGACTCCGCTATTTTTAAGAGCCCTATCTAGCTCTCTCTTAAAAGTATCCAGAGAACTGGCCTCCACCGCCCTCTGAGGCACAGAATTCCACAGACTCACCACTCTCTGTGAGAAAAGGTGTTTCCTCGTCTCCATTCTAAATGGCTTACTCCTTATTCTTAAACTGTGGCCCCTGGTTCTGGACTCCCCCAACATCGGGAACATGTTTCCTGCCTCTAGCGTGTCCAAACATGTAACAGGCCCTTCGGCCCAGCATCCATGTCAAAAACATGCCTATATTATACTCGTCCCATTTGCCTGTGTTTGACTCGTATCCCATTAACCCTTTCCTATCCATGTACCCGTCCAAGTGTCTTTTAATTCTAATCTGTCCGTTATCTGTTGCAGAGAATGGTTCCACTCTTGGCTCTGAGGCCATTACAGACAGCATGGAGTCCGATTCTACATACGGCTACATGGGTAAGGTGACAACTGCTTCCCACACCAGCGCAAGTCCATAAGTCTTCGTCCTAGGAGCAGAGTTAGACCATTCGGCCCATCGAGTATACTGTGCCATTCAATGCCGGCTGATCAATCTCTCCCTCTCAACCCCATTCTCCTGCCTTCTCCGCATAACCCTTGACACCCGTACTAATCAAGAATCTGTCAACCTCTTTTTTTTAAATACCCAAAGTCTTGGCCTCCACCGTCATCTGTGGCAATGAATTCCATAAATTCACCACCTTCTGACTAAATAAATTCCTCCTCATCTCCTTTCTATAGATACTTCCCTTTATTCTGAAGCTGTTCCCTCTGGTCATAGACTCTCCCACCAGTGGGAATATCCTCTCCCCATCCACTCCATCCAGGCACACAACCCTATACGGACTCTAGATTAACTCTCACTGCAAGACCATCAGAGTACGTGTGGCCCTGATGTAAAGAGCAATTTACAGGCTACGGGACAAAAACATGGTGCCGCAAAAACTTCTCTTCAGACAGATGTGTTTCAAGAGTTCGACACAAAATGCCGAAGACCCTTCTTCAGACTGAAAGTCACGGGAAAGAATGAATGAATGAATGAATGAATGAATGAATAAGTTTATTGGCCAAGTATATTCACATACAAGGAATTTGCCTTGGTGCTCCGCCCGCAAGTGACAACATAACATACGGTGACAGCTAGGAATGACACGTAAAACATAAAACATTAATAATAAAACATTATCGATTAAACATGTGAGTTAAATAAAATATCAGAGCTAAAGGAGGCTTCAGATTTTTCGTTATTGAGTAGAGCTACTACTCGTGGAAAAAAGCTTTATGTCTGGCTGTGGCAGCTGTGACAGTCCGGGAAACTAGAGATATAGATGATGACATAGAGAGATATATAACAAATTAATAAAATATATGCCAAAGAGTAACAATGATAAAGGAAACGGGTCATTGTTATGCCCCTGTCCCACCTGGAAACCTCTGGAGACTTTGCGCCCCACCCAAGGTTTCCGTGCGGTTCCCGGAGGTTGCAGGTGGTTGCAGGAGGTTGCAGGTGGTGGAAGCGGGTAGGGAGACTGACAAAAACCTCCGGGAACCGCACGGAAACCTTGGGTGGGGCACAAAGTCTCCAGAGGTTTCCGTTCAGGTTTCCTAAGTGGGACAGGGGCATTAGCTGTAGCTCGGTGAGAACTAGGTCAGGAGTATTTGAAATCAGAAAAGTTAGTTTAGTTTAGAGAGACAGCACGAAAACAGGCCCTTCGACCCACTGAGCCCGTGCCGACCAGCGATCCTCGCACACTTACACTATCCTACACACACTAGGGACAATTTACTATTTTACCGAAGCCAATTAATCTACAAACCTGTACGCCTTTGAGGTGTGGGAGGAAACCGGAGCACCCGGAGAAAACCCACGCCGGCCACAGGATTATATACCCTTCGCCCTTGGTCGGATCCTTTGGCTGCCATGTGTGTTTGCACCAATGTACCCTCCTCGTTGCCCTCACAGAGCGCCCCCTGGAGAACGTGATCCGCCCACGCCTCGATTCCCTCAGCTCCATCGAGGAAGACGAGTACGACACACTGACGGACATCGACTCCGACAAAAACGTCATCAGAACCAAGGTGCGTGAGCTGAGAGGCCACTAGCGAGAGGAGCAGAATTAGAGCCGTTCGGGAATATAAATGGAAACCAGCGGATTTATTAAAGTTCCAAACTAATCGATGCCATACAAATTGTCAAAAGGTCATAAGTGATAGGAGCAGCGTTAGGCCATTCGGCCCATCACGTCTCCTCCGCCATTCAATCGTGGCTGATCTATCTCTCCCTCTCAACCCCATTCTCCTGCCTTCCCCCCATAACCTCAGACAACCGTACTCAGCAAGAATCTATCAATCTCCGCCTTAACAATATCCATTGACTTGGCCTCCACAGCCGTCTGTGGGTGGAAAGCCGGCAGTCTCAGGAAGCAGCCGTGCAACATAAAATAACAAAAGGATAAAATAGATAAAAAGATAAAATAGATAATAGTGGCGGCACTATTAGTGGCTCAGTGGAAGAAGCTGTTGCAAAAACCTGGCCCTTCTGCTCCTTATACTGCGATACCTTTTGCCCGAGGGCAGCAGAGTGAACAGTCCAACAAAACATTTTGTAAATGAAGGTTTATGTCAGTTTTTCACTGTAACTGCCCCTCACCATTCCCCATCATCATTTACATTTTGATTCCAAATTTTTATCAAAATATCATATGTTCAAAACCTTATATGAACCAGCAGGGTAAGTGAATGAATAATTGATTGAGTTCCTGTACAGACCAGCGTTATAGGTTTCACGGGATTACTTGCCGATCGATATACGCACGCCAAGACCAGGCACAATGAAAGACCAACAAACTTTTATTTAAAAAAAAAAAGATATTTCTCTCTTTTCCGTTTGCAGAAGTTTCTGTACGTCTCCGACCTTTCCCGGAAGGACAAGCGTGTCCTCAGTAAAAAGTACAAGATCTACTTCTGGTGAGTCGGTTCTCTGATCCGGGGAAGTTGACAAGCTCCTGCTAATTTCCACAGTGGACCACCAATTTTATCTTCCTCCCACCTCAAACCACAAGGACATACTTGTCATAGAGGGAGTACAGAGAAGGTTCACCAGACTGATTCCTGGGATGTCAGGACTTTCATATGAAGAAAGACTGGATAGACTCGGCTTGTACTCGCTAGAATTTAGAAGATTGAGGGGGGATCTTATAGAAACTTACAAAATTCTTAAGGGGTTGGACAGGCTAGATGCAGGAAGATTGTTCCCGATGTTGGGGAAGTCCAGAACAAGGGGTCACAGTTTAAGGATAAGGGGGAAATCTTTTAGGACCGAGATGAGGAAAACATTTTTCACACAGAGAGTGATGAATCTGTGGAACTCTCTGCCACAGAAGGTAGTTGAGGCCAGTTCATTGGCTATATTTAAGAGGGAGTTAGATGTGGCCCTTGTGGCTAAAGGGATCAGAGGGTATGGAGAGAAGGCAGGTACGGGATACTGAGTTGGATGATCAGCCATGATCATAATGAATGGCGGTGCAGGCTCGAAGGGCCGAATGGCCTACTCCTGCACCTATTGTCTATGTTTCTATACAACGTTGTACGGTGAATTAGAGGCCTCAGGCATGATTCTGATTCACTCTATAATATCAGAAGTAGACATGACACTTGACACATGAAGCATGAAATTAAAGTGTCAAGTGGAAAGGATTGGGGGTGGGCACAGATTGGGGAGTGGGGTAGGAGGGGAGTCAGCCTACCCCATGTCAGAAGGGGGGGGGAGTTGGACAGTTTGATAGCCACAAGGAAGAAGGATCTCCTGTGGCGTTCTGTGCTGCATCTTGGTGGAACCAGTCTGTTGCTGAAGGTGCTCCTCAGGTTGACCAGTGTGTTATGGAGGGGGTGAGCTGTATTGTCCAGGATGCTCCGCAGTTTGAGGAGATTCCTTCCCTCCAAGACCAACCTCCAGTGAATCCCACTCTAACTCCACCCCCAGGATGGAGCCAGCCTTCCTGATGAGTTTGTTGATCATGTTGGCGTCCGGGTCCTTGGCCCTGTTGCCCCAGCACACGGCAGCGAAGGTGATGGCACTGGCTACCACCACTAGGTAGAACATCTGCAGCCTCCTACTGCAGATGTTGAAGGAGCGGAGCCTTGTCAAAGAGCACCGCTGGCTCTGTCCCTTCTTGTACTGGGCCTCAGCGTTCCTGGACCAGTCCAGTTTACTGTCCAGCTAAACTCCAAGCTGTTCCCTCCTGGGATAAATAGTTATTCGTATCATATTGTATTTGTACTCCTTGGTAGATCAGGTAGCAAGCACCAGTACGTCATGGTGTTCACTCTCAGGATATTAATAGAATTTTTTTTTAAATTTTTACAAAAATATTTTTATTAGAAGCAAACATATTATGGTAAAGTATAGTTACATATTATAGTAAAAAATACTTTTCATATACATCAATCATACCTTATTAAAATTTTCAATTGTCGATTAATTCTGCTAGTGTTTTTTTTAATATAGATAGAAAGAGAGAGAGAGAGAGAGAGAAAGAATGACACATATCAAATAAGAGAAAAGGTGGAATGAATGACTTATAATACGTCGTTGGAGATAGGTTCGTAGATTATAAAGTATAACTTTTCATCTAATCCTGAGTTCAAGTTTCAGTTGGGTTTTCGTGCCGAGCCAATCTATCCCTTCAAATAATAATAGAATATTTTGGTGCACAGGAGTTTGTTGATCATCTTATTTTTCTGTGGCAGGAACATTGCGACGATCGCAGTTTTCTATGCCCTGCCGGTGATTCAGCTGGTGATCACATATCAGACGGTAAGGAGCTGAATTATTCACACAATTGCAGGCTGCTCTGGCATTTGTACACTGGAGTTTAATGTTGGGACTGCGAGCCTTGGCTGTGGGCATTGAAGGCTCTAAACATGGGTCTGTGTTAAAAGGTTTATGAATGAATGAATGAATGAATGAATGAATGAATGAATGAATGAATGAATGAATGAATGAATGAATGAATGAATGAATGAATGAATGTATGAATGAAAGGTGGATTAAGGTGGATTGCAGTTTAAAGGTGGATTTTACAAATGGGTTAACAATGGCAGAATGACAGGTTAAAGGGCCTGTCCCACTGTACGAGGTAATTCAAGAGCTCTCCCGAGTTTAAAAAAAAAAATCAAACTCATGCTAAGTACGTAGAATGTAGGTGGCGGGTACGTCGGAGCTCGGGGACGTCTCTTAGTGGCTCGTAACGCTAACGGCAGGTACTCGGGAAACTCGGTAAGCTCGTGAAGAATTTTCAACATGTTGAAATATCACCACGAGAGCCCCGAGTACCTACGAGCGGCTATTACCGTAATTCTCCGAGTTCGAATCGGGGGAAACTTGGGAGAATTAGCTCGTACAGTGGGACAGGCCCTTTATCCTTCACAATCCTGTGGCAGTTATAGCGTCATACAACGTGGAAACAGGCCCTTCAGCCCATCTTGCACACACCGACCAACACGTCCCATCTATACGAGTCCCACCTGCCTGCGTTTGGCCCGTATTCCTCTAAACCTGTCCTATGCAACAAATAGCTGGAATAAACTTCCTGAAGATTTAAGACTTGCCTCAACTTTGACCACTTTTAAAACAAGACTGAAAACTTTTATGTTTACTTTAGCTTTCAGCTAAATCTTAACTACATTGCACTTTTAACTTTTGCACTTTTTATAATGCATTTTTAATTTTGCTTTTCTTTTCTTTTAGTTCTTCTATTTTATTTCATTTTATTATTTCATTTATTGTATGACATGTTTTTATGTGAAGCACTTTGAGTCTGCCTCGTGTATGAAATGTGCTATATAAATAAAGTTGCCTTGCCTTGCCTTGCCTTGCCTATCCATGTATCCGTCCAAATGTCTCTTAAACGTTGCGATAGTACCTGCCTCAACTACCTCCTCCGGCAGCTCTTTCTATACACCCTCCACCCTCTATGTGAAAAAGTTGTCTCTCAGGTTCTTCTCCCCCCTCACCTTAAATCTATGTCTCCAGGTTCCATTGCGTTATATTTTCAGCACCGACAACAGAGGTCCCAATGATCAGAAGTGGCCGTTTTCGAGCAGACACGCAGAGGGAAAAATAGGTTTCATTTTCTCTCCATGTGCTGTTGTGTGGACCTCACTAGATCCACTGCAGGGCAGTGAAATCTGGTTGCAATTGAAATTGGATGTGGAGAGGATGTTTGCAGCAGTGGCCATAGCCTCGGGACCAGAGGTCAGAGTCTCAGAATAAACGGACGTACCTTCAGGAAGGAGATGAGAAGGGATTTCTTTAGCCAGAGGTCGGTGAATCTGCGGAATTCATCGCCATGGACGAGAAGATGAGAAAACTAAGAGGTGATGGAAGAGATTGCAGAGGCGAGATTCTTGAGCGAAACACAAAGTGCTGGAGGAACTCAGGGGGTCAGACAGTTACTGTGGAGAGAATGGACCGACCTCGTTTGGGTCAGGACTTCTTCAAACTGAATTGAGAAAACATGCTGGTCTGAGTGGCAGAGAAGGTGGGGGAGTGGAGTGGGTGAAACAGGAACGTCTACAATAAGTAAAGTGATGTGGCCATGTGCTGGAACGGAGATGAGGAGGATTTTCCTCAGTCAGAGGATGGTGAATTGGTGGAATTCATTGCCACAGATGGCTGTGGAGGCCAAGTCAATGGATATTTCTAAGGCAGAGATAGATAGTTTCTCGATTAGTACAGGTGTCGGGGGTTGTGAGGAGATGCCATGAAAATGGGGTTAGGAGGGAGAGATAAATCAGCCATGAATGAATGGCGGAGTAGACTTGATGGGCCGAATGGCCTAATTCTGCTCCTATCGCTTAGGTACGACTGAGCAGGCCAGGACACACAACCTGGAGGGGAGAAACGTGGGGAGGGAAGTGGGATGCATAAATGGCCGGTCTGATACAAACATAAAAATGGGCATCTGACGATTCGGATTAGGGTTAGGAAATAGCCCTTGAGAAACACCCGGTGGTTTTATGAGGATGTAATGGGTTGTCAAGATAAGGGATGTGGCATCATTGGAGCTGCAGAAAGTATCTGACAATGACCACTGAATAGTTAAACTCAGTGGCGTTGCAGCGAATGTAATGGGTTAGATTGAACATTGACGAACAGGCAGGCCAATGATAACATGAATTAATGGTCTGTATTGTGTGGCAAGCAGTATTTAGAAGGCACTGAAGCCTCGA
Source organism: Amblyraja radiata (assembly GCF_010909765.2). Taxonomy (NCBI): domain Eukaryota; kingdom Metazoa; phylum Chordata; class Chondrichthyes; order Rajiformes; family Rajidae; genus Amblyraja; species Amblyraja radiata. The sequence goes on from NC_045988.1 coordinate 5,022,188, forward strand.
GCCTCAGCTATTTAAGGTGTACATTACTGATAGGACTGAGGCTACAGGATGTTATGTCTTGAATTTTACCGATAACACTAAACCGGCAGGGACTGTCAGTTGTGAGAAGGATGTAAAGAGACTTAGACTTGTGTAGGAAGGAACTGCAGATGGTGGTTTACACCGAAGATAGACCACATAACACTGGAGTAACTCAGCGGAACAGGCAGCATCTCTGGAGAGAAGGGATGGGTGACGTTTCGGATCGAGACCTTTCTTCAGACTGACTCTTGACTCGAGGGACTGAGCTACAGGAAGAGGTTGAGCAGGCTAGGGCTTTATTCCTTGGAGTGTAGAAGGTACAAGATCATGAGAGGAATCGATGGGGTAAATGCACACAGTCTTTTGCCCAGAGTAGGGGAATCCTGAACCAATGGACATAGGTTTAAGGTGAAGGTGGACAGATTTAATGGGAACATGAGGGGTAACTGTTTTTTACATAAGAAGGAGGTGAATGTATGGAACAAGCTGCTGGAGGAGGTAGTTGAGGCAGGTACTATCGTAATGTTTAAGAAACCTTTCGACAGGTGCATGGATGGGGCAGGTTTAGAGGGATATGGGCCAAAAGCAGGCAGGTGGGACTGGTGTAGATGGGCCATGTTGGTCGGCGTGGGCAAATTGGGCTGAAGGGCCTGTTTCCGTGCTGTATGACTTGTCCTGCGATCTGATAGTTCTGGGTCTGGATTTTTGCAATGCTTGGACCAGGGATGTTTTCTCATGTTGTCTTCGATATGGCATGGGATTGTGGAGAGTTGAGTCCCGATCGAATGATCTGATGTCTTGGAGACCAGGCAGTGGCTGCTGGACTCATTGATTGTTCCCCTCTGACAGGTTTTCAATATCACAGGGAATCAGGATATCTGTTACTACAACTTCTTGTGCGCTCATCCCTTGGGTGTGCTGAGGTGAGTGATCAAACCTGCGCTACTGCGACAAACTATTCGATGTGGTTTCCCTTTGCCCAGGTAATGGTGTCACAGAGAGAGAGAGAGAGGGAGAGAGGGAGAGACATCTTGCTTGAATGTGACCAGAAATCAAAGCTCTTCTGAACTGGCCAGTTGTTCTTTGGCTTTGTTGTGGACAACATCACTGGGAATAGACACAGAGTCAACACTAAAACAGGCCCTTCGGCCCATCACATCCATCAAGCGTCCATCTACTTACCAGCACTTGGTCTGTAGTCTTCTGATCTTTGGTGATTCAAGTGCTAGTCTAGGTCTTATTAAAAGTTGCGAGTCTCTATCGCCACCATTTTGTCCCACAGTGCGTTCTAAACTCCAATCATTCTTCTGTCCCCTCTAAGTAAGTAAGTTTATTGGCCAAGTATTCACATACAAGGATCATCCCCAATCAGTACCCCGTTCCTGCCTTCTCCCCATATCCCCTGACTCTGCTATTTTTAAGAGCCCTATCTAGCTCTCTCTTGAAAGATTGGGGACGATCAGCCATGATCGCAATGAATGGCGCTGCTGGCTCGAAGGGCCGAATGGCCTCCTCCTGCACCTATTTTCTATGTTTCTATGACCCATTACTCCAGCACTTTTTGTGTCCTTTTGTGGGTTAACCAGCATCTGCAGTTCCCTGTTTCTACCCTTCAATGTGATGTTGTCTGTGCATGAATCAGTGTGTTCATCACAACCTCCTGGTGATTGTGTGCTCTTGTTCCAACAGTGCATTCAATAATATCCTGAGTAACCTTGGTTACCTGATGTTGGGCCTGCTGTTCCTTCTCATTGCCCTGCAGCGTGAGATCCTGCACAAACGAGCCCTGATGCGGAACGACGTCTGTGCCCTGGTATAAACCCAGTCAACCCCCTCCCCCCCCCACCGCTTGTCTCTCCTGCGGTTGCCGTACAATGAACAGTTTTGGGAGCCCGCGAAAGGCCTGAGTAGAGTAGATGTGGAGAGGTTGCCTCCACGAGTGGGAGAGTGTAGGATGCAGAGGCCACAGCCTCAGGGTTAAAGAACGTGCCTTTAGGAAGGAGACGAGGAGGAATTTCTTTAGTCAGAGGGTGGTGAATCTGTGGGATTCATTGCCACAGAAGGCCGTGGAGGCCACAGAAGTCAATGGATATTTTGAAGGCAGAGATCGGGCAGTCACGGTGGCGCAGCGGTAGAGTTGCTGCCTTACAGCGCTTGTAGCGCCGGAGACCCGAGTTCTATCCCCACCACGGAGTTTGTACAATCTCCCCGTGACCTGCGTGGGTTTGCTCCCAGCCCTTCGGTTTCCTCCTACACTCCAAAGACGTACAGGTTTGTAGGTTAATTGGCTTGGTAAATGTAAACATTATCCTCTATCCTACATCCCTAGTGGGTGTAGGATAATGTTAATGTGCAGGGATCGCTGGTCGGCGCGGACCCTGTGGGCTGAAGGGCCTGTTTCCGTGCTGTATCTCTAAACTAAACTCAAGATAGATTCTTGATTAGTACGTGTGTCAGGGGTTACGGGGAGAAGGCAAGAGAATGGGGTTGAGAGGGAAAGATAGATCAGCCATGATTGAATGGCGGGGTAGACTTGATGGGCCAAATGGCCTAATTCTGCTCCGATCACACATTAACATTGGTGTTAAGGAGGGCACTTCTCCATATGCAACCACATTTTAGTTAATGAAATGATGCCTTGTCACACTATCACTCAAATACTTCTAGCAGGAAATATCTTTGATAACTTAAAATAGTCCTTAATGAAAATGGTATGTGTACCTGAGCTAAAATAGTAGGTATATAAATATCAAATAAAGCCATTAAGATTTTGTGAGTTTTAAAATGCAACTTACACAACTTAAAGTTCTTCAATGTGAATCAGTAACTTTAGATTTCGGCGCTCGGTGCTGCGGGTCTGCTGGTGGAAGCAATGACAATGTATCAATGACATTGGGTCAAGTATAACGATGATGAAAGTTTAAAGAGATGTGAGACAAACGCTGCCCAGCCTTCTGCGAAAACGAGGGAGTGGTTATAAAAATATCGCTGATGAATAAGGGGAATAGTTTTCCAAATAGAGTCATGGATTCACACAGTGTGGAAAGGGGCCTTTCGACCCACCAGCCCATAGCGACCAACATGCCCCATCTATACTAGTCCCACCTGCCTGTGCATTGGGCCCTTGTCCCTCTAAACCTGTCCAATCCATGTACCTGTCTAAATGTTTCCTAATAGTACCTGCCTCAACTACCTCCTCCAGCGTTTCGGGCCGAAGGAGTCAAGTTGAAGTCGCCAGTGGCAGAGTTGATCTGATTTTAAGCAACATTATCTGTCTCCAACTTGCAGGAATGTGGAATCCCGAAACACTTTGGGTTATTTTATGCGATGGGAACGGCGTTGATGATGGAGGGCCTCCTCAGTGCCTGCTACCATGTCTGCCCGAACTACACCAATTTCCAGTTTGGTGAGTCTGCATTTATTTCTAATGCCTGGAGATGGTAAAGTCCAAGATCAACGAGCATTGGGCCCAGAACCCGGTGCTTAAGATACAGTTTGGAATGGGCACCTGGACATGCTGGGAGTGGAGGGATATGGACCATGTGCAGGCAGAAGACACTAGGTTATCTTGGCATTGTGTTTGGCAAGGCCGCTATAGGGGCAAAGGCCTCTTGCTGTGTGATACTGAAGATAGACAGACACAAAATGGTGGAGTAACTCAGCGGGACAGGCAGCATCTCTGGAGAGAAGGAAAGAAGGGTCTCGACCCGAAAACGTCACCCATTCCTTCTCTCCAGAGATGCTGCCTGTCCCGCTGAGTTACTCCAGCACTTTGTGTCTTTCTTCGGCGTAAACCAGCATCTGCAGTTCCTTCCTACACAATGATCTCTCCACATGGGCTTCCTGGCTCAGTATCAATGGAGGAAGGTTCCCAAATGCCTGCTAAAAAACGACCAGGAAATTCTCCCTTGATGAGTAACTAGTCATATTTAAAATATTGAATCCCGCCTGCGCTGTACCGTCCTATAAACGCATTTACGATATACGAGGTTGGTCCTCCGTGCCCCCACGCGAAACTGGGAGGAATGTTGGAACACGGGCAGCTGCAGAAGCTGGAATCTGGCGCAAGGAATAAACTACTGGAGGGACTTAGTGTTGGAGCAGTGAGTGTGGATGGTCGACGTTTCATGGTCGAGACCCCTGCATCAGGACCAGGTGGAGTTGCTGCCGCACAGCGCCAGAGACCCGGGTTCGATCCTGACTGCGGGTGCTGTCTGTGCGGAGTTTGCACACTCTTCCCGTGACCTGCGTGGCTTTTCTCCGGCTGCGTGCTCCGGTTTCCTCCCACGCTCCAAAGACAGACAGGAGACCCATTTTAATTCTTGATGGTGGAAGCTTTTCCCGGTTGTAGTGACGTCTCTTTCCGTTTGGTTGACAGACACATCCTTCATGTACATGATAGCCGGCCTTTGCATGCTTAAACTCTACCAGAAGCGCCACCCTGACATCAACGCCAGCGCCTACTCTGCCTACGCCAGCCTTGCCTTGGTCATCTTCATCTCCGTGTTGGGAGTGGTGAGTTCCAGCCAGCACCGCCATTCAATGTGATCATGGCTGATCATCCCCAATCAGTACCCCCGTTCCTGCCTTCTCCCCATATCCCCTGACTCCGCTATCTTTAAGAGCCCTATCTAGCTCTCTCTTGAAAGCATCCAGAGAACCCGCCTCCACCGCCCTCTGAGGCAGAGAATTCCACAGACTCACCACTCTCTGTGAGAAAAAGTGTTTCCTCGTCTCTGTTCTAAATGGCTTACTCCTTATTCTTAAACTGTGGTTCAGGACTCCCCCATTTTACTGTATAAAGCCTCGTGGAGATGGAGGAATGCTTTACGTAAAACAAACACAGATTCATGCCCTGCTCATCTAGGGAACATGGTGGCATCGAGGAGCTTAACACCATCAAGGAGCGAACGCCAGCCAAATAAAATAGAAGTACTACTGGGGTTCAAGAATGTCGTTCACCCCAAACCTACTCGAGAACAATTAGGACAGGCAGTAAATGTTGGCCATGTTGACATCCAGTAAACAGTCTGAAGAAAGGTCTCGACCCGAAACGTCACCCATTCTTTCCCTCCAGAGATGCTGCCTGTCCCGCTGAGTGACCCCAGCACGTTGTGTCTATCTTCGATGTAAACCAGCATCTGCAGTTCCTTCCGGCACAGTAAATGTTGGGACTTGCCTGTGACATCAGATTCCAAGAAATAACGACAACAAATTGTAAAAGGTTGGGCTGAGAGGGGCATCGAACCAGAGGACACAGATTTACGGTGAGAGGGGCAAGATTTAATGCAGGAACCGAGGGGCAACATTTTCACTCGGAGTGTGTAGGAAGGAACTGCAGATGCTGGTTTAAACAGACACAAACAGCTGGAGTAACTCAGCGGGACAGGCAGCATCTCTGGCGAAAAGGAGTAGGTGACGTTTCGGGTCGAGACTGTTCCTCAGACCCTTACGTGCATTTGCAGTTCCTTCCTACACATTTTGCCCGAGGGCGTAGTTAAGGCAAATGCATATCAACATTTAAAAGACTCTTGGACAGGGACGTGGATAAAAATGTTTACAGGGATATGGGCCAAACGTGGGGAAAGCCAGACTAGCTTAGATGGGGCATCTTGGTCAAAATGGACAAATTGGCCCACCGAGTCCGCACCGACCAGCGATCCCCACACACTTGCACTATCCTACACGCACTAGGGACAATTTACAATTTTACTGAAGCCAATTCACCTACAAACCTGTATGACTTTGGTGGGTTGAATGACTTAATGACTTCAAGTTCTCTGCTTTCTTTTTTTTCTTCTGTGCCAGGTCATTGGAAGGGATTACATTGTATTCTGGGCAGTTTTCTCCTTCATTCACATCTTGGCCACACTGCTGCTCAGTATACAGCTCTATTACGTGGGTCGTTGGAAACTGGGTAAGTATCGACCCTGCTCAAAACATGCCGCAAGGCAAGCACTTTGTACCATGTCCCAGTCTGATAGAGTCGTGCAGCATAGAAACAGGCCCTTCGGCCCAACTTGCCAAACACACGACCAACATGTCCCATCTTCACTAGTCCCACCCGCCTGTGCTTTGGCCCACAACCCACTAAACAGTCCTATCCATGTACCTGTCTAAACGTTGCTATAGTCCCTGCCTCAACTACCTCCTCCGGCATCTCGTTCCATACACCCACCTCACATTTTTCAATGAAAAATATACCCTTGAGTTTCCTATTAAATCTTTCCCCCCCTCACCTTTACTGGTTCTCAATTCCCCTACTCTGTATGGTCTCTGTTTCACTGCCAAGGGCTGACGGATAAAGTGGAGACACCAACGCGATGAGATAGACCTAAGATAGACACAAAATGCTGGAGTAACTCAGCGGGACAGGCAGCATCTCTGGAGATAAGGAAATTAAAACGTCACCCATTCCTTCTCTCCAGAGATGCTGCCTGACCCACTGAGTTACTCCAGCATTTTGTACCTATCTTCAGTTTAAACCAGCATCTGCAGTTCCTTCCTACACTATGACTTTTGACCTGTCTGTATGCCGGTTCTCTATGCTTTGTTAATAGAGAGGATTTTAAACGGTGCATCTTTCCTTTTACAGATATAGGGATATGCAGAAGGATTATTCGTGTAATTTATTCTGACCACATCAGGCAATGCAGTGGACCTGCTTATATAGTAAGTGCCCTCTAAATGGTTTACCATCACAGCTGTAATCTCTCATAGTCTAATCTCCCGTATCTGGGGCGGGGGGGTGGGGGTGACAAGGGAGGGTTTACTAAAGGCCTTTGTCTTTTTGCTCTCAGGATCGGATGGTACTGCTGATCATGGGGAACATTGTGAACTGGTCATTGTGAGTATTAGAGTGCTCCCCCTCCCCTGACACACGCTACCCCCCCGCGCCCACCTGAATCCCCCCCAGACCTGGGACACGGGTTTAACTAAGACTGGTGCAGAGAAACATAGAAAACAGGTGCAGGAGTAGGCCATTCGGCCCTTTGAGCCAACACCGCCATTCAGTATGATCCTGGCTGATCATCCAAAATCAATACCTTGTTCCTGCTTTTTCCCCATATTTCTTGATTCCGTTAGCCCTAAGAGCTAAATCTAATTCTCTCTTGAAAACATCCAGTGAATCGGAACCGAGAACGGTTGCATTGGGTTGAGGCACCTGGTCTGAAGCCCAACCAGGCCTGACTCGGGACTAACTGACTTGGGTTTATTTTTCAGAGCTGCATACGGACTTATTCTGAGGCCGAAAGATTTTGCCTCCTACTTGCTGGCAATTGGGATCTGCAACCTGCTGCTGTATTTTGCATTTTACATCATCATGAAGGTAATAGCACCTTCCCTTTTCCCTGCAGTTCCCTTTTGAGCACAGCTGATTAGTTTATTGTCATGTGTACCGAGGTACAGTGAAAAGCTTTTGTTGCATGCTACCCAGTCAGTGGAAAGACAAGACATGATTACAATCGAGCTGTTCAGGGTCGGGCTTTATGGGGAGAAGGCAGGAGAATGGGGTTAGGAGGGAGAGATAGATCAGCCACGATTGAATGGTGGAGTAGACTTAATGGGCCGAATGGCCTAATTCTGCTCCTATCACTTCTGACCTTCTGACCATTCACGCTGTACAGACATACGATAAGGGTTTAGTGCAAGCTAAAGCCAGTAAAGTAAACACTGCCCAGTCCATCATCGGCTTTGACCTCCCTACCATCGAGGGGATCTATCGCAGTCACTGCCTCAAAAAGGCTGGCAGTATCATCAAAGACCCACAGCATCCTGGCCACACACTCATCTCCCCGCTGCCTTCAGGTAGAAGGTACAGGAGCCTGAAGACTGCAACACCCAGGTTCAGGAATAGCTACTTCCCCACAGCCATCAGGCTATTAAACTCAACTCATACAAAACTCTGAACATTCATAGCCCATTATCTGTTTATTTGCACTTTATCAGTTTATTTATTCATGTGTGTATATATTTATATAATGGTATATGGACACACTGATCTGTTCTGTATTTATTTGTGCCTACTATGTTCTGTTGTGCTGAAGCAAAGCAAGAATGTCATTGTCCTATCTGGGACACATGACAATAAACTCTCTTGAGAGATTTCCATTTGAGAGATTTATGTGGGTCACCAATGAGGTAGACATTAGTTCAGGACAGCTCTCTAGTTGTGGGAGGATGAAGCTGCTGGGCTTTTCATGGCTGTTTGCTCTTGGTCCCCAGTTGCGTAGTGGTGAACGGATCCGAGCCATTCCGCTGATCTGCATCATCTGTACGGCGGTGGTCTGGGGATTCGCTCTCTTCTTCTTCTTCCAGGGTCTCAGCACATGGCAGGTAAGGGTCATTGTTAGTTTGTAATTTCAGAGATGGGGCCAGTTTCCCCGCCACATCTCCAAATTCTAAAGTAATGTCTATGTTGCTGTTGTTATTTAATTGTAGAATCTATAATAATAGACCTGTCCCACGGTACGAGTTCATTCCAAGAGCTCTCCCCGAGTTCAAAATCAAACTCGTGGTAAGCACGGAGAATGTACGTAGCGGGTACGTCGGAGCTCGGGGACGTCTCTTAGCGCTAACAGCAGGTACTCGGGAAGACTCGCTAACGGCAGGTAAGCACGGGAAGATTCGTGAAGATTTTTCAACATGATGAAAAATGTCCACGAGAGCCCCGAGTACCGACGAGTGGCCATTACCGTAAATCTCCGAGTTCGAATCAGGGCAAACTCGGGAGAACTCTTGGAATGAACTCGTAACTGTGGGACAGGGGTTTAACAGTTCATTTAACATTCTGAATAAACGTCTTGCTTTCTTTCCCAATGTGAAGAAAACGCCGGCAGAATCCCGGGAGCACAACAGAGACTGCATCCTGCTCGAATTCTTTGACGATCATGACATTTGGCATTTTTTGTCCTCCATAGCACTATTCGGATCTTTCCTTGTGAGTAAACTTCTCTATTGGCTTGTTGTTTTATCATTAATGTTTTATTATTATTAATGTTTAGTATTTTCTAAGTTATTCGTAACTGTCACTGTGTGTCATGTTGTTACTTGTGGGCGGAGCACCAAGGCAAATTCCTTGTATGTGAATACTTGGCCAATAAACTTACTTACTTGTTCCACCGAGATCAGAACCACCTCACCAGATCATCCTTGTTTGTCTCATAGTCAAATTTTAGTCATTCTGCCGTGCTACATTGCACCAAGTTAAAAGGTTCAGTTTAATTTAGTTTATTGTCATGTGTTCCAAAGTACAGTGGAAAATTTTTGTTACGTGCTAACAAAGGCCAGCGGAAAGACAGTACCTGATCGCAATCAAGCTACAGTATTTACAGTGTACAGATACATGATAAGAGAATAGAGGAGATTAAGAAGACCATAGTCGGGATTCAAGAGTGTGGAGCGATTGTAATATGTGATTGTAGATCTGCTTCTGTGGCCAGCGCTCAGATAGTCGCCCGTGTCGGTGCTTTGTAGTTGAATTGTTGATGCAAATCTTTTAACTGCCTCTTTTTAACTGTCATAGCCTCAGAATAAAAGGATAGAAACATAGAAAATAGGTGCAGGAGTAGGCCATTCAGCCCTTCGAGCCTGCACCGCCATTCAATATGATCATGGCTGATCATCCAACTCAGTATCCTGTACCTGTGTTCTCTCCATACCCCCTGATCCCTTTAGCCACAAGGTCCACATCTAACTCCCTCTTAAATATAGCCAATGAACTGGCCTCAACTACCTTCTGTGGCAGAAAGGATTTACCTTTAGAAAGGAGATGAGGAGGAATGTAGCGGCACCAAACGCGGTGTATAAACAGTTGCTTTATTCAGACATAATAGGTTCAGAATACACACACGTTTGGTCCACTAACATATAATAATAATAATAATAATAACTTTATTTATAAAGCACTTTAAACAACTACAGTTGCCACAAAGTGCTGTACATGAGAAATCATGAACAAAAAGCTATTACAAACAATTAAAAACCATTAAAAACCGTACAACGAAGGACTATAAAAAACACACTAAAAATTAAAAGACATTAAAAGCACTAAAAACAGGACCAATGCCTCAGCCAGTGTCGAAAGCCAAAGAATAAAAATATGTTTTTAGGGAGGATTTGAAGATGGACAGTGAGGGGGCCTGTCTGATGTGCAGCGGCAAGGTGTTCCAGAGTGCCGGAGCAGCAACAGAAAAGGCTCTATCCCCTCTGAGCTTCCGCTTAGACCTTGGTACCTCAAGGAGCAGCTGATCAGCTGACCTGAGGCACCGGGCAGGAGCATATAGGTGGAGCAGCTCAGAGAGGTAAGGCGGGGCGAGCCCATTCAATGATTTAAAAACAAATAAAAGAATTTTGAAATGAACTCGAAAGTGCACTGGGAGCCAGTGTAGGGAGGCCAAAATTGGCGTAATGTGCTCCCTCTTTCGAGTTCCAGTCAAAAGGCGAGCGGCAGCATTTTGAACAAGCTGGAGACGAGCCAATGAAGCTCGTGCGACTCCAGAGTAGAGTGCGTTACAGTAATCCAGCCTAGATGTAATAAAGGCATGGATTACTGTTTCAAAATGCTCCCGCTCGAGAATGGGCTTCACCTTTGCCAGCTTCCTTAGGTGAAAGAAGCTGGACTTAACCACCGCGCCTATTTGTTTGTCTAGTTTAAAATCACCGTCCATCCTAAAACCCAGGTTCAAGACGGTTGGCTTTACAGACATTGCCAGTGGACCCAAGTCAACAAAGGGAGGTTCACGGCAGCCATTGGGGCCAAACAAAATCACCTCTGTCTTCTCTTCATTAAGTCCCAGAAAGTTTAAGGCCATCCAGGACTTAATGTCCTCAAGACAAGACAGAAGTGATTTTAAAGAATAGTCTTCCTCTTTCCTGAGCGGCATATATAACTGGCTATCATCTGCATAAAAGTGAAAGGAGATGCCATGCCTTCTTAAAATTGAGCCCAGAGGAAGTAAGTATAAGGAGAAGAGCAGGGGCCCTAAAATTGAGCCCTGTGGAACCCCATATACCAAGGGAGTGGAGGAGGATTCAAAGTCAGCAAGGCTTACCCGCATGGTTCTGTCTGCCAGATAGGACCTGAACCATCCCAGGGCACTGCCACAAATGCTGCTGCAGCTGAGCGAAGGTGTTGGCTCAAGCTCAGCTACCTGTCGACTCACGATCTCCAGGTGAGATCTGCTTAAGTACCAGGACACTCCCCTTAACCCATGACGTCACGTGACAGCCCTGGTAACCACTGACGAGGGTTCGACCGTGAGTGGTCTGACCATCAGGTGGCGCCACAAGAATTTCTTTAGTCAAAGGGTGGTGAATCTGTGGAATTCATTGTCACACATGTCTGTGGAGGCCAAATAAATAAATATTTTTTTAGGACAGAGATGGACAGATTCTTGATTAGTACGGGTGTTAGGGGGTTATGGGGAGAAGGCAGGAGAATGGGGTTGAGAGGGAAAGATAGATCAGCCATGATTGAATGGTGGAGTATAGACTTCCTGGGCCGAATGGCCTCATTCTGCTCCAAGACCTTACGAACGTACGTACGCAAGCTAACTGGGCTATTGGGGACTGCCCCCTCTTCTTCCAGGTAGGGTCATGTGCTCAAAGGAACTGCAGCCCGAGTCCGGCCTTGGCTCCACGCTGCACCCTGTTGCCTGCTCAGCACCCTCCAGCAAGGGAGTGGGACGGGTGAATTTAATCCTTCCCATAATCCACAAACAGGACCACCCTGGCAGACCCACTGTCTCTGCCTGCTCCTCACCACAGAACTCATCTCCGAGTACCTTGATTCAGTCCTATTCCCCCCCCCCTCCCCGTCTATTCCCTTCCAACCTACCTAGGAGACTCCCCACATGCCGGTAGAGTTGCTGCCCTACAGCGCCAGAGACCCGGGTTCGATCCTGGCTAGGGGATGCTGTCTGTACGGAGTCTGTACATTCTCCCCCGTGACCTGCGTGGTTTTTCTTCGGGAGCTGCAGTTTGATCCCACACTCCAAAGTCGTACGGGTTTGTAGGTGAATTGGCTTCTGTAAAGTGTAAATTGTCCCTAGTCATTAGGATTATGCTGGTGTACGGGGTGATCGCTGGTCAGCGCGGACTCGGTGGGCCGAGGGGACCTGTTTCCACGCTGTATCTCTAAAGCCTTCAAAGACGTTCATTGCCCAAGATTGTCTCATCTTTACCATGGACGTCCAATCCCTTTGCTGCTCCAGCCCCCACCAGTAAGGTCTCAAGGCCCTCCAGTTATTAACTTAATCTTAACAGAGATTTAAGGGCCTGTCCCCCTGTACGAGCTAATTCAGGAGTTCTCCCGAGTCTCCCCTGATTCGAACTCGGAGAATTACAGTAATAGCCGCTCGTAGGTACTCGGGGCTCTCGTGGACATTTTTCAACATGTTTTTCAACAAGTCTTCGCGAGCTTACCGCGTTTCCCGAGTGCCTGCCGTTAGCGTTACGAGCCGCTAAGAGACGTCCTGAGCTCCGACGTACATTCTAGGTGCTTACCACAAGGCCGATTTTTTTTTAAACTCAGGAGAGCTCTTGAATTACCTCGTACAGTGGGACAGGCCCTTTAACCAATTTTCCCTCCGCAAACACTCTCCTCTGCCCTGGCGGAACTTGTCCCCACCCTCAATAACTTGTCTTTTAACTCCCCTCAGTGTCCCCATGTTAAGGTTGTAGCCGTGGGCTCCTCGTATGTGCCCCAGCAATGCCTGCCTTTTTGCCAGGCATTGACTCTTCCAGCTTTCTTCCCCCCTACCCCCCTCCCCCCCCGCCCACTACTTCATCCCCCGTACTGCATCTTCATATCCATTGTCAACTCTTTGAGGATTCCCAAGGAAGGAGGGGGGAGTGGGATTCATAAGTTCTAGGAGCAGAATTAGGCCATTCGGCCCATCAAGTCTACTCTGCCATTCAATCATGGCTGATCAATTTTTCCCCTTTCAACACCATTCTCCCGCCTTCTCCCCAGAGTCGCTGCAGTATGTATTGTTTTATGTGGGTTCCCCCCCCCCACACCCACTTTGGTTTCACAACTGTGTGCTTTTTAATTTCAGATCTTGCTGACCCTGGATGAAGATTTGGATGGGGTACCGAGAGACAAAATCTATGTGTTCTAAGGCCTGGAGGAGCTGATGTACAGGAACAGGGACTGCACTGCAGGCGTGATGCCTCCATCACTTGCGGCACCTTCCTCCGGAGGCAGGGGGGGGGGGCAGGACCTGCAGGGCCGTTGCCAGCAAGTTGAGGAGGCGCTGGGGCCAGTTGCTTTGTGCTAGCCCATGACTGCTGCCTTGCCGCAGAGCCTCCAGGAGGACAGCATGGAGCGAAGACGGTGGCTTGGCTTGGTCCAATGTTGATTGGCCTGCGATCGTTTCAGACCCAGCATCATCTCCATCTTGCCTCCCAATGTTACTTTTCTAAGAGGCTGCTCATGTTCGAAGAACTCTATTTTTATGCGCAGAGAGCCGGATAAAACGGCGGCAAAAATGGAAAATGATTCTTCAGTGGCGACCCTTCTCTCGCCACTTGTATCAGTCCTAACCAAAGCCGCACAGCCGAGAGGAGAGAATGATATCAGAAGAAGAACATATCCTTGGTTTTAAAAACAAAATAGCCTTGTTGGTGCCATGCCACAACCTCGCGAATGGAAAACCGCGAGGATGAAGTGTTTGTGGAAACATAGACTGGGTTAGGTGGTGGGATCGCGTTGGACCCAGCCCTGTGGAGCTCATGCATCAAGCCCAACCCAAAGGGTGGTCTTTGAGTTCCCGGTGACCAATCTGTGGGGCAACATTGGCTTTCAAAGCGTCAATACAACTTGTTTGTTGGCTAGGACGTTGGTTTAGCCAACGCATGGGCCCCAGCTGTGCCTGCAGAAAATGATGGCCGAGATCCGTACCTCTAAGCCAAACTACGATGGTGGACCTCTGTTAGGCAACAGTCGACATCTCGCGACTGAATCTTGCACTGGTTCCTGAAGCATGTCAAAAGGAACGTGTCAGAATGAAACAATGACGAACATGATCTGAACGTTGGTGCTTTTCCACCCTGCTGGTTGAGGTTTGGCGTTAGGTTGCACTGAAGTGGGGGCCTGTGTTCAGTTCACAGACACTGCAAACAACACTTAGATTATGTTTGGTATCTGCACCATGCACAACTTGCCCTAAAAACCGATCCCTGGCTGGTAGTTCTACACAGTTGCAGGGAGGGGGGGGGGTGGGGGGGCAGAGTATAATATGTCTCTATGCAGTATGTCCCTGCTATCAACCAGGGCTGAATTTCAAGGGAATTTTACTTTTGCTGGGTGTAATATGAAAATATTATCTCCTCTACGTTTTACTGTAGAATATCTCCCCCCCCCCACCCTGTTGAAGGACCTTCCCCAGCATGGGATCAGTATTCAGGACTATGTGTTTTACATTGTAAGCTGCTTTCATTGTTTGACCACGGGTTAACACTTGCCTACTTCTGTTGCGTTGACTTGGTGGTTTAATCCAAGATGTGTCTTCTGTTTAAAGTGCTCAGGTTAATTTTCGCAGGGAGTTTGAGTAAGTTTTCCCGGTACTTCTCTCCAAGGTAGCCGCCCGTATCCGCACGGTATTACACGGGCGGTATCTCCAGTTGTCACTTCCATGCATTAGACTTTCAACGTGCCGTGTCTGTGCTCCCGCTCACAAACGTTGCCTATTTCCTTCGCTCCATAGGTGCTGCTGCACCCGCTGAGTTTCTCCAGCACTTTTGTCTACCTTCCCACTCACAAAGACGTCTCTGAGCAGCGGAGAGAGACACAAAATGCTGGAGTAACTCAGCAGGACAGGCAGCATCTCTGGAGAGAAGGAATGGGTGACGTTTCGGGTCGAGACCCTTCTTCAGACTGAGAGTCAGGGGAGAGGGAGTCCAGAGATATGGAAGGGTAAGGTGTGAAAATGACAGATCAGAGCAGACAAAGATAAGGAAATGTAGAATGGTTCATTGTTGGCTGAGGGCAAGGTGACAAGGACTCGTACAATCAGTAAAATTAATCAGGACTGTGAAACTAGTAGGAGAACTGGGGTGGGGAGGGACGGAGAGAGAGGGAAAACAAGGGTTACTTGAAGTTAGACAAATCAATATTCATACCACTGGGTTGCAAGATAGACTCAAAAGGCTGGAGCAACTCAGCGGGACTGGCAGCATCTATGGAGAGAAGGAATGGGTGACGTTTTGGGTCCAGACCCTTCTTCAGACTGGCTGCCCAAGCAAAATAGGAGGTGCTGTTCCTTTAATTTGTGTTGGGCCTCACTTGACAGTAGCTGTTTGGCATTCATGGGCATACGGCCATGCCAGGTATGTGCCTGATAACTGCATGGATTCAGCTTAAAACCACAGGGCTCATTTCGATTAGAGAGGCCAAAACAGGCTGCAATGACAGTGTCCGACTGAAGGCTGCACTGGTTGGGAAAGTGATATCTAGCTTCCTTGATGTGTGGGATGTATAATTTATTTTTGTTTTGTATTGTAACTATTCTTTGTGGGGCAAAGATACGATTTTGCATGAAATCCCACCAATGGCAACACTTACTTACAAGGTGTACAATTTACCATCCAAAGATCAAATGGTTTGCAAGGCAGCATAAGCGCCATTGTCTGCATTTCGATTGTTTGCAGCACCCTGTCAGAGACATAATACATAAAATACATGGGGATGGAGTCTTAGGGAATGACCCAACAGGAACTATAGGTAATATAGTCTTCTTCTTGCGTATGGCGTGCACAGCCTAAAGTTGTAGGACAACTTGTTCTATTTGATCTTATTTGATTGTGCACACCAGGTTGATTGCATTCGTCGAAACAGGGCGGACCACGTGAAGGTTGCAATCTCCCACCCCAGGTAGTATAGTTAAGTCCTATGACTAGAGGTCAGCCCGTTATTAATGGGATAGACAGAATTTAGGAGGCTGTGGACATTATTTGATGATGTAGATGGAATACCACGGCATCAAATCTCCGTCCTATGGTTGGTGTTGGAATGATGATGTGCCTAAACTACTCGTAGAAAATTCTGATTTTGGCTGGCTCAGGAAATTGTTCAAGATTTTGGGTACGTTTATTTTTTAAGAAGATACTTTCTTTTTTGGCAACGTTGCATTTGCAGAGGCCCCTGTTGACTTCTTCATTTCACTGGCATCGTGTGTGAAGAGTTTGGAGGGGCAGTGGGTTCACAGGGTGTAGATGAGTGCGAGGGTGTTGGCATTGGGAGTGGGGTGCCTTTACCACTAGGTGGTGCTGCTCAACCTTTGTCTGAGCTGGAGATAGATGGTCAAAGCAAGATATTCCATTGTACCTGTACCTAACGCTAACCTGTGCATCTGACAATAAACTCAACTTGACTTGACGAAAGTCTTATTTCTGATGTTCATATGAATGGGATCATATCAGGGATAAAGGGATCAGGGGGTATGGAGAGAAGGTAGGTACGGGATACTGAGTTGGATGATCAGCCATGATCATATTGAATGGCGGTGCAGGCTCGAAGGGCCGAATGGCCTACTCCTGCACCTAATTTCTATGTTTCTATGAATGAGTTGCTGGGGGGGAAAGCAATTATTTTGCTGTTTAAAATGGAAAAAAGCAAAATTTGAGATTATCAGCATAAGGCACTCTATCTTATATACTCATGTATAGTATGATTTGTCTGGACAATCTGCAAAGTTTTTCACTATCTCAGTGCACGTGACAATATTAATAAACCAATACAGATGCTGGTTTAAACCATAGACACAAAAAGTTAACGAGTAACTCAGCTGGTCAGCAGCATCTCTGGAGAAAAGGAATAGGTGACGTTTCAGGTCGAGACCCTTCTTCAGAACCAATAGTCACCTTGAGATCAAATAGGAATTCAAAATATCTTTTGCCCAGGGGTGGGACTTCCACAGGAGGAAGAGTTGTGAATGAAGGGAGCTCTGGGAAGCCAAGGGAAAGGGAATATAGGATTGTATCAATCAAACTTGAAAGAAGGCTCAATATATCACTGGCTTGGGGTGGTGCTGGTTGCCGTTTCTGCCCAATTTGGCTTTTTTTGTTTTGCCATTTTCACAAACTAATCGCTCTGCTCCCCACAACTGTGTGGGCCCACATTCATCTGAACATCAGAAATACTTCTGTCAAGTCGAGTTTATTGTCAGGTTCTATAGAATTGCAGCAGCCTTGCAGCTTTCAGATGGGCTGTGAGTCAGGAACAAACTCTGCTAGCCAATCTCACATTGTCACTGACCAACGCTGGCATTGTTGGGCTGCACGAAGCGCAGTTGCTGAAGTACTAACTCCAGGAAGTTTGCTGCTTCCACCTTAGACTTAGACTTCCACCATCGACATTGTGAATGTACACCAGTGTTCACACACAGATTTGCTCTGTGTTCACATGGGGATGAAGGCGACACTGGCAAGTTCTCACCTGAGGAGAACTGTCCGCAAAACTCCAGCTGTAGCAAGTGGTGACACTTTCAAAGTACGCTTTCTTATCACAATTGGTGAGACGTCAGATCAGTATTTATTCTTTAGAGTTAGAATGCATGCCTTAAGATGGAGGTTGAGGTGAACTGACTTGACCCCAGGATATCTTCGCACAGGCCATTGTTAGCTGTGGGCTGGGTGAAAATGAGTTATAGACAATGAGGCTCAACACGATGACTTTGAAGCCATGACAGCGACCTGGGTGGGGGAGGATACAAGAGTTACTTGAAAGTATTTTATTTTTCTGCCTATTTCTAAGCAAACGAGTTGTCCAACCTCAGAGTGAATGTATGGATTAATGCTATTGTGTCATAGTTGAGTGTATATGTCTGGTTCATCAATAGCTCGGGCATTAAACTGTATTTGGGGGGTGGGGGGGAGGGGGGAGGAAGGTTCAAGATACAACCTTGAATACTGTGTGATACAACAGGGAGATATCGTTCTATTCCTGGATGCTTTTCAAATAGATTTCTCACCGTGAAGATATTTGACACTTTTTTTTCAACAGGGGAATTTGTGATACAAAACTTTGAATCAGGTTTGTTAAAAATCACAGATGCATCTGGTCCACGAAACCGTCCATCCCGTGACTCTGACTGTGGTGACTGTAATCAGGTTCCATGCACAACGCTCTTCGATCGTCCTGGCCTTTTCAGCCTTGTGAAGGCTAAAGGGTGAGGGATTCACTTTGTTTACAAAACACAAAGAATGATCATGCCTTTGTGGTGAAGCGGCTCGCTTGCAGCCATTTTACTAAAAGGTGTACCATTCCTTTACTGTTCATTTTACTACTTGCCGTTTCAGTAAAGCATATAATGTCACAAATCATTACAATAAAACCTAAAGCCTATTTTGTGTCTTTGAGACTCCTGTTTTAGCTTTCCTACTGAATTAGGAGCAGGGGCATTCGTGTGCAATACACAAAGTGCTGGAAGAACTCTGCCGGTCAGGCAGCATCTGCGGAGGGAATGGACAGTCAGAATACTTCAGATGCTTGGGATGGGAGAAGCATAAGATGGAAGTTCAGAGCGCTGGCTGCCATCACTTCAAGTCTTCAATGCACATTAATCTGCAGGTGTTCTGCTGATAATGGCCCTGTCCCACGGTACGAGTTCATTCCAAGAGCTCTCCCGAGTTTGCCCCGGTTCGAACTCAGAGATTTACGGTAATGGCCGCTCGTCGGTACTCGGGGCTCTCGTGGACCTTTTTCGACATGTTGAAAAATCTTCACGCGTCTTCCCGTGCTTACCTGCCTTTAGCGAATCTTCCCGAGTGCCTGCCGTTAGCGTTACGAGCCGCTAAGTGACGTCCCCGAGCTCCGACGTACCCGCTACGTTCATTCTCCGTGCTTACCACGAGTTTGATTTTTTTTAAATTCGGGAGAGCTCTTGGAATGAACTCGTACCGTGGGACAGGGCTATTAGTCTTTAGTCGTTAGAAATTTAAAGCTTTTAGAGAAAAATTATCAATATTATATAATAGTCACAGGGTGGAAACAAGCCTTTCGCCCCAACTTGTGTCCACCAACCAACCTGCATTTGGCCCATATCCCTCTAAACCTATCCAAATGTTTCTTAAACATTGCAATAGGACCTGCCTCAACTACCTCCTCCGGCAGCTCATTCCACACATTGACCATCCTTTGTGTAAAAAATGTTACCCCTCAGGTTCCTATTAAATCTTTCCCCCCCCTTACCTTCAACCTATGTGCTCAGGTTCTTGATTCCACCACTCTGGGCAAGTAACTAATGAAACGTTTTAACAGCGAATCCTTTAAGTCATTTGGTGTCGGCACCAAGGGCCAGAAAAATTCCACGTGGACATGTTGAGTGATCTTTATACTTGCAGAAGAAATTCTCTCTTTTCCATTTCACAAGGATGTTTCCTGTTCTACAGTTATGGGGATTTGGAGAACTCGCAATAAATAGACATGAAGTAACCACGGTGCACTCTGTGTAGAATACCAGGAATACTTTCATAAGGCCCATTAATACATTTTATTGCATTTGACATTTCCATTACAAATGATCTCTAATGTAAACTCCATATGTTCAGGCACAAACATGTCCAACGTTGACTAAATATCGGTAACTTTACAGTAGCATTAACATTACCTGAAGTCGGTCACGTCCATTGCACAGTGCCAGTTACACAAAATTTCCCAGGAACCAACTTAAGCCCATCGGGATCTGTGCAGATTTGCAATAAAATTCTTTGCAAACATTCTCAGCATCCAAATTCCAATCATAAACTAGGGGTATAGACTCGATCTCCCAATCTACCTCATTGCGGCTGTTGCATCAGAAGAGCAATATAATCAAAAGTGGAACGCACCAAGCAGGAGGATGGGAATAGATGATATTTTGGGTCGAAACTCTTCTTCAGACCCAGTGTGCAGGAGGAACTGCAGGTGCTGGTCTAAACGCATTTACACATATCTTCAGATTCTGTACATCTCATGGCTATCAACAGTTACCATCTATCTTTGGTCATTTAATCTCTTCTGCCCCCTTTATCCCAGTTAAGAACCTTGCATTTGTTTGTTCCAACGTGAAAAGTCCTTTGAACCTAATTCCAAGTCTGAGGAAAAGTCATCGACCTGAAATATAAAGGCGTTCTCTCTCTCCCATGACTGCTGATACTGGAGGAATTCCATCATCTTTCATTCTATTTCAGATTATTCTCTATGGATTTCCAATTGGAATGATGTACCAAGTTCTTCGCTGATCTGAGGCTGATTGGGGATGATCAGCCATGATCACATTGACTGGCGGTGCTGGCTCGAAGGGCCGAATGGCTACTCCTGCACCTATTGTCTATTGTCTAAATCTCTCGAATCAAGAGTGAAGAGTATTTTACTGTCATGTGTCCCAGATAGAACATTAAATTCTTACTTGCAGCAGCACAACCGAATATGGAAACATAGTACTATATAAACTATATAATAAACAAGGAAAAAAGTTCAGTGTGTGTATATACACATAAACACAGGTAAATATACACATAATTATATATGTGTGTGTGGATAGACACAAAATGCTGGAGTAACTCTGCGGGACAGGCAGCATTTCTGGAGAGAAGGAATGGGTGACATTTCGGGTCTGAAGAAGGGTCTCGACCCGAAACGCCACCCATTCCTTCAAATTCCTTCTAGAGAGCTGCCTGTCATGCTGTTACTCCAGCATTTTGTCTATCTTCGGTTTAAACCAGCATCTGGTTCCTACACCATATATATGTGTGTGTGTGCATATACACTACTCACACTGAACTAGCTTTTTTCTGGGGTGGAAGATTGCAACCTTCACATGGTCCGCCCTGTTTCGACTAATGCAATCAACTCAACGAGCACAAACGGAAGATCAAATAGAACAAGTTGTCCAACAACTTTAGGCTGTGCACGCCACACGAAAGAAGAAGCAGCTTCTTTTCTCGTTTAGTACACAGTTTACCGTGTGCTATGTGTACATAATTAGCGAGCGTACTTATTTTGAAATGAAGGGTAGGATATGATTAATGAGTGAACCCTCCAGCAACCTGTAATGAATCAAAATAAATGGCAGGGGTAAACTTGCAGGATGATCCGGGGATTGAGGCAAGGCTGATTTAGGGCTGAGAAGTCAGCATTAACCAGCCACGCGATCTCCCAAAACACTTCATGACCAATTAAGTACTTTTGAAATGTCGTTCCTTTTACCTCACTGAAGAGAAATGCCTCCCACTTCAGGGCCAGTTCTAAAGTTCACCTATAAGGATGTTTTTTAAGAGCTTTGTCAGTCAGTACTGTTTACTCGAGAAAGCCTTTTCACTGGTTGAAGCCATTAAATGGCAAAAGTGTTACATGCAAGGATAGTTACAGGGATTTGGCTTGTAGCATTTCTCTTAATCCAGGGACAATCCTTCCATTGTGATCGATGGCCGTTAACTTATTATCTGTTACACTGCGATAAATGCTTACGTGGCAAGGAAGAATCCGACCCTCATATTTCAGCAAGTATTAGCTGTGAATAGATTTCCCATTGTTCGAGAAGGAACTGCAGATGCTGGAAAATCGAAGATAGACAAAAGTGCTGGAGAAACTCAGCGGGTGCAGCAGCATCTATGGAGCGAAGGAAATAGGCAACGCTTCGGGCCGAAACCCTTCTTCAGTTTTGGCCCGAAACGTTGCCCATTTCCTTCGCTCCATAGATGAAGAAGGGTTTTGGCCCGAAACGTTGCCTATTTCCTTCGTCCATAGATGCTGCTGCACCTGCTGAGTTTCTCCAGCACTTTTGTCTACCTGTGTCTGGATGGGACAGGTTTGGAGGAATATGGGCCAAACGTGGGACTAGTGTAGCCGGGACATGTTCACTAGAAACATAGTAACATAGAAAATAGGTGCAGGAGTAGGCCATTCGGCCCTTCGCGCCTGCACCGCCATTCAATATGATGATGGCTGACCATCCACTAGTGTGGGCCGAGGGGCCCGTTTCCACGCTGTGTGCCTCTGTGACTCGATGTTCAAACGAGACTGGACTAATGCAGATGGGCTTTGGTTAACTTGCGGATGAGGTCGTCCACCACAGAGAGCAGCAGCTTCAGGTCCTCCGGCCGGGACATGCGGTGGTCGGCGTTCTTGCGCAGGATGATGTCGGCGTCGTCGCTGGCCAGCTGCTCAGCCACCCTGACGGAGTTGCGCCAGGGAACCACCTCGTCCTTCATGCCGTGGAGGAGCCGCACCGGGCAGGCCACAGGGATGCCGCTCCCCAGCACGCAGTGGTCCTCCGACTCCTTTATAAACTCGTGTTTCAGCGTGTAGAAGCCGCCGGCACTGTCCCTGGAGGGCAACTTCCACTCGCCCGTCTCCTCCACTTCCCTCCGCGACTGGAGATCAAACAAGAGAGAATAAAACAGTCAGCACAGGCACAAGATGGATGAAGAAGAGCCCGACCTGAAAAACATGTAAACATAGAAACATAGCCTAAATGGCCTACCCCTTATTCTTAAACTGTGACCCCTGGTTCTGGACTCCCCTAACATGGGGAACATTTTTCCTGCATCTAGCCTGTCCAATCCCTTAAGAATTTGGTATAGAAATATAGAAAATAGGTGCAGGAGTAGGCCATTCGGCCTTTCGAGCCTGCACCGCCATTCAATATGATCATCCAACTCAGTATCCTGTACCTGCCTTCTCTCCATACCCCCTGATCCCTTTAGCCACAAGGGCCACATCTAACTCCCTCTTAAATACAGCCAATGAACTGGCCTCAACTACTTTCTGTGGCAGAGAATTCCACAGATTCACCACTCTCTGTGTGAATTTTCTTTTTCTCATCTCGGTAAAAGACTTCCGCTTTATCCTTAAACTGTAAAACCTAAAACCCTCCGACATTTTCACCACCTCCAATGGGATCCCACCACTGGCCACATCTTCCCATCTCCTCCCTTTTCTGCTTTCCACAAAGAACGTTCCCTCCGTAACTCCCTGGTCAATTCGTCCCTTCCCACCCAAATCACCCCCTCCCCTGGTACTCTCCCCTGCAACCGCAGGAAATGCTACACTTGTCGCTTTACCTCCCCCCCCTCGACTCCATCCAAGGACCCAAGCAGTCTTTCCAGGTGAGGCAGAGGTTCACCTGCACCACCTCAAACCTCATCTATTGCATCCGCTGTTCCAGGTGTCAGCTGCTCTACATCGGCGAGACCAAGCGCAGGCTTGGCGATCGCTTCGCCCAACACCTCCGCTCGGTTCGCAATAACCAACCTGATCTCCCGGTGGCTCAGCACTTCAACTCCCCCTCCAATTCCGAATCCGACCTTTCTGTCCTGGGCCTCCTCCATTGCCAGAGTGAGGCCCAGCGCAAATTGGAGGAGCAGCACCTCATATTTTGCTTGGGTAGTTTACACCCCAGCGGTATGAACATTGACCTCCAATTTAAGGTAGTCCCTGCTTTCTCCCTCCTTCCCCTCCCCTTCCCAGCTCTTCCACAAGCCTACTGTCTCCGCCTCTTCCTTTATTTTACCCGCCCTCTCCCCGCCCCCCACCAGTCTGAAGAAGGGTCTGGATCCGAAACGTCGCTTATTCCTTTTCTCCATAGACGCTGCCTCACCCGCTGAGTTTCTCCAGCATTTTTGTCTATCCACGTACCAAATACTTTTATTCAAGCAAGTGTTAGATGCCGATTCTCTTACCTCTGGAGGAAGCTGATTGAATCTATTCACAAAGTAATCAGCTGCGTTTGCTATGCCGACCATTCCAGCCACTTTCTTCGGCCTGGCGAGGGAAGCCAGTAACATGAGCCACCCGCCCATACTGGATCCCACCAGGATCTGTGGTGTCGGAGGAAGAGGAACCAGCTTACCTTAGTCAACAATAAAAACTTTGTACCAGTCATTTTTCGTTTAGTTTTGAGATACAGCGCGGAAACAGGTCCTTCGGCCCACCGAGTCTGCTCCGACCAGCGATCCCCGCACATTAAGACTATCCTACACACACTTGGGACAATTTACATATACACCAATCCAATTAAGCTACAAACCTGTACGTCTTTGGAGTGTGAGAGGAAACCGAAAATCTCGGAGAAAACCCACGCAGGGCACGGGGAGAACGTACAAACTCCGTACAGACAGTACCCGTAGTCAGGATCGAACCCGGGTCTCTGGCGTTGTAAGGCAGCAATTCTACCGCTGCGCCACTGTCCCGCGCAAAGTATCAGTGAAAAATGGAGTTATGGACATTTTCTCCGACATCACGCATACCCAACGCAACAAATACAATTCATACATTGTGTATAAAGGAACTGTTGAGGCTGGTTTGTACCGAAGATAGGCACAAAGTGCCGGAGTAACTCAGTGGGTCAGGCAACGTCTCTGGAGAAAAAGGATGGGTGACATTTTGGGTCAGAGCCTCTGAAAGTTATGGGGGGGGAACTGGAGGTAAGAAAAGGCCAGAACAAAGCAGGACTGGCAACAGGTGACCAAGGAAGAATGGAGCCCACAATGGCCCATTGTTGGCAGGGGAAGAGGTGATAATGAAGGGATAGAAGGATGCGAACAGTGGAACTAGTAGGATGACATGGGTGGGGGAGGGAGGGCGGGAATGCAGGGTTACTTGACATTAAGGAAATCAAGGTTCATACTGTCGGGTTGTAATCTGCCCAAGCAAAATACGAGGTGCTGTTCCTCCAATTTGCGTGTGGAGGAGGCCCAGGACACACTCCGTACAGACAGCACCTACAGTCAGGATCGAACCTGCGTCTCTGGTGCTGTAAAGCAGTAATTCTACCGCTGGACCACTGTGCTGCCCTTTGGTACATATGTAGTTCTGTGCAGGTACACGGTTGTTTGAAAGTGGCGTCACAGGTAGTTAGGGCAGTGACGAAGGCTTTCATCAGTCAGGGTATCGAGTATAGAAGTTGGGATGTTATGTTACAGCCGTACAAAACGTTGGTCAGGCTGCACTTGGACTAGAGTGTTCAGTTTTAGTCACCCGGCTATAGGAAGGATGTCATTAAGCTGGGAAGAGTGTAGAGAACATATATGAGTCTATTGCCAGGACTCAAGTGCCTGAGCTAGAGGAACATTTTGGTCAGGCTAGGACATAATTCCTTGGCGTGCAGGAAGGATGCCGTTAAGCTGGATAGAGTGCAGAGAAGATTTACAAGGATGTTGCCAGGACTTGAGGGCCTGAGCTATTGGGAGTGGTTGAGTACACTTAAAGACGTTATTCCTTGGAGTGTAGGAGGATGAGATGTGATCTTAGAGAGTGCGTGCTAATTCATCTTGCACAAGTCCCTTGATTAGATCTCTGAACATTTTCTCCTTTATATATTTAACTAATTGGCTTTCGAAATATGCTAATGGATAATTATTCCTAATTAACACCAGGGAAAGAGAATTTCATTACAGCTCAGTGAATAAAGAAAGTGGATAGGGCTGTCTGGGTCTCGACTCGAAACGTTGCCTATTCCTTCTCTCTATAGATGCTGCCTCACCCGCTGAGTTTCTCCAGCATTTTTATCTACCTTCGATTTTTCCAGCATCTGCAGTTCTTTCTTACAAAGGGCAGTTATAAAAGTGGGTTCCCAAGACTGACCTGAGGTCCTGTGGTGAGATTATCCAAGACAGTGAGCACATCATTCTTCCAAGTCCCCAGCAAGGATTCCTCAGGGTTCCCCTCTGAGCTGCCGCAGCCAGAGTAATCAAACCTGAACATAGAAACACCCAATGTCTCAAGTCAATTCCTGCCCAATTAGAAAAAGCTGATTTGTCAAGTGTCAAGAGTATTTAGTTTAGTTCAGTTAGTGATACAGCACGGAAACAGGCCGTTCGTCCGACCGAGTCCACATCGTCCAGTGATCCCCGTACACTAGCACCACCCTGTACATTAGGAACAATTTACAATTTTTACCGAAGCCAATTAACCTACAAACCTGTACATCTTTTGGGGAAAACCCACGCAGTCAATAGACAATAGACAATAGGTGCAGGAGTAGGCCATTCGGCCCTTCGAGCCAGCAACGCCATTCAATGTGATCATGGCTGATCATCCCCAATCAGTACCCCGTTCCTGCCTTCTCCCCCATATCCCCTGACTCCGCTATTTTTAAGAGCCCTATCTAGCTCTCTCTTGAAAGCATCCAGAGAACCGGCCTCCACCGCCCTCTGAGGCAGAGAATTCCACAGACTCACCACTCTCTGTGAGAAAAAGTGTTTCCTCATCTCCGTTCTAAATGGCTTACTCCTTATTCTTAAACTGTGTGGCCCCTGGTTCTGGACCCCCCCAACATCGGGAACATGTTCCTGCCTCTAGTGTGTCCAAGCCCTTAACAATTTTGTACGTTTCAATGAGATACCCTCTCATCCTTCTAAACTCCAGAGTGTACAAGCCCAGCTGCTCCATTCTCTCAGCACTGGTACAGACAAAACCCCTAGTCAGGATCGAACCTGGGTCTCTGGGACTGTAAGGCAGCAATTTTACCACTGCGACATCGTGCTGCCCTTAATTGTCATATGTACCAGCAATGGAACAAGGAAATTCTTACTTACACAAGCTTTTAACAGGCCTGGAAATACATTACTCATAGATAGCATATAATAAACAAAAAAAATAATCAATAAATTAATAATCCTAACACCAGTGCAACAAAGCCAAAGTCCTGAGCACAACCATAGTTGATAGTTGAGGTTAGTAGAAACTGTTCTTCAAACGTCTGTAGACTTTAGACTTTAGAGATACAGCATGGAAACAGACCCTTCTGCCCACCAGCGATTCCCGTACACGAGCATTAGCCTACACACTAGGGAACAGTCACAATCTTTTTTTAAACCAAAGCCAATTAACCTACAAACCTGTACATCATTGGAGTGTGGGAGGAAACCGGAGCACCCGGAGAAAACCCACGCCGTCGCGGAGAGAACGCACAAGCTCCGTACAGACAGCATCGTAGTCAGCACCTCCTGTACATTTTTCCCGATATTAGGTGTGAAATGAGTGGGCTCATGAATCATGTCTTCAACTAAAATTAGAAACATAGAAAATAGGTGCAGGAGTAGGCCATTCGGCCCTTCTCGCCTGCACCACCATTCAATGTGATCATGGCTGATCATCCAACTCAGTATCCTGTACCTGCCTTCTCTCCATACCCCCTGATCCCTTTTGCCACAAGGTCCACATCTAACTCCCTCTTAAATATAGCCAATGAACTGGCCACAACTACCTTCTGTGGCAGAGAATTCCACAGATTCACCACTCTCTGCGTGAAAAATGTTTTTCTCATCTCGGTCCTAAAGGATTTCCCCTTTATCCTTAAACTATGACCCCTTGTCCTGGACTTCCCCAACATCGGGAACAATCTTCCTGCATCTAGCCTGTCCAACCCAATTAACCCACAAACCAACAAATTGACTTCATATTTGATCTATAATTTGATCTATGATCAGCCCTCTATAATTTAAAATAATAGTGAACTTTTTATATTAAAAATATGCAAAATGGCTACAAAGCAACTGTAACATGATTATAGGGTGGACAAAAATGCTGGAGAAACTCAGCGGGTGATGCAGCATCAATGGAGCGAAGGAATAGGTGACGTTTCGGGTCGAGACCCTTCAGGTTCCTTCTCCCCATAGATGCTGCCTCACCTGCCCCAGTTTCTCCAGCATTTTCGTCTACCTTCGATTTTTCCAGCATCTGCAGTTCTCTCTTAAACGTAACTTAATTATAGATTTCTTAAGTTGACATCAAAGCTGTGACCAGTAGGTGGCCTGATGGCTCCATGGCATCTGGTTCAGTGGGGAATACTGGATCATTGGACTACTTATATCTATCTTCATTAGGATCATTCTTCAGACAGACTAGAAACCTGTTTGTGTGGCAATATCTGTTGTCACAATGTGAAGGCCAAAACCCTTCTTCAGACTGATGGAGGGTCAGGAACCTCCAAGTCCCTCCATCAGTCTGAAGAAGGGTTTCGGCCCAAAACGTTGCCTATTTCCTTCGCTCCATAGATGCTGCTGCGCCCGCTGAGTTTCTCCAGCATTTTTGTCTACCTTCGATTTTCCAGCATCTGCAGTTCCTTCTTAGGCAAATACATCTGTTTAGCTGCAGAAAACTTTTGAAAGTTAATATCTCCAGTGAAAATATGAGAAATCAGGGTTCATTATTAGACAACTGCGTGTTAATTCTTCCAGGCAGAAATGATAGATTTCACTCTGAAGAGAATATATTCCATTAGTACTGATTAAAAAACCCCACAATAAAATGACCTGCATTTCTACAGCATTTTTCACAAGATCATAAGGTGCTTTACAGCAGTAAAGTACTTTGGGAGAGTAGTCAGTGTTCTGGTAAACATGGCAGCCAATGTGTGCATCCATCAAAAGGTTCTAGTTAACTAGTTCTATGTTATCCCACTTTCACATAGATCCCACTTTATCTATGAAATAACATAGACCTAGTGTGAACAGATGCTTTACCTTCAGCACGGGCTCAGTGGGCCGACGTGCCTGTTTCAATGCTGTTTCTCCAAGCAACACTAAACTAAACTCATTTGCTTCCCATGGAAATTATAACAATTAATTATTACAAATGACCACTAATTATGAATCATCTGGTGTGACTCAAGCCTGCAGTTGTTTATTTATTTTTAAGAATGCACAAACTACATGTGTGGAGAGGATTGGCACCACCTGCAGTGTAAGGTGGTGAAGTGCTGGCATCACATGTAACATCATGCACGCCCTCCTCCATCATCGCCTGGTTGACCTTCCTTGCACCACCCGTGATTGGGGTGGACCAGTCATGCAGTCACAGAGCATCCTCTGTCTGGGGAAGTACCAAAAGTTCATGTCACTGCAGCAGAATCAGGCCATTCGGCCCATCGAGTCTACTCAGCCATTCAATCATGGCAGATCTATCTTTCCCTCTCAACCCCCTTATCCTGCTTTCTCCCCATAACCCCTGACACCCGTACTGATCAAGAATCTGTCAATCTCTGATTTTAAAATACCCACTGACTTGGCCTCCACAGCCTTCTGTGGCAATAAATTCCATAGATTCACCCTCATCTCCTTTCTACAGAGATGTCCTATTATTCCGAGGCTGTGCCCTAGGGCTCTAGATTCTCCCACTAGAGAAAATATCCTCTCTATCCAGGCATTTAACTATTCGGTAAGTTTCAATGAGGTTTGCCTCTCATCCTTCTAAACTCCAGCGAGCCCAGTGCCGTCAAACGCTCATCATATGTTAACCCACTCATTCCTGGGATCATTCTCGTAAACCTCCTCTGGACTCTTTCCAACGCCAGCACGTACCTGCTCAGATACAGTGCCCAATTCATAAACAGGGAGAATAAAGCAGGCATCCTCCCATTTCTCACAGGAGCCCAATGATCCCAGCTCCTCTGCGGCTTTCAGTAGCTGCCAGAAGCCACCACAGAACGAAGATCAAAAGCTGGACGCAAAACGCTGGAGTAACTCAGCGGGGCAGGCAGCGTCTCTGGAGAGAAGGATTGGGTGACTTTTCGGGTCGAGACCCTTCTTCAGACTGAGAGCCAGAGGTGAGGGAAACTAGAGCTATGGAAGGGTGAGGCGTGAAAACGACAGATCAAAGCAGATGGTGAGCAAGGAAACGCAGAACGGTTCATTGTCGGCTGAGGAGAAGTTGACAACGAGGCATACAAAGAGTAAAATTAATCAGGATGGCAGTAAAACTAGTCGGAGAACAATGGTTTGGGGAGGAACGGGGAGATTTGAAGTGTTAATTGAAGTTAAAGAAAGTAATACATTCATACAGCTGGATTGCAAGTATGAGATGCTGTTCCTCCAACTTGCGTGTGGCCTCACGGCTGACAGTGGAGGAAGCTCAGGACAGAAAGGTCAGTGTGTGAAGGTCAGTGTGTGAAGGTCAGTGTGTGAAGGTCAGTGTGTGAAGGTCAGTGTGTGAAGGTCAGTGTGTGAAGGTCAGTGTGTGAAGGTCAGTGTGTGAAGGCGGACATTAAGAGCTGACTGGTAGATCCGTGTAACATAGAAAATAGAAAATAGGTGCAGGAGTAGGCCATTCGGCTCTCGAGCCTGCACCACCATTCAATATGATCATGGTTGATCATCCAACTCAGTATTCTGTACCTGCCTTCTCTCCATACCCCCTGATCCCTTTAGCCACAAGGGCCACATCTAACTCCCTCTTAAATATAGCCAATGAACTGGCCTCAACTACCTTCTGTGGCAGAGAATTCCAGAGATTCACCACTCTCTGTGTGAAAAATGTTTTCCTCATCTCGGTCCTAAAAGATTCCCCCCTTATCCTTAAACTGTGACCCCTTGTTCTGGACTTCCCCAACATCAGGAACAATCTTCCTGCATCTAGCCTGTCCAACCCCTTAAGAATTGTGTAAGTTTCTATTAGATCCCCCCTCAATCTTCTAAATTCTAGCGAGTACAAGACGAGTCTATCCAGTCTTTCTTCATATGAAAGTCCTGACATCCCAGGAATCAGTCTGGTGAACCTTCTCTGTACTCCCTCTACGGCAAGAATGTCTTTCCTCAGATTAGGAGACCAAAACTGTACACAATACTCCAGGTGTGGTCTCACCAAGACCCTATACAACTGCAGTAGAACCTCTCTGCTCCTATACTCAAATCCTTTTGCTATGAATGCTAACATCCCATTTGCTTTCTTCACTGCCTGCTGTGTAGACCAACCTCTCTCTCTCAGCGCCACCCAGTCCCGTGGGTTACATTTATTTGGCAAACTTGGAACACTGTCTGTACATCTTGTGATATTTCCCTCTGCTAATAACCTCACAGATGCAGCTGTAAGGTCTAACATAATTTTCATAATTCGAGATAAAGGCAAATTGTGCCACCAAATACTTAAACTGATATGCAAAAAGTTAATGGTTCCAGCCACAGCCACACTATTTAACCACCCAGTCATTGTCCTCTGGAAATAACTATTAGCCTGGGGGTTAGGAGCAGTAAATCTAACTTCAAATGAAAAGGTTAAAAGATTCAAACCATATTCCAAAAGATTTAAACATCCAATTTGGGCTAATATTAAACTGAAGGGAGGGGTACGTTCCATTCTGTACTTCTCAAAACAAGAGTGGGGGATATCCCCAACAATGCCCAGCTAAATGTTATCCCACAAGCATCAAACACAGATTTCATCCAGAGATGCT
This sequence comes from Amblyraja radiata, assembly GCF_010909765.2. Taxonomy (NCBI): domain Eukaryota; kingdom Metazoa; phylum Chordata; class Chondrichthyes; order Rajiformes; family Rajidae; genus Amblyraja; species Amblyraja radiata. The sequence continues at coordinate 5,053,366 of NC_045988.1, forward strand.
GCCTGACCCGCTCCGGTTTCCTCCCACATTCCATAGACGTACAGGTTTGTAGGTTAATTGGCTTTGGTAAAAAAATTGTACATTGTCCTTAGTGTGTAGGATGGTGCTAGTGTGCGGGGGGTTGTTGTTCGGCGCGGACTTTGTGGGCTGAAGGGCCTGTTTCCGCGCTGTATCTCTAAACTACACTAAGACAGAGGTAGATGTAGGAGGGCTATTCTGCCCCACGTTGCCTGCTTCATCAAATCACCGCTGATCTTTTACCTCAGTACAACCTTCCTGGACTCGCCATACATTCCTGATCTCTTTAAAATACTCAAAGCCATCAATCTAACCTGAATATTCACAGTGAATTAAACATATAAAAAATAGGTGCTGGAGTAGGCCATTCGGCCCTTCGAGCCAGCACCGCCATTCAATATGATCATGGCCGATCATCCAAAATCAGTACCCCGTTTCGGCTTTTTCCCCATATCCCTTGATTCCCTTAGCCCTAAGAGCTAAATCTAACTCTCTGTTGAAAACATCGAGTGAATTGGCCTCCACTGCCTTCTGTGGCAGAGAATTCCACAGATTCACAACTCACTGGGTAAAAATGTTTTTCCTCATCTCAGTCCTAAATGGCCTACCCCTTATTCTTCAACTGTGACCCCTGGTTCTGGACTTCCCCAACATCAGGAACATTTTTCCTGCATCTACCCTGTCCAATTCTCTAAGAATTTTATATGTTTCTATAAGATCCCCTCTCACCATTCTAAATTCCAGCGAATACAATCCCAGTCGACCCATTCTTTCATCGTACGTTAGTCCGCCATCCTGGGAATTAACCTGGTGAACCTACGCTGCACTCCCTCAATAGCAATAATGTCCTTCCTCAAATTAGGAAACCAAAATTGCACACAATATTCCAGGTGTGGCCTCACCAGGGCTCTGTACAACTGCAGTAGGACCTCCTTGCTCCTAAACTCAAATCCTCTTGCAATGAAGACCAACATGCCATTGGCTTTCTTCACTGCCTGCTGTACCTGCATGCTTACTTTCAGTGGCTGATGTACAAGCACACCCAGGTCTCGTTGCACCTCCCCTTCTCCTAATCTGACACCATTCAGATAATAATCTGCCTTCCTGTTCTTGTCACCAAAGTGGATAACATTACATGTATCCACATTATACTGCATCTGCCATGCTTCTGCCCACTCACCCAACCTGTCCAAGTCACCCTGCAGCCTCATAGCATCCTCCTCGCAGCTCACACTGCCACCCAGCTTTGTGTCATCCGCAAACTTAGAGATATTATATTTTACCCCCCCCCCATCTGTCTGTATCCACCTATCACTCACAAGACTTTGTCCTGCCCCTCATCTCTTCCATTTCTCTCCCCCCTCATCATAATCAGTCTGAAGAAGTGTCCCAACCCAAAATGTCACCTATCCATGTGTAGAGAGGAATTGCAGATGCTGCTTTAAACCGAAGATAGACACAAAAAGCTGGAGGAACTCAGCGGGTCAGACAGCATCTCTGGAGAAAAGGAATAGGTGACGTTTCGGGTCAAGACCCTTCTTCAGAATCCTTTTCTCCGGAGATGCTGTCTGACCCACTGAGTTACTCCAGCTGAGTTGCCTATTTTGAGACTCTGACCCATGGCTTCACACACTGCAGCCTGAAGAAACAGTTCTGAATCTACCTGGACAAACTGCGAAGCAATGATTTGCTTGCATTTGACACCTCTCAACATCTGTGCCTTTCAATCTTTCACCATAACAAAAACCCTGCCGATCTTCCCGACCATAAAACGTCACCCATCCAAATGTCTGCCATGTTTAAAATCAGAGATTCACAGAGTAAATTTCATTCAGAATGGTCATCTGATCAATAGGGTCTTTACAGATCCAAGCCTTTTTTTGCAAATGCTAAATAACACATTCAGAATACATTTAATCACAGAGACCACCAAAAATAAACCGAGCGTCAGTCAGGGCCCAAGTAAATCTTCCAATGACCATAATCAAAAATGATTGTTAATTTAAATGTGGAACGTATTTGTGATTAGGTCAGTGAGGCTGAATATGTCGATCGCTACTTAATTGGCCAATTTTATTCGCAAGATTGGTCAATTTAATTAACGGAGTTTGAGCCAGGAACATCTAAATGTCAGCTTTGCAGAACAGTTAATTAAAGTGACATGATCATATTAGTCCATCGTGCCAATTTAATTCCTTCCACACAGTAAATTTTTAATAGTTTGATTTTATTAACCTGATCTTGTTATTCATTTCTCATTCAGACTTCTTTCTGTTTCACAACCAACAAACAGTAGGGCAGTGTGCATAATTTAGATCTGCGCACAAATCCCATTATGGCAGCTGGACGTTATTCAGAAACATAGAAAATAGGCCATTTGGCCCTTCGAGCCAGCACCGCCATTCAATATGATCATGGTTGATCATCCAAAATCAGTACCCTGTTCCTGCTTTTCCCCCTCATATCCCTTGATTCCCTTATCCCTAAGAGCCAAATCTAACTCTCTCTTGAAAACATCCAGTGAATCGGCCTCCACTGCCTTCGGTGGCAGAGAATTCCACAGATTCACAACTCTCTGGGTGAAAATGTTTTTCCTCACCTCAGTCCCATATGGCCGACCCCTTATTCTTAAACTGTGTGACCCCTGGTTCTGGACTCCCCCCCAACTGCGGGAACATTTTTCCTGCATCCAGCCTGTCCAATCCCCTAAGAATTGTATATGTTCCTATGAGATTCCCTCTCATCCTTCTAAACTCCAGTGAATACAAGCGCAGTCGACCCATTCTTTCATGAAATAATAGCTGAAACTGAAGAAAAGCAGCGATATCAATAACGTGACCATGAAACTAGAGGGTTGTCATTACAAAACAAAAAGTTGATTCTACAATGGCCTTCTCAGAAAGGAAATATCACTTGTTCCAGACCAACAACAATACTGCAATTATACATGGCCTTGGTGAGACCACACACTTGGTACACAGTGTGCCTGTTTGGTTTCCTTACCAAAGAATTATTTAGTAAACCTCTGATACTCCAACACTGCCAGGAAGTCAGTGAGCCTACTCCTGCAGATATTACAGATGAATGGTGATAACTCACAGTCAGGGTCCACACAGTGCTGCTAACAGCGCCAGACACCCGGGTCCAATGCTGGCTACGGGTGCCCTCTGTGTCGAGCTTGCACGTTCTCCCTGTGACCACGTGGGTTTTCTCCGGGTGCTCCGGTTTCCTCCCACATCCCAAGCTCTAGCTCCAGCTCCAGCTCCATCTCCAGGTTTGTAGGTTAATTGGCTTCTGTAAATTGCCCCTAGTGTGTTGGATCTATGGTTGGCATGGACTTGGTGGTCTTGTTCCCACGCTGTACCTCCACACTCTAATACAACAAAATACTTCAAATTTGTGTTTTTTAAGTAAGGCAAAATGATGCTAAATTGTACAAATGGCTTGTTTTGCACCGTCTTTTTTGTAAGTTCATAGGTTCTAGGAGCAGAGTTAGGCCATTCAGCCCATCAAATCAACTCTGCCATTCAATCATGGCTGATCTATCTTTCCCTCTCAACCCCATTCTCCTGCCTTCTCCCCATAATCCCTGGCACTCGTACTAATCAATAATCTGTCCATCTCCGCCTTAAAAATATCCACTGACTTGGCCTCCACCGCCATCTGAGGCAATGAATTCCACAGATTCACCACCCTCTGACTAAAGCAAGTCCTTCTCATCTCCTTTCTAAAGGTACGTTCTTTTAATCTGAGGCTGTGGCCTTTGGTCTTGGACTTTCCCACTAATGGAAACATCCTCTCCACATCCATTCTATCCAGGCCTTTCACTATTCGGTAAGTTTCAATGAGGTCCCCTCTCAACCTTCTAAACTCCAGCGAATACAGGCCCAATGCCTTCAAAAGCTCATCATATGTTAACCCAATCATTCCTAGGATCATTCTCGTAAACCTCCTCTGGAAGCCTCTCCAATGCCAGCACATCCTTCCACAGAAATGCGGACAAAAATCGCTCACAATACTGCAAATGCGGTCTGACCACCGCCTTATAAAGCCTCACTCTCCTTGTGCTGATAAACCCCTGACCACTTTAGTAGCAAGACATGAGAATTTGGAGACACTACCTGATGAAGGAATGACCTGCTGAAGAACAAAACTCTTCCAAAGCCAACGCTTTCTCCCCGTTCATGTTGGACTTAAACCCCGGCAGGAAGACTACACCGGGGTCTCGGCCGCAGATCCGATGGTACGCCAAGCGAGGCAGGGGGGGTCTGGCAAAAAACTGAAGGGAAGCCATGGCTCTGCAGCAAGAGAGGAGGGAAAAAGTAGAGTTATTCACTCCCGAAACGAGGGAAATATTACTTCCAACGCCGCAACAGAGTTTCAACAGACAGGGTTCGTTCCCCATCTCTGACGCTCTCCGTGTGAACTTTGCACCTCAGCGCACGTCAACTTTGGACCATCCCTCCAGGAACATCGCTTTCCCAAACCTGCCAGCTAAGTGTGGATTAATTGGCTGCTGCAAATCTCCGCGGGCTTGTCGGCAAGATATTGAATCTGGAGCAACTGCTGAGAATGCGGGGAGAATAAAGATGGGATCAGTTTTAAAGTGGGAGTTTGGCGGTCAGTGTAGCTTCAACAGGCTGTTTAGGAATAGGAAGATGAATACTTTATTATCACATGTGACAAGGCACAGGGAAGTCCTTTGCTTGCATACACTATTCTGTATTGTTACCTCTAAGACACACCTCTCTTTTCCTGCTTTCTCCCCCCTCTCCCAATACAATCAGTCTGAAGAAGGGGCCCCGACCCAAAACATCGCTGCCATCAGGAAGAAGGTATAAGTCTGAAAACTGTGACCTCAAGGTTCAAGAACAGTTTCTTCCTGACAACTGTAAGGCTCTTGAAAACTATAAAACACTAACTAAACTATGAACTGTCTTGTGCAGGAAGGAACTGCAGATGCTTGTTTACATCAGAAATGCTGGAGTAACTCAGCGGGACAGGTAGCATCTCTGGAGAGAAGGAAGGGGTGGCATTTCGGGACATTTCTTCAGAAGGGTCTCGACCCGAAACGTCACCCATTCCTCTCCAGCTACCTGTCCCACTGAGTTACTCCAGCATTTTGTGTCTATGAACAGTCTTCATTGTACTAAGGACTTTGGGCTTTTTGCACTAATATTGGGATTTTTAATTACTCATTTTGTTTTTGTTGTTTATTATGTTATCTAGTGAGCTCTGTGTTCACAGGCCTGTTAGAAGCTCAATGTTCTGTTGTTGGTTCTTGAGATAACTGAACACTCTTGAAGTGGAAGATTAGAGCATAAACCCATCGGTACTGGTCCAGGATTGAGCCTGCCAGATGCCTCGAGCACCAGATGGTTTTATCCAGTGCCATCGTCGTACACATGCACCATGATCTTCTTTTATAACATTATATATTGCATTTGAATTAAATTACAACTAAAAACTCTCTACTGTGAGATTCAGGCAGCATAGTTCCAAACAACCTTTTGCTGATCATATGCTTTGTAAACCCATCATTTACAAAATTAAAATAGAGAATGCTGTCATTGGAATGTACATTTCACACCTAGCTCTTGTAACTTGCAGACATATGATTTACATTCCACTAAACATGGACTGCAAATTCTATCTCGTCCCAATCGTGGGTGATTTCAATACACAAAAACTGAATGGTTCTGTAATCCTAAATTACCTGCTTTTTTTTAAATGAAATGGTGTGCTCCAAATACACTTTCAACTTTTTCAAAAAGAGCTTGCGAATGGTATGCAGAATGAATTCTAAACAGCAGGCCAATCTGATTCTTGTGGTGATCTGAAATAAAGAACATAAAATGGCAGCATTATCCAGTTTGTTCTTAAATCTGAAAACATAATAGGGTCTGAAGGAGGGTCTCGACCCGAATTGTCACCCATTCCTTCTCTCCAGAGAAGCTGCCTGACCCGCTGAGTTACTCCAGCATTTGGTGTCTGTGGAATTCTCTGCCTCAGAGGGCGGTGGAGGCAGGTTCTCTGGATGCTTTCAAGAGAGAGCTAGATAGGGCTCTTAAGAATAGCGGAGTCAGGGGATATGGGGAGAAGGCAGGAACGGGGTACTGATTGGGGATGATCAGACATGATCACATTGAATGGCGGTGCTGGCTCGAAGGGCCGAATGGCCTACTCCTGCACCTATTGTCTATTGTCTATCTTCGGTGTAAACCAGCATCTGCAGTTCCTTCCTACACAACATAATAGAATATATGGATGTCAAAATAAGGTTCCCACTGTTCAGATATCCACATTGCACGCACAATAGTTCAACAGGGGACTCGGTGGTGTTTTCTTAAACTAACTCAAGACTAGCAGCTTAGTAACTTCACAATAAACAAATTGTATTGTGGTCTCAAAATTATTTTCTGAATCACACTGAGAAAAACCGAATAAGACATATTGAGTGTTCAGTGGCAGAGTCTATAAGGCAAATTAAATAATCAGCTGTATAAACTGCATTGATTCCATGATGATTAATGGCACAGAATGGGATTTCGGACGGGTATATAGATGGGAAAGGTGTAGAAGAATTTGGGCCAAACGCAGTCAGGTGGGGATTAGGTTTCTTCCCAGCGGATATCAGGCAACTGAACCGTCCTAACACTAACTAGTGAGCGGTCCCGAAACGTCGCCTATTTCCTTCGCTCCATAGATGCTGCCGCACCCGCTGAGTTTCTCCAGCACTTTTGTCTACCTTCGATTTTCCAGCATCTGCAGTTCCTTCTTAAACACTGAGACTATCTTTACTGGACCTTATCTTGCATTAAATATTATTCCCTTCATCCCATATCTGTACACTGTGAACAGCTTGGTTGTAATCATGTAATATCTCCGCTGACTGAATAGCACGAAACAAAAACGCTTTTCAGTGTATCTTGGCACGAGTGACTATAAACTAAACTAAATTAAAATTGTGTAGATGGGGCATCTTGGTCAGCGTGGACTGAAGGGCCTGTTTCCATGCTATCTGACTGAATTAGGCCATTCTTCTCATTGCATCTATAGCATTTAAAAACAAGCATTTCATTCCAATCCTACTTGAGGCAACAGAGTGGTAGAGTCGCTGCCTCACAGCGCGAGAGCCCCAGGTTCGATCCTGACTGCAGGTGCTGTCTGTACGGAGTTGGTACGTTCTCCCCGTGACCGCGTGGGGTTTCCATGGGTGCTCCGGTTTCCTCCCACACTCCAGATTTAGTAGGTTAATTGGCTTTCTGTAAAAATTGAAAACTGCCCCTAATGTGTGTGAGATAGTGCTAGTGTAACGGGGATCGTTGGTCGGCACGGTTTCGACGGGCCGAAGGGCCTGTTACTGTGCTGCATCTCTAAACTAAAAATAACTAAACTAAACTTCCCAGCTCTCGTTCCCTCACATCAAGCGCTCATCCAAGTATTTCTTAAATACACCGAGGGCGTCTGTGGAGACCACATATTTATGCAGTGATCTCAGATGCCACACCACCCTGTGAACCAAAGCATCTGCAATTCCACACATGCAACTGTCATTGGGTTTTAATCTGAGGCTGGTAAAGAAACACTTATAAGGTACAGGTCCCCCCGGCCTGGTTACAGCCAGAAGCTCAGTATAAACACCTTAAACCCCATCGTTCAGCCTGAGCACATTCCTTCCCAATCCCCCCGCTCCCCATATCCATCTCCCCTCCACCTCTCCTGTAGCCCCCTCCCCTATAAACATCCACCCACTCCCCCTGAAACCCTCTCCTCTACCCACTGCCCTCCTGTACCCTGCATCTCTCCCCCAGCTCCCTGTACTCCAGCAAACCCCCCCCTTGCACCCTTCCCCCTGCACCCTGTACTCCAGCAAACCCCCCCTTGCACCCCTCCCCCTCTCCCCCTTGCACCCCTCTCCCCCTGCACCCCTCCCCCCCCCCCGCGGGCCCCACCTGCGGCCGCATCGATCACCTTCAAAGATTACAGAAGCGGGGCACGGGAGCAGCGACGGGGAGAAAACGGAGACAAAACGCGGCGCCGGCGCTCGCTCCTCCCTCCCTGTTGCTGCAGCTTCCAATCCTCCCTCTCCCCCTCGCCTCTGTATCTCTCCCTCTCCCCTCTCTCCCTCTCCTCTGCCTTCTCTCTCTCCCCTCTCTCCACTCCCCTTCACATATCTCTCCCCCTCTCCCCTCTCCCCTCTCCCCTCCCTCTCCCTCTCTCCTCTACCCCTCTCTCCCTCTCTCCTCTCCCCCTCGCCTCTGTATCTCTCCTCTCCCCTCTCTCCTCTCTCCTCTCCCCTCCTCTACCCCTCTCCCCTCTCTCCTCTCCCCTCTCTCCTCTCCCCTCCCTCTCCCCCTCTCCCCTCTCCCCTCTCTCCTCTCCCTCTCCCCTCTCTCCCTCTCTCCTCTCCCCTCCCTCTACCCCTCTCCCCTCTCTCCTCTCCCCTCTCTCCTCTCTCCTCTCCCCTCTCCCCTCCTCTCCTCTGCCTTCCCTCTCTCTCCTCTCTCCACTCCCCTCTCTTCTCCTCCCTTCACATATCTCTCCCCCTCTCTCCTCTCCCCTGCCTTATCTCGTCTCCTCACCCCCCTCTCTTCTCCCTCTGCATCTCTCCTCTCCCCATCGCTCATCAACCCCCTCCTCATCTCCCCTGCCTTCTCTCTCCTCCCCACTACTTCTCTCCCACCCTCCTTTCCTCTCCTACCTCTTCTCCCCTCTCCCCCCCCCCTCCTCTCTCACCTCTTCTTTCCCCGCTCTCTTTCCTTCCCCTTCTTCTTTCCCCCTTTGCTCTTTCCCCCCTTCCTTCCCCTCCCTCCCTCCCCCTCTCTCTCGCATCCAGTTCCCACCCTTCTATGCCCCCTTCCCCTCGTCGCCCACCCCCCTCCCTCCTCCTCCTCCTCCTCCCCGTCCCTCTTTGCCCAGTTCTGATGCAGGGACCAGGACTTGCTATCTGTTGAGCTTTCCACAGATACTGCTTGATCTCCCATGTGTTTCTGGGCATTTTTTGTTTTTATTTCAGATTCCTAGCATCTGCAAATGTTTGATTTTCATCATCAATCAATCTTTACCCAGTGCCCAAAACAAGATCCAAAATAGCAGAAGTATTGAATGATAAATTAATTCACCTTTCACCTTACAATAGCAAATTTAATTATCCCATTTTATAAAGTTTCGTAATTGCCGTGGTGCCTTTTTACACACCTCCAATTTCCTGACTGGAGCCAACAGCCACTGTAAATAACTCCACCGATGTTATCTGCCAATGTTGATGTTCGTAGCAGGAGGGAGAACCCACAAACAATGGAACAATGTTGGATGAAATATCACGGCATCACTCACTATGTCAAGGTGACCTCTACAGTACCATAAATACCACTGTTCAATGTTGATCCTACTGCCCTTGTGGCTACATATACATGCACACCCCACTTACCTCCATCCTCCCTACAGATCTCAATCCCCATCTCCAGTATGGTGTGAAGAAGGGTCTCGACCCGAAACGTCACCCATTCACACAAGTGTCAGAGGTTATGGGGAGAAGGCAGGAGAATGGAGTTAGGAGGGAGAGATAGATCAGCCACGATTGAATGGCGGCACAGACTTGATGGGCCGAATGGCCTAATTCTATTCCTATCACTTATGACCTTAAGGGTCTCAATCTGAAACGTCAATTCCTTCTATCCAGAGATGCTGCCTGTCCCGCTGAGTTAGTCCAGCATGTTGTGTCTGTCACCTACAAATACAAGTGTATCTTCAGACATAAATCAAGTCCACAAAGGGTGTAATATAATGGTGTGGGCACATGGAACTGCAGATGCTGGAATCTTGAGGAAAAATACAAAGTGCTGGAGTATCTCAGCAACTTGGGACAAAATGGACAGATAATGGTTCGAGTCGGGACCCTTCTTTAGGTTCAATAATCAAAGACGGTACCTCAGTATCCCACTGTAGCTCAGTGCATGCACCAGTAAACTCAACTAAACCAAACTATTGTCAAAAAGTAGTTCGGTTATTGTCATCCATTGAGGAGAAAACTACCAGAACTAGGGGGGAAGGCCACTTGTTGGGAAGCATGTGGCGTGGGGGGTGATACTCAGTTGGGGTATTTAGATTAGTCATAAGGTCATAAGGTCATGTGATAGGAGTAGAATTAGTTCATTCGACCCATCAAGTCTACTCCGCTACTCAATCATGGCTGATCTATCTCTCTAGTTTAGAGATACAGCACAGAAACAGGCCCTTCGGCCCACCGAGTCCACCCTGACCAGCGTTCCCCGCACATTAATACTATCCTACACACACTAGGGACAATTTACATTTATACCAAGCCAATTAACCTACAAAGCCTGTACATCTTTGGAGTGTGGGAAGAAACCGAAGATCTTGGAGAAAAATACGCAGGTCACAGAGAGAACGTACAAACTCTGTACAGACAGCGCCCATAGTCAGGGTCGACCCCGGGTGTCTGGCACTACCATGGGTGAGACAACCCTCTCAGATGCAGAACCTCACTGGGTCAGAAGATGCATCTTGCTCCTTCTCACGGAGAGAGGCATCACTCAGATGCCCGATGGATGGGTTCCTTTATAGTTAATATCTCCAGAAAACACTCAACTGAATCTTGGGAATGAACCATTGTGGCTGCCTGTACAGGAGCTATTCACTCAGGTGTAGCCCTATCTCACTAGCAGAGTGGTCCAAGAATCTTTCTCCAGGATACATCCAGGCTGCAGAATGGCACAGCGATAGAGTTGATGCATCACAGCGCCAGAGACCCGGGTTCGATCCTGGCTACGGGTGCTGTCTGTACGGAGTTTGTACGTTCTCCCTGTGACCTGCGTGGGTTTCCTCCCAGATCTACGTTTTTTTCCCCACACTCCAAAGCCGTACAGGTTTTGTAAGTTAATTGGCTTGGTATAAAATGTAAAATTGTCCCTAGTGTGTGCAGGGATAGTATTAGTGGCCGGGGATCGCTGGTCGGCGCGGACTCGGTGGGCCGAAGGGCCTGTTTCCACGCTGTATCTCTAAACTAAACATCACACTAGGAGCTAAACAATGAACTGTGCAGTGACAGAGGTCAGGCCAGGCTCAGTGTAAGGAAAGCTCCACCAAAATAGGGCTGGACAGAACGTAATTAGCCTTTGAAAAAATGCAGCTTTTCAAATTCCTATGACTGTGATCATGAAAAAATTCTCAACATTAGCTTTCTTCAAATGTTCTTCAGCGGGGAAAATATGCCTGGTATTTTCAGGGGAAGAATAGTTTGTGTTGAAAAGAATTCCACTTCGATTGCTTCGTTAAAAAAAAAAAAACAGTCCAAAGTCTAGCCTCTTGCAGTTTTAAATTTAGCTTTCAAGTCAAGTCAAGTGAGTTTATTGTCATGTGTCCCTGTATAGGACAATGAAATTCTTGCTTTGCTTAAGCACACAGAAAATAGTAGGCATTTACTACAAAACAGATAAATGTGTCCATTAGCTTTATAGAGTTTAAAATTATAAATATACTGAAAGAAAAACAGAGCGAGATGATCATTGCAAAATAGTATTGGAACTTGTTAGTTTGTAGGTTAATTGGCCTCTGTAGTGAGTGGATGTTAAAGTGGGATAACATTGAACTGGAGTGGATGGGGGATTGGTGGGTCTGTGTGGACTCACTGAGCCGATGGGACCTGTTTTCAGACTCCAGACTCTCTCCAGACATAAAATGCTGGTGTAACTCAGCGGGACAGCTAGCATCTCTGGATAGAAGGAATGGGTGACGTTTCGGGTTGAGACCCTTCTTAATAATAATAATAATAATAATAATAATAACAAATATTTTATTAATCCCCTTTTCAGGGGAAATTCAGATGTTCTTGCAGCACACTAATAAAAATACAACATAACATTAAAGAAGAAATTTAACATTAAAACATAAAAGCATAAAAACATCTTCAGACTGTAGTTCCTTCCTACACAATATAGAAGGAACTGCGTCTGCTGAACATAATTGACTTTTAATGAATTCAAAATGTATTTTCATTATTTCCTTGCACTGATTCAAGTCCTCAAGGTTAGACACCTACAAACCAAGCTCATTCTGAGCAGAAACACACGAATAGCTACACCCATGAACAAATATTTCCAGCAGAGTACAGGACATATTCCTCTTTCTTCAGAATGCATTCTTCTATACTGGGAAAATGACTTCATTTCAAACATAAAACTATGATTTGAGGCACATTATCGTTGAACTGTGACCCTTTGTGCTTTGTGGATTGAAACATAGAAACATAGAAACATAGAGAGGTAGAAAATGGGTGCAAGGAGTAGGCCATTCGGCCCTTCGAGCCAGCACCGCCATTCAATATGATCACGGCTAATCATCCAAAATCACTACCCCGGTCCTGCTTTTTCCACATATCCCGTGATTCCGTTAGCCCTAAGAGCTAAATCCAATTCTCTCTTGAAAACATCCAGTGAATTGGCCTCCACTTCCTTCTGTGGCAGAGAATTCCACAAATTCACAACTCTCTGGATGAAAACATTTTTTCCTCATGGTCTAAATGGCCTACCCCTTATTCTTAAACTGTGACCCCTGGTTCTGGACTCCCCCAACATGGGGAACAATTTTCCTGCATCCAGCCTGCCCAACCCCTTAAGAATTTCTCTAACATTGCAGAAATGTCACACTGACCTGGCTTTTTGATGAATGGGATCTTTAAAATCAGAAGGCTATTTAGCACGAGACCTCACCATCTTCATAACATCAGGGCCGGTTCCAGACCACAGTTTTGGATCTCGAGGATCTTGCTCCACACATATCGACCTCGCGTTAGGAACAAAAAGTCTGTCACCGTTGCTGCAAATCAGGCACAGACATTCCAAGGTCATAGAGAGTTCATAGAGTCGTACAGCACAGAAACAGGCCCTTCGGCCCTACTTGCCCATGCGGACCAAAGTGCCCTAATCTTCACCAATCCCACCTGGCCCATTTCCCTCTAAATCTTTCCGGTCGGTGTTTAGTTTAGTTTAGTTTATTGTTGCGTGTACCAGGGTACGGTGAAAAGGTTTTAGTTGCGTGCTAACCAGTCAGTAGAAAGACCAGACATGATTACAATCGAGCCATCCACAGTGTACAGATACATGATAAAGGGAATAAATGCTGCTGGTCTGGGTAGAGTGGATGTGGAGAGGATGTTTCCACGAGTGGGAGAGTCTAGGACCAGAGGACACAGCCTCAGAATTAAAGGACGTGCCTTTAGAAAGGAGATGGGGAGGAATTTATCTAGTCAGAGGGTGGTGAATCTGTGGAATTCTTGCCACAGAAGGCTGTGGAGGTCAAGTCAATGGATATTTCTAAGGCGGTGATTGGCAGATTCTTGCTTAGTATGGGCGTCAAGGGTTATGGGGAGAAGGCAGGAGAATGGGATTGAGAGGGAAAGATAGATCAGCCATGATTGAATGGTGGAGTAGACTTGATGGGCCGAATTGGCCTAATTCTGCTCCTATCGCTGATAAACTTATGAACCAAGACTTCAACCTTCTCATGCCCAATTCCTGCTGTTACACTTGAGTTGAACATTTGAATTAGCCAATTCAGGGCAGCATGCAAAATGCTTTCAGACTCCTGGTGTCTGACTAGAGCACATCTAGGTGCTTCCAATTCCCAATCTGATGAAAATCTGACAAAATAGCATTTTCAATCCAAGTTCACCCTCCTTCACCTGCTCTCAATATCCAAGGAACAATCTGAAGACAATCTGCACTTCTTTAAGGAAGTTTATGTGGTGCTGTCTCTCTCTGTTACGCTGTAAATGGCTCGATTGTAATCAAGTATTGTCTTACCGATGGCTGGTTAGCACGCAACAAAAGCTTTCCCTGCACCTCAGGGCATATGACACAATTTAGTTTAGTTTAGATATACAGTGCGGAAACAGGCCCTTCGGCTCACCGAGTCCGCACTAACCAGCGACCCCAGCACATATTAACACTACCCTACACACATAAGGGACAATTTTACATTTACACCAAGCCAATTAACCTACAAATCTTTATGTCTTTGGAGTGTGTAAGGAAACTGAAGATCTCGGAGAAAACCCACGGGGAGAATGTACCAACTCCGTACAGACAGCACCCATGGTCAGGATCGAACCTGGGGCTCTGGCACTGTAAGGCAGCAACTCTACCGATAGGCTGACGTGATGTCCTTTTTACCACTAATTCTCCAACTGGTCTGCTATTACACTTGAAGAGTTTTGTCCTTAATAGTTTCCATGGCTTTAACACAGTCTAACTGGCAGCCTAAATGGTTAGGAAGTAAGTAAGTAAGTTTATTGGCCAAGTATTCACATACAAGGAATTTGCCTTGGTGCTCCGCCCAGGAATATTTCTATCCCACATTAATTGCATATGGTTTTTATTTTTAAAATATATTCTGGACATCATTAGATCTCAATAAGCCTGCTCCAATTATATTATGAGGAAATCCTCTTTAGACTCACCATTAACCTTTGAGATGTTACACTTGCCTCCTTACTGACAGCTGCTTAGTTTAGTTTAGTTTAGTTTAGAGATACAGCGCGGAAACAGGTCCTTCGGCCCACCGAGTCCACGCTGACCAGCGATCCCCATACACTAGCACTATCCTTCACACTCGAAGCATATTTACAATTTTTTTTAACCAAAACCAATTAACCTACAAAGCTGTGGAATGTGGGAGGAAACCAGAGCACCCGGTAAAAACCCACGCGGTCACCGAATGAATGTACTAACTCCGTGCAGACAGCACCCGTAGTCAGGATCGAACCCGAGTCTCTGGCGCTGTAAGGCAGACACCGTGCCAGCCTGTTGGCAAAACAGACCCAAGTTGAACTATAATGCATGTGTTATACTGAGGCCATATATCGGAGGCAGGAACAGATTGGACGGTGACTTGGAGCATTTAATCATAAGGTTCAGATGTCTGTCCAAAACTACTGAATGCCTGACTCTTCCAAGTAAGAACTTTCCCACTATATCTGAATCAAGGCTTGATACTATCCCCCATAACCATCTTTACCTAGAAATTTACAGAACTCCCCCTATTTTCTGGAATGTTATTGAAAAACTATCTGCGTATCGCTGTCAGAGGAAGACAGGAACACAAGCTGGCCACTGGCTCCACAACTGCACAATCCATTATTTCAGAGCTGATTTATACTTTCCCCACATATATGTTACCTGATATCATACCACTGTCAGAACTTCCTTTGAATACAATCAAACGTTTTTTTATGTCCTGAGGGATAAGCATGGAAACTCTGCAGGAAGGCAGGCTTCCCAGAACTGACGGCTGGTGCAGTGTTCAAGGTTCCAGCACTGTGATCCTGGAGTTGAGGTATGCAGGTTTTGGCTGCCCTTTAACCAGCTCGGGATTAGAAGCTGCCTGCCAGAAAGCTGGACTGGGAGTGGATAAACCTCATTTCATGCAGAACCACTCACACAGCTAATGAACTGGGAATATTTTCACATCATCACTCTGCACTGGACCTCCTGTGGTGTTGGCGTTGGTTTATTAATGTTACGTGGAGCGGCACGGTGGCGCAGCGGTAGAGCTGCTGCCTCACGGCGCCAGAGACCCGGGTTCGATCCTGACTACGGGTGCTGTCTGTACGGAGTTTGTACCTTCTCCCTGTGACCGCGTGGGTTTTTCTCCGGGGGCCCCGGTTTCCTCCCACACTCCAAAGGCAAAGATTCTAGAGCAACTAAAATCTGCTGGAGGAACTCAAGGGCTGGAGCAGAAGGTTCAAGTCCCTGTCCCACGGTACGAGTTCATTCCAAGAGCTCTCCCGAGTTTTAATAAAAATCAAACTCGTGGTAAGCATAGAGAATGAACGTAGCGGGTGCGTCGGAGCTCGGGCACGTCTCGTAACGCCAACGGCAGGTAATCGGGAAGACTCGCTAACGGCAGGTAAGCACGGGAAGACTCGTGAAGATTTTTTCAACATGATGAAAAATGTCCACGATAGCCCCGAGTACCGACGAGTGGCCATTACCTCCAAGTTCGAATCAGGGCAAACTCGGGAGAGCTCTTGGAATGAACTCGTACCGTGGGACAGGGGTTTAAGTTTAGTACAATTTCTGTTGTGCTGCAGCAAGCAAGAATTTCATTGTCCTATCTGGGACACATGACAATAAAACTCTCTTGACTTGACTTGATTTACTTTAGTTTTAGTCATTATTGTCACGTGTGACAAACACAAATACAGTGAAAACCTATTTTGTTTTTTAGTTACGTGCTTCCCAAGCAGCATAAAGACTATACAAGATTACAATCAAGCCATCCAAATTTGCCATGCAGATTTCCCAATTAATTGGCTCTGTTAAAATTTATAAAATTTTCCTGAGTGCGTAGGATAGTGTGTGCAGGAGCATGATTTGATTTGACTGGATAGTTCACCATCTTTCAGATGCCATTTAAAAGGTCGCGTTGAACATTGTAAAAGAGCAGGGCGATATCATTGGAGACTGCGGATGCTGCGATCTAAAGCAACATTAAATCTTCCAGAGGAACTCAAGGGTTCGAGCAACATCTTTAGTTTAGTTTAGCTCATTATTCACTGGAGTTTAGTGTCATTGTGTAGGAAGGAACTGCAGATGCTGGTTTAAACCGAAGATAGGCACAAAATGCTGGAGTAACTCAGCGGGACAGGCAGCATCTCTGGAGAGAAGGAATGGGTGAAGTTTCAGGTCGAGACCCTTCTTCAGTGTCATTTATGTATAATTTTGTATAATAATGTATTATGTATAATAAGATTGAAAGGACTAGGCTTGTATTCACTGGTGTTTAGAAGAATGAGGGGGGATCTTATAGAAACATATAAAATTATAAAAGGACTGGACAAGCTAGATGCAGGAAAAATGTTCCCAATGTTGGGCGAGTCCAGAACCAGGGGCCACAGTCTTAGAATAAAGGGGAGGCCATTTAAGACTGAGGTGAGAAAAAGCTTTTTCACCCAGAGAGTTGTGAATTTATGGAATTCCCTGCCACAGAGAGCAGTAGAGGCCAAGTCACTGGATGGATTTAAGAGAAAGTTAGATAGAGCTCTAGGGGCTAGTGGAATCAAGGGATTATGGGGAGAAGGGTTATTGATAGGGGACGATCAGCCATGATCACAATGAATGGCGGTGCTGGCTCGAAGGGCCGAATGGCCTCCTCCTGCACCTATTTTCTATGTTTCTATTATTGTCAGGTGTGCCGAGGTACAGTGAAAAACACTTTTGTTTTTAGTCGCATGCTATCCAGTCAGCGATAGGACTATACATGGTTATAATCAAGCACAGACAGAAACGCTTGGATCGCCTTTCATTGTAAATGGGTGCCCAGTACAGGAGCCACAGTCAGTGAGACCAGAGTGGCGGAGATGATGAATGAAAGGGCCCAAGACCTGATACATTATCTGTTTCCTTTCTCACATATACTGCAGGACCTGCAGGATGGGTGTCAGGGGTTATGGGGAGAAGACAGGTGAATGGGGTTAGGAGAGAGAGATGGATCAGCCATTATAAAACGTTGGAGTAGGCTTGATGGGCCGAATGGCCAAATTCTCCTCTGATCACTTCTGACCTGCTGAGTGTTTCCAACATTTTCTGCTTTTATAGTATTTCATTTTAATCATCTCAACAGATGAAAAGAACATTGTTTGCCCTTGCTTGAAAGTTTATTGATTCCTTTCATCTCTTTGGGAGGCGAATGCTTTAAGAGAGAATGTTATGACATGCAATTAATGAATCTTTTTATTACTTAAGATTAGAGAAATTTAATTTTTCTCAGCCATCTTAACCAAACACAGGTTGTTATGGTATAAAGACACGTGGAACTGCAGATGCTGGAAGCTAGAGTAAAACACAAAGTGCTGGAGTAGTCTGAAGAAGGGTTTCGGCCTGAAACGTTGCCAATTTCCTTCGCTCCATAGATGCTGCCTCACCCGCTGAGTTTCTCCAGGCATTTTTGTCTACCTTCGATTTTCCAGAATCTGCAGTTCCTTCTTAAACAAGTGCCGGAGTAACTCAGTGGGTCAGGCAGCATCAATGGAGAAAATGGATAGGTGACAAATTTGCGTCTGAAGAAGGATCCCGACCCGAATCGTCACTGATCCACGTCCCACAGAGATGCAGCCTGACCTGCTGACTTACGCCATTACTTTATGTTCCCTCTCGTTATAGGGTAGTATATCCTGTGTTTCATTTTCAGAAAAAACATTAATAGTGACTGCACTCTTTGCTAGCTTATGCTTATCCAACCTAACCAAACCCTCTGTGGCCAGGTATCAAGTTTTGTTTTAATGCAGTCCTCTAAATCTTCATATGTCTTTATAATTTGTTGAAAGTGTTCTATTCATAATGTCTTCTTCTTCTTTCATATGGCGTGCACAGCCTAAAGTTGTTGGACAACTTGTCCTATTTGATCTTCAGTTTGTGCACGTCGAGTTGATTGCATTAGTCGAAACAGGGTGGACCACGTGAAGGTTGCAATCTTCCACCCCTTCAAAATGTCGCTTTATAACAATATAAATCCTCTCCATTAACCTGTTAGTTATAAAACTGTACACTTTAGGATAATTATACCAGCACAGGCTTGAATAGGTGATAGACTGTATTGCTGGTTTCAGTGATGTGCTATACAACTGGTGGCTGGAGCACAAACAGTCCTTTATGGTCGCTGAAGCGTGGAGTTCCTTCACAATACTGCAGCACATGGATGGTGTACCTGCATGTCGGAAAGGTGCAGCGGAGGTTTACCAGAACGCTGCCTGGATTACGGGGCACTAGCTACAAGGAGAGGTTGGATAGGCTTGGATTGTTTTCTCCAGAGTGTTGAGTGGAGTCCTGATAGAAGTATATAACATTATCTTCTTCTTATCCAGTCCACACACAAGACTAGCCAGAGCTGAACACACTTCTTGGCATCTGCATACAATAGACAATAGGTGCAGGAGTAGGCCATTTGGCCCTTTCGAGCCAGCACCACCATTCAATGTGATCATGGCTGATCATCCCCAATCAGTACCCCATTCCTGCCTTCTCCCCATATCTCCTGACTCCACTATTTTTAAGAGCTCTCTCTTGAAAGCATCCAGAGAACCTGCCTCCACCGCCCTCTGAGGCAGAGAATTCCACAGACTCACAACTCTCTGTGAGAAAAAGTGTTTCCTCGTCTCCGTTCTAAATGGCTTACTCCTTATTCTTAAACTGTGGCCCCTGGTTCTGGTCTCCCCCAACATCGGGCACATGTTTCCTGTCTCTAGCGTGTCCAAGCCCTTATCAATCTTATATGTTTCAATAAGATACCCTCTCATCCTTCTAAACTCCAGAGTGTACAAGCCCAGCTGCTCCATTCTCTCAGCATATGACAGTCCCGCCATCCCGGGAATTAACCTTGTAAACCTACGCTGCACTCCCTCAATAGCAAGAATGTCCTTCCTCAAATTAGGGGACCAAAACTGCACACAGGTGTCTGTCTTGTCGCTTCTTGTGCGCGGTGGTGGAAGGATGGGTGGAAACAGGGGCGCCACGTGAACGCTCTTTTCCTTGACCCCACATAACATTATGAGAGGCATAGATAGGGTAGACGATCAGAACCTTTTCCTCCAAGATGGAAGTCAAATAATAGATCCCACAGCTCGAAGATGAGAGGAGCATAGTTCAGAGGGGATGTGCACGGGACTAGACACAAAACGCTGGAGTAACTCAGCGGGTCAGGCAACATCTCTGGAGAACAAAAATGGCCAGGTGACATTTCGGGTTGTGACCCGTCTTCAGATGGATAGTACGGTGGGGGGGACTGGAGGCATGAAAAGACCAGGACAGATCAGGGCCGGCAACAGATGCCCTCGGGTAGGGAGGTTCCCTGATAGGTAGATTGTTGGCTAGGGGACGGTGTGATCCAAAGAGGGATACATGGTTGTAGAAACATAGAAACATAGAAATTAGGTGCAGGAGTAGGCCATTCGGCCCTTTGAGCCTGCACCGCCATTCAATATGATCATGGCTGATCATCCAACTCAGTATCCTGTACCTGCCTTCTCTCCATACCCCCTGATCCCTTTAGCCACAAGGGCCACATCTAACTCCCTCTTAAATATAGCCAATGAACTGGCCTCAACTACCTTCTGTGGCAGAGAATTCCAGAGATTCACCACTCTCTGTGTGAAAAATGTTTTTCTCATCTCAGTCCTAAAAGATTTCCCCCTTATCCTTAAACTGTGACCCCTTGTTCTAGACTTCCCCAACATCGGGAACAATCTTCCTGCATCTAGCCTGTCCAACCCCTTAAGAATTTTGTAAGTTTCTATAAGATCCCCCCTCAATCTGCTAAATTCTAGCGAGTACAAGCCGAGTCTATCCAGTCTTTCTTCATATGAAAGTCCTGTAGCTGTAGAACTGGTTATTGCACCTTTAGTGGAGGAGGGGGGCTGGGAGGCTGGGGGGACAGGGACAGGGGGGGGGGGGTGGGGGGGGGGGGGGGGGGGGGGGGGGACAGGGGGGGGGGGGGGGGGGGGTGGGGGAAGAAGTGTATGTGTAGCAATAAACACAAGCCAGTCATGGCCATGTGGCATCACTGTTAGAAGGTTGAACACTGAGGGAGTGCTGCTTTACGGAGAGGTTGATTTCCAGACTAAATATTAAGCAGTTGTACCAGCTGATATCTCAGCAGGACATAACACAGCCTGTAACACTATCTCGGGAGAGGCTGATATCTGGCCAATATTTACCTTAATGCAAAAAGGAAGTTAATTATGTGGAATCGAGGAGAAGACAGACCTCAAGCCGTTAGTACATTTCTTTACATCATGGCTGATTTGGATTTCTCTTTTTTTTGTGCTCATTTTCTTTTCTCTGTGAATAGCTAAATGGTGAATCTGTGCAATTCATTGCCACAGAAAGCTGTCATGGCCAAGTCAATGGATATTTGGATTCTTGATAAGTACACATGTCAGGGGTTATGGGGAGAAGGCAGGAGAATGGGGTTAGGAGGGAGAGGTAGGTCAGCCATGATTGCATGGTGGTCGACTTGATGGGCCGACAATAGACAATAGACAATAGGTGCAGGAGTAGGCCACTCGGCTCTTCGAGCCAGCACCGCCATTCACTGTGATCGCGGCTGATCATCCACAATGAGGACTCCGTTCCTGCCTTCTCCCCATGCCCCTTCACTCCTCTATCTTTAAGAGCTCTATCTAACTCTCTCTTGAAAGCCTCCAGAGAATTGGCATCCACTGCCTTCTGAGGCAGACAATTCCACAGATTCATAACTCTCTGGGTGAAAATGTTTTGGCCTAATTCTGCTCCTATCACTTTTGAATCTATGAACTTTTAAATTGCAACAATGACTATCTTTCAAAGGTTCTTCTTGGCTGGGTGGTAAGTTGGACTGTTTGAAAACTGGTGTGAATGCAAGTCCTTTTGTCACTCTTTCTAAGCATACACTCCAACAAAACAATTGCTAGACCATTCCTGATGGGATTTGTCCAAGAACATCAGGCTTGTATTCACTGGAGTTTAGGATGAGGGGGATCTTATAGAAACATATAAAATTATAAAAGGACTGGACAAGCTAGATGCAGGAAAAATGCAGGAAAAATGTTCCCAATGTTGGGCTAGTCCAGAACCAGGGGCCACAGTCTTAGAATAAAGGGGGGGTCATTTAAGACTGAGGTGAGAAAAAACTTTTTCACACAGAGAGTTGTGAATTTATGGAATTCCCTGCCACAGAGGGCAGTGGAGGCCAAATCACTGGATGGATTTAAGAGAGAGTTAGATGTAGGGGCTAGTGGAGTCAAGGGATATGGGGAGAAGGCAGGCACGGGTTATTGATAGGGGACGATCAGCTATGATCACAATGAATGGCGGTGCTGGCTCGAAGGGCCGAATGGCCTCCTCCTGCATCTATTTTCTATGTTTCTATGTTTCTAAGTACAGAACGAAGCAGACAGCACAGATGGCCAACGTTGGCTGGGGAAGAGGTGCAAAGGAAGGGATATGAACATTGGAACTAGTAGGATGACTAGGATGTGGGAGGGATGGAGAGATGGGGAATGCAAGGGTTACTTGTAATTAGAGAAATCTGTACTCAGCCACTGGATTGTAAACTGCCCTAACTCTTTGTCTGAAGAAGGGTCTCGACCCAAAACGTCACCCATCCCTTCTCTCCAGAGATGCTGCCTGTCCCGCTGAGTTACTCCAGCTTTTTGAGTCCACCCTCCACAGACGCTGCCTGACCAGCTGAGCTGCTCCAGCACCTTGGTGTCGATAGTGTCAGGATGAGAGGAAGAGGGGTTTGGGAAATAAAGCCAGATGGCCTACTTGGTCTTTGTCTCAAAGCAGCTTTCACAGATAAAATGCACATATCCCTATCAGACATATGGAGTTAACTGTCGCCTGAACCCATGGCAATGTTAGTAGGGTAGATAGGCCAGCAGGCGGCAGTGTAAACGACCATCCTTGCGGTAGGGAAAGATATAGAGATAGAGCCGGATATATAGGTAACCAGAAGCTTCCCATACCACAGTCAATAGGAAACTACAGCACAGCCTTTCAATATGAATGCTTTATCAGAACTTTGAGTAGAAGATGCTGTTGACAAACGTTGGCTGAACTTGTGGACACGGGAACTGCTGAAGCTAGAATTGTGAGCAAAGGACAAGGTGCTGGAGGAACTCAGCGGGTCAGGCAGCGTCTGTGGAGACAAGGAGGGAGTGGACGATTCGCCCACCAACCCCCTCCACAGACGCTGCCTGACCTGCTGAGTTCTTCCAGCACTTTATATATTTGAATAACCCACAAAGACTTGTCACTCCATCCTTCCCCAGACTGAATCTCACCCTCACTTGTGGAGTCAAAAGACCCATAAATCTCGCTCAAAGGTTTCGAACCCAAACACTGATCCCTTTCAATTGTGCAATTGTGTTAACAAACTCCGTCACTTCTGGGTGACTAACTTGCATTGGGGGTGGGGGGGATTTTTTTGTTTACAAACCACTGCTTCAGAAAACACTTTTTTCCTAAAGGGTCTATGTTTCAGCTCTCCATAAAAGGGTTAGGACGACACTGCGCCTTCCACCGCACTGCCTGCCTGCCTGCCTGTGGACGGAGCATAGGTCTGGAATCCGGAGAATGTGTCAGTTTTAATGAACCAACCTCTCGCTTATTGACTCCCTTTGTGCCTTTCACCAAATAAGGACCCAGCCCCAACACTCACAGCCCATGTAAGGCGCTTCTTTCCTTTACTTAATAAACTGACGTCATGATGATAAGGAGATTTTTTAGGCGGGTTTGCGAGCATCGCCTTCACAGTCTGTGATCAGCGCTCAAGCCGCCAACATCTGTCTAAACCCTGCAAGAGGTAAGAAACGAAGCCAGTGCCTGCCTGTCTGCATGCTCTCGCGTCCCCCCCCTTCTCTCCAATGTAGTCCACGTCTTGCAACTAACTGAATTGAATTGAGATGATTTAACTTTTTTTCTCACAAGTTTAACCAGACAAAATGAAATCACTTTTGGGTTTTTTTTTAACACAAGTTTTAAACCTGTGTACATCGCAGAGTTAGCGTTTCTAACTTGTGTTATTGCAAAGAGTAAGTTTCTAACTTTATGCCGGTAACAAACATTGATAGAGCTGGCAGTTCCCCGCCGACCGTGTTGTGTTGTTTCTGTTACAGGGTGTGGCTGTTTGTGGTTGCAGCCAAACTTCTCTTCACCAATCTGTGAATAAATAGTTCCCTGTACATTTCACCGGTGTTTAAAAACAACCCCCACTGTTTAATTGTAAAACCCGTGATTCCAGGAGAAACCCCCCCCCAATTGTTTCAATATAATATATTGTTATGGACTTGCGGCATCGCTTTGAATGTTGACAGTGACGTTTTGTCATTCATGTTTGAGACTGAAGCTTGCTGACTTATGGTAACATACTAAAATTGCAACATAAAAACGAACTAAACGTTGAGAAATAACTCGAATCCAACCCGAGAGATTGGTGAAAAATGATCCAAAATGTTGATTATTCTTCTCGGCTGCCCGACTGGTTCCAACATTTTATTTAAATTGTTATTGGTTTTGCAATCTGGGGGTTTGGCGTGGTCATCGTCCCATCGAAACCCCCTGCGGTGGCCAGTGCCCCGGTGGACTGTGCCCCGGGTAAACAGTGGCCAGTGCCCCGGGTGGACTGTGCCCCAGTGGACTGTGCCCCGGGTAAACAGTGGCCAGTGCCCCGGTGGACAATGGCTCTCAGCAGCGGCATCGCCTGGTCTGCGGCTCCCGGGGCGGGGGGCTCTCACTAACCCCGTCCCCCAGGTTATCCGACTGCGCAGGGCCGTGTGATTGATTGTGCCAGAAACACTGCCCCTCGTTGCAACTTTCTCGCCGCGCGTACGATGCGATATTTAGTGTTTAGATGCGAGTTTTTAAAACAGCAACGTTGGTGTCCACCTGCCTCTGGTCCCGCTGATAGACTGTTTAAGAAAGAACTGCATATGTTGGAACAATTGAAGGTAGACATAAATGCTGAAGTGACTCAGTGGGTGGAGGCAGAATATTCCTTCTCTCCAGAGATGCTGCCTCGCCCGCTGAGTTTCTCCAGCACTTTGTGTCTACCGCTGATAGACTTGTCCGTGCCCCCTCTCACTTTCACACCTACTCACACTCACTCACTCACTCTCTCTCATTCATTCTCACAACTCTCTCGCACTCACAAGTTCTCCCCACCCCCCCTCATACACATTCACACTCTCTATCTTTCTCTCACACAATCTCCTCCCACTCGCCCACTTACACAACTTCCCCTGCCCACTCTCCTGGGACACTCGCGTCTTCAAGCCCAGGAACCTCGTCGGATTATTCTTTGGCACCCAGCGCCGGTCGTGTACAAAAGGCCACCTCTAGTCGCGCTGTTGGCCATCTCTCCCCCACCCACCTTGTTGCTGGCTGTGTGAAAGGGGCTGTTCCTCAGCCTGGGCGTTACAGTCTTCAGGCTCCAGCAACTTCCTGATGGTCTGAAGTCTCAAGCTCTTTCAATTAGCAATATAATAACTAATCTGTTGTGTTTTGACTAGGGAACTGGGAATGATTTAAATTTGAAATGAGATCTTTAAAAAAAACCTCAGATGGATCTTGTATATCTTGAACAACTCCAATCAAATCAATCAACCATTTTTATTCGTCACATACACATATAAGTGCAGTGAAATGAATTTGCCAACCAGCCCTTCATTGTTCTGCTACTTCCTTTCTTAGAATAAAGGGGAGGCCATTTAAGACTGAGGTGAGAAAAAACGTTTTCACCCAGAGAGTTGTGAATTTATGAAATTCCCTGCCGCAGAGGGCAGTGGATGCCAAGTCACTGGATGGATTTAGAGAGAGTTAGATAGAGCTCTAGGGGTTAGTGGAGTCAAGGGATATGGGGAGAAGGCAGGCACGGGTTATTGATAGGGGACGATCAGCCATGATCACAATGAATGGTGGTGCTGGCTCGAAGGGCTGAATGGCCTCCTCCTGCACCTATTTTCTATGTTTCCAGCAAGGCCTGTCCCACACTACCTGATTGTCCAGACAACAACAGTGGGAGGAGCAGTGCTTCTCAATGGTGTTCTCTCCAGAATTATTATTATCAATTTATCGATCATCTTTCTTCATGATGGGCAACAATTCCAAAACTAACAGAAGGAACAACATGAAGATGGGATAGGCAGCAGCAGCAGCTGGAATCCTGAGCAAAAAAAACCCCAAAGTGCTGGAAGAACTCGGCTGGTCAGGCAGCATCTGTGGAAGAGAATGGACAATTTTTCAGGTCAGGACCCTTCTTCGGGCCAGAAATGCTGCCTGTCCATCCCCCTCGACAGATGCTGCCCGATCACCTGGGTTCCTCCATCGGTTTGTTTTTCGAAGAAGGGTCTTGACCTGAAATATTGTCTATCCATTTTGCCTCCACAGATGCTGCCTGACCTGCTGAGTTTCTACAGCACTTTTTCATTCCTTCCAACATTTTGTTTTTTTACAAAAGGAAAAGCCTTTCTAAATGTCAGTATCAGTTGGAAACTTAGATGTACTGACAGAGGGTGTAATGTGGGTCGAGTGAATGATGTGGGGGGGGGGGTCAAAAAGGAGCTGAATTCTGTAAATTGAATTGTTCTTGCACAGAGCTGGTGCGGGCTTGATGGGTGGACTGGCCTTGGATTCCACGAATGCTCCATTATCAAATGTTTGATAATGTTGTAGATGGTGGTGAATTCATCATTGTAGATGCAGGGGACGATTACTGAATATGATGGGCTTGTTACTTTAGTTTAGTTTAGAGATACAGCGTGAAAACAGGCCCTTCGGCCCACCGAGTACGCACCGACCCACGATCCTCACATGTTAACACCATCCTACACACACTGGGGACAACTTTGACACTTATACCAAGCCAGTTACTCATGTTTCTTTGGCATCCTGTGTGGGAATGGCTGGGATGTTAACAGCATAGGGTGGCACACTGGTGCAGCGGTAGAGTTGCTGCCTTACAGCACCAGAGACCCAGGTTCGATCCCGACTACGGGTGCTGTCTGTACGGAGTTGGTACGCGCTCTCCCTGTGACCACGTGGGTTTTCTCCGGGTGCTCCAGTTTCCTCCCACATCCCAAAGACTTGCAGGTTAGAACGGAGATGAGGAAACACTTTTTCTCACAGAGAGTGGTGAGTCTGTGGAATTCTCTGCCTCAGAGGGCGGTGGAGGCCGGTTCTCTGGATGCTTTCAAGAGAGAGCTAGATAGGGCTCCTAAAAGTAGCGGAGTCATGGGATATGGGGAGAAGGCAGGAACGGGGTACTAATTGGGGATGATCAGCCATGATCACATTGAATGGCGGTGCTGGCTAGAAGGGCCGAATGGCCTGCTCCTGCACCTATTGTCTATTGTCTATTGTTTGGAGGCCAATTGGCTTCTGTACATTGTCCCTAGCGTGTAGGATAGTGTTAGTGAACGCAAATGATTGCTGGTCAGTATGGATTCAGTGGGCCGAAGGGCCTGTTTCCACCTTGTATCTCTCTCTAAACCCCATGAAAAGATGATTTCCTGCTCTTTAATGGGGGGGGAGAAATACACCACCACTTTAGGGAATATTGTCAAGGGGACAATTAACTCATGGGCTTTGGAAGCTTGGGAGTTTTTTAAATTAAGATTACTCTGGGCAAAATATTGTTACATTTATCATAATTGTTACATAGGCAGTTAACATTTTGGGTCTAGTGACTGAATCTGCAATTGAGCATTGACAAAGGTACACAGAAATGCTGGAGAAACTCAGCCACAGAATCAGATCTGAAATCACATATGACATTCGCTCCACACTTGAAAATCTCTCTGTACATTGTGGCTCGATTGTAATCACGTATTGTCTTTCCGTTGACTGGTCAGCACAGCGACAAAAGCTTTTCACTGGACCTCGGTACACGTGACAATAAACTAAACTAAATCCCTAATAAAAGACCCTCTGCTCATGGAACATCTTTGCCTTGCTCGAATGCACCTCTTTCAGTGACCAACCTAACACATCTGTTTATTCCCTTATTGGTGGTGGAATTATGGACTTGGATGAAGAAGAGACATGGGTCTATTCTTGCACTGTTATTAGCAAGGGGGCTACATCATTTGGAAACTTAACATAGTTTATGATGCTTTGTATCTCTGAATCGCTGATATTTTGGCAGAGTTATCCTTTATATTAGGACTTCTAGACCAGGCACGACTCTACCTCTCTGGGCAATTGGAGGTGGAGGAGGAGCCATCTTGGGGAGCGGCTGCTAACCAGCAGCCGTCCGTTTACTTCGCTTTTTAAAAAAGTTTTTAGTAAGTCCTGTGTTTCGTCCGTTGGAGAAATGGACTTTTTAATGTGGGGGGTAGGGGGCAATTTTACTTCTAAGTCCCTACCTGGTCGGTGAGGCAGCTTTTTCTCCGGGCTGCCCATCGACCCGTCCTCGTGGCCTACCAGCGGGCTTAGAGCGCCCTTTCCTGGCGGGGACCGCCCAGCACCTCGGTGGCGGCACAGCGCTGGGGCGCTGTCGTGGAGCGGAGCGGGCGATGCCTTGCCTGGGTCGCCGCGCTGGATCGACGCGCTGGAGCTCCGGTGAGCTGTGACCGCCGTGTTCGACACCTCCGGGCTGCGGGTCTGCGGAGCGGAGCGGGCGGCGCCGACTTCAACATCGGGAGCCTGGGAGCTCCAGGCCGGCGCGGCCTTGTTGGCTTCGGAAGCCGCGGTCTCCAGCTAGAAAGCGGCCGTTCCAGGTGGCCCAGCCGCTGAGAGGACTCTCCCGACGCCGGGGCAACACCACCCAGTGAGAACGACCAGGAACATCGGGCCTCCGTAGAGGCAATTGCGGTGGCCTCAATAGGCCTGACATTGGGTGAACTTGGGGTTGGGGACTGGACATTGTGCCTTCCCCCACAGTGGTATCCATGAGTTTTTTTTTTGTCTGTAAGTAATCCTGTTAGTCTGTGTCCAAGATGGCTGCCGTGAAGGGAGAGTGGACGCTGGCGCGCTTTAGCTGCCGCTGCTCTCTCTTCACATTGTGTTTTTGATTTTTTGTTTTTGGACTGAATTCTGTTTTTAATTTGTGTTTCTGTGATGTCTTTATTATTTATTTTATTCTGATTATATGTTTTTATTCCTGTTAATCTCTGTAAGGTGTCCTTGAGATGTCTGAAAGGCGCCCAAAAATAAAATTTATTATTATTATTATTAATTGTTAGATTTTCCCAAAGGCAGCTGTTGATGCTGGAAATCCAAAATAAATGAGTAAAGTTCAGCTTGCCGCATCTATGGAGAGAGCTGGCTGGCAAGCGAGTCACTGACTGGCCATTGCAACTTGTGGCAATGTTTCTAGATGTAAATCTCTTTATTTCCTTGTCTTCGCCCCAATTTAGTTGTCATTTAGCAAGTGCAGCATGTGGACGTGGACTTTGAGTCCACGTTTTAATGTGCCGTGTTTGTGCGTGTAATGTGGCTGTTGATCCATCATGGGCTTTTGCTACCTCAGTGGGCATTCCTTGCCCGATGAATAGGCAGGCACGTCCTGCAGATAGACACAAAAAGCTGGAGTAATTCAGCGGATCAGGCCGCATCTTTGGAGAAAAGGAATAGGTGACATTTCGGGTCGAGACCCTGCTGAAGTCAGAAGAAACGTCAACCCAGAATGTCACATATTCCTTTTCCCCAGAGATGCTGCCAGACCCACTGAGTTACTCCAGTTTTAAAAAAAATCTATCTTCAGTGTGAACCAGCATCTGCAGTTCCTTCCTACACAATAATATCTAGCAGCCTGCAACGGTGCCTCACTTTGTGTTGGTGCCATTTTGAATGAGTGCAAAGCAGAGACTGCCCACATAATGGGGCTCGGCCCATTTCATTCCCTTCCCTTTAAGATATAGAGCTGGCTACTTGAGTTGTT